>NC_135663.1:73743210-74346876 GCF_964188315.1 Podarcis muralis | reverse complement strand
AGTTTTATTTTATATGGGGTTATGGGCTGCAGAGCAGAGATGCTTGTGCGTGGAGCGAGGCGGGCTGCGTATCGGTTGCTGTGTTTGTGGGAATGGGGCTTCTGTGCTGTGATTTTGGGGAAGAGATGCCCTGTCGCTTCTGCTGGAATGCTTGGGCTAAGGAGTCCTCTTCCTTCGGTTCTGTGCCGCTGAGACAACAGGATGGAGCGTGAGAATAGAGTTTATGCAGGATCTCGTGGTGCTGCTACTGCTGCTGCCTCCGCTGCTTGAGTAAAAATAGATGGCAATACATCAAACCTGCAGCTTCTGCTGGCTACAATTCATAAAGGGGAGGGGGGAACGGAGGCAGGGGTGGGGGAAGAAAATAAGCAGCCCATTGGGAGTCTCTGGAGTATAGGAACAGAGGCTTGAGGGTGTCTAAATGCTTGCAATCAGGAAAACCAAACCAAAATAAATATCGGAGTTCGAAATGGTGTAGTGTCTGAAAGTTCCTGCAACTTGGGGAAAACTTTCCCCCTCCCCAGTTATCCCAAAACAGAAGCCTCAAATGATAGCTACTTTTACAGGCCATTCCTTATGCATCAGTCTTTTAATGGGGATTACTTTTAACTAAGTGTGCACAGGATTCCAGCCTTAAATGCTTCCTTTGGCAGGAGAGAAAGCTACTGGTGATTCCCTTCTCCGCAACCCCCCTCCTTTTTAAAAAAACCTGAAGATGTTGTTTTAGTGCATGGGCACATATTATTGGGTGCAATCCTTTAATGCTTTCTACATATACGTATTCCGGGCAGGAAGCAAATATAATAGCATGTTCCCATTATTATTGTTAATTATCATCATCAAAAATCATGTTTAAAATATTTGCATCTGCCGACTTCTGTTTGCATATCGTAATTTTTCATCTCTTGTTTTGACTCAGTAAAGTGGAAGAGATATGGATAATTCATATGTCCTGTAGCTATTATGAGTCAAAGTGGTAAGCGAGTGACTTGCTGGCTCCAGAAGTCCTGATTTGTTTCTGAGCAGCTGGGAGCATCCAGTGGATTAGAATCATAGATTGCCGTCTTGGTTTTTGTTGCACGGGTCTCGGCTGCCGTGGCTTCGTTTTTTCCATCATGCATTATTCCTAACGCTGCTAGGAGCTTATTTGAGGAACCAATGTCTGTGGAAATGGTGATGATCTATTTTAATCACCAGTGTTCCTGCAGGAATTTCAGGCTGGTAACAAGAAAATATAATTTATGCCAGTGAGCCGTTTATTTGCTTTTGGGTTTGGGTTCTTCTTGTTGTTGTTTTTACTTGTTTAGAGGAAGGGAAGGGGTCTGTGTCAGTTGTATCACAGATAAGGTGGCTTCTTAGTTTCATCTTTCAAAGTGGCATGAGCTTTGACCCTGTGTGCAGACAGTTTGGTTACTGGCTATAAGCTGTTTCTGCTCCTCTGGGGAATCGCCTTTCCTCTTAAAGTACGACCAGCATCAAGTACGATAGGCAGGTCTCCCCCCCCCTCTTTTTTTGAGGCCCTCCAAATTCACTTCTGATATAAAATACTTGAGATCCCCTTGTTCATAACGAGGAGATTCCCTGCTCCTTCATAAAGGCCTGTACACCACAGTAACTGATCAGCGTCCCACAGCGTTTCTCTGTTTAATGAAGGTAATGTACGACGAGGCTGCAAAGATTGATAAAGAGGATGCACATGGTGTTATGTTTGCTTTAAGCATATCGTCCGTGTTTGGGATCATCTCTCTCTCTCTCGCCTTCCTCCCCCTCCCTCGACTCTCTTTAACAACCTTGTTAAATACAGATTATTGTTTTCACTAATGCAATTTAAATGGCATACATCCAGCCCTCCCCCCACCCCCCGCACACACTGGCCATCATTTAGTTTTAAAAATTACCTTTGAAAAGCACACGAGCCTCCAAAAAGGTTAACGGAGAATGATGCTTAATTATGATGATTCATTATCATTGATGCAGTTAAGCTAATTTATTGTTTGCTCTTTAACTAAGCGTTCAGAGGGGTGGGTGAGAATGATCTGGGGGCAAAAGAAAGGCGCAATAATTAGCCTTTGTGTTTAGTGACTGCTTTATCCTCTTAAAGCTTATTACAGAACTAAGGGTATAGTTGTGTAATAACTGCCGTAAGCTGTTGGCTGTATTTTTTAAAGGGGGGTGGGGGTGGAGAGACATTCCTTGCAAGGTGCACCTGTTAGAGATGTATAGACAAACGCCAGATATCTGCGACGAGGACAGTCAGATGAGGACAGTTACAGGACTCGGAGTGTTAAACCTGGCATCATTCAAAGGCCAAATATAAATTAATAACAGGAACACTTGCTACTAATGCCTCTCAGATTAGAAGTGTGGTTCCATATCCAGAAGCATTGATTTTATTATCAGGTCAACATTGGCAAGAGTCAGCGTGCTTCACTTCAGATATTCCATTTGTTTTTAAAAAGTGACACTCCAGTCATTAGAGAGAAATGAAAGCTGCGAAGAGAAGACTTCCTTTGTTTTTAACCCCCCTGCCCCAAATAGAACAGTTATTTCTTATATTGCTTCAAAATGGCCACTGCAGGCCTTTTTGAAAAATGTGTACCTATTGAGAGAACCCATCCAGTTTTAACTAGAGAGTGCAGAGGGATGGCGAGAGAATGAGAATCTATTTTTACAAATGAAAAGTAGTAAAGCGATCAGCACGGCACCTTGGAAGTCTGTGGCATCAGTTTTAAGCCACTGACCTCCACAACACAAACCTGGGGGGGTGATGCTGAGAATCTACCTTTTCAGGCAAAGACCTAGATTATCCTTTAATGAGATCACAGATTTCATTTGGGCATCAAGAAAAGGTCATTTCTGCATTATAACATTTGCCAACTTTAGGACTGGAAACATAGAGAGGGGGAAAGCCTTTTATTTTTCCCCTAAGGGGAGAAAAACAGTTTTCATCACCACTCTTGCTATGCCGTTTTCTTTGTGTGTTTCCCCCACCTTTCCTTCAAGTTTGCCATATACTACAGATGTGCGTGTATAACTCAGGTAGGCCTTGAACTGTTACAGCTTTGTACTGGTTCAAAGAATAATAATAAAGAACAGAGACTCTCCTTCCAGCCCTTAAGTTTCCCTTTCTATGCACCTATTGTCTGATTCCCTGCATCGTCCTGCTTGACCAGTGAAAGTGGAATGGTAAATTGTAGCCTTTTTCCAGCTGCTCCAAGTCTGTTGACCCTGTTTCTCTATTCCAAAGCATGCCTTGCAATTAGGTTGTCACACATAAAGGCAGAATATGCAGTGCTGGAGTCGCTCTTTCAGGGACTGCCTGTCAAATGTTTCAGGAAGTTTATTTTTCTGAAGTCCAACTTTAGCAAGAAACCTGCACTTAGCTGTTGAAGTGTGACATGACAGACATTGAATTCCTGTGTTTGCTGGGGGAAGGGTGCTTTGAGGTTACTGATACATTCACCTTAATTGACCTCATTCGAGCAAGATTATAAATAAGGGAAACTATACCATCTTTGAGGGTGATTGACAGGCCGTGGCATCTGAAATCCATGTGCATTTTTCGCGGGGGGTTTTGGCTGCTGCATTTGACACAGATAAATCCAGGGAATGCAAAGTGGAAGGCTGGAAACCTTCATTGTTAAACTGACTACCTTTTGTCACCTTTTAACAACATAATTGCTAATTCATATGGGTGCCAACACAGGGGAGTTCTGGCTTATGCAGAAAAAATAAAATAAAAGCTGAAGATATACTATGGATACAATGCAGCAAAAGTTAAGCACTTTTGAGTCACAATTAGTTCAGTTGCAAAGTTCAGCACCATGTTTAGTTTTGTGCCATTAAACTCTGTAGGATTTGTGTTTGTGGCTATGTAGTTAAAAGCAAATTTCCACAAGGCTGTAGCTGAAGCCTTACTTACCCACATTGTCTCTGCTATACAGTTGTGGATACGTTGTAAAAAGTCATGTATGTTCAGTTAGCCTGATATCTAAATTAAATGATGCCGAGACATCTACGGAAATATATGCTGCCTAAAGGTATTAGTGGAATGTGCTGTAGTATTAGTACAAGGTTTGCTTTGCAATGATTCTCCATATGTAACAGTTACCTAGCAAAACTTGCCAGAGCCAAATGTCAATCCCTGCAAGATCAGAATGGAAGTGATAAGATTTTTTAAAAATACAATTGCACGTTCAAGCATCTCTGTAAAACGGAGCTCTAATAGTTTAGCAATATGTTCTCAGAGCAAGAATGAGTTTCATGGGTATTGAAATCAATCCATGATCCCGGGGTAGATTTCAGCATAAGCTATCAATATGTAAAAACAAAAACAATTGAATCAATAAAATCATACATATGCCTTACATTGATCTGTCACTGGTCCACCTTGCTGCTTCTTGTCTCTTCAGTTTGGTGGCGCCTCTCCAGGTCTCAGATGGAGGTCTTTCCTAGCTTTGTGGACTCTTTATGTCAGCGAATGTATGTATGCAGCACATACACACTACAACCGAGCTATGGGCTAGGTAACATTAAATATCTTTTCCCATACTGCAGCTCAAACATGGGCTTTGGACTCCATGTATAAGGCACTTGGAGAAGTTGTGCTACTGTCATCTCATGGTTGCTCCTGCACAATCCCAGTGACATTTGCAACTGTCACCCACTAAGACTGGAGTGAACATACAGTGACACCTACACTAGCCTCCAGTGGCAACGCTTTCCCTTGTATGGTAAATAATGGCACCATGTTCATTTAACAGAAGATGCGTACATTGCTGGGAGTGTTGTGGGAGCAACCACCAGATAATCATCTGATAGCCAACACCACTTCAAGTTATGTATGACACAGACATTGCAGGATTGGCTGGCCCAGCTATTGGACAAATGGGATACATGCCACAGGATCTTATCCTGCATAGAACACCCTGGTGTTCATATTATCATTGCCAGGACACGTAACTACTCATTCCTGGCCTGGACTAGGTGGATTACCATAGCAACAAAAATGATTGCTTGAGATGGTAAGGGTTGTTGAAGAAGCTGTTTGCAACCCATACATTGTCTCTTACCACATGGCAAGAAGCCAATTCATATATATATATATATATATATATTTGGGGGGGGAAAGGGGCAAATGCAGTTCACAGCAAATGTACAGGCCCAATCATGGATAAAAAAAGGTAAAGGGACCCCTGACCATTAGGTCCAGTCATGACCGACTCTGGGGTTGCAGCACTCATCTTGCTTTATTGGCCAAGGGAGCCAGTGTACAGCTTTCAGGTCATGTGGCCAGCATGACTAAGCCACTTCTGGCGAACCAGAGCAGCACACGGAAACGCCGTTTACTTTCCTGCCAGAGCGGTACCTCTTTATCTACTTGCACTTTGACGTGCTTTCGAACTGCTAGGTTGGCAGGAGCAGGGACCGAGCAATGGGAGCTCACCCCGTCATGGGGATTTGAACCACCGACCTTCTGATCGGCAAGCCCTAGGCTCTGGTTTAACCCACAGCACCACCCATGCTCCACTCATGGATATATCCATGATCAAAATTTCAGAAAAAGTGGTGCATTTTAGAAAACTTTTTGTGGTTGATTATGTGACTATGGGGTGCACGCACAGGCCTCCCTAAATAGCTCCCCATTTCAATAACCCTGGATGTAGAATACTCTCTAGACTTAGTGTGAAGAAGTAGCTGTATATCCCAGAAGGAAAGAGGCATATCAATGATGTGCAATGGGTGTGGATCTAGCAGAGGTAGGAGTTCAAATAATGGAGGGGAAAGGTGTCACCCTTGTTTGCATGCTTGCAGATGGGCAAGGCAGAGTTGGGTTGCCATTTCCCATACCTGAAGGTAGCCTTATTGGTCTCATTGCCGTTGCCCTATTCTGGTTCTCAGTCCACAAAAGAGGAAGAGCTTTGACCTACCTCCCAAGACTGTTGTGAAGATGAGGCCATGTCTTTCCTATCTCTGGCTGAGGATAAGCTATGAAAAGCCAATTAGTGGCGCTGTCAAGTTTGGCCTGTGAATGGCAAGATGCTAGCCAACAGAAATATGGTCTGAGACTGTGTTCCTAGCCGGAAAGTGAAGCTATAGATTGGGAGACTCCATAAATGGAATGTGACATTTATAGATATTTGGTCATTACTTGGCAGGTGCCTGGCTTTTTTGTGTGTCATGAGAAATATTTCAAAATCTGCTTATTATGAGGCTGTTGTAGCTTAGCTTATAGTAGTTTACCCAGAGTTTTGTTACGGCTAATAATTCTGGAACCATTTGGCAGGTTGATGTGTGTGGGGCCAACAGAGATGTGTAATTTCATGTTGCTGTCTTTCCTGCTGATTTTTTGCATCGTAGTTTCTGCTGTGGATTCTGGGCCTTCCTTATGCTAAGTCCAGAGCTTGCTGGAATGGCACGTCTGTTGCTGGAAATGGCAGCCCCAGATCTCCCCTCCTTTCCTGGTGGATATGTACCGGTAGTAGTTTAAAGAGGAAGAAATGCGTGACAGCCATCTCCTTGCTCTCTTCGTTGGCTTCCTTGTACAGTGGTACCTCGGGTTAAGAACTTAACTTGTTCTGCAGGTCCGTTCTTAACCTGAGGTACCACTTTAGCTAATGGGGCCTCCTGTTGCCGCCGCCGTGCAATTTCTGTTCTCATCCTGAAGCAAAGTTCTTAACCTGAGGTACTATTTCTGGGTTAGCGGAGTTTGTAACCTAAAGCATCTGTAACCTGAAGTGTCTGTAACCTGAGGTACCACTGTATAGGGGTGGGGAACCTCAGAGTTCATCTGCTTGCATGTTTACTCCTAGGTAAGGCCAACTGAATTCCATGGGTCTTACCTCTGAGCCAACATCCGGAGCATGGCCCTGTCAGCGTGCAATAAAAGGTAAAGGTAAAGGTACCCCTGCCCGTACGGGCCAGTCTTGACAGACTCTGGGGTTGTGCGCCCATCTCACTCAAGAGGCCGGGGGCCAGCGCTGTCCGCAGACACTTCCGGGTCACGTGGCCAGCGTGACAAAGCTGCATCTGGCAAGCCAGCGCAGCACACGGAAATGCCGTTTACCTTCCCGCTGGTAAGCGGTCCCTATTTATCTACTTGCACCCGGGGGTGCTTTCGAACTGCTAGGTTGGCAGGCGCTGGGACGCCACCCGCATCAGCGTGCAATATTATACCTTAAAAATAAACTAGAAGTTACCAATGGAGAGAACGGGACGCGGGTGGCGCTGTGGGTAAAAGCCTCAGCGCCTAGGGCTTGCCGATCAAAAGATTGGCAGTTCGAATCCCCGCAGTGGGGTGCGCTCCCGTTGCTCGGTCCCAGCGCCTGCCAACCTAGCAGTTCGAAAGCACCCCCAGGTGCAAGTAGATAAATAGGGACCGCTTACTGGCGGGAAGGTAAACGGCATTCCCGTGTGCTGCGCTGGCTCGCCAGATGCAGCTTTGTCACGCTGGCCACATGACCCGGAAGTGTCTCCGGACAGCGCTGGCCCCTGGCCTCTTAAGTGAGATGGGCGCACAACCCCAGAGTCTGTCAAGACTGGCCCGTACGGGCAGGGGTACCTTTACCTTTACCTTTACCTTTACCAAGGGAGAGAGGCACAGGTTTACTGTCTTCAGTTGTTGCCGTGCATCTTCTAATAATGCCTCATTCTGGCTTAACTGAGAGATCAGAAATCTTTGCTTTTTAAACAACTTCTGCACTTTGGGGGCTGCGAATAAAAAGACAGTGGCTGTTCCCAGCGCAGGAGGGTGGTTTAGAAGGCAAAGGTCAGACTTTCTCCAACAAGCAGGCCGGCACAGACAGAAACACGCTCTGTTGCTCACCTGTGCCAAGTTCCTTTGATACAAGTCAGCATTTTCTTCCCCAAAATGAAGTTAACTCCAGTGACCTGCTGGGTAGTATAAGTGAGTTAGCGGAGATATAATTCTTCTCACGTGCTGTTGTTCTTCACAGTTTCCTCTAATTAATGAAAGCGTTTCTGTATCTTCCCTTCCCCTCTTTTCAGTGTGCTGCTCTGGTTGGTGAAGACCATCCTCTTTGCCCAGATCTTCCAGAACTTGACCTCTCTGAATTAGATGTGAATGACTTGGATGCCGACAGCTTTCTGGGAGGACTCAAGTGGTACAGTGACCAATCGGAAATCATTTCCAATCAGTATGCCAATGAATCATCAAACATCTTTGAGGTAAGGAAAAGCTGTTCCACATAAGCATCTTTTTTTAATGACACGGATGATGGTCTTTATCTGCTCTGATTTCTAATGTTTTCAAGCTGCAGTGCTTGCAGCTATTTTTCCGATTCCTTGGATATGGCTTCGGATTAGTGGGCGCTAATCCTGTAAAGAAATGGCAAAAATATCAAGATATTTAGGGGCCAGTATCAGTATTTCAAATGCCCAAACCAAGGGTCTCAGGGATGACAGTTTGGATTTCTAAAATTCTGGATCACTGGATTGAAGCCCGGGAATAACTCAGGGGTGAAATTTTGTGGCTTAGAACAGAATCTGGCACCTTTTGGCAAAAGGCTGACAAAGTCATTTGTCAGAGTAGGACAAAAGGGGGAGTTTTCTGACCCTGCTAGTGATAGTATATTGGTTTTGTTTATCTGACTGGTAAAGCACTGGTTGGATGACAACTCTAGGGTGACATGCAGTTCAGGAGTGCTTGAGCTGCAAAGTTTGTTTACAAGGCGGTTCAGTGGGCCTGGGGGTAGCACTGCCTAGATCCTGTCTGCCCCATGAGGTTAACCTGAGCATGAAATTGCAGCACATCCAGCAACACAGTATACAACACTCCTGCCAGCCATTCCCTAACAGCATCCATGTTGACATCACTGACTCCCACAAATCGTGGAGCGCTGTATTGGCAAAGAAGGAACAAACACACGTGTGTGGCAAGTGGGCACCCTCTCGCTTTGCCACCCTGCCCCACAGATGCAGTAGGCCTGCTGTGGTGACTTCAAGCACTCGAACATCTGTGGTGAAGGCGGGAAGAGTACAGAAGTCAATATGCCCTGTGGATCTACACACATTGCCAATCAACACACTTTTGACTGGCCAATACCCAGATGTAGGACCTAGAAAACTTGTAGTGTTAGGAGGCTAGCCAAGGGAACCCATGGACCATTTTCTCCATGATTACCCTCCCTTCCTGTTTTTTATTCTTCCACTGGCAGAGTTGTGCCAGCAGCAGAGCTATGCCAGCATAAAATAATATGAGTAGGTGACCTGGACCTAAATCCAAAAGCAAACCAGAGGTAGAGTTGGAGCTGTTAATTTTGAAAGTTCACCCCCCCCTTTTTTTCCACATTCTGGTGCAACTAGTCATGTGGAAATTCCCCCCACCTTCTTTGTAAAAATTGCAACCAGCACCGGAGTAGCATGTTCTATATCATCTGGCAGCGAGACGTGAAATAGACAAATTTTATTTATTTGTTTGAAACACTTTCTGTCCTGCTCTTTGGCCAAAAAGGCTCCCAGAGCAGCTTCCATGCAATTAATAAAACCAAGACAGCCCCTGCCTGCAAGCTTTTCATTTGTGTCTTTGTCTTTTAGAGTGTAAAAGACACAGGGGGGAAGAAGGAAACTGGAAAACTCAGACAGCAGTTCTGAGTTACATAATAGTTCTTATGACCAGCTAGAATGGAAACAGTTTAGGGAGGGGCGGATCCATATGGAACTAGCCTTCCAGGAGATGCAATGGAGTTCTCCTGCTTCTCATCTTTCCCCCTGCCGCTGACTGATGGAAGGGCTTCTGCCAGGCCAGGTGAGAAGCCAGATGGAGAAGGTCTTTCAGCAGAGCTAATGGAGTCATCCTGCTTCCATCCGCATACCTCTACAACTAAACAAAGAAAAGCAAGCCTGATATGAACCAATGGAGTTGAGACACTTTTTAGGGGTGGTGGTGGAAAGAAAATAAATTGTTATCCCAGGGTCAAAGTATTCCCATATCATCCCATGTCATGATACTGTTGGCGTATTGCTCATCCAGTGGCATAGTGGTCTCTTCCTGAGCTAGTGTTTTGTTTTGGGGGTATGTTGAGGACCTTACGTTTTCCTGACGGATTTCAGCCATCCTTTGATCTAATAAGGAAGAAGGGTGGACTTTAGTTCCTTTGCCAAATCCCTGGTTGGGGTTACAGGGCTTCCAAAAACCTCTAAGACTTGTCAGAATGGCTTCCCAGAGACTGGCTATATGGGCTCCTGATGGCTTTGGGGGAATTTTCTTAAAGCCTTGCTTGCCCTCTGGAATGCGGAAATGCCTTATTTGGTTGACATGATGTTTTCTAGGGACTCTTTGATGCTGACTAGGGCATCAGTGGAGAAAGACTCGGGTTAATACAATAGGACAGGTTGTAGAACATGCTTTAGAGCCACCTTTGTCACTCTACCTGCAACATGGTATGTGTTTCCCCACCATTATTGTGTAGGTACAATGCTGGCCAGTGAAGGCTTTCTGGGTGGTGATAGGACTTCTATATTCTGGCAACCAAGCTGTGCCCTTGGTGGCTTGTTTGCAAAGTGCTTTGCATATTGTTTGCATTTTGACTTTACATTAATTGCAGATAGGGTTCTGGATGTTCTTGCACTGGTCACATTTATGTGTAAAACTTCCAATTTCTGCAGCCTGAGGATGTGGGCATGTTACCTGGTGCGTGTTTGCCTCACCTGGCTGTGGGGTGCTGGCAAGTGGAGGTTGTTTGTGCCTCCTTGAAGAAAGGGGAATTCCCTATGGCTTTGGGAGGGGTTGTGGCAGGCCCCCTTCAGATTCCTCTGATAACTTTTGCCCAGTCTCTGAAGTGTTGTCTTTTGGAAAAATGCTCCAGTGTGTGGCAGCCCAGCTTCAAGCCTTCATTGCTAGCTATGATAATCTAGGATCCCGTATCAGTCTGGTTTACAACCTGTTTGCAACAGATGTTTGCACAATGACTTGCACTGCACTTGGTGGATGTCCTGCACTGTAAGATGATCATAGAATACATCATGGTCCCCTCTATGGCACTCAGTACCATGAACCATGGTATCCTTCTGATCTACCTTGCTGACGTGCAGCTAGGGAGTCTCTCTCTCTCTCTCTCTCTCTCTCTCTCTCTCTCTCTCTCTCTCCCTCTCTCCCTCTCTCCCTCTCTCCCTCTCTCCCTCTCTCTCCCTCTCTGTTTTCTGGTCATTTTCTGGTCTCACTTTTCTGGCCCCAGTCAGGTAGAACTCTCTGTCACAAGAGACTAGGGCCCTGCAGGATCTGACATCTTTCCACGGGGCCTGTTCCGCCAGGCTTTTGGTCCAGGCCCAGTCTGACCCCCTTCCTTCTTCTTTCCTCTTTCTATGGGACCCTGTATGTAAGTGGCCTCTTGGCTCCTTCTCGCAGCCTTTCTCAACCTGTGGGTCCCCAGATGTTGTTGAACTACAGCTCCCATCACCCCTAGCTCTAAGGCCAGAGCTCAGGGATGATGGGAGTTGTAGTCCAACAACATCTGGGGACCCACAGGTTGAGAACCGCTGTATCGGCTCACATGGGATCAGCACGGGTGGCCAGGCCTGGTGAACATTTAATATTCCTTACCCCTACAGTTGTGATTCATGGGTTCCCACCTAATGTTATTTTGATTTTAAGTGTGATTTTGAACTGTATTTTAATCAATCGTTTGATTTTGTGTTTTTAATGTATTATATATTTGGTGTTGGCTGCCCTGAGCCTGGTCTTGGCTGGGGAGGGCGAGGTACAAATTCCTCTTCCTCCTCCTCCTCCTCCTCCTCCTCCTCCTCCTCCTCCTCCTCCTCCTCTTCTTCTTCTTCTTCTTCTTCTTCTTCTTCTTCTTCTCCTCCTCCTCCTCCTCCTCCTCCTCCTCCTCCTCTTCTTCCTCCTATTATTATGGAGCATAGGTCTTGGAAGGTGGTACTCAAACTGTTGCTCTACCCTGTGGTCATTGCTGTAAGGCTTCACCTTGCATCTTTTGCTATTTAACAGCCATGCAGAACCAGCAGGTGAGATAATCTTTTTGGTACCGTTGATGGCACCTAGTTCTATTTCTGTTTTTCATCAAGTACCATGGTGACAGGTAGGAGGTTGCGAATGAGTGTTTGGAATTGGAAGCGGTTTGTTGGATGTGGTGAAGAGGTCTTACTGGTTAGGATGCAGGGTGGTCTAGGAACAAGCATACAAACTTTCCTAGGTGGGGTTGCATTCTATCAACCTCAGCTAGCATGAGCAATGGCCAGGGATAATGGGACTTGTAGGCCAGGAACTGCGAGCGGGTAATAGATTCCCCAACCCTGTTCTAAAGGAAATATTTATTTGTCCCTCCTACTTAGGTAGGGCTTGGTGAAGAACCCCCGCCCCACAAACTTTGCAACCTTTTTTTGTGGGCTGTGATGCGGGGGGTGGGGTTCCCTTCGGTTAGTTTTGTTGTTCTTGGGGGAGGCCGTGGACATGGGGAAGTTTGCCCATTGTGATGGGTGGGAAAGGGAGGTGTAGCTATAGTTTCCCTGTATAATATGAACAACCCATATTTTCCCACTGCTGTTCTGGAATCCACAGGAATAGCGGCAGCTTGCTTTAGCTCCCTTGGTCCTTTAGAAGCACATCTCGGCTACCTTTTGGGAAGCATTTTGTTCCCCATTCCCAAATTTGTGCCTAATGATACTTTGGCTGTGCGTGTGTGAGAGAGAGAAGGGGCAGGGAGAGAATGGCAGCTCAGCACGGGAAAGGATGTGTCTGTTCCTGTATTGCTTATTCTGGTTGCCTTCCTGATCAGTTGGTTCCTTCCCTTTCTGACCCAGGAGGCAAGAGGTTGATGCTGCAGCCTCAGCAATTTTGGGCAACTTGTTCCTCCAGCAAATATTAGGGGGCTGGCAAGCAAATTCCCTTTTGACTAGGGTGCCTAGCTTGTGCCACATTACCATCTCTATGTGCCTAGCTTGTGCCACATTACCATCAATATGTGGCAAAGCTGTTTTGAAGGAATCCCTTCTTTATTCAAAATAATTTATATCCTCCCTCCCTCAAGAGTCCAGAGCAGTGTACACTAAACACAGTAAAACTATATATATAAAAAAACAGTAGCACAACAATAAAAGAAAGAGCAGCCAAAATATCCAGATGGACTCAAACTAATTTAAAAAATGGGGGGTGGGGGTAGGAATGTAACTGACTTTAGCACAAGCACTGAAAGAGACAAATGAATATCCACTGGAGGTGGAGGGGGCACTACTGGAAAGTCCCTCTTGGACATTGTCACCTTATAAATACCTGAAGCCCTTTCAGTGGTTTCCAGACTTCCTAAATTCAGGATGTTGTGCTGTGTGTGTGTGTGTCCAGGACTTGAAGCAAGAAGTATTTGATCTGATGCTGATGCTTAGCCTAGTGAGCTGAACTGGGACTATATTTTGCTCATCCCTCAGAGCCCTCATTAAATGCTGAGGGAGTTGTTGACTTTCTGTTAGGGTTGTGATGAAAATTTGGATTCTTTAGTTAGATCAAAGCAGAAGTGAATCTAGAAGTGGCCCTTCTATGCAAACCTCTGGATTCTGTTGGATCAAAGGTAAAGGACCCCAGGACGGTTAAGTCCAGTCAAAGGCAACTATGGGGTGGTGGCGCTCATCTCACTTTCAGACTAAGGGAGCCGGCATTTGTCCACAGACAGCTTTCTGGGTCATGTGGACAGCAGGACTAAGCTGTATCTGGCACAACGGAACACCGTGATGGAAACCAGAGCCCACAGAAATACCATTTACCTTCCCGCCACAATTGTACCTATTTATATACTTGCACTGGTGTACTTTCGAACTGCTAGGTTGACAGGAGCTGGGACAGAGCAACAGGAGCTCACTCCCTCTCAGGGATTCAAACTGCCAACCTTTCGATTGGCAAGCCCAAGAGGCTCAGTGGTTTAGACCACAGTGATAACCCTATTGCCTCCGGAGAACCAATCTATGCAGGCAAGGTGAATCAAGTTGTAATACTCACGCCATTTTTTATTGCAGAACAGGGATCACTTGTTTGAGGTTTCGGGACTTGTGTATTGCCCCCCATTGCAATCTAACACCACCCTGCGTAGGTTGATATGGGGGGGGGGCAAAGTTTTATTTTTTTAAAGCAACCCAGCACTGCTGCCCTGATCAAATTTGCATTGCTGCTTCAAAGTTAAAAGTGCAACGAAAACCTTTGGGAGGTGCAATCATAGATGGCTTGCACTTTGGCACCTTGGATAAGCTGACCGGTCCCTCTCGGCTCCCATCCGTTCTCCCAGAGCATCAGCTCTCCAAAAGCAAACAACATGCCTTTGGGACGCCCTCCCCCTCCCACAACCCCTGCTTCCCTTCTCCTCCTTGCCATTCAGCTATAAAGCTCACACTTTGCGTCTTTCTCCATGCCAAGCTCTCAAGCACCTCCTTGGGATGGGAGCTCTGTCCAGAAGCTCATTGCTGCTGGTAGAGTGCAATTGGATTTACTTCCCGGTAAGTGTGATTACAGTTTCAGACTTAATCTTCGTCTAACGATTAAGAGTCTGGCCAAAGAACTGTTGAGCAGGGGAAAGGTTCAGCGGTTCCCAAAAGGAATTGGGTGTGTATTCTAAATCGAGCAGCCAAAATGAAGTGACGTGACCACCAGGTTTATCCTCTAGCACCTTGTGACGTACACTGCCACTGTTTTGCCAGCTTTTCTTTTAAATTAAGGTACAATTAAGCCTTGTCATTTCATTAGAGAAATTTATAGAGATGGATGTATGCAGTAGCTATGCAAGCTACTGCTGTTCGTGTCTTTGAACAGAGATGCATATTCTGTATTCTCACACTTGGCAGATTTAGATTGCGGGAGTGGGGGAATCAAATGCTTCAAAGCGCCTAAATATTTTTTTAAAAAATACTTCTGCATATTTGAAAGAGGGATTTACCTTGACATGCTTCTAAATGGAGGGAATCTTATATTTTAAAAATTAGGTCCGATTTTAAATTTACATAAATACCATGTAAACATTATCTGTCTCAAACTTAATGCCATCAGAAATACCAATACACCTGTTACAAGACAAACAGTGCCCAGTTTTGTTTAAAAGTCATATTGGCTGCATTGTAATTGTTCCTACCTAGTAGTTTTGTGCATGACTATTATCTTCCATAACTACTTCTTGAAAATATGAACAAATAAAAGTATTTGATGGATCAACTTACCTCAGGAGTGCATCTTTGTTTAGCCATAGAACATGACCACCTTTTTGTAAAAAAACAACAAAAAACTAGCAAGAATATAACAGAATATTCTTTCTCTGTAACACCATAAGTAGCTAATGGCCAAGAGGAGTCCACTATAGAAATGAAAAACAGTATTTTAAAATGTTTGCCATTGTACAAAACAACAATATATGAAATATTGATAAATGCAGGTCATACAAAATCTGGCCATGTAATTGCATAATGGCAAACAACATTCTAAGTTGGCCTCTGACATTGTAGGAAACCGAGTCTTGTTATTTATTGATGATCTATTTATTTTATTTATTTAACAAATTTATGTACTACTTGGTGGTAGAGAAAACCTCAAAGCAGTTTACAAGGAAGATAAAACCACAAAATAATCACTAAACGTTTTACAACCATAATTTAAAACGTACAAGAGGTTAGAACGGTAATAGAAAATATACTGAAACAAATTAAAATTCCTACAGACTCTCTGGGTAAGCTTGTCTAAATAAGAATGTCTTCAGCAGGCACCGAAAAGAGTACCGTGAAGGCACCTGCCTGATACCAATTTTAACGTTTAACGTAATATTGATGATCATGATAATACACACCGCCTACGGTCTGAAGTGCTTGACTTGCAGCAACTGATACATTGTGCGAGTCTGCTGATCCTACAGTTTGGTTCCAAGAGTGGAATTTGCCTGTTAAAATGTGGAGAGGTCACTTTTTTTCTGCACAATGTGTGGGTTTGTTGAGCTGTAGCTGTTTCTGTCCAGTGTGGATTGTGAAATATTGCTTGAAGTGCTGGTAGATGCTTTGCATCCTATTTGGGGCAAAACAAGTACACATTCTTCTTTGCCCTTGTTCAGGTAACTTCAGAGCCAACAGTTTATGTGTTCCTGCCTCACCTCTGAATTTGTGACCAGACAGGGTTAGTTTGATCTGACATCATGGATATTGGAAAAACAGAATGCTATTCCTCTAGATTCTGGCCACTTGCTCTAAGGTTTCTCAAGCTTTGATACTTCGTTAATTTTTGGAGGACCGAAGGAAGGAAATAAACCAACAGCTCTCTTAAAACACAAGTTTATGTCTGGCTGCCAGTGATGCTGAAAGTTAGACTTCCCCCTCAGATCTTCACAATTTCCCTCCATGTTTCCTTTGTCTTAACACTTTCACTGTACAGTAGTACCTCAGGTTACATGCGCTTCAGGTTACAGACTCCACTAACCCAGAAATAGTACCTCAGGGTAAGAACGTTGCTTCAGGATGAGAACAGAAATCATGCTCCGGCGGTGCGGCAGCAGCAGGAGGCCCCATTAACTAAAGTGGTGCATCAGGTTAAGAACAGTTTCAGGTTAAGAACGGACCTCCAGAATGAATTAGGTTCTTAACCCAAGGTACCACTGTACTGACTCCCTGTTGCTACGCAGCTTCAAAAAAAGGTAAAAAAAGGTAAAGGTAAAGGACCCCTGGATGGTTAAGTCCAGTCAAAGGTGACTATGGGGTTTCAGCGCTCATCTTGCTTTCAGGATGAGGGAGCTGGTGTTTGTCCACAGACAGCTTTCCGGGTCATGTGGCCAGCAGGACTAAACTGCTTCTGGTGCAACGGAAGCCAGAGTGCACGAAAACGCCATTTACCTTCCCACCGCAGCAGTGCCCATTTATCTACTTGCACTGGTGTGCTTTCGAACTGCTAGGTTGGCAGAAGCTGGGACAGAGCAACGGGAGCTCACCCCGTCATGGGGATTCAAACCGCCGACCTTCTGATCGGCAAGTCCAAGAGGCTCAGTGATCTAGACCACAGCACCACCTGCTTCCCTGTATACAACCAAATGCTGGATTATTCCTCCATGCTGCTTTCAAGAGAGATTTTGCCACAAGGTTTCACCTTTGTTAAATTTTATGTTCTTTTCCTGCATATTGATTAAATACCTCAGGTTTTATAGTTGAACCAGAGCTGGCCCAAGACACCTTGCTGCTTAAGGCAGGGTAACCACTCCCCTGTCCCCCAGGCCTTTGGGAATTTGGGTATTCTGCAATGGTAATTGTGCGTATGGAATGAGGGAGGGGACCTGCAGCAATAAATGATGAGTAGTCTCTGATGTACCACAATTTATAACTGGCAATATCTGTCTGATCAGAGCTAAATTGTGTATTGTGTCTCAGCCCCGCCCCCTCATCTATTTTCATGGCAAAACAATATACATCGGTACCTCAGGTTAAGTACCTAATTCGTTCCGGAGGTCCGTACTTAACCTGAAACTGTTCTTAACTTGAAGCACCACTTTGGCTAATGGGGCCTCCTGCTGCTGCTGCGCTGCCACAGCACGATTTCTGTTCTCATCCTGAAGCAAAGTTCTTAACCTGAGGTACTATTTCTGGGTTAGCAGAGTATGCAACCTGAAGCGTATGTAACCTGAAGCGTATGTAACCCCAGGTACCACTGTACCTCTTTTAGTAAAGAGCACAGGAAAAGAGCATTTTCTTTGCCACTATAGCAGGCAAACTCTGGCCCTCCAGATGTTGTGAGACTACAATTCCCATCATCCCTGACCACTGGTCCTGTTAGCTAGGGATGATGGGAATTGTAGTTCCAAAACATCTGGAGGGCCGGAGTTTGCCTATGCCTGCACTATAGCCTGCCCCTGCATGCAGATTACATGACCCTCAGTTGGACTTAATTTAATAGAGTTGCCTTTTTACTTCTGCAATAAGGCAGTGTTTGCTGGTTTATACTTTTTGTGTATGGAGAAACATCCAGTCACATGAGCTTCCACCTGCAGTCTGAAGTCATGCAGTCTAGATGCAGGTTTCCCATCTCGATGAGAGCTAGGCCAAAGTATCTGTGTGACTTACCTGTATAGAGAAGGGACCCGGGTGGCACTGTGGGTTAAACCACAGAGCCTAGGACTTGCCGATCAGAAGGTCGGCGGTTTGAATCCCCGTGACGGGGTGAGCTCCCGTTGATCGGTCCCTGCTCCTGCCAACTTAGCAGTTCGGAAGCATGTCAAAGTGCAAGTAGATAAATAGGTACCGCTCCAGTGGGAAGGTAAACGGCGTTTCCGTGCGCTGCTCTGGTTCGCCAGAAGCGGCTTAGTCATGCTGGCCACATAACCCGGAAACTGTATGCCACCTCCCTCAACCAGTAAAGCGAGATGAGCGCTGCAACCCCAAAGTCGGCCACGACTGGACCTAATGGTCAGGTGTCCCTTTACCTTTACTTTACCTGTATAGAGCAGCTACTCCATAGCTGGGGGGGGGGGCGCTGCGGGCTATTCTATGCTTCTTGGAAAACTTGGATTGCCTTCCTGTCTACCTAACTGTGCACCTATTTGCAACCGGCACCTTCTCTGTAAAGGATGCTTTTCTGCCATAGCAGCTTCCCATGCTTTCAATGCTCTCTATTCAGTACTTTAATACCAATTTGGGGAAATGGGTGTTCTCACTTCTGTATTGCCACTATGAATCCTATTGCGCAGTTTAATGCCTGATGTGCATGTGTGTGTACAACCTTAAGTATATTGAAAGTAATATTTAAACCCATGAAAGGATGTAATAAACACCTGGTGTTCTACGGAGGTAGCTTTGGATACAGACATATGCATGGATGTTTTATATACGTATACATCCGAAGTCAATGTTGGGGTGACAAGATCATTTATATTTTCTTCTTAAAAAGAGAAGCCATATGCTTGCTGCTCAGGAATAAGCCCCATTGAGATGAGTGGGACTTACACAAGAGCGATTTAAGGGGGTGACAACCGCCAGTCTCCAGCAGTGCTAGAAACAGTGACATTTGCAAAAGTAGCATGCGTTGATGCGGTGCAAATTTTACCTATTTAAGAAGACTTTCCCCTGGATTTCTTTCCTATTCTTTCAGTGAACCGAGATTTCAACTGCCACACTGTCATTATTATTGCAGCGAACAATTGAATGCGTGTGTTTATGTTGTGTTCAGCTCAGTCCGAGGTACTTCCAGGACTGTGATGCATGTAAGGTATTTGGGAAACAAAATATAAGCTACTGTGCTTCTCTGTGGGCAGCCAAAGAAGTTTATTACAAGCTGTAAGGGTGAGGGGGAACAAAAGGGATTCACAATGGAAGCATACACAGTGTGTCGTTCTTGGCAAAGAGGAAATTTTACAAAGATAAATGACTTCGTATCCATTTGGAATGGTTTTGCATGGCGAAGGCGATGGGGGCTTTTTATAGTCATCTGGGTAATTTGCATAGATTCATACCATAAAGCTCCAATATTCTGTCGGGGGCTCTGCTACTCCTGCAAAGTTATTCATTCAATGTTTGCAGCCAGATTGATTAATGAATTACCAGATCTTGCATAAAACGACTTGGCCTGACTTTTAAACAGCCCCTGATGTTTTCTTTGCAGAGTCTTGTGACTGGCGTCAATGGGTTTCTAGGGGTCTAAACCTCCTGCGGAGCTTTCTGAACTGGTCTGTTCCAGTATATATGGATAGATATGTATATGTGTGTGTGCGTGCACGTGTTTTTTTTAATTCCCCTTCTCGATTTTCTCCAAAACGAGTAGCCCAAGGCAGACTGCTTAAGCAGATAAAATCTTGTGGGAGGGGGCCTCGTAGTAAGACCCTCCACTGCTGCTACCCTTCAGTGCCAACTTGGCATGATTTATCATAGCCATCTATTCGGCACCATAGTCTGTAAGGTGAGTTGCCTGGTGTTACTAGCACAAAAATGCGTTACTGGCTCTCTGAACTTTGAAGGAAAGCCTCTGAGCTATTTGCAAAGTGCTGGTGCTTAGTGAATACTAAATTACATTTAGGAAATAGTCTAGAGCCACCAGTTATACTTCATTTTTATTCTTGACACAGACACCTAAATCAGAGAACAGTAACATTTCAGAGATTATGGAAGCAGTTTGGGTATGTTCCAACGCTATAATAGGATCAGAATTTTAAGGCCCTTTTTTATTATTACCAATAGTCACTTAGTTTCTACTGCAGTGTACTTTGTAGGGAATTACAGCTTTTACTAAAAAGATTAAAATGCTATTATGCAAATGATTGCAGTATGTTATTATGTTTACAAATTAACATCCATGGCTCAACACACAAATTAACTAACTATTCTATCTATATTATTAAGGATTTAATAAAGTAAGTGTTGATAAAAAGGGAGAGAAGCTTCAAATTGTTAATAGGAACTGATTGTGATTTAACGCTGGACTTAAAAAACTCACACACATTGTGCTTAATGTTCTAGATGGGGCATTGGCCAAATGGAGCTCATCGTTGTACTTAAAGGAATGGAGGGTGGAATGAAGAGCAAAGCTGAATGTCCTGAGGTCTTAGCGAACATAAACTAGATTTCTCTAGGCTATATGACAGAAGAGGCAGCGTATCTGTAAATCTGAGGGAGGCATAAATGGTTATCCCCAACAAACCCACAGTTTGTTGAACTTTGTAAGCAGGTTATTGCAATTCTAATGACTACGTGTTTAAATGTTTTATATGTCTTTCAAAATGCATCCCACGTACTTAACAGATTGCATCCCTCCGAAATGCACCTTTTATTATGAAATTTTTGTTACAGCAAATGGGATTTTGCGTGCATGGTGTTGCAGCGGGACAAAAGAGGATGTGGTCGAGTTTAGACTGAGATGGCTTTACCAAGAGCCCTGCAAAATTGCTTGTTCCGGCATTTCAGCAGAGATCATAAAAAAACAAAAAGGCAACCAGATAATAGCCACTTAGGTCCTAGAGAAATGAATGCATGGAATGTGGCTTTTGGGTAGACTTTGAGAAGCACAGATAGTGCTGTGGGTTTGGGATGCATATTCCGGATAAGGCAGTTCAGAAGACTAAGCAACTGCAATATTGCTGTGATTTATTCAGTTTGTTCTTTATTGATAAAAGCATTATCATTTGTGGGGTGCTCCATCCCCTTCCCCATGCTTTTTGACATCTATATTAAACCACTGGAGAGATCATCAGGGGGTTGGGGCTGGATGTTCTCCACTATGCGGACGAAACCACATCTACCTCTCATTTATATCAGAACCAATGAAGGCAGTGAAAGTCTGTGTGTGTATCTGGAGGCAGTTGGAGGACGCATGGTGGTTAATGGATTGAGGTTGAAACCTGACAAGACAGAAGCACTGTTTCTGGGGAACAGTGGGTGGGCGGGCAGGTGTGGAGGACTCCCTGGTCCTGAATGGAGTATGTTGTTGTTGTTTAGTCGTTTAGTCATGTCCGACTCTTCGTGACCCCTTGGACCAGAGCATGCCAGGCACGCCTGTCTTCCACTGCCTCCCGCAGTTTGGTCAAACTCATGTTAGTAGCTTCTAGAACACTGTCCAACCATCTCATCCTCTGTCGTCCCCTTCTCCTTGTGCCCTCCATCTTTCCCAACATCAGGGTCTTTTCCAGGGAGTCTTCTCTTCTCATGAGGTGGCCAAAGTATTGGAGCCTCAGTTTCAGGATCTGTCCTTCCAGTGAGCACTCAGGGCTGATTTCCTTCAGAATGGATCGGTTTGATCTTCTTGCAGTCCGTGGGACTCTCTTGTCTCCTCCAGCAGCATAATTCAAAAGCATCAGTTCTTCGGCAATCAGCCTTCTTTATGGTTCAGCTCTCACTTCCATGCATCACTAATGGGAAAACCATAGCTTTAACTATACGGACCTTTGTTCGCAAGGTGATATGTGTCCCTAAAGGACCAAGTGTGCAGCCTCAGGGTTATTTTGTACTCACAGCTGACCATGGAGGCACAGGTCAACTCTGTGTCCAAGACAACTCTTTACCAGCTCCACCTGGTATGCCAACTGAGACGCTACTTGCCTACCCCCTATCTCGACAGAGTGGTACATGCTCTGGTTATCTCATGCTTAGACTACTGCAAATCTCCCTATGTGGGGCTACCTTTGAAGGTGACTCAGAAACTACAATTAATCAAGAGGGTGACTGCTGGGCTGGTCGCTAGGAGCTTCCAGGACCATATAACACCGCGCCTGAAAGATCTGCATTGGCTCCCAGGATGTTTCCAAGCACAATTCAAAGTGTTGGTGTTGATCTTTAAAGCCCTAAACAGCTTTAGGAAGGAGCATCTCCATCCCCAACATTTGGCCCAGACCCTGAGGTCCAACTCCTAGGACCCTCTGGTGGTTCCCTACCTGCAAGAAGTGAAGTTACAGGTAACAAGGCAGAGGGCCTTCTTGGTAGTGGTGCCCAACTGTGGAACGTCTTCCTATCAGATGTTGTGGAGATAAATAACTATACAACTTTTAGAAGACATCTGAAGGCAGCCCTGTATAGGGAAGTTTTTTAAACGTTTTATTGTGTTGGAAGCCACCTAGAGTGGCTGGGCAACCCTATCAGATGGGTGGCGGTACTACTACTACTACTACTACTACTACTA
This sequence comes from Podarcis muralis, assembly GCF_964188315.1. Taxonomy (NCBI): domain Eukaryota; kingdom Metazoa; phylum Chordata; class Lepidosauria; order Squamata; family Lacertidae; genus Podarcis; species Podarcis muralis. The sequence goes on along the minus strand of NC_135663.1, from coordinate 74,324,303 downwards.
CTACTAGACAATTTCATTAAAGAAAAAGAGGCAGTTGGGATCTCTGAGACTAACTGATTTAGATCTCTGTGTGGGTGTGGGTGGGTGTGGCATAGTGAGGTCCCTGAATTTGATCTCGCATCTTCCAAGAACTCACAAGATGGGCCCTTGGACATGCCACAATATCTCGGTCTTGTCTCTGTACAATAGATGTCATCCCCCTTTGCAGATCTGGCAGCTGAGAGAATGGTGGCTAGGTTAGGTCACCAAATGAGTTCATCACTGACTTTCTTGAACTAGAGTCTTACTGCCTCACACGCATAGCTAACCTAGAAGGGGAGTAGGGTCAACAGCATCTTTTGGCAACGTGAGTTGCAGACCAGACAGTGTTGGAGAGTAGGAGGTGGGAGTAGTCCATTTTCCATGGATTCTCTATGACAGAATTCATAAGTAGGTCTTGCTCAGAGGCAGAATTCCTTGCCTAACTAAGATCACACTGTTCTGTATCAAGGTATCTCTAGAGCAAGGTATCTTCCAGATCAGTTGTGTAAATCAGCTAAGCTGTATATCCTAAGGGAAACCAAACAATATAGGTACGGTATTTCTTTTCCAATCAACTGGAGAAATTCTATTCTGTGAGGTAACAACCGACTCTTGCTTCCAGACATTCCTGGACAAATTTCACCCTAATCTTTGCATGTTTTCTAAGGAATTTGAACTCCAGTTTCCTCCTTAAGCTTCCAGTTAGGCTCTTACTTTATATTTGTGTGTAGAAGCAAGTAGATATCTCTACTCAGATATAATTAATTCAGTACTGCATATCGGATAATGCTTCTAAACTGAAAAAGGACTCTTTTGTTGTACCAATCAGTTAGCATACATGCTTGATCAGGAAATATCTCAATTTCAAAATGAGAAACTTGTTTAACTTGGTCTTTTTGTGATTTAAATAAATGATTGAAATGGTCTTCCTTTAAATCAAATCAAATCACCCCATTAATGTGATGTGGGGGTAAAATGCACTTTGTGCCCCAAATCTAGCATTTAGCTATAGTAATTCTGTGTATGCGACAAGCCCCACATAATCATATGTTTAGCTGTAGTGACCGTGCTGTTGTGTACTTTGAAGCATCAAGGTTTACTAAATAAAGGGGATGGGTGGAGATATTGTGTCTCCAAAAACATTGTTAAAAAATATGCCGGGGCAGCTGTGCCTAAAGTCTTGTGCCATCAAGTTAGATCTGCGCATTGCTGAAACCATTCTCAAGCAACTCACTACGTTTCGAGCCAGGAATGTACAGTGTGGAAATATTTATACATTTTTTTCCTATCTAGCTTTTGCAAGGTGTGTTTTGTTTCTTCGTTCTGTTTCCCGAATTGGAGGAAAGGTGCCATTCAGCGTTAGCCTGAATCTGTTGAAGCGAGTCCATGAAAGTTATTCCCTTTCCATTCACCCCCTGACATTTCTCAGCCAAGTGAGCTTGATGTGGCTTCTTTCAAAGCTTATGGTGGGGTGGGGTGTGTCTGGTTCGCAGATAAAAAGTGGCATGTCCTGTTTCGCTGCTCGAGGCAAAGTGGGAAGTTATGGCCTTCCCTGCTGCTGCTGCTGATATCACCAGTGGAGGTGTGGCAGAGGTATTGATGCCCGTTTCATAATAATGTTGTTCTTGTTTAGTCGTGTCCACCTCTTCGTGTCCCCATGGACCAGAGCTCGCCAGGCACTCCTGTCTTCCACTGCCTCCCGCAGTTTGGTCAAACTCATGCTGGTAGCTTCGAGAACACTGTCCAGCCATCTCGTCCTCTGTCGTCCCCTTCTCCTTGTGCCCTCCATCTTTCCCAACATCAGGGTCTTTTCCAGGGAGTCTTCTCTTCTCATGAGGTGGCCAAAGTATTGGAGCCTCAGCTTCACAATCTGTCCTTCCAGTGAGCACTCAGGGCTGATTTCCTTCAGAATGGATAGGTTTGATCTTCTTGCAGTCCATGGGACTCTCAAGAGTCTCCTCCAGCACCATAATTCAAAAGCATCAATTCTACCAGCAGGGGCCGAGGATGTGCAGGGCAGTCAGGTGCAGTGGGAAGGGACTGTGAAGCGTGAACTTACACAGCGTGCCCTCCCACTTCACCAAAGCTGGGAGTTTGACCTATATGCCACCGCTCTAGGGTCAGTGACCCCCACAATCAACCCTTTAATGGGCCCTGCAAACACCGCTGCATGGGGGTGCATGAAGATGTTCGCCCCCACCTCGAAGATAGACTATAGGATACCGACCAAGGCCTAAAACCACCAAAGATGTGACGAATTGTCACGGGGAAGGCAAAACCTGCCAATGCAGGGAAATTCCTCCCCGGTTCTGAATACAGCAACCATCTTACGACCATAGCAGCGCCCGCTGACCTAGGAAGCAAGAGGCTAGCCTGCAAAAAAAGACCATGTTATATTTTAGGGAGGGTTGGGTGGGTGAATCTAGCATGAATGACCGCTCTCCACATTAAATGGGGGGGCGCCCTTTGCGTGGTCACGTGCAGCCCCCTGGACCCTATGCAGCACCATTAGCACAGGCTTGGTTTCGCCTTCCCCAGGTGGGATACCTGGAGGTATCCGCCTACCTCAGCCAGTTGCCCAATCCCGCCTGGGGAGGCGTTGCCAAGGTGATCAGGCCAGGTAGGGGGAGGGACCACCTGCCCATGCAATGGGGGAGAATCTTAGTGATCTGGGCTGAAGAGCATTGGCCCTTGCTCCACCCCCAGCCAGCAGCCCATTGTCCTGCCAAGATGGGGGCAGGGCGACGGCCCCCCTGTAGCAAGGTGGGTGGCACCTGGCCAGGTAGGCCCGCATGATGTCGCAAACCCCACCTACCTCTTGGAGGGGGTGAGTGGAAATTGTGTGTGGGAAGTGTCGGGGACCGTAGTCCAAGTACTGCTGAAGACCATGTTCCCTGGCCATGGATGTGACAGGTGTGAGGCATGCCAGCAGTCTGAAAATTCAGAAGGCTCACCTAGTAGGTTCCTCCATGACAATTGCCCAGACCGAGGAAGTTCAGCAGGTCTTGCAGCTTCACAGGGCAATGTGGCCAGGGATTGCCTTGTGGCTCAGGATTACATTATAGCTGTCAACTTACAGATTTGAAAATAAGGGACCAGCAGCCTCGAAAATAAGGGATCAGCAGCCAAAATAAGGGATTTTAGTCAACCAGCAGCCAAACGAAGTCTCAAGTGGTGGTTCCCATAGCGCAGCAACCCGGCAAAGGGGATGCAGCAAGGAAAACCACCGTCACCTCTCCTCTGGGAAGCATTGAACAAAGGCAAGTCCACAGGCAACGTGGCCGATTTGATTGGCACAAGGCATGCAAACTCCACCACCCAGTCATTCTTAGACTCCTTATTGGGTGAGCAACGCAGCCAAGCAAACACAGTTGGAGCCTCCCTCTCCCTGGCCGGCAGAGAGGGAGGGAGAGGAACTGCTTCCTTTGAAACCTGGGAAATTTAAGGGACATCATCAATAAGGGACAGCAGAGGGACACGGCACTGGGATAAGGGAGTTTCCCGCCAAATAAGGGACGCTTGACAGCTATGGATTACATCATGCTGAGAATGATTCTGGCCTGCATTCATATCCTGGCTCAAACCTCTTGCAGTTCTGCCTTCCGACCACAGTGCTGTTGTTTCAGGGGGTCAGGAATCTGTTCATGACCTGCGCTGTTCCTGGTTCAAGACCCGTGCGTGACAGCTAGAAGAGAAATGTTCATCCAGGACAAGGCAGCTAAGCTAAAGTAAATGGGTGAACATAATGTCTTGGCTCATGTGTTTAAAACAAACCCCTTGAGGACACTGTGTTCTTGCAAGTCAGATATCTAAATACAAACTGGAGTCAGCTGCCATACAAGCAAAAAATGTATTAGCCTCCCTCCTCATAGGTCATTGCAAATCCACTTTGGTCACCGTCGCGCTGCACATCTGTTTTAGTGAGATGCAGCAACTTAAGGTGGCATTTGGAACTTCATAAGCACACAAACAACCCAGCTATAAATTGCTGCTGCTGGAGTTATTTTGAATAAGTGTATACTGTTTCATATTTATAATGGCGAAGCTTCATAATATTCACAGTGAATATATAACACAGATCAGTTCAACAAGCATGAAATTGTATGTTGTCAGGTTGTCACATAAATAGAGCCATATTCCATGTTACAATAATATTGGACTAAATATTTTCTTCTCCTTAGAAACTGTACAGAGAGCCATGTAAAGGGAGAGAGGAGCAAGCAGCCGCCTTTTCTCAAGATTAATGCTATTTAAAAAATAATAATTCCTGGTTGTTTTTAAAAAGGATTCCCTCCCCCAGCCCATTTGTAGGGGAGAAAATATTTACTTAGACAAATGCTAATTGGTTAAAACGCCTACGTTTTTTTCCGCTCCCTAATGCTTCATTTCCGAAATATCCATTTTTAAGAATTGTTTCCATTTTTGAATTTCACATCGGTACTAATTGCTAATAAATGCTGCAACTTAACCCAGGCATGCGGTCTCCCTCCTGACCCATCCCACTTAGCACTAATTTATGGCAATGCCATTATGGAATGATAAAAGATCACAGCCAAGTCTAATTTAACGCTCCCCACCACTCTTGTTTTGCTTGCATATTGTGTATGGTGGTATGTATCAGGAAAAAGTAATGTTGCATATGCGCAAAACAAAATCCACAGTAAGTGCTCCATACTCATCGAGTTTTGTGCTGTGGTTAAAATGTCAGGTCAGAGCCAGAGAGTCGCAGCTTCAACTCTCTGCCCAGCCATGATGTGTTACTTGACAAGAGGTCAAATGTGGAGGAGAACCATACTGCCTTGTACTTCTTCTTGGATGAATAACTGATTTATAAATATCACTAGGCCATCTAGTACCCGGATAGCTCAGTTGGTTAGAACACGGTGCTAATAGTGCCAAGGTTGCAGGTTTGATCCCCGTATGAGACAGCTGCCTATTACTGCATTTCAAGCGGTTGGACCTAGAAGATACTCCGGGTCCCTTCCAACTCCATGATTCTGAAATTCCCATTCAGGTAAAAACTGAAATTGCCATTGAGCAATGCTATCTCCAAATTATACCGCCCTTGCTCCCACAGAATGCCACATGATCAAAACTATGACTGTGCCACAGTCAAAGTAGGATACAGTGGTACCTCGGGTTAAGTACTTAATTTGTTCTGGAGCTGTTCTCAACCTGAAGCACCACTTTAGCTAATGGGGCCTCCTGCTGCCGTCGCACTGCCGAAGCATGATTTCTGTTCTTATCCTGAAGCAAAGTTCTTAACCCGAGGTACTATTTCTGGGTTAGCGGAGTCTGTAACCTGAAGCGTGTGTAACCTGAAGCATATGTAACCCAAGGTACCACCGTATACTTTTTAAAAAGATGAGCAAAGTGACATAGCCCAAGCCAAGCTGCACATGCAGAATATGGCCGAGGAGTTAATCCAGCTGCTATCGTTCATCCTATGCAGCGGAAGGAGAATGCAAGAAAGGCTCAGGACTTTTCAGAACAGGAGCAATAACAGCCTTTGCACATGGTGGTTGACATCCCCTTGCTTGAGCGAGTGAATTAGATGACAAGTGTGTTTGTGAAAGATTAGCATAAAGAAAAACTGAGAATGAGGGAAATCATCGAGGAGAGGCTAGATACATTTCTCCTTTTCTTAAATGGAGTTCCTACTTCATGCTAGCAGTTTAAACAGTTAAACTTCTTTGCAGGATCATTTGCATTACTCACGGAAAGCTCAAAGTTGCCTTTTGTCTGGCTGAAGATCTTGTGTTAAAGTTCAATGTGTTTTCCAAGTTGAATCTATGTGTTCAGAAGAAAGTACTACTGAGTTCAATGGAGCTTGCTACCAAGAAACCATGCATAGGATTGCAGTTATGCTAATCCTAATAACTGGATATTCTTCTATTGTACTGCAGTTCTTTAGTATGTGTGTATAATTCCAAGCCGGAATTAAGAAATATCAACAACCTCAGATATGCAGATGACACAACCTTGATGGCAGAAAGTGAGGAGGAATTAAAGAACCTTTTAATGAGGGTGAAAGAGGAGAGCGCAAAATATGGTCTGAAGCTCAACATCAAAAAAACTAAGATCATGGCCACTGGTCCCATCACCTCCTGGCAAATAGAAGGGGAATAAATGGAGGCAGTGAGGGATTTTACTTTCTTGGGCTCCATGATCACTGCAGATGGTGACAGCAGCCACGAAATTAAAAGACACCTGCTTCTTGGGAGAAAAGCAATGACAAACCTAGACAGCATCTTAAAAAGCAGAGACATCACCTTGCCAACAAAGGTCCGTATAGTTAAAGCTATGGTTTTCCCAGTAGTGATGTATGGAAGTGAGAGCTGGACCATAAAGAAGGCTGATTGCCGAAGAATTGATGCTTTTGAATTCTAGTGCTGGAGGAGACTCTTGAGAGTCCCATGAACTGCAAGAAGATCAAACCTATCCATTCTGAAGGAAATCAGCCCTGAGTGCTCACTGGAAGGACAGATCCTGAAGCTGAGGCTCCAATCCTTCGGCCACCTCATGAGAAGAGAAGACTCCTTGGAAAAGACCCTGATTTTCGGAAAGTTGGAAGGCACAAGGAGAAGGGGATGACAGAGGACAAGATGGTTGGACAGTGTTCTCAAAGCTACCAGCATGAGTCTGACCAAACTGCGGGAGGCAGTGGAAGACAGGCGTGCCTGGCGTGCTCTGGTCCATGGGGTCATGAAGAGTCGGACACGACTAAATGACTAAACAACAACAACTTGAGAAATATATAATGGGTCACTGCTACTGCCCACATTTTCCTTCAGGTTTTGGTCATGGCTGTCATGATCAGCTCCTGCACTTCAAGATTTACCACAACACCACTGATGCTATGTGCACACTTATAGGAAACAAGACCTATTCCTTCTCGGTGTCGCTCCCGCTTTACGCAAACTTTGATTGTCGTTTAAAGCAGCCACTTTCCCCTTTCAGTGGTTCTCCCTTCCTGCTGTACTTGGACTTCTTCCTCTTCCATTCCTCAGCTGCCTCATGTGGAAGAGAGAGCAGATATTTTGTTAACAAGCAAACAGACATGCATGTACATCACCCAACTACTGAACTTAACCTTCTGTAACTGAACAAGCCGACTGGCAGATTTGCGCTTAAGATTCTATTCACCTTAAAGATACAATAGCATATATCATCATGGGACATGCATGCAAAGAGAACGGCAGAATTTCAGAAAGAGGAAAAGGTGTGGAAATGGAAGTGAGCTGAAAAAATATACAGGTGGTACATGACTCCAGTCAAGCTTGCAAAAATCTATCATTTGCCCGATAACAAATGTTGGAAATATAAAGAAACTGAAGGTACATTCTTTCACCTTTGGTGGACGTGCCCAAGGATTAAGGCTTTCCGGGAGATGATATATAATGAAATGAGAAGGGAATTAAATATACCTTCTTGAAGAAACCAGAGGCCTTTCTCCTGGGCATCGTAGGCCAATTGGTGCCAAAAAAGGATATAACTTTCTTTATGTATGCCACGACAGCAGCAAGAATACTTATTGCAAAGTATTGGAAGACACAAGATCTACCCACCCTGGAAGAATGGCAGATGAAGGTGATGGACTATATGGAACTGGCAGAAATGACCGGCAGAATCCGAGACCAGGGAGAAGAGTTGGTGGAAGAAGATTGGAAGAAATTTAAAGACTATCTACAGAAATATTGTAAAATTAATGAATGTTAGAATGATGTTGGATAAAAAGTTAAGTGGTTTTTAGCTATAACGCTATAAGGAATATGAAAAAATGGAGTATTAACAGGTAAAAATTTAATGTTATAATATTTTAAGATTAAAGACTAGGATAAACAAAGAGGGAAAGGATTTGCTGAACTAACAAATTGAACTGGAATACAAAAAAGGGAGGTGTGAGGAGGTCCGGGAAACAAGCAAATGAAAGACAAGTAATGAAAAGATGGAATTGTTTTTAACTATTTTTATTTTGTATTTTTCTTTTTTTGTTTTTCATTCTGTAAAATCTTAATAAATATCTTTTTTTTTTAAAAAAAGAAAAAATAGGAGGAAGTAAGGGAAAGGGTGTGGAGGTGATACTGTGTGTTTGCAAAGAGGGTTTCACAATAGACATTAACTTGGGGAGATATGTGGGAAGGGAGAGTTGAGAAAAGGGGAAAATAATAATGATAATACATTTATATTTCACATTTTTATCTGACAGGGACTCAAAGCAGCTTACAGTTAAAAATAAGAACAGCTTAAAAGATAGGTAAAGGTAAAGGGACCCCTGACCATTAGGTCCAGTCGTGGCCGACTCTGGGGTTGCGGCCCTCATTTTCGCTTTATTGGCCGAGGGAGCTGGCGTACAGCTTCCGGGTCACGTGGCCAGCATGACTAAGCCGCTTCTGGCGAACCAGAGCAGCGCATGGAAACGCCGTTTACCTTCCCTCTGGAGCGGTACCTATTTATCTACTTGAGCTCACCCCGTCGTGGGGATTCAAACCACCAACCTTCTGATCGGCAAGTCCTAGGCTCTGTGGTTTAACCCACAGCGCCACTCACGTCCCTAGCATAAAAGATAGGAAGAAACAAAACAGTCTAGTCCAACCCCCTGCAATGCTCAAACCCACAACCCTGAGATTAAGAGACTGTAATTCAAACTGTATACATACATTAAATATACATATAATTACGATTAAGAGCAGCATAGCACCAGCCCCCTCATTAAAAGCAGTCTGTTTCCAAATGCCTGTTAGGACAAAGAAAGTCTTCATCTGCTGATGGAAGGACAAGGAGTGAGCCGGTCTGGGAGCTGCAATCAGGTTGCAAAGGATGTTGCAAATGAATGAATGAATGAGGGAGTAGGAAGTGTGGAAATGAGATTGAAAACGAAGGCATGAATTGTAGGGATGGTGGCTTCATAACTGGGCGAAAGGTGAAATTGCAGGTTTAGGAATTGCAATGTGTGGCAGGAGGTTACCATGGGGTGTTTCGTGTGTGGGGGTGGGGTGGGGTGGGGATTGTACAGAAGGATCGGGAAGGCATGGGCAAGAAGGTGAAAAAGGATGCAACGTTTGCTGCAGAACACAAGAAAGAACTGGCTTCGGAAATGGGGCCAGGAAGGTGGAAAGCTAGTTAGTGGCTGTTGGGAAAGCTCTAGGATGATAGTGTGGGAGGAATGGCGGTGGGAGCGAGCCAGGATGCAGCCCCATGTCTTGCCATAAGTCTTGCTGTGGTCCATGAGCGTCTCTGGGAATGCTATACTGGAGTTTCTGCGAGTTAGTGTGAAAGTGGTCCCTTCCTGCCTCCAAATTGCTACCTTTAGCTGTAAGTTTGTATGCCCATGGAAGTTTTACAAATCATTCAGGAGACATTCTCTCTTGCACAGCCCTGATGGAGAAGTTATGTTGTTTTACTCGAGAGAAGCCCCGTTGACCTCAGCTGATTATAGTTGCTGCCTCTCAACATAGTTAAATGGATGTTGGTAGTATTGTGGTATTCTACGGTTCTTTTTTTCCATAACGTACTTTGCTTTTTGTATACTACTGCTTTAAGTATTATATTAAAGGTACCAATATTCCAAAGAAAAAATACAGCAAATCCATGATCTCTTCCTGGTGTCCTTTTTTCTTTAAATCTTTGTAAATATAAAAGCCCTTGGTTAGGGATTAGGGTGCATGTATTCTCTGTATAGCGCCAAGCACATACATTAATAAGCTTTTTCAAGGGGCAAGCTGAAGAGAACCAAGGTTATATTTAGCCAGTTTGGTCTCTTTGGGCAATAGGGAGTGATAAAGCCAGTTTTATTCTTATTGGAGTGCTTCTTTTTTAATGCAGTCGATTTGGATGTTGTGATTATCCCAGGTTTTCCTGTAAACTTTGAAGAGTGTTAATAAGATTTAGTCACTCTTTTATCCTTATAAACTTGGACTGCTAGGATTTATTATGGATATCCTAGAATGGGGTTTTAGTAGTGTGCTAAAGTGAGAGTGAAGAAGAAGTACCGTATTTTTCGCTCTATAACACGCACCCGACCATAACACGCACATAGTTTTTAGAGGAGGAAAATCCGTAGGCATGCCACCCGCAGGCATTTCCTCTATAACACGCACAGACATTTCCCCTTACTTTCTAGGAGGAAAAAAGTGAGTGTTATGGTGCAAAAAATACGGTAATTTTCAAAATCTAGACGTAGAAGCTGTGCTGTGTCTTTAGCAGTTTCCGCTGATGTCTGTCTATAGGAATTGGAATACATCTGTGCAGAACTCCTGAGGCCCAGTTAACATGTTGTCTTCTTTGGTGATCACTCGTAGCCAAGTAAGATTGTCTTCCATAAACACTGTTTTAATAGTGAGTCCGTAAGTGACTGTGGAGGCCAATTCTGGATCCACACGTGCTTCCACAGTGGGGACATAGGTTTCCAGGTGGGAGTTGATCACAGTAAGGATTTGCCAAGCATGCCTTCCTCTTAGCATGTTTCTCCCTTTCGTCCTGAGTTCAAGTGTCTTCAAAACCCATGACACCTTTGGTAAAGGCTGTTCTCCAATTGGAGCGCTCGCAGGCCAGTGTTTCCCAGTTGTCAGTGTTTATACTACTTTTTTTAATATTTGCCTTGAGAGAGCCTTTAAACCTCTTTTGTTGACCACCAGCATTACGCTTTCCATTTTTAAGTTTGGAATAGAGTAGCTGCTTTGGAAGACGATAATCAGGCATCTGCACAACATGACCAGTCCAACGAGGTTGATGTTGAAGGATCATTGCTTTGACACTGGTGATCTTTGCTTCTTCCAGTACACTGGCATTAGTTCGCCTGTCTTCCCAAGTGATGTGTAAAATTTTTCAGAGACACTGTTGATGGAATCTTTCAAGGAGTTAACATGTAACACGCCTAACATGTTAACATGTTTGATGTTAACATGCTTAATGTGAATGAGCAAATGTGTGGATTTCTGGAGAGAAGACAGGCTGCTCTGCTGATTCACTTCACAGGACTCTGCCATGGCTTGGTTTAGCATTGCATCTGAACCTGGGCTTGTGGTTTGCATTTTATTTTTCTTGTATCCCTTCACCAGTGATTTGTTGGTTCATTATCCCTAACTTGCCTTTGATTAGTTAATTTGCTCTACAGAGGTGTGAAAGTGCCTGGTTTCGGGGGCAGGAGCAGGGCACACACTGCTAAAAAATGGAAAATGAAGCTTGGAGATTCCTTAGCCGTATCAGAAATGGTAAGAAATAATCTCTGATTCACAGTCCGTATGGGATGTTGTTGTTTTTCCTTTATTAGAATATCATTGGTAAAATACTAGTTCTCTTTGGGGATGTACCATTTATAGCTCTAGAGTTGCAATTTCTTCCTAACGTTTCGTAGCGAAATTGTAGTGGACTGTCCACATCATTGATTGCATATCACTGTTTTTCAGAGAGTGACTTTGCATTCCCCCATCCACTCAAATGATGGAATGTGTTCTGTTTGCGAAAAGTTATGCATCTTTAGTCACACCTCTTCAGTTTTCCTGTTCCTCCAACCAGTAAATGTTGGGATCGTGAGCATATCCATAGGGTTCTGATAGCCCCCTGGTGGGGTGTCCCTATGTTGGTATTTGTTGTTGTTGTTGTTTAGTCGTTTAGTCGTGTCCGACTCTTCGTGACCCCATGGACCAGAGCACGCCAGGCACTCCTTTCTTCCACTGCCTCCCACAATTTGGTCAAACTCATGCTGGTAGCTTCAACAACACTGTCCAACCATCTCGTCCTCTGTCGTCCCCTTCTCCTTGTGCCCTCCATCTTTCCCAACATCAGGGTCTTTTCCAGGGAGTCTTCTCTTCTCATGAGGTGGCCAAAGTATTGGAGTCTCAGCTTCAGGATCTGTCCTTCCAGTGAGCACTCAGGGCTGATTTCCTTCAGAATGGATAGGTTTGATCTTCTTGCAGTCTCCTCTCAAGAGTCTCCTCCAGCACCATAATTCAAAAGCATCAATTCTTCGGCGATCAGCCTTCTTCATGGTCCAGCTCTCACTTCCATACATCACTACTGGGAAAACCATAGCTTTTACTATACGGACCTTTGTTGGCAAGGTGATGTCTCTGCTTTATAAGATGTGACCTGGTAATCTGGAATTCTGGTTGTCAGGGAGATTAGATGGCAGGAACTTCTTGAATTCATTGATAAATGGAAAAAAAGGAATGAAGCAGATGTTCCTCAAACCACACCCCACAAATGCCACAGAAGAAGCAGGAAGAAATTGAGCAAAACAGCTTCCACACAATATATTGCAGAAGTATCCTGGATCTTTCACAAATGTCATATGTTTTGTGACAGAATTAAAATGGTTTGGTACTGCCATGTCCCAGAATAGTAATGGAATGATAATGACATCATGTGGAAATATGTGGATACAGTAGTTTTGTAGTTATAGCACTACAAACAGTACATCTGGAAGACCTTTGATTGTAATAATATCATCTCTTCCAAAATCTGCTGTAAAAAACACATTGTGGCTGAATTCTATTCTCCAGCGTGATTTGGAAAATTATTGGTTCAAATCTGTACCTCTAGAGCTGATTTGATAGCTTAGGCAAACCATTATTGCCTTGATTCACCCTTTAACCACCACTCATCTGTGATGAAAAACAATATGGTGTCTTCCAGTTGCTTTGGATAGCAACTCCCATCAACTCTAGTCAACATGGCCAAGTGTTGTTCTCCAAACCATGTGAAGACTCTTATTTTTTAATGTTCCAAATAAGCAGGCCAGGACAAAATCTAGTCTAGAGCCCTTTCTTTGACTTGCTAATTTTCTAAATTTGTTTTGCTGGAGAGTATTCATATAGCTGATCCTCTACTTGCAGTCTCAGGTGGGAAAGCTCAGCAACAAATACATTTTTTCAGAAGCCCAACATAATGCATTAGGACATTGTGATAGTGTCAGAAATTCTGGTGAGGAAGTGCACAGGTGTCTTGTTCTTTGACTTAAGGAAAAGTTGTGTGGTGGGGGCAGATTCATGGGGGTGAGTGCTTCCACTTTTCCACTACACAAGATTCCCTTGAACAGTACTGTGTAAACCCAAGACACTCATGCATCTACTTTCCAGCACTGCTGAATGTCAGAGAATGCCTACCCCACACTCTGGACTCAAATGAATTTTAATGTTACTGCTAAATTAATTAGTAGCCACATAGTTGAATGGCTCTGGAATTTCATTGCATTCAACAATTTGGCTCTCTTTGATCAATGATTCTGCACTTGCAATTTGCATTCCAGGCTAGAATTGATGAGGTTTTCTGGGTTTTATTTTTTATTTTTAGTTTATGGGGAAAGGGGAGAGGACGTGGGAATGACCTTCCTTCCTATGCATCTGAATTAGCGCATGGATGTTTTTAAGCTGCAGTGAGGTACATCTACAGCTAGATTTTGCATTTATGCACTAGTGTTAAGTTTTATATAGAAAGTGCACAGGCAGGCTGCAAGACTCTGCAATATCCCAAATAATGTAGGCTGCGTACATAACGCACTGCTTCCAGCACCCTTAGCAAGCTACCACTTCCCAGGATTCATTGAAGGAAGCCTTGTGCCTTTGGTTGTGTGGTGTGTAAGCATATATTGCGCATATATATATATATATATATATATGACATCCGCAGTTACTGTTTTTCCATTTTAATAATACAAAATGCAATCTGTGATTGCATAGCACTTAAACATGCTCAGAGAAATTAGAATGATAAGGTAAAAACACTATTTTACCTTATTATTCTAACTTTCATTTTGGTGCCAAAACATTTTCTGTCTCTTTAACAGATATTTAAGTTGCATCTATGATTCTCTTTTTTGTTGTTGTTCTCTAACAAAAAAAACCATCTATTGATGCTTATTCAAAGATGTACAGAAACACATAACCATTACAAAGTATCTTTTGATAATATACTGAGATAAAACAGCTACTTATTCTAAAAAAAAGAGCAAATTCAGAAAGAAGAAAATACAAGAAAAGGAGAAATCTAAAGAAAGAGAAATATCATATGAATATCACCTGGCATGGTGGGTTTCATTTGCCATGCTGAAGTTATGATACCCAATGCTCTAGTAACAATGTGGTAAGTAAATTGCTCAGTTCTTGATAATTGCCATAAGATTATCACAATATTGTGGGGTTTTTTACACTTATGATTCTCATTGCTTTCAGTCTCTGTTGTACTGATTACTACTCTTGAGAGCATTAACACTATAGCTCTGTTTTTGAGAACAAGGGTTCTGCAACAGTAATAATAGTCACTGTTACACTATCCTTAGCCCCCCACCCCACCCCCAGTCCATGCTGTGAAGCAGGGTTACCCCTGTCACAAAAGCCATTTGTGGGTTTTTTGGGTTTTTTCCTGCCCATTTCTGAAAGGCGAAATTTCCCTGCACTAAACCTGCTTTGCATTCTTTGCTCAAACTGAGAACACTTCCTGCCCCCAAAATATGCTCTGCTCACACTGACGCCCAAACAGATTTCCTTTTTTAGATGCACTTGGAGGTAACTGGATGCTGCCTGTACCTGACTGATAACCAAGTCTGGGCACCTTTGTGGAGTGATCCATGCCCTTTTAAGATTTGTCTTTGAATGACAAACGTGAATCTCCACTGAGTCAGCAAAAGAGAGATGATCTCCTGCAAGAGCTATCCTAGACTTCTCATCGGAGACGGCCAAGTGGCTGGCCTTGAGTCATCCCCTCGCCTCTTAAAATAATATTTGGAAGCCAAATTAAGATAAGCATAGCTGAGACAGTTACGTGTGCTTGTCTAGGGTTGCTGGGTGATCAAGGTTTGGCTATATCCCACTCACTCCCCCCCCTCCAAAAAACCCCCCACCCAAGCTGGTTTATCTCCATGAACCATGATGAACTGTTAACAGTGGAGAAACACTGATAATTGTGCAGTAACAAGTGCAATGGGTAACTGTTACAGCTTGTGTGCAATCTTAGCTCATATCTTCCTGCACTCTTGCTAGAAGCCCCTCAACTAGCAATCTCCACCCACAAAAAAATCCTCTTCCCTCATATTGCCCCAAACTTGCAGAACGCATTTAAATAAAGATCTGGGTTTTTTCCTCCCAGGGTATATTCTGGTTTTTGAGGTTTCTGGGCACGCTACCATCACATTTTCAATAAAGTGGCTAAGCTGTTTATCCCATTAAGAGCATGGGTAGGCAAACTAAGGCCCAGGGGCCGGATCTGGCCCAATCGCCTTCTAAATCCAGCCCACAGACGGTCCAGGAATCAGCATGTTTTTACATAAGTAGAATGTGTCCTTTTATTTAAAATGCATCTCTGGGTTACCGTATTTTTCGCTCTATAAGACGCACCAGACCACAAGATGCACCTAGTTTTTGGAGGAGGAAAACAAGAAAAAAAATATTCTGAATCTCAGAAGCCAGAACAGCAAAAGGGATCGCTGCGCAGTGAAAGCAGCAATCCCTCTTGCTGTTCTGGCTTCTGGGATAGCTGCGCAGCCTGCATTCGCTCCATAAGACGCACACACATTTCCCCTTACTGTTTAGGAGGGAAAAAGTGAGTCTTATAGAGCAAAAAATATGGTATTTGTGGGGCATAGGAATTCATTCATTATTTTTATTCAAAATATAGTCCGCCCCCCCCCCCACAAGGTCTGAGGGACAGTGGACCGGCCCCCTGCTGAAAAAGTTTACTGACCCCTGCATTAAAAGGGTTTCCCTTTTAATGTCCAGTCACTGCACCAACGGTGATGGTGGTAATGGTTATTGCATAGCACCCTTAATGCGCCGTTCCTCACTTGTGGGGAAAATGATACTGATTGTATGTCTCTAAAAGAACCTGGGGCACGTGTGATATTTTTGCAATTAGAGCTTTTGCGCAAAATTTTGTCAAGCCCCAGTCCTTGTCAAGTTGAGGACAATACGAGGTTGGACAGAGGTGAAATAGCTATGTAGCGTAAATTGCTGTGTTGTTTAGACCAGCCAGCCTTTAAGTGGGGCAGCGACAGCCTCCCGCATTGCTTGCTGCGACCTACTGCTGGCAATGGGCTGCTTTCTGCTCTGATTCAGCATCCATCCAAGCCCGAATCCTGATACATTTCTTTTTAGGAACCCCTTCCTGCTGCTTTAAACATATTCACTTTATATTTAGCAGCATATTGATCTTTATGGGACATGCTGGTGACATCTAAGAAGCGATGCAGTCTGAGAATTGGGGACTGAGAAGAGTAAAGTTGCAGTGATTAGTTAAGCCCGTTAAGAATTCTTGAAATAACACTCGGTAGTTATTCCTGAATGTTTGGCACAAATTAAAATTGTGGGTTTTTTGGGGGGGATGTGCTAACGAATTATCCAAATAATCAAATGCTGTAGTAGTCCATTTCACCTCATTTTAATTGTTTTTCCTATAGTCCAAGGTAGAAAAAAAATAAGAATCTGGGCTTGCAGATATCTGTGAATCCTTCACTTCCAGCAGCCATAACCCTCAGCATCTCCCAAATTGCAATCTATGATTCACCTAGATTGCATCTTATCTCTCATTTTCTTGCTCCAATAAACACTAGTATCTAGTCTGTCTTCTGACTTCCTCTTGCCAACAGGATTCAATCTGCTCTCTGTACTTGTAGCATTGTTCCTGTAGTGTTCAGCATTGGCAGCAAGTTGTTTGTTGCAAGTTTTCACCTTCTGGATAAAAGGCTGCGGCCGAGTTGCTGTAATTTAGGAATCCTTTTGTTTTCTTTTCCAGTTGTGGTCCCTAGTTGCATCTGAGGAAGTAATCTGTATTTAAAGGCAGTGCTAAAATACAGTGTTTGGTTTCACTGGACTTGATACTTATTACTCTTTAAAGATAAATAACTGAACTGTTAGAACTGTGGGATTTTATATAAAATACTCTTTCTTTTGGCTGAGTTCATGAGTGCCTCTTTAGACATTTCTGCTACTACGTACATCCTTCCTGCATATTTGGTGTCTGTTTTCTTTTCACTTTTAATTATTGGCTTCTTCCTCAATGGTGAGCCGGTACATTGATAGTCCACAGTATGACACTGACACTCATGGCTAGCCCACTGATAGTCCAGCCTAGGCAGGGTTATATGCACACTGCCTGAAAATGTAAAATAACATTATGGGCTTGGCAAGCCAAATTGTGTATCCAAGAAAAGCTGGATTCTGTAACCTGTTTAAATGGAACAGATTTGCATGATGCTACCTTATTTTGCACAATTTAATGTGTTTTTCACCCCGGTGAACACAGTTCTTGCTACAGAGTGTTTCCATTCACTTCTGAATTGTAGGGTGCTTTCTCAAGTGCACGGATACTTTTTATGAGGACAAATAGGCTGAAAGGAAGCATGCAAACCAGCCCTTCCTTAAAGCCCAAAACATTCTTCCTCTGTTGTTGCGTGATACTATTACAGCTTTTTCACTTTTGATCTTGCACTACACATTTTCTCCCATTCTTTTGAGTAAGTTCATGTGCTCCTTTGTGTTTATCAGAGTAAAGTTAAGCAGTGCCATTTATGTGGTCCCCTAGAAGTCATGGCCAGGTTGTTTTGCAGTGAGCTTGACAGGTAGAAAAGAATTATTGACTTGCTAGAGGCCTTCCACACAGATCAGGAAGTAGCAGTTGGGACTCTTGAATGTGAAACAGCCATGACAACATTCTTTCCATCTTTGTATCGGAATCCACAGTGTGTAAACACAGAATACTACTTAATTTTGTTGCTGTAACTCCTCATTTGTCATGAAGCATAACCCCGGGTGCACAATTTTGATGGGTCAGGAACCAGGAACGCAGGTGCCAGCTTCCGTGGGGATTCCCCTGTCCCAATCAGGTGTGCCTTACAGGTCCCATTCCTGGCTCCCCATCCTTCCTTGCCTACCACTGAGGGGCTCTGGGCCCCAGAGTCCAGCCTGGCTTTGCCACTGCATCCCTGGCCCCCTTGCTGAATGGCCACCCAGCCAGCACTTGCTCGCTCCTTGTTTGGCATGCTCCCCAGACAATGAGCGGGCATGGATGGAGGGAGGCGGGCAAGGAGTGAGCACAGCACTGCCCGGTGTTCCTCTCTCAGGTATTGGTGGGATTTACCCATTGCTCGGTCCCTGCTCCTGCCAACCTAGCAGTTCAAAAACACGTCAAAGTGCAAGTAGATAAATAGGTACCACTCTGGCGGGAAGGTAAACGGTGTTTCCATGTGCTGCTCTGGTTCGCCAGAAGTGGCTTAGTCATGCTGGCCACATGACCCGGAAGCTGTACGCCAGCTTTCTCGGCCAGTAAAGTGAGATGAGCGCCGCAACCCCAGAGTTGGTCACAACTGGACCTAATGGTCAGGAGTCCCTTTACCTTCCAAGGGCTGAGTTGGCTAGCTGGGCTACCCACTGCACAAGCAGGCAGGCAGCACAGTGTGGCTCTGCTTGGCTGTGGTGGGGCAGGGGTTGCTCCATCAGTGGCAAGAGCTGGGCTAGTGTGGCAGGCTCCTTTCACCCTCTGCCCCCCACCTCAGGAGCTGGCAAACCACAATAGGCCACTGCTTTCACCTCTTAAAATACAATTTTTTGGGGAAGGTGTACTGGTGTAAACGACTGGCATGCTTGCCCAAACTAACGGGAGTTCAGAAGTACAGTGGTACCTCTGGTTGCGAACAGGATCTGTTCCGGAGGCCCGTTCGCAACATGAAAAAAATGCAACCCACAGCGGCGCATCTGTGCAAGCGTGGGTTGCGATTCGCTGCTTCTGTGCATGCGCATGATGTCATTTTGCGCGTCTGCGCATGCGCAGAAGCAGCGAAACCTAGAAGTAACCCTTTCCAGTACTTCCGGGTCGCCACGGGACGTATCCTGAAAGAACGTAACATGAAGCGGACGTAACATGAGCTATGACTGTACCTGTGATATCAACTTGAGGTCTCCTCCCCCACCCCAAAGGCTGTTAAAGTTGTTGGCGTCTTATGAAAATGCGTTCTACGGGTTAACCTTCAAGAAATTCTGTATCTGTTGGCTTTCAATTTGTAGCCTAACATTCAGTAGTGAATTAACCCAAGAGTTTGACGTTTGAGAGTGATGCTTCGCGCATATGAGTCATGATTTTAAAGTGGTCTCGATATAATGAGTGTGAATCATTTCCATAGTAGGATGGTGGGGTTTGACTCAGTGTCTGTGTGTTCTCTGTTAGACGTTCCGTTTTCTCAAGCACTGGGTTGGTTCATCATCCCCAGAGCAATGAACATTTTGTTTGTTTTTCAAAGCAGGGCTGTGAATTTCTGGTTGGATAAGGAAAGGCACTTTCCAAATGAAGACATATGGAGGATTTTAATGGCAATTGTGAAACATGTGGCCCTGTTACGGCATTGTGCTTTTTAGCATAGAGAGGCAGGGGATATATATCTCTTCTGAAGAATCTGTGATTTCTAGTACTGCTTAAGATTGCATTCTTCACCCTTAGAGGTGAGCAAAGGACAAGTGAGATCTTAGCTAGTGGAAGCGCAATGACACAAGGTAAACGATGAAAAGGACCAGATATTGTTCCTTCCAGGGGGAGGGGAAACCCTTCCACAGCTCCCAGGACAACAGATCTTCTTTTAACTTTGCATAGTTAACCTTATTGGATCATTTAGCTCCTGGGCGCAATTAAGAGTGCCCTTTGGCCCAAGGACATCATATGCACAAGGGCAACACTGCTAGTATTTTGAAGAAACCCTGTTCCATGGTTCATCTACAGGGAAGATGCATTCACTGACTATCAGCAGAGGGTCTTCTTAGTGCCTCTATCAAATCTCTGGAATTCCCTTGCTAAGGAACTCTGGCCTCTTGATTGGGTTTTGCAGGCAAGAAGAGGCATGTTCAAGTTTATTCTGCCAGGTACCCAATGCTGTCTGTGTGACAAAGCTTGAATTTTGTCTGGACCCTCTGCTATACTTTGGTAATTTGTAGCAGCTTATGAGGGGAATGTCCCTGCTTCAAATCTTACCTGTGCCATGAATTTTCTAGGTGATAAGTTCCTATCTCTCAGATGCAGTCCCTCATTCTGCAATTCTGGGAGTACTGACCTACTGATATTCATGGGTTCCTTGCAAGGATTACTGAGAAAGTTTGTAGCAAACCTTGCATGCCCTAAAGCCATATAATAATAACAATTATTATGATATAGCCTTTTAAAACTGTAGCCATACAGACTCTTTGGAATTTTTGTATTCGTTCCGTCTCCTCTTTTTTTTTTTTTTTTTTAAAAATGCAGTTGGTGTGTGATATTTTCTGAAAAAGGAAATAACATTTTTTTAAAAAAGCATAATATTAAAGTTTAATATGTAAGTAGAAAAATCCATCAAAAAAGCAAATGTACCCCGCCATTGCAATTACACTAGTTTAGCCCTCTGCAAGCAAAACATGGTAAAATACATGTTTGAATGGGGATCCACAGTAATCACTATGGTGCTGTCTTTCTGTTTTAAGACCTGAAAGCTCCAGGGGAGGAAAAAGAATAGATGGAAGTATTTTGCAGAGACATGAGTCTTGATTTGCTCGTGTGCCATGACTGCTAATGACACTTGGGTGTAGAACTATGTCCAGAGGTGTTGAAAGGTGGTACAACAACAGGAGAGATTCTGAGCCATTAAATTCTGCCCACCTTCTGTGTGTTTTGATTAATAACTCTGAGGCTTTCTGTGGTTATGAGCTAAATGGACTAGGATTTCAGGCAGTTGACACGGCCGCTCATGTTACATGATTTTTAAAAGTCAGTTGCAGTCTTTGGAGGTAAAAAGTAAGAGAACAGCTTTCTCTGAAACATTAGACTGTGTCGCCACAGACTGCAAGTGTGGGTGCCATTTTTGAATGCTTCTTTTTCTATAATAGGAACTCTTTCGGTGAAATGGAAATGCTAGGCATTATTTCTAGATTTTCAGGTATGCATATCATCTTTGTGTCCTCCTTCCTCCATTTTTTCAGGTGTGGCTGTTCTCTCTTTTTGGCATTGTGCAAGTGGCTACCCTCTATTTCTTTTTTTTAACTTTCTTCGGTTTCATGCCAGGTTTTGAACTATTCTGGCTTCCCCCAAAGAATCGTGGGAATTTGGTCTTGCTGCAGTGGTGGCTGGTGCCCACTGGAACTGGTGGGGCAGAGAGGTCAGCCGCAGATGGAGCCAGTGGCAGGGAAACCTGCCCAGCTGTCCCATTTCTCCTTCCTACAGAGTTGTCCAATGGCACTAGTCAGATTCAGGAAGAGGAAACCGAGAGCCAGTGCCACCCATTGGGCTGGATGTAAGAAAGAAGGCAGACAGGTAGAGACAGGTGGAAGCTTGCTGAGGTTGGTAGGGCAGTGTCCCATGTGCCCTAATGGATCAGTCTCCGCTGGTTTGCTGAGGTATTCACTATTGGCAATCCATGCACCTTCTCCAACCAAAGGCATGTTGTTCCTTTGGCTAGGTTGGAGCAGTGATAACTTTGTAGAGTAGATCAACATTAAATATGGGAAATAAGCCATGAGATTCTTCACACAAAAAATGGATAGTTGTTTTTAAATTCCCACTGCATGATAAGAAATTGTACAGTTGACAGATGGCCATCCAACCTCTGCTTTAAAGTCTCCAAAAATGAGAACCCACAACCTCCCAAGATAATCCGTTCCACTGTCCAACAGATTTTACTGGCAGAAAGTTCTTCCTGGTGTTTAGTCAGAATCTCCTTTCTTGTAACTTGAAGCCGTTGGTTCAAGTCCTACCCTTGGAGCAGGAGAAAACAAGCTTGTTCCATCTTCCATTTGACAACCCTTTAGATCAGGCATAGGCAAACTTGGCCCTCCAGATGTTTTGGGACTACAGTTCCCACCACCCCTGTTAGCTAGGGATGATGGGAGTTGTAGTCCCAAAGCATCTGGAGGGCCAAGTTTGCCCATGCCTGCTTTAGATATTTGAAAATGGCTATCATATCTCCTCCCAGTCTCCTCTTTTCCAGGCGAAACATACCCAGCACTTCAACTGTTCCTCATAACTGTTGCCCTCCTCTGCACACTTTCCACCTTGTCAACGTCCTTCTTAAATTGTGACACCCAGAACTGGACACAGTACTCCATGTGTGGTCTGACTAACGAACCAGTAACCTCAAAGCCTTGAGACTGAGACCTAACTCTGTGAGCTAATGTCGACTCTGCTCAGATTTCTAGGCACAGAGCGAAACAGTATGAATCCCTCAGATTGGTCAGGCATTATGTACAGTACATTATGTACTTCAGGTTCCAGTTTCAAGTTTGGACCACTGACCTCGCATGCTCTGAGCTAAGGGCACACCTTCCAAGGTTTAGCTTTAGGTGCAGCCACTCAGGGCCTTGGCAAAACAGAAAAAGTTAGTTTCCTAAATCCTGCTATTGGTAGAGGGGAGAACAAGAGAAAGGAAATCCAGTCTTTGCTGCAGGCTGCTTTTGACATTTACATTCCAGAAGGACTCTTGCCTAACCTGAGTGTTTGGAGGTCTAACAGCTCATTAGAATATTAACAGGAGGACCAAGCTAAATAAGAAGGGTTTTGTGGGTGGATGTCCTCTGGCTGTGTATTCCGAAAGGTGGGGCGGGGGGGGGGGGGCGGGGAAGTGGCAAACAGAATCAGAAACTAATTAAACAGTCGGCTAAAGCAAGCATATTTAAAAAGCTCCGAAAACTTCCAAAAAAGGAAACATATTACAGTTATCTGCATTCACAGCACAGAACAAGTTTGGTAGTATTTAAGATAATTCTCTAGTGCTTGCTATTTTTAGCCTAGGAGTAAGCTTCTGTAAGAGCTTTTTCAGCAATGCATCCCTTTAACCTGGCCTAACAAGCTAAGCCAATAAGCTGTCTGATTTCCGTCTTACATGAGGAAGAGAGATAGCTGAAACAAACCATTTGCGGTGAAAATGTTCCAGCCTATCTTTGTATTAGGAGAGTCCCACCCCCTCCCACCCCGGTATGGATTTCCCCCCAAGCATCCTAATATTAAGTGTAGCTTGTCAGAGACCAAAATGTCAAGCTCCACTGTTTTGAAATTGTAGAAGCAGATAAATAAAAACAGTAGGGTTTTTATAGAAGCAGCATAATTTGGGGGGCAGGGATAGGGGAAGAGGTGGCACAGGCAAGCATTACTACTACATAGCTGGCAAAACTGAATCTCTGTTCTTTCAGCTGCTATTAGTGATTTGTAGAGATTTATAATGTTTTGCAGAAATCGGTTTGTGTGTGTGTGTGTGTGTGTGTGAACGCACCATATTCCTCAGCACTGGGCACAGTAATAGCAAAACATTAGAGTCACCCACAGGGCAAACTTTTGTTCTAAACGGAACACTGCAATTTGCATTATTCTCTTTAGATTTAAATGGTATGATATTTTTTAATTTCTCTCAACAAGAAAGGACACCTCCACCCTAAGCTGTGGGCATAGTGACATCTCGTATCATACGTCACCTGGATTTTGTTTTGGTTCCAATGCAATCACATCTGTGAAAAGAAGAGGCCAGTCTAAAAATAAATGAGTAATTTTAGTTGCACTGCAAATAATATATTTACCTTACTCCCTCTTCCCTTACTTGCAACATGAGTTACAAACCAAAAGTTGCAATTTTGTTTTTCATTTGCTCGCTTCCTTTGTATTTTTTGTATAAGATTACTTTTTGAAAATTAATAAACATTCAAATAAACAGAAACAGAGTAGCCTGGTTGCCCAATTTTATAACATAGCAGAGGAAGGAAGGAAAGCTTGATTCGTTGCTTGTATGCTATTTCTCCTCTTCTCTCCCGAGTTTCAAATGCATGCCATGAAAGGGCTCCGTAAAGGTAAAGGTAAAGGGACCCCTGACCATTAGGTCCAGTCGTGGCCGACTCTGGGGTTGCAGCGCTCATCTCGCTTTATTGGCCGAGGGAGCCGGTGTACAGCTTCCGGGTCATGTGGCTAGCATGACTAAGCCGTTCTGGCGAACCAGACCAGTGCACTGAAACGCCGTTTACCTTCCCGCCAGAGCGGTACCTATTTATCTCCTTGCACTTTGACGTGCTTTCAAACTGCTAGGTTGGCAGGAGCAGGGACCAAGCAACAGGAGCGCACCCCTTTGCAGGGATTCAAACTGCTGACCTTCTGATCAGCAAGTCCTAGGCTCTGTGGTTTAACCCACAGCGCCACCCATAGCTGCTGCTAAATACATTTTTGGGGCTGCAGATTTTCAGTTGTGAGCATTGAGAAACTGAGCCCCAGTCCACCCAGTTCCATTGTATCATTGTAATGTGGATATCCTGCGGCTCCTAGGACAGGGGTGGAGAATCTCCAGTTTTTGGATTCCAGTTCCCATCAGCCTTGGTCATCATGACTGCTAGTCAGGGATGAGAAGAGTTGATGGACTAGGGATGCTACATCCTGCCTTGGGAGCCAGTGTTTTTGAGTCTGCCACCAGTTTCCCCAGTCCCTCAGTATAGAGGCCATGCACCTTCTGATGCAATTGGGGACGCTCCATTTCCAGTGGAGTATTCCACACCTCCATTTATTGTTTGATGAAATACTAAAATACGGCAGTCCCATAAGGATATCACTGAGATGTGTAGCACTTCAATTTCAGGAATTCAAAAGAGCAGTTTATAGTCATGTTTGCCATCAGCCTGCAACCTTCAGCTGGTGCTAAAGCTGAAAATAAACTTTCATGCACCTCTTTCGCACTGAGTGGTGGTGAGCAAATGGCACTCGGTTTTTAAAAGGCTATCAGAGAATGAGCAGTCTGTTCGGTTTTGTCCATAAATGTAATCTCTGAATGCAAGGAATGCAGCTCTGCCATGTCTCCTAACACTGCGTGGCTACATCAAGTGCTCTAGTCCTCTTGTCACTAAAAGAACAGCGGGAGCAAACCAGCAAAACTCTGGTTAGTACCAAGGCGAATTTCATCAGCCGTGATTGTAAAGCCTAACACGTTACAGAGAAATGGGATAATACGGTGCAGATGGGCTGCCCTCAAGGAATCTTTGCTAAGTGAGAACTTTGTATGTCCCAGTTTTCCAGAGGCAGTCCTGGAATTATGAATTTATGGCTTCTGATTTGATCCTGGAATGTCCCTGTTTTTCCCACCAATGCCACTGCTGGGGAAAAGGATGAGCTGGAATTTGTCCCGAGTGGCTGCTGCTGTGGCAGCTACTGCAAGGAAGCACCCCATTGCCTCTCCATGGTCGCCACTGCCGGCCTCCTCCCTTGGGCAGCTCATAGGGGGTGAAGAGGAGAGGCTGTGGCTGCAGAGGTCCCGCCCTGTGTGACTCACTGTTATGTACTGAAGTTCTCATCCTGGGCCACCAGGGGGATACTGTAGATAGTTCTCACTCAGGTCCACATATGCAAATAAGGGATTGAAAGTGACATTCAGTGATTGGATAGTTACAGAAAGTGGTTACTGTTGCGTTGTAGTGGAGCTCTATATAAGCAGGCTGGCTGAACCCTTCAGTTCAGTTCTGTTCTGGCCTGTGAATAAACAAGAGCTGTTTGAAGAATCGCTGTGTCATCTGATATGTTCTCTACAACTTAACACGCACCAGATCTGAGGGGGCAGGCAATGGGCAGGGGCGCCCTGGGTGGGAAGAAAGAGGGAGCGAAGCAGAGCACAAGGAGTCTTGATTAAAAAAGAAATGTTTTCTGTTTCCACATTGAATTGCGCCCCTTTCTAAAACGTATTTATCGGTGTGCGCTTTTCTGTTTGTAAAATGTACCAAATAATAAACTAAAATGAAATCGGGGTTGCAGGGTTTTCTCAAGATGGTGGAGGGTGTGTATTCTATGTTCCATTGGTGTGATGACGGTGGCACTTGCCCTTCTCATAGGAAATGCTCTAGGGGTGTGTTGAATGGGGTGTGTGTGTCAAAAAGGATCAGTTGCAGTGAGGGGAGAGTGAGGAATGTCCCTATTTTCATCAGAAGAATGTTGGAGGTTATGGTATGTTACTCTGTATACTTTTACATGTGTTGCTATTTATAATCCTTGGTCTGTCTCTTCCACCTCCTCACTGCTGGTGTGTGCCCCAGACCCACGAAACATGTGACCCACCAGCAATGTATTGTGGCCTTCCAGTACTTGGCAGCTTTTCTTGCAGACATAGGCAGGCAGCAAAATCAGGAGGCTAGGTTGTGTTTTGTCTTGGTGTGTCACAGATCCTGCAGGTTTTGTGGTTGAATACAAATCAAGTATACTTGCTTGAGTCATGTGCAAGCAGACCCACCTGTTAGTCAAGGGGCAAGTTAACCAACTGAGGGGCTATATGTACAAAATTGTTATGCGGCAGCTAAATCAATGGGATTGCTCATTTTGGCTAGAACATTTGCACAGCTTTCTTTGGAAAGGGGCTTTCGATTGTTGTTGTTGTTTAGTCGTCTAGTCGTGTCCGACACTTCGTGACCCCATGGACCAGAGCACGCCAGGCACTCCTGTCTTCCACTGCCTCCCGCAGTTTGGTCAAACTCATGCTGGTAGCTTCGAGAACACTATCCAGCCATCTCGTCCTCTGTCATCCCCTTCTCCTTCAACATCAGGGTCTTTTCCAGGGAGTCTTCTCTTCTCATGAGGTGGCCAAAGTATTGGAGCCTTAGCTTCAGGATCTGTCCTTCCAGTGAGCACTCAGGGCTGATTTCCTTCAGAATGGAGAGGTTTGATCTTCTTGCAGTCCATCGGACTCGCAAGAGTCTCCTCCAGCACCATAATTCAAAAGCATCAATTCTTCAGCGATCAGCCTTCTTTATGGTCCAGCTCTCACTTCCATACATCACTACTGGCAAAACCATAGCTTTTACTATACGGACCTTTGTTGGCAAGGTGATGTCTCTACTTTTTAAGATTCTGTCTAGGTTTGTCATTGCTTTTCTCCCAAGAAGCAGGTGCCTTTTAATGTCGTTAAATAATAAAAATAATATCAAACACTTAAACGGCATCTCTATGTGATCAAAGCACTTTGCATATGTTTCCTTGGACTATTTATAGCATTGGTGGAAATCCTGCAGCCTGTGGGCCTCGTTGACGTCAGGTGTGAGGCAGGTAAAGAAGCAGCTGCAAGGAAACAACCAGGAGTTTTAAAATCCCCTCCTGATCCATGTCAAGTAGGGCTTCTATTTGGCACCACATGCAAGGCCCAGTGGAATTGGTTCCACTTGGAAGCTTCCAATCAGAGCTCCTCTAAGTGTAGCCAATCCCTGCAGAAAGCGGGACTTAGAAGTCCATGCCACTCGTGCGACTGATGGCGATGTGAAGCCCTGCTGGGATTGGCTGCACTCTGGCATTTCCGATCAAGCTGTGGCTGATCCATGCAGAAAGCGAGGCTTGGAGACAGGGCTGATCAACAGTGATTTCAAGCCTTGCTTGGATTGGCTGGGATCTCCTTTGAAGTACAGCTTGAGTTCAAACTGTGCCGCAAAGGAAATTTGGCTTCCTGCAGAAATCAAGGGCAGATTTGGTGGTGTGCCTGCATTTGCAGAGGTAGCTGCCTTTTATTTTATTCTGTAAATCGAATCAATCGTTTTTAATGAAAGTGAATATATAAATACGTTTAAAAAGGAATAGTTTAAACAGAGTGGAAATGGTTCAGAAGCTAAGCAGGGTATGGTATGGTTTCAAATTGGATGGGAGACTGTGTGTTTAGATTCCTGCATTGCAGGGGATTAGATGACCCTTAGAGTCCCTTCCGCTCTACAATTCTATTATTCTGTGGTCGGGTGATTGACAGGTTGACTGCCCCATCTATCTGCCCATGGGGGGGGGGTTGATCTCAGCATCTGGCCTGACGTCCAGAAAAGCTGTTCCTGATCTAGAAGATCTGTGTATGTTTGCTTACAGCTCTGGCCGATCCCTGATAACATGTAAAAATGATAGGTATTGAATTGAGTACAACTCAGAGTAGACCCACTGAAATTAATGCACCTAAGTTGTGACTATTAACTTCAGTGGGTCTGCTCATGAGTTGAATACTACCTAAAGTGTTTCACAGCTACCACAGCACATTTGCCCATTCAGTGTGTGGAGGACTGAGTTCAGGAGATACAACTGGCTGAGCTGTGTCATGTGCTGGTTGTTCCTCAGTTGTAACCCAGCAAAAACAGTTGCTGCAGATGTGCCCAAAGAGATTTTCTCCTCTCTTGTGTCTCATTGATAGCTTAGTGTAGGAATACCTTTTCAGCCAGAGGGATATATTCCCTAGTCAGCAAAACTTTGGGGAGTTGCAGCCCAGGGTTGGTGAGGCCGCAGGCCAAAAGTGCAGGAGACCATAGATGTGTTAGGAGCTTGTCCTACACTTGAGTAGGACCCTGGTAGAGACACATGCCTGACTGGCATGTTCCCTCCCTCCGGTCGATCGTTCAGGAGCTTCAAAAGCTTTCTTCTGCCCAAACATCACAGCGACTGATGCCAACAGACATCGGCACACTTAGGGATCTGCAGAGTCTTCACAGCTTGCGTGACAGACCTCAGCAACTCAGCATTTTGGCTAATCTACTTTATTTACATTAAACACACACAGAGCACTGCAACATGGCTCCCTCTCTCTCTAGCATCAGACATCAAAGAGAAAAAACAAAGGACAATAGTCCCACTTCACGGAACACAGTAACACAAACATCCTGTCTCCGTCACTTCCTACTCTGTGGAGTCCAAACATATATCGTCATGTGACAGACAACAATCCCATGACTGCAATCATGAAGCAGGAATTCTAACAAGATGAACTCCACTCTGTGATTGAGCCCGTTATGTAGTTAAATAAGAGCAACTGAATGGCCTTCTTTAAAAAGAGAAATAGCCCCCAATATTCTACACAAATTGAGGCATACCTGAACCCACAAGCATTCAGCAACTTGTAGGCATGTGAGAGTGATATCTGTGCAGTTCATTTCTATTTTAGTCTTCTGGCTGGGCAAGGCATGACACTGGCGAGCCTATGAGGAAGGAAATATGGCAAGGCCCCAGAACCTAGAGAGGAAGAAGCTATCCTGCAGCGTTGATATCTGCGTGCATAATAAGAATAGTACTTGGCACATTTAAAGTGTTCAGTGCGCTACACAGTGCGTTTCCCACAGTAATCCTTATAACAGCTCTGTGTACTAGGTGCTACACAATATGCAGAGATACCATCCGATTCTAACACCTTTTACGAGTAGCTGAATATTTGCAGGTTCTTGGGTTTCATGGAGCTCTAACCTGGGCAGACTGAGCCAGAGTTTAATGGTACCTATTTGAGGACTGCGGGTGAACTGTTTTGGTCCCAGGTGACTGGAGAAGAGCAAATGCAGTACAGAATAGTGAACAGAGACCCAGGGATATACAGACCTATAAGCCTGACCCTTTTTACTTGATAGAGTGTTAAATTGTGTACTAAAACAATACCGTTCTAAGCACCTATAGGGGGAAAAGGGGCAAAAAAAGGAAGGACAGGCTGACCTCACAAAAGAGAGAGCTTTGCTAAATATTATTGAGTTGAAATAGAAAGATTTAAAAAGCCCAAGTCTTCATTGAGAGCATTGAGTGACTCCAGTCATTTCTTAATTAAGTATATCAACATGTTTCCACAAGGCATTTTGGATTATCTTAAGTAATTAAAGTCATTCCTTGGTGTGGTAAACAATGGTTGAGTCTTGCTAGGCCTCTGGCATCAACACAAGCTGACTGTGTAATTGGATTGCCTTGGAGACTTGATAGCCAGATGGATTTTTGGAAGGGCCAGGGTCTACTAAGGAGAAATAATTCTGCCCATATCCCTTCTTGTTTGTGGCAATGACAAAGTGCTAGGCCTTTCTGGGGCTGGGCAATATCCTCAAGGATCAGCTTGGGTTGTTGATGTCACTGTTCCAAGTGACCAGGCTTTTAGCTTCGGTGGCACAGGAGAATGGGGCTGGAATGCTTGGTTTGGTTTTCTTCTTTTTGCAGAGCATCCCCAGCTTACAAGAATCATCTCAAGAAGAATAAAAATCAGACTCAGAATGTAAAATTCACTTTCCAAGAACAACAACCAACTGCTAAAAGTCTGGGGAAATAAACCAATTTCAACTTGCCTATAGTAGATGTTTCTGTGGAGATAATTCTGTAATGGGTTTACCACCAGAGAGAAGGCCCTATTTCCACTTACCACCTGTTTATCATTTGAAGCCAAGGATGGAACAATGATACATTTCCAACCATTTGCTTCTTTTTAAATAATAAAGATTATTTCCTGATTTTAGCTACCTAGGTTGAGCTGCGGGATTGTGTGGCAGTATGGTCAGAAGTCACGAAATTAAAAGACGCCTGCTTCTTGGGAGAAAGGCGATGGCAAACCTTAAAAAGCAGAGACATCACCTTGCCAACAAAGGTCCGTATAGTTAAAGCCATGTTTTCCCCAGTAGTGATGTATGGAAGTGAGAGCTGGACCATCAAGAAGGCTGATCGCCGAAGAATTGATGCTTTTGAATTATGGTGCTGGAGGAGACTCTTGAGAGTTCCATGGACTGCAAGAAGAACAAACCTATCCATTCTGAAGGAAATCAGCCCTGAGTGCTCACTGGAAGGACAGATCGTGAAGCTGAGGCTCCAATACTTGGGCCACCTCATGAGAAGAGAAGACTCCCTGGAAAAGACCCTGATGTTGGGAAAGATGGAGGGCACAAGGAGAAGGGGACGACAGAGGACGAGATGGTTGGATAGTGTTCTCGAAGCTACAAACATGAGCCTGACCAAACTGTGGGAGGCAGTGGAAGACAGGAGTGCCTGGCGTGCTCTGGTCCATGGGGTCACGAAGAGTCGGACACGACTAAACGACTAAACAACAACAATGGTCAGAAGACTTGAATGCCACAAAATGACAGGCTAGCCCCCTCCTACTTCTCCCCACTACAGTTTTCACAGTTCCACGTTTTCAGCTGAGTAGCTGAAGTGGTATGTGTGTAGCACCTAAGTGCTGATGGACTGGCAGCCCGAAGTGCTGTGGTGATGGATAGAGACTGATGAGCCATAGAGTTCCTTACAACTACAGGAGTATCAGAATCTGAAGTGGGCAAAGATATGGTGCTCCTCAGGTAGCAGAGTCTGTGTAACAGGACTCCTTGAGCTAAAGTCAAAGATGATTACAGAGAGCAGGTGAGGGTGCAGGTGGCCTGGTATCCTCTTATATGTTGAAACACTTTCTGCCATTGCAACCATCCTACACCCTGTGTGAGTGTTTTGGTTATTTCCCCTCTAGTGGGTTTGCCCTGCTCTTTACAAAAAAAAGCCTTCCTTTTTCTTGCGCCGTCAGCCCAATTGTGGAATTTCCTTCTTCAGGAGACACAGATAACAAAAATTCTAAGGGGTTTCCACTGCCAAGTGAAAACATTTTTATTCTCCTAGCCGTTCGGTGTAAATCAGTGATTTCCACTTACTCAGTTTTATATTTTCACGTGCTGCTGTGTTTTAATGATTGGGTCTCAATAAACTGCTTTTAAGTAATGCGTACATGGTAGGTTTGTTTGTACATTTTGTAACACGTTGGCAACAATCCTGGGATCAGAATGAACCAAATTGGGTAAATAAAATCACAAATAGATTTGTTTTGGGAGCATCCTCCTTTCATCTAAGACACCAAGTTTTGCAATCCTACAAGATTGCTTACAATAAAAATCTAAAGGTCTGCTTGTTCTGTAGTGCTGGCCTGAGGATGTCTCTAGGTAAGATTATTTGTCAGCAGAATGACAGTATCCAAAGTAATAGTTTTTTTGCTGTAGTTGCCATCCCAGCTTCTGACTACAGCCAAACTAGATTTGGCATTTTACTTTGTAGCTTGCCCCAGAGTGTAAGCTTTGGGTCCCCCACCTCCTGATGATGATGATGATAAGGGGGAGAGACAGTGGCATAGCATGGGGGGCACAGGGGCGGTTGCACCAGGGGCAACATTGTTAGGGGTGCAAAATTTCAATTCCCGGTGCTGCCTCAATACAGCTCCGTTGCTGGGCTCCATTGAAAACTGCTTCTCCATGCAAACCAGGAAATGACCTCTGCAGACAATGAAATGACTCTTCTTTTCTTATCTCTGAGGTTGCGATCTCCTGCATGACGCAGGTGCCATTAGGCAGTTGAATGTGCATACATACTCTGCCCATTTCCCTCCCGCCCACCCCCTTTGCGAGGCACCGGCAACCCACGCTATGCCACTGGGGAGAGGAAGACATTAATCCACTGTGGTCCTGATTTACACACAAAGAGAGAGAGAGATCAAGACCACAGTGGGTCTGCAATAAACTTTCATTTTACCATCATGTTTGGCTTGACCCGGGGTGCAATTAGTGCCAGCACCGTCCGTTAAGAGTTTGGGTGTAATCTTCGATACCTCCCTCTCTATGGAGGCGCAGATTACAGCTATAACAAAGGCGGCATTTTTCCATCTCCGCCAAGCTAAGCAGTTGGCTCCTTACCTCTCTCGCCCTGACCTAGCCACTGTGATCCATGCGACGGTCACCTCCAGACTGGATTATTGTAACTCGCTCTACGTGGGGCTGCCCTTGAGACTGACCCAGAAACTCCAGCGGGTGCAGAATGCCGCGGCGAGACTCCTTATGGGGTCTTCGCTGCGAGATCATATCCATCCGGTACTATACCAGCTGCACTGGCTCCCGGTGGAGTACAGGATCAGGTTTAAGGTGCTGGTTTTAACCTTCAAAGCCCTATACGGCCTAGGACCCTCGTACCTATGGGACCGCCTCTCCTGGTATGTCCCACAGAGAAATTTACGGTCTGCAAATAAAAACATCCTAAAGATCCCAGGCCACAGAGAGGTTAGGCTGGCCTCAACTAGAGCCAGGGCTTTCTCGGCCGCGGCTCCAATCTGGTGGAACGCTCTGTCACAAGAGACTAGGGCCCTGCAGGACCTGACATCCTTCCGCAGGGCCTGCAAGACAGAGCTGTTCCACCAGGCCTTTGGTCAGGGCGCAGCCTGACCCCCTCCTCTGGCAATCTGCACAGAATTTTGCTTGATGGTTGCCATTAATTTGATTTTAATTTGATCTAATTAATTTTATAATGAATGTTTTTAGAATGTCGGACTATTTTGATTGTTGTTAGCCGCCCTGAGCCCGGCTTCGGCTGGGGAGGGCGGGATATAAATAAAATTTATTATTATTATTATTGACCCTGAGGCGGCAATTGTTTGCTGCAGAGTGGTGTGTGTGTGTTGAGTGTGTTCTCATGCCCACTTCACAGAAGGAGCCTAATCCAGTCTTCCTAATTTTTCTGCTCACTTTGCACATGGACAAATGTGCTGGGAACATCCCTATTCATAAGTCAGGCCCAGTGTAAGGGGTTGCCCTGATTTGTGTTGCGTGATGAGGATTGATTTTGCAGAGACTGGAAGGGGAATCCACCATGTTTCTTGGCATTATATAAATGCGCTTAATATGCTAATGTTAAGATAGCTGGCAATGAATTTGCCACCGTCAAGTTCTGGACACATTTAAACATCCCTCGTGTGCAAAGCACAGTTAATGCATTTATTTAGTAATCAGCATATTATCTCATGTAGTCGGTAAACGTTGAGGCCCAAACTGCTGATAAGATCGTTTGCTTTCAGGTGTTTTTCAATATTGTGCTCAGCGTCACCTATAAATTGAGTTGAGTGACCTTTTGGTTCTGAATCAAATAGACTGCATTTCTGTGGTTTCAATTACATACACATATATATAATAGGGACCACAACAATTGCACCAGTATCTTATCGTTCTGGTTCTGTTAGCGCAGGCAAGAGTCTGATAGCTCACTCTCCTTTTCGTTCTCTGCGTTCAAAATCAAAGCCTTGGTGCCAACGAGAGGGAAGATAGGCAGTTTACACAACTGAAATCTAATCATTTAGCAGCTTGCAAGAACTGTGAATGATTTCTGGTCAAAGGATGTAAAATGTGTTGCTACAGGTTGCTAGCAAGGTAGTGTATTTGTGAGACAAATAAGTCAATTAGTAGCTCCTCCATTTATTAGAAACTTAATTGTCAGCTCAGAACGGAAACTTCTGAACTGCAACAGCTCATTAGAAGCAAGAAAACATGCAAGGGTATTCCCCCCTCAACTTTTAGTAGACTTTTGGAAATGTGTTGATGCCAGAAAACCTTAAATTTATACTGAAACAATGTATCAGCTTGAGGAGGGTGGAGGGTATTTTGTGAAAATTTACTTAGGGTGAGTTTCAGATTATTTTAGACAAAGACCTCGTTGGCCTTTGGTTATAGCTCGTGGTTTGTCTTTTTGTTGCTTGCATCCAGTTGTCTCAAGAGACCCTCCATAGCAAGTCAAACCATTGCATTACTGACCACCCTGAGACACAAACCTGGGCAGTGTATATGGAGGGCCTGCCCAGAGGACAAGACTGATGTGGTCCAAAGGAAAAAAAGCATAGCAATACATTAATAATAATAATAATAATAATAATAATAATAATAATAATAATAATAATAATAATAATTATTTATTATTTATACCCCACCCATCTAGCTGAGTTTCCCCAGCCACTCTGGGCAGCTCCCAATCAAGTGTTAAAAACAGTACAGCGTTAAATATTAAAAACTTCCCTGAACAGGGCTGCCTTCAGATGTCTTTTAAAGATAGGATAGCTGCTTATTTCCTTCACATCTGAAGGGAGGGTGTTCCACAGGGTGGGCGCCACTACCGAGAAGGCCCTCTGTCTGGTTCCCTGTAACCTCACTTCTCTCAATAAGGGAACCGCCAGAAGGCCCTCGGCGCTGGATCTCAGTGTCCGGGCTGAACGATGGGGGTGGAGACGCTCCTTCAGGTATACTGGACTGAGGCCGTTTAGGGCTTTAAAGGTCAGCACCAACACTTTGAATTGTGCTCGGAAACGTACTGGGAGCCAATGCACATCTCTCAGGACCGGTGTTATGTGGTCCCGGCGGCCACTCCCAGTCACCAGTCTAGCTGCCGCATTCTGGATTAATTGCAGTTTCCGGGTCACCTTCAAAGGTAGCCCCATGTGGAGCACGTTGCAGTAGTCCAACGTGCCAACATGGCTGTAGGAGTTTTGCACCAACATGGCTGTAGGAGTTACAGCCTAAGGGAGTTACTGATTTTTCCGAAGGAGGCTAAACTACAGCCCCGGGTTTGGATGAGAACACTAAGCAGAACTTACAGCTTCTCAGAGCAGCAGCAAAATGATGGGGGAGGAACAAAGTGACTATGATCTCTGCTCTACGAGCCCAAGCATTTGCTTGTTCACAAAAAGCCATGGTTTGCCTTGCGGAAGGTGATTGCAGCAGGGAGTCTTTTGTATCTTTGGCTGTTTCCATGCTTTTTGGAACCCTGATTATGCAGCGTTGTAAAATGTGAAAGGAGTCTCCATGGAAGCTGGCCGTCCCTTCCTGTAAGCTGGACTGTAGTGTGAACAGTGGTATGGGCAGAGCTAGCATGCTTGTTCCTGCTGCTGCCTCCTCACATGCTAATTAACGCTTCAAAAGTAATATCTGACTAAGGTTATTGATGCAATGAATTTAGAGAGGCACCTTTGTACTTAACTGACCAAGAATGCAGCCATAAGCACTATCTGTAGCGTATGCTTCTGAAAGTGATTCCCATATCCACAAGGTATTGTCAGTATTTTGTGATCGTGTCAGAGGAAGATAATTGGGTGATACTGTTCCTTTCTAACCTATTTCTTACATAAACACCCTTTCTCGCTGAAATGCTACCTTCGGTTTGTGTTGTGCATAGATCTTGTCACAAAATATTCAGTTTATTTTAGTGTTTTGTGTTCAAATGTTTTGACAGTGCCAAAGAACAGTATGGGATTTCTAATTGAGTGGGATTCATGGAAGGAATCCAAGCATAGTGTGGTTGTATAGTATTTTAAAACAATTTTGTTTGGGGGTTTCTTCTGTTACGTAGAAAAAGGGAAAGGCAGGTAGCATTGAAAAATGGCCATGAAAACAGAAGGGGAAGTAAACTTTGAGCTGGCACTGGTTAGAGAATAAACTGAACAGAAAATGCTCAGGGAACTTGACAAAAAAGAGAGTTCTCTTCATGAACAGGAGCTGTATGTTCAATTTCAAAAAGAGTCTAAGTTCTAAAAAATAAAATTTATTCATCTGGTGCCAGTTTGAGGTTCTTTTTGGTTAATTATTATCTGTAATGATAACTATTAGCTGTAATAATAAGTTTTGCTTCAATGAATAACGTGTCTCGCCTCTGTTTTTCATACTAGACAACACTTGGTGTGAGACTGCCACACGACTTGTGTTGTGAATCAATGTGGGGAAAACTTGAGATTTTAAATACTAATTAATGTATTTTTTTTTACTATTGAAAATATGGACAAATTCATTTTGGCAAAAAAACACTGCTTGGAAAGTTGTTGTTGTTTTCTGCTCAAGTATTTAGGAAATCTCTATATGGCACCCTTTCACAGTGCCATCCAGACTATTTATGGGATCGTTTCAGAGGGGTGCTGAGTGTGGCACTCTCGCTCATTGATCCTCCTGCTCAGCACCTGTCTGGAACTGTTCAGTCCTCATCAGGATGAGGCTACCTCATATAATTGCTGGAATGTCCCATGTGGAAGATGAGCCTCATAAGCAGCAATGCTGGAATAGTGAAATTTACAGCTTTTGGCTGCGGCAAAGCTTTCTCCCTGCGCTGTCAACACCACAGCTCACACCACGAGCACAAAGCAGGGAGTCGACACTTTAATGAACGTTGCGCGGAGATGGATCTGTTATAATAATAATTGCAATCACACTTTTTGGTTATGCAAAATGACCTTCTCTGAGTTTCTGTAGACTTCTGCAAGCTGAAATTATGGTCTTTGATGTGCTGTGGGTACTAGCTACAGTGATACCTCGGGTTAAGAACTTAATTTGTTCCGGAGGTCCGTTCTTAACCTGAAACTGTTCTTAACCTGAGACACCACTTTAGCTAATGGGGCCTCCCGCTGTGTGATTTCTGTTCTCATTCTGAAGCAAAGTTCTTAACCCAAGGTACTATTTCTGGGTTAGCAGAGTCTGTAACCTGAAGTGTCTGTAACCTGAAGCGTATGTAACCTAAGGTACCACTGTACAGTGGTACCTCGGGTTAAGTACTTAATTTGTTCCAGAGGTCCATACTTAACCTGAAACTGTTCTTAACCTGAAGCACCACTTTAGCTAATGGAGGCCTCCTGCTGCCACCGCGCCGCCGCAGCCCGATTTCTGTTCTTATCCTGAAGCAAAGTTCTTAACCTGAAACACTATTTCTAGGTTAGCAGAGTATGTAACCTGAAGTGTATGTAACCTGAAGCATATGTAACCCGAGGTACCACTGTATTAGTTTTCGGTGACGTACTCCAGCAGCTTGGATAGTAGCTGGGGGAAAACTGATTTGCTGTTGCAATGGGTTGAGCAAAAGTATTATGATGCACGGGACAAGAACTGATATGGTTTTAAAGACAACCCCTTTTAGCCTGTTGAGCAAGTCTGGCATTCCACCTGTGCAGCCCCTTAAATCTGGGGTAGGCCAGCCCACCTGATGCAGCAGATCCAGCTTCAAAATCCACTTTCCCCGCAAATTCCTTGGCACAATCCCTTAGTTTCCAAGCTCTATATGCTACTGTAACCAAGCAACAAATGCATTTTCTCTCCCCGTCTCCCTCTCCTTCCTCTGTTGTCTCACCTGTGCCTAATAATAGATTGTAAGTTCCTCAAGGCAGAGACTTCTACACACAGAAAGAAAGCTTTCCATTGGCTAGAATGGGGAAGCTCTCTCTCTTTCCCTCCCCTCCCCATCCTAATTCCATGAGTGAGGACACTACGGAGTAGATGATGATGATGATGATGATGATGATGATAATAATTTATTACTTATACTGGGTCTTCCCAACCACTCTGGCTGGCTCCCAACAGAATATTAAAAACACAATAAAACTTCAGACATTAAAAACTTATCTAAACAGGGCTGTCTTCAGATGTCTTCTAAAAGTCAGATAGTTGTTTATTTCCTTGACATCTGGTGGGACGGTGTTCCACAGGGCGAGAAGGCATGAGCCTTCAGTTCCTCATTCATGCTGATGGCACTATGGCTATTTAACGCCCCTTCCCACTCTTATTTCTATACTTGTAAATATACCCATTTCAAAGACCATCAATACACTCATTTCTCAAGAGAATGAATGGACCCTGTAAGAGGCTTGCCCCGCAACTTCATATTGCTCAGGGAGAAGGAGAGCAAAACAAGACCCTTTCCTTCTTACCACCTTTTCTCAGCGCTGCTTTGGCTATGTGAACTAATAAAAATGTTTCCGTATAAAACAGTGTTTTGGAGCCAGCAACATGGCGAAACTTCGCAAAGGTTATCTCCCGACGTCATTTGTGAACAGACATGTGTTGGCTGGGTAGCGTACCACCGTCCGTGGTGACTTTGATTTATTTGCTCTGTAAATTGGGACTGGAGCAATAATGGAAAGTGACATTAATTGTTTTAACAGAGTCCTCTTTGTCACATCATTTGCTTTCCTCTGAGGGGTGTTTGATTGTTTGAAACTTGTACGAAAAACTAATGGAAATTGCTATGATGAGGGCCAGTGTCCACTCCACATTCCGACTTTGAATGTCGGAGCGCTTCAGTGTCTGTTTGAAAGCGCAGATGCCAAGCGCTGGAACAGCAAAGGCTGGAGCTTCGGGAAGGGTCCGTATTATCAAAGAAAGAATGCTGACCTGGAAAGGATTTTTAAAAAGAAAAAGTTCTGCTGTGGAGGCTGGATCCACTGCAGTTATACATGCTGAAGAGATTCTGCTTGTGGAACGAGTGACATGAAGGACTCCCATAGTTCTTTCGGTTGTAGCTCTTGGCTAGGGTTCTCTCCTTTAGGGGAGCTGTATGTATTGGGATGTGGGTGAATCTGTGGGTTAAACCACAGAGCCTAGGGCTTGCCGATCAGAAGGTCGTTGGTTCGAATCCCTGCGGCGGGGTGAGCTCCCAGTGCTCTGTCCCAGCTCCTGCCAACCTAGCAGTTCGAAAGCATGTCAAAGTGCAAGTAGATAAATAGGTACCGCTCCGGCGGGAAGGTAAACAGCAATTCTGTGCGCTGCCCTGATTCGCCAGAAGCGGCTTAGTCATGCTGGTCACATGACCCGGAAGCTGTACGCCAGCTCCCTCGGCCAATAAAGCGAGATGAGCGCCACAACTCCAGAGTCGGTCACGACTGGACCTAATGGTCAGGGGTCCTTTTATCTTTACCTTATGTATTGACCACCCAGGGCTGGCCCACTCATGAGGTAAAGTGAGGTGACTGCTTCTGGCAGCGGGATCCACAGGGGCAGCAGATTCCGATATCGAACTTTCCTCCCGCCTTGTTCCCGATGACGATCTTTCCCCACCCCTTCTTCCCTGATGGGAGTGGGTGCCATTTTGTGGTTTGCCTCTGGGGGCCAAAATGTCTTGGGCTGGTCCTGTGATCACTATCCCAGATAGAATTAGGCATACAAATCGTTCGTAAAGGCTTCTACCTATTTGATTCTTCTAATTCCTTGTTTATGTGCAGAGCCTTCCAAGAGAGGTTTGTGCTTCCTTTTAAATTCCACAAATGTTTCTGGACGAGGCGGGACCGTTTCATCTGATGACAACTTAATGATGTGTGGAAACTTCCCACTGGGTCATTTCATTAGGCTCTTAACAAAACTCTCTCGACTTTCCTTGAAATCCTACATGTTGTTGCTTTTTTTACTTGAGGAGGAACCTCAAGATTTGAGCTTCATATTTCATATTTATGCTAAATTCTGGTATCTACTTGAAACCCCCCAAAGGGTTGTGTTTCACTTGCCTTGCATATACAATGCTAGGGTTTGGGACCCTGGCAGAATCCCATAAATGGCCCTTGACCAGAGTGGATACAACTGTGAAGGCCGTGGCAACCATCCCAGCGAAGCCAGAATGGGTCTTAAGGAAGCAATAATAATAATAATAATAATAATAATAATAATAATAATAATAATAATAATAATACAATAATAATAATTTATTATTTATACCCTGCCCATGTGGCTGGGCTTCCCCAGCCACTCTGGGCAGCTTCCAAAAAAATATTAAAATACTGTAATACATCAAACATTAAAAGCTTCCCTAAACAGGGCTGCCTTCAGATGTCTTCTAAAAGTCTGGTAGTTGTTGTTCTCTTTGACATCTGGTGGGAGGGCGCCACCATTGAGAAGGCCCTCTGCCTGGTTCCTTGTAACTTGACTTCTCACAGTGAGGGAACCGCCAGAAGGCCCTCAGCGCTGGACCTCAGTGTCCGGGCAGAACGATGGGGGTGGAGACGCTCCTTCAGATATGCTAGACCAGTGTTTCCCAACCTTGTGCCTCCAGCTGTTTTTGGACTACAATTCCCATCATCCCTTGCCACTGGTCTTGGGATGATGGGAGTTGTAGTTCAAAAACAGCTCCAGCTGTTTTTGGACTACAATTCCCATCATCCCTTGCCACTGGTCAGGGATGATGGGAGTTGTAGTTCAAAAACAGCTGGAGGCACAAGGTTGGGAAACACTGTGCTAGACTAAGGCCAATATGATTATAAGGCCCATTTAGACATCATGGAAAGTGTGTTGTATAACTGTGTGCTGAATTAGCAGAGTCACATACCACTGACTTCAGGTGTTATGTGCATGTGCTGTAATTACATGCACAGTCCAGTGCGTCTAGTCCCAGCAATGTGTGAACCGGGATGGGGGACGAAGTCTCTTACTTCTTGTTACTTATCAAACTGTGTTAACAATTTAGTCCTGGTTTTCTGATGTAGTCCCCATTGCCTTAAAAGCAAGGAGAGAATGGGGGAAATTCAAGTTTATTGGGTGTATTATTATTATTATTATTATTATTATTATTATTACTGCTATTATTGTTAAAATTAAGATTTGTATACCACCCTTCATCAACAGATCTTAGGGTGGTTTATTGAAAGAATGATATAACATCTTCAAAGAAGTATATGTTGTTTTATTTGTTGAACCTTTATTCATCCCTAATAAAGAGCAAAACGCTGAAGTTTTTATGTGATCAGACCCAACATGCATTGGATTTTAGGTGCGCTTAAATCGATTAAGTGTTGCATCCAGCACATGTCGGTGGGACACTCATTTATTCTGCACACTTGGGTGATGGAAATAGGGCTGTAAACTCCTTTTTGTCTTGAAATAATAAAACGATCAAACATTATAATTGTATGCATGTGTAATTGTTTCCTGAACTGCTCTGTTGCCAAAAGGAAGATTTAACTGAACAGGAGTTAATTCAGTTAAGATCAATCTAAGCTAATCTCTATGGAGAAAAGCCTTTATTTTGAGGTTTGCACTCTGATTCAGGTACTGCCCCTTTGCCCGTTCCTGGGTGGTATTAAACTACTTAAGTGTGACATCTGTGGAGAATATCTAGTCTGCTTCCCTTTTCTTTCTCTTACTGAGAATTGTATTTGGCTGCCAGCAAAGTCTTTGCATGGGCTCCACAGGGAGTTTTTCCAAGCCCTAAGTCATTAATAATTGCTGCGACAAATCTCTAAAATATAATAAGTGCTTTTATTTTTTCCTCCCTGCCTTCCAAATATACGGATGATAATTAGAACGTGTTGCATTGAGAAAGGCAGGGATATTAAATATATTTGATTTGACACAAACAAGTCCCTGGTACTGAAATAAGATATCTAGTACAAATTAACGTTGCAGCCACATCTGATTAGGAATTAATCTACTTTTTATAATTGCAGCCTGAATTAGATAAATGCATACAGTAGTTGTATTGAGCACTCAAACTACATAACAGGAAAGGACAACTTCAAAGGCAACCTGCAGAATACATTTATTTAAAAAAAAGAAACCAGGAGTTTTCCATTAATAATAAGAGCATTGATTGCTTTTCTTCGAAATGCATATAAATGAGAAGTTTCCCATTTCTGGTAGTGGGAGAAGGCATCTGGAGAGCCAAAGAGGTCTTTGACATTCTTTCTTGTACAGCTCTCCTCATTAGCTGTCTTGCTTCATCATCCTTGTAGTTTTGTTAGATGTATTAGTTTCAGTGGTGGTGAGTTGTTGCAGCAACATCTTGGGTGTAGTTCATAGGACACATGGGTGTTGACTGAGCTAAATATATTCCTGTTGGATTAAGAATAGGGAAAGGGATGAAGAAACATTGCAAAGCATAATGTGGAGCAACTGTTGCAAAAGGTGTGCGCTACCCTGAAATTCAAACT
Source organism: Podarcis muralis (assembly GCF_964188315.1). Classification (NCBI taxonomy): domain Eukaryota; kingdom Metazoa; phylum Chordata; class Lepidosauria; order Squamata; family Lacertidae; genus Podarcis; species Podarcis muralis. The sequence goes on along the minus strand of NC_135663.1, from coordinate 74,282,134 downwards.
GAGTTACCGTACTTTTCTGTCTATAAGACGAGGATTTTTTTATTCAAAAATTATGTCTAAAATTGGGGGTCGTCTTATACAGTGGTACCTCGGGTTACAAACACCTTGGGTTGCAAACACTTCGGGTTGCAAACTCCGCTAACCCGGAAGTAGTACCTCGGGTTAAGAACTTTACCTCAGGATGAGAACAGAAATCGTGTGCTGGCGGCGCGGTGACAGCGGGAGGCCCCATTAGCGAAAGTGGTACCTCAGGTTAAGAACGGATCTCCGGAACAAATTAAGTTCGTAACCTGAGGTACCACTGTACATGGATAGTGCATAGCGGGGACATGGGATTGGTTCCTGCTGTGAGCCAGAGATTGTCAGCAGTTATAGGCCATGTTATTGGTGGCTGCAGCAAGGGCTGTTGTTGATTGGCTGCCGCTGCTGCAAATGGGCAGGCGATTGGTGGCTTCTGCTGGCGAGGGGACAGACGATAGGTGGCTTTTGCAACACGTGTGAGAGGCAGTGAGTTAGTGATTCCCCCCCCCCCAAAATAGCTCAACAACTCTGGGCAATCTCCCCCCCATTTTCTAAATTTGGAGTTCCCCATAATAGGGGGCGTCTTATACACAGAGGCATGTTACACACAGAAAAGTATGATACATTGGTACCTCGGGTTAAGAACTTAATTTGTTCTGGAGGTCCGTTCTTAACCTGAAACTGTTCTTAACCTGAGGTACCATTTTAGCTGAAGCGTCTGTAACCCGAGGTACCACTGTACTTAGTTAGCACTTTGCGCCCTCAAAAATTAATTGGGCCAAATCCTGTGTTATATGGCTATGTAAGTCCTACAACCCCCTTCCCGACTCACCTTTTTTCCTCCCCTGTTCTCCTGCTTTTGCAGAAGATAGACGAAGAGAATGAGGCAAATTTGCTAGCAGTTCTCACAGAGACATTGGACAGCATCCCTGTGGATGAGGATGGACTGCCTTCATTTGATGCCCTGACGGATGGAGATGTGACCAATGAAAACGATGCCAGCCCTTCGCCGATGCCCGACGGCACCCCTCCACCTCTGGAGGCAGAAGAGCCGTCTCTAGTAAGAATCTACCTTCCTAGTGTTTAACGGGAAATGGAGGTGCCCTCTCACTATCCACTGCATGGGTATGATGTAGCCACAGTAAGGTTCGGTCTTTTCGTTTTTAAAATGAAAACCCAAAGGAAGCTTAATCACACTTGGGCATTTCAGACAGAAAGCCCAGGATAAACATGTTTGTTGGAGAAACAATGGTATTGCCTGAATGTTTTTCTTCCGATAATGCACACTCTTGCTAATTCAGAAAGGGAATGTTTTGAATATGTGTTTTCTCATTAGGAGATCTCTGGTATGTGTGTACTAGTTTCACATTTAATAATGTGTTACCAAGATGTTGTTGTTGTTTAGTGACCCCATGGACCAGAGCACGCCAGGCACTCCTGTCTTCCACTGCCTCCCGCAGTTTGGTCAAACTCATGTTTGTAGCTTCAAGAACACTGTCCAACCATCTCGTCCTCTGTCGTCCCCTTCTCCTTGTGCCCTCCATCTTTCCCAACATCAGGGTCTTTTCCAGGGAGTCTTCTCTTCTCATGAGGTGGCCCAAGTATTGGAGCCTCAGCTTCAGGATCTGTCCTTCCAGTGAGCACTCAGGTCTGATTTCCTTAAGGATTGATAGGTTACGAAGATAGCTTATTAATAAAGGCTGGATTCACATTTGGCTCACATCCGTTAACAACTCCTTGGATTGTGTTAGTAAGTGGATGAAAGGAAGATAATTCTTTTCATATGGGAATTGGCAACTGAAAACGCCTATGCCAAATCTGAGGGATAAGAGTTGGCCCTCCATTTGCCAAGCCAGAAAGATGTTGAAGTGGTGACTCCTCAGAATGGGCCTCCTATAAAACTAGCCGCAGACTAGGACCCTATCAAATGGCCAGCCTCTTGCTCAATGAACTGAAAAGATTTATTGATACTCAGTAAAACGCCTCCAAATTTTTAAGGCCACAGCTACGCTACCAACTTTAAACAGGTTCAGTTTTTGTTCCCTCTTCCCCCTCTGTGTGAAATATTTGTAATAAATAAGCTACATCTCTGTTAGGGTGCCTAGAATTTATAGTGTTTAACACTGTTGTCCACCTACAGTTCTCTAAAGTCTTTGAGGGAAACCACAACAGTGTTTCTGTTTTGCATTTTTAGACACAAGTTAGATGTGCAACTAAAAGATGTAACGTGTGAAGGAGCCCATAGCAGCAATATCATAATTCCAGATCAGTATTCTGTAGCAGAAGCAAGGATTAGAATGAGAAGGGAGAGGAGATAGTGGTAGAAAATGGAGGAAAAAAATGAAGTCCTAGAGTCTTTCTTTTTTGGTGTGTATAGAGCCCAGTGTGATGCCTCCTCATGCTCTTTTTCAGATGTGCTAAGGGGCCCTCAAGAAATGTGTCAGGACAAACCCTACAGTTTGCTTTGTCTTGAGAGAATAGTACCCTCATTAACAGCAAATATCCATTGCTGCCAGATCTGTCACTACAAAAGTGACTGCTAAGATTTTCAGAAAAACACCAACCCCTAACTTTACAAAAACCAATTCTGCTGCCAGAGGACTCTTTTATCTTTTGGTCATAATGGAATCGAGAAGTTCAGCACCTTATAGTTTTGACTATCAAGATGACTTGCAATGTACATTTCCTGAATGATTTTATCAGCTACCAAGAAGATTTGTATTCACTCTGCCTGGCGGAGAAATCTAGCCAATTGCCAGGCCTTGTTTACTTTGAGATGTAGCATTGTCCTTCATATTGTGCATTTGTATCCCTATGCTATAGACTTTCCTCTACTGTAGGCAAAAGTTGTCTTTTGACAAGTGAATCCCACTTTGTCGGAAGAGAAGATGTCGGAACCATGCAAAAAACAATCAGTTCAATCTTCAGTCAAATCACTTTACATTTGACGTCTCTTTGTCCATCTGTGGTCCATGTTAAGGTGCACCACCTTTGAAAGGTGTATTGCAAAGAGGGCTTGGCTCCAGGGCTGGCTAGATTTTATTGGCCCCTGAGCACCATTCTGTGCATGGGTCCTTGAGCTTGCCATTGTTTAGTCATGTTTGACTCTTCGTGACCCCATGGACTAGAGCACGCCAGGCACTTCCCTCTTCCACTGCCTCCCGCAGTTTAGTCAAACTCATGCTGGTAACTTTGAGAACACTGTCCGACCATCTCGTCCTCTGTCGTCCCCTTCTCCTTGTGCCCTCCATCTTTCCCACCATCAGGGTCTTTTCCAGGGAGTCTTCTCTTCTCATGAGGTGGCCAAAGTATTGGAGCCTCAGCTTCAGGATCTGTTCCTTCCAGTGAGCACTCAGGGCTGATTTCCTTAAGAATGGACATGTTTGATCTTCTTGCAGTCCATGGGACTCTCAAGAGTGTCCTCCAGCACCATAATTCAAAAGCATCAATTCTTCGGCGATCAGCCTTCTTTATGGTCCAGCTCTCAATTCCGTACATCACTACTGGGAAAACCATAGCTTTAACTATACGGACCTTTGTTGGCAAGGTGATGTCTCTGCTTTTTAAGATGCTGTCTAGGTTTCTCATTGCTTTTCTCCCAAGAAGCAGGCATCTTTTAATTCCATGGCTGCTGTCACCGTCTGCAGTGATCATGGAGCCCAAGAAAGTAAAATCTCTCACTGCCAAAGCAAGTGGCTGGCAGTTATGACTGATGTTCTGCAGCCTTGTTCATGTGTCAGAGCAGTCATATAAAGCTTTTTAAAAAAAGTTTGACTTGAATTTCAAGGGCTCAGGATGGCTTTGGATGCTGATAGGTGTTTATTGCTGACTCCTGGTTTGCTTGGCTCAAGAGAATTTCTCACATGGAAGGAAGACATTGTGGAGAGCTGGAATCTCCTTTCCTGTCTCTGCTTCCTATATTTTCCTTCGCTTCATACTTCTCTGCGTTGCCTGGATCCAGCCAAACAGGTTGTGATGAAGGGGAGAATGTACATCCCTATGCAGGTGCATATGAAATAAAGTGTGTAGTTACGTTCCTATGTGTATATGGCAACATACGGTCATGACTCTTATGAATCTGAAAGACTTTATCTATGCCCTTGGGCACAATCTGCATTTGAAATTGGTTGTGTGGTTCCCCAGGTAAAACAGCCCCCACCTTGGCTGTTGTTTGTTAAATCATGAATGTAATACAGTATACCTTTTCAAAAAACAAAAAAACAACCATCATTTTTGGCCTAGGGATAAGTATTAATATATCACATTTTAGTGTGTAAAATGGTTTTGTAAGTCTTACGTTGCTCCTCTTTTTGACAACTCTGGGAAGCAGACGTTTTATCTTTTGCGTTCCATGGTATCTAAGGCTAGAAGCACAGAATTCCTTGCATTTAGGAACTTTTTGCATTTAGGGGACGCAGGTGGCGCTGTGGGTTAAAGCCTCAGCGCCTAGGGCTTGCCGATCGAAAGGTCAGCGGTTCGAATCCCCGCGGCGGGGTGCGCTCCCGCTGCTCGGTCCCAGCACCTGCCAACCTAGCAGTTCGAAAGCACCCCCGGGTGCAAGTAGATAAATAGGGACCGCTTACTAGCGGGAAGGTAAACGGCATTCCGTGTGCTGCGCTGGCTCACCAGATGCAGCTTGTCACGCTGGCCACGTGACCCGGAAGTGTCTTCGGACAGCGCTGGCCCCCGGCCTCTTGAGTGAGATGGGCGCACAACCCCAGAGTCTGTCAAGACTGGCCCGTACGGGCAGGGGTACCTTTACCTTTTTAGGAACTAATGCAGAACTCTTGTGTCGCTCATTATGCTTGACAATCCTGGTAAAGGTTCAGGGTCAGAGTTGAAGTGCCCTTCCCCTTAAAAAGCTCATGAAACAACTGGTGACACAACTCCAGTTTTGAGGGGTTAGGTTGGCAATTTTGAATCATAGAATCAAAGAATTGTAGAGTTGAAAGTCTATTAAACATTAAAAGCTTCCCTAAACATGGCTGCCTTCAGATGTCTTCTAAAAGTCTGGTAGTTGTTTTTCTCTTTGACATCTGGTGGGAGGGCGTTCCACAGGGCGGGTGCCACTACCGAGAAGGCCCTCTGCCTGGTTCCCTGTAACTTGGCTTCTTGCAGTGAGGGAACTGCCAGAAGGCCCTCGGCACTGGACCTCAGTGTCTGGCTCTAACCAACTGAGCTATGCAACTTCTCATATGATCCTCACAATATATCAAGTCAGGGTACTTCTGCCCGTGCTTGGACCCTGTCAGTCCACTTAGCCAACTACATCCAGTGTGTACTGTGCAGTTGGCATGACTGACTTCTGCCTTGATTGCAGGGGATGGCCTGGGACATTGGCCATGCCAGTGATGCTTTCTGCACTTCTGGTTGCACTACAGTGCACAAGTAGGAGCATGCAGGAGCTAAGATTTTTTAGGACCGCAATGCCTCCAGAACCACCTCTCCTCATATGAATGGACCCAGACCCTGCAGTCATCAGCTGAGGCCCTTCTTCATATGCCTTCTCCACGATAGGTCTGGAGGGTGGCAACACAAGAATAGGCCTTTTCTGCGATGGTTCCCCATTTGTGGAATGCTTTCCCCAGGGAGGGTTGCCTGGTGCCTTCAGTACATATCTTTAGGCACCAGGTGAAAGCATTTCTCTCCAACCGGGCCCTTGTCTGATAGGGAGGGGGGTTATTGGTGGAGTTTTCTGTTTGTTTATTAAGTATTTTGTGTTCTCAGTGTGCATTTCTAGATTCTAGGCCTGCGGGACAGTCATGTATGAAGCAGAATGCATTAGGCATAGACAGGAATAGTCCAGCGTTTATAGGCTTAAACCATACGAGCATTTCCCAAATTTTACTGGCATGAAGGGATTTATGGTTTTGCCACCCATGGGGGCCCTGTGCAAATATTGCTTCCACGTGTGGACTTCCAGCAGCCGTGGGGCAAGGCAGGGAAGTCTATTGTTCAAAGTCCTCCTTTTCCATCTTGCATAGCCTCTATACATGTTGATATTTGTCCGAACTGGACCCGAGACTCATAAATTCAGATGAAACCTGAGGAACGGAAGTGCATAACCTTATTTCTTTTTCTTCCCAACCTTTCCCCTTCCGCACCCACCCCAAACCTTTCCCCTTGTTATCCTTGCAGCTTAAGAAACTCTTGTTGGCGCCAGCTAACACCCAGCTAAATTACAATGAATGCAGTGGCCTCAGCACACACAACCATGCAAACCATGCCAATCACAGGATCAGAACAAGCCCTGTGGTGGTTAAGGTACAGTGCAATACATATCAAGATGGTTTTAAATAGTTTCCTTTTCCCCCATTAGTGCTCAGACATTTACCTGGCCAGTGCACAAGGAGTGGGATATGTCTCAAAGTTTCACCTGTCTCCCTAAGCAATGTTGGATGCAGGCACTCTGTGCAGAGGTCCATATACACAATGGCCCAGTTTCCATGATCACACACACACCTTTTTTGTGTGAAAGCAAAGGATCTTAAAACTGGGCCATTGCACATACAGACCTCAACACAGAACATCTTGTTATTATCTGTGGAGAGGGAAAAGGAGAGATGTGCATCTACTCTTTCTGTGCACAAACTGAATTTTCAACCCAATAACTGCACCAATAGCCTGGTACCTTATCTCAAATTGTGGGGTTGGGGCAGAAGCGGTGGGGTTTTGTCCATATGTGGGGGTGAGGGGATATCATAAAGAGAAGCTGCTTCTGTTCATTTTTTTCACTCTGAATAATTCATGTTATGCCTTCCACCCCCCTTTCTTGGCAGCATTAACGCATTTTTAAAGGCCGCTCTTCTTTCCCCCTCCACAGAATTGTAGACAGTGCCATTAAAATATTACTGATGGGCTGATGTGTTGACGTGCGACTCCAGGCCACCACTTCACTTGCGGCCCAACTTAGAAAAAGATTATGCTGGAACCTAAGTAGAAAGGTCTATGTCAGCCATTAATTGGCTCCGATGCTGGCAGTGGTGTAATTCTGTTAGCAGGCTGTATTAAACAATGTTTGTCTTGCCATTGACTGTAACCGAAAACAGAGCATTTAGGGGTACTTAAGAGAGTTGTGAGCGCTGGGCTTGAGCAATCAGCAGCAAATTAAGGTTTAAGCCAGCTTATTTCCCCCCCTCCCTGTTCGTAGTAAAGGCGCTGTAGGGTCTTGTTAGTTATATGTTGCTGAGTAGGAACATTGAAACATAAGAGAAATGAAATAAAAAAGCCGCATAAATGTCATTTAGGAATTTCAAATGTAATTTTCTTTCCTTGTTCTGCAAACAATTATTCACAGCTCATAGATCTAGTGCTCTTATAAGGAACACTTCACTGAAAATCACATCTCTTCAGAAATCCTATATCCATTCTGATAAGGTTCGGTTCACTAATTTCAGCTTTCTTTTTTCTTTTCCTTCCTTCCTTTTATTACTTTTCCTTTTATTGTGACTTGTTTCTTAAGACTGAGAATTCATGGAGCAATAAAGCGAAGAGCATTTGTCAACCACAAAAGCCACAAAGACGCCCCTGCTCAGAGCTTCTCAAGTATCTGACTACAAACGATGACCCTCCTCAGACCAAACCAACAGAGAACAGGAGCAGCAACAGAGACAAATTCACCTCTAAAAAGAAGGCACTTTTGCACTCTCAGACGCATCATTTGCAAGGTAGGGTTGGGATCAAAGAATAGGTTTTGACCAATGATTGTCATTGTTGCAAGTGATCAGAGCCTGGTGGTGAAGGCAGTGGCGTAGCGTGGGGGGTGCGGGGGGGCCGGCTGCACTGGGCGCAACATCTGGAGGTTAGGGTTAGGGTTAGGGGTGCAAATCCACGGGTTAGGGGGCGCAAATCCACAGGTTAGGGGGCACAAATTACTTGCCTTGCCCCGGGTGCTGACAACCCACGCTACGCCACTGGGTGAAGGGAACCTGTAGCTTCCCAGACAGCTCAGACCAGTGAACAATGCTCATCTCTAAAAGCTTCCAGGGGCCAGGAAGCATTACCTGACCCTCTCTGGGTCGGCCGAAATCCTCCACCTAGCAGCTTCTCTTCTTTTGTGGGAAACTTGCCTGAACATGGCGTACAGTGCAGAGGGGTCCCTTTGGAAGTTCCCTGCAAAATTTCGGAAGGATAGGTGCAGAAGATACAATGAATGAAACGTTGTTTGAGTAGGGCGCATTGAATTTTTCAACTTCCCAATTGCGTAGAAATTATTTAAAATGATTGTCAAGCACTTGCAGTTCAATAATAGTAACAATAACAATAATAATAATAATTTAGCATTAGCTGACATTTTCAGAAAGTTAAAATCAAAATTCTTTGGTTTTCCGAAGCAGTTTATTTCCTTCTCAGTCAAATGTAGACTTAGCAAGCTAAAAGTTGACCAATCAAAAAATTCAAAACCAGATTTGAACTCCTCACACCCCAAACCATATTATTAATACCCCCCCCCTTTTGCAAAAAAATTAAATTTCACCTCCTAAAACAGCATGCTGTACTGTTTGAGACTTTTTGGTCAGGGTTGTGTGGTTCCTTTGTGCCCCTTGTGTGATTATAGTGGGGATTCTTTATTTATTTATTTACTTACTTACTTACTTACTTACTTACTTATTTATTTATTTATTTATTTATTTGTTGCATTCTTATCCAACTTTTTTCACAATGCTCAAGGTGGCTTCCATAGTTCTCCCACTCCTCATTTAATCCCATCAATAACCCTGTGAGGTAGGTTAGGCTGAGAGGGATTGACTGGCCCAAGGTCACCCAGTGAGCTTCATGGGGAATCGAACCCTGGTCTCCCAGGTCCTAGTCCAACACTCTAACCACTGCACCACCACCGGCTGCATGGAGCCGCTGTGTTTCCTTGGAGGCTCACCAGCCTAGAGGAGTCATGCTCCTTGAGGGATGAGGCTAAACCCATGTAGCTCTCAGCCCAGCTCTGCCTGGGCTCCCTGTTAATTGCTAGCATAATAAATTGGAACGTTAGCTGGGCACATTTGTGCATGCACAAAGACGCAAAGGTGCATTTTTAACTAGCATAGCTCCTCTTCCTCTTGTGCATTTAGAACACATTCTGTGTGCAAAGAGCTTAGGGGTAAAGGGTTTAAGATTTCTCAAGTAAAGACTCTCTTCACACACAATGGTTTTTAAGTGAGCACCTAAGGTCTGTTAAGAATACTTAAGAATACACTGAGCCTTTTGGGCTTGCCGATCAGAAGGTCGGAGGTTTGAATCCCCGTGACAGACTGAGCTCCCATTGCTCTGTCCCAGCTCCTGCAGTTTGAAAGCATACCAGTGCCAGTAGATAAATAGGTACCGCTCCAGCGGGAAGGTAAAAGGCGATTCTGTGCACTCTGGCACTTGTCATGGTGTTCTGTTGTGCCAGAAGCGGTCTAGTCCTGTTGGCCACATGATCCGGAAAGCTATCTGTGGACAAACGCCGGCTCCCTTGGCCTGAAAAGCGAGATGAGCGCCATAACCCCATAGTCGGCTTTGACTGGACTTAACCATCCAGGGGTCCTTTGCCTTAACCTTTTACTTCCAAGGCCTAATGTGAATGCGGTATGTGTGTGTTTGCAAATGTAGGCCCTTGAACGACGAGTCATAAGGGAGCCAGGACAATTGGGAAGGAGGAACCTGAAGATGGATTTGCAGCCATGGGGGAGTTGAGGGTTAACTGGATTCCAACAGCACAAAAGTAGTGATGCGTTCCTGGGAAATAATTACTGTCCTGGACAAGCTGGGCTAGCCAGTTCATTAGGGAGCCTCTTTTATTTTCACCGGACTAAAATGAAGACATTGTTAACTTGCAATATATTCCTTAAGAGACAATAAAAACAGCTTTCTTGCAGCTTCTGAATAGGCAATAAATGTGTCAGCCCTATTATAACTTTAAAAAACCCACCATTTTATTGTTTTATTCTCTAAACAGTGTCAAGTGTAGGAATCGTCCTGACCCCTCTTGCTCACTTACCAAACAAGAAACTTTATGGCCAACTAAGCATCCGTAATGACGTTTAGTATCCTCCAGTGTATTAAGAGGGGATTTTGGTCCTATACTAACTGCTACGGCCGGGTTGGAAAAATGCAAATGCCCTCTTTCAACAAAGGAGTTGTTCCTTTTCTTGCTTTCTCCTGATGCCACTTTCTAAAGGCTTATAGGCCCAAGTAGGCTTTATTTAAAGGGACACGGGTGGCACTGTGAGTTAAACCACAGAGCCTAGGACTTGCTGATCAGAAGGTCGGCGGTTCGAATCCCTGCGACAGAGTGAGCTCCCGTTGCTCGGTCCCAGCTCCTGCCAACCTAGCAGTTCGAAAGCATGTCAAAGTGCAAGTAGATAAATAGGTACCGCTCCGGCGGGAAGGTAAACGGCGTTTCCGTGCACTGCTCTGGTTTAGTCATACTGGCCACATGACACGGAAGTTGTACGCTGGCTCCCTCAGCTAGTAAAGCAAGATGAGCGCCACAACCCCAGAGTCGGTCACAACTGGACCTAATGGTCAGGGGTCCCTTTACCTTAGGCTTTATTTAGAGATCCTGCCACTTAAAAAAAAAGTCATCTACTGCCTTTGTCTCCAGAGGTAAGGAACTGAGACATGGTTTACATCAGCAAGCATCTGTAGCTGCAGTGTCAATGAGCGAGAGAATTTGGTTGTAGAACTTTGTTACAAGCAGAGTTGGAAACAAACATTAATTTCTCCCCTCGCCCCGAGTTTTTTGTTCCCAAATGGTAATGTTAGTTGAGCAGCAGGGCTGCCTTGTCTTATCTGCAGTGCAAGAAGCAATTCAAGGTTGTGATTACTTCTGCCATGCTAAGGCTCAGTTAAGCCATTGCCTGTCGAGGTCCCCAAGACACCCCCCCTCCCCAAATAATACACACATCACACAGAATTTTTGTTTAACATTTTTGGCATAATTTTGGCCACAACTTTATTAACATACATGGATATGAGTGGTTGCTTAGGCATTGGTCGATCTGTCCTCCCGCCTGGGGACAGAACTGACCTCCGGATTCCAGCAAAAATCAGTAAGGGGGAAAAATATTGGGGAGAAACTGAAGCTGCGCCACAGGCCCTCACCTCTCCCCGCATGCTCCCCGTGGCCTGCTGGCCCTAGCCCCTTTCCAGGGATTTGGATGAAAGCATGGCAAGCCCCTGAATTCCTTCAATGGAATTCCCTTGCAGCAGCAGCATTGGAGGGGCAGGCCCAGCCAATCCTTACCTCTCCTCCAACCAATTTTTAACCAGTGTCTAACTGCAACCTTACAAGTTGTGACGATTTGCTACGCAGTAGGCAGAAACCAAGTGGCACCAGCCAATCAGCCAGATGGACAAAATTCCTACCAGGCCCCTGCCCCAATGGCAGATGACCCCATGACAGGCATAGCAAGGTAAAACGCACAAGACCTAAAATAAGGGAGGGCGGGTGAGTGATCCGGTGCACCCAGCGAAAGAGAAAGCTGAACACTGCGTGCACTGCTTAAAAGCCTCTGTTCCCTCCCCCAAATGGTTGTTGTTTAGTCGTTTAGTCATGTCCGACTCTTCGTGTCCCCATGGACCAGAGCACGCCAGGCACTCCTGTCTTCCGCTGCCTCCCGCAGTTTGGTCAAACTCATGCTGGTAGCTTCGAGAACACTGTCCAACCATCTCGTCCTCTGTCGTCCCCTTCTCCTTGTGCCCTCCATCTTTCCCAACATCAGGGTCTTTTCCAGGGAGTCTTCTGTTCTCATGAGGTGGCCAAAATATTAGAGTCTCAGCTTCAGGATCTGTCCTTCCAGTGAACACTCAAATTAGCAACATCAAAATTACCCCAGCAACTCAAACTACCAATCCCTGACAGAGACCAACCACCCCAACCCACTTGGCAACACAGGGGTGGCTTGACTGGCCCCCACCACAACATGTGCTCTCTTTTAATGAGAACAAGCTCTACCACCTTAGTCCTTACCTCCTGCAGTGAGCACTTGTATCTTCATGTGGTCTGGCCAAGTGTCATTCCTTGTTTTATCTACTTGAAGGTAATATTTGAGCACAGAAGCAGGGCTTGAATTTTTAGGGAGCTGCCGTAAGCAGAATCACAGGCCCGTTTAACTGGTTCTTGTCTATAGCAAGCACCTTTGGCCCTCCAGAAAGACTGCAATGCCCATCACTCCTGACTATTGGCCATGCCGGCTGGGGTTGATGGGTGATGTAGTTCCGCAACATCTGGAAGGCCAAACGTTCCCCACCCAGATCCACAATGTAGACTCTACATTACTGGGAGCAACTCTTCCAAGGTTCCCGGCAGTGGCTTTTCCCAGCCCAGCCTAGAGATGTTGTGGATGGAACTAAAGACCTTCTGCATGCAAAGCAGGGGTGAAGGGTGAAATCTGCAATCCCTACTCCCTGATCCCCTCCAAACGTAGCCAAATCTTGTAGATATTCTAAAAACAGGAGTTCAAGGGAAACCATTCTGTGCATCGTGCAGCTCCTTTCTGTTGCTGAAAATGCAGAGAGAGTCATCTGGGGAAAACCGAAAGATGCTTCATGCAGGCAGTGTTTTACTATTGCCTCTATTGTATAAAATACTGCAGCATTTCCATTGAAGCATTTCATACATTCCAAAGCCAGTGATTGAGAAAGAGCCAAGCTAGGTGAGATGATCTCCATCTGTGATCAGATATCCTGTCCCTTTGAATGTTGGCCAGTCAGAGGTGTGTTTGTGCATCTAGATTGGGACCATGTTGTGGGGGGGGGGGAGGCTGTTAACACTTTCCCACCTCACTCTTTCCCCCTGTGAATTCAGCTGCTGTTTGCCCTGCTAGAGGAAGTCTAAAGGTAAAGGTACCCCTGACTGTTGGTCCAGTAGCGGACGACTCTGGGGTTGTGGCGCTCATCTCGCTCTATAGGCCGAGGGAGCTGGCGTTTGTCCGCAGACAGCTTCCATGTCATGTGGCCAGCACGACTAAGCCTCTTCTGGGGAACCAGAGCAGCGCACGGAAATGTCGTTTACCTTCCCGCCAGAGCGGTGCCTATTTATCTACTTGCACTTTGACGTGCTTTCAAACTGCTAGGTGGGCAGGAGCAGGTGCTTTCGAACTGCTAGGTGGGCAGGACCTAGCAATGGGAGCTCACCCCATCGCGGGGATTCGAACCTTCCAATTGGCAAGCCCTAGGCTCTGTGGTTTAGACCACAGCGCCACCCGCATCCCCTAGAGGAAGTTTAACAGCGCGTAAATAGCAAGGAAACAGTCCCAGGTCCCAGTCCAGATCCACACCAGCTCACCTGAGGGAGATGTGGGAGAGGAAGGGTTAAAAGGCGATGGTGGTGGATCAGGGGGCGAGTGCTGGTAGGATAAAGCTTGGGTCTGTCGACAGGAAAGAGTGGCACCTGAAAGGTCAGGAGAAAAGTGGCTCCTTCGCGGTTGACTTGAGGGATAGAACCTAATGGATATTTCTTGGAGTGAACTGCATAACCTCTCAAGCCAAGCAGAAAATTGCCTGCTGGCAAAATTAAACTCCTGAGGAGTTTCCTGGGGAAAAAAGACTGAATAATAATAATAATAATAATAATAATAATAATAATACCACCTTTTTTTAAAAAAAACTTTTATTTTGCTTTAAACAAGTACATATAAATATAGTCAACCAAAATTACAAAGGAAAATTCCCTAACAGTAATGAAAAAAACTATAAAGAACTACAAAAATATCGAAGGACGTGACACAGAACATAATCAACTATGGGAAAGATAAATGAAAAGAAAAAAGAAAAATAGGGGGGTGGGGGAGAAAACGAAAAAGGAAGATGAGCCAAAGCAGGAAAGCTCATCTATTGTACACTTCCGTCAAGCTCACCACAGATCATTATTCTTATCAATTCTCTCTATCTGCATTGCAAAGGAATCCCTCATCTTGGTATCAGGGAGCAACAAGACCTGGCTATGTTTAGAATGATACTGCATAGAGAAATAATACCACCTTTATTGTCAATGTACAACCTGTATACAGTGGTGCCTCGAAGACGAAATTAATTCGTTCCGCGAGTTTTGTCGTCTTGCGATTTTTTTGTCTTGCGAAGCACGGTGTCGGAAAAGTTTTGGAAAAGCTTCAAAAATCACCAAAGTCTTCAAAAACCTCAAAAAAGGCTACCACACCGCGTGCTATGAGTTGCTCCTTGAAGTCAAGTTGCAACTGTATTAACGGTTTTAAGAAAAAGGAAACAAACTTGCAAGACGTTTCCGTCTTGCGAAGCAAGCCCATAGGGAAAATCGTCTTGCGAAGCAACTAAAAAAACCAAAAACCCTTTCGTCTTGCGAGTTTTCTGTCTTGCGAGGCATTCGTCTTGCGAGGTACCACTGTACAATGAAATTAACCAAGCCTCCCTCCCCCCCCCAAACACTCAACCTCATTGCACTCTGTGTGCTTTTCGCACAACACACCAACCCCCAAAATCAGTTTTTTTCTGTCCAGCAGCCTAACAGCCCACAAATAGAAACTGGTTTTTAGCCTGTTGGTAAGACTGATCATACTTCTATATCTCCTGCCCAAGGGTAGAAGATTAGAAGGGCTGCTGGCCGGGGTGTGAATCGTCCCGGAGAATTTTTCTCGCTCTGCTAAGGCAACGATCCCCTGCGATGTCAACTAGCGGGCTCAGGGGACAGGCCATGATTACACCCTCTGTAAAGACTTTCTGTCCGCGGCTGTCAAGCCAACGTACCACACTGTGATACAAAATGTGAAGTCCAGAGACAGTGCAACCCCAATTCAGGATCACACGTAAGGTGAAGCAGACATTTCCCGTTACTCCAGAGAGCAGGACCAGAACCAGTTGGTGGAAACTTCAGGGAATCAACAAATCTCTAAGAGAAACTTCCTGTAGGCACACGACAGTAGAATAGTCTGCTTGGTGGTGGGTTTTCCATTGCTGGCGGTCCTTCACACCTGAGATCTCTCCCAACTCTATTTATTATTACTTTCCCTGGCAAGTAAAGGCTGCTCCATGGTGAGGAGATTGTGTGTGTGTGTGTGTGTGTGTGGAGGGGCAGCAAAAGATTGGTATCCCAATTGTTTTCTAACAAAGGACGGCGGAAGGTTTAACTGCTAAAAGTGCTGTTGTTCATTCATGTCAGGGTTTTAGCATGGAGGAGTTAAACCCCAATTTAAGCCATCTGTGACTCTCTTCCCCCTATTTGCAGAATAATTTGCAAGCGCTTGGATCATATTTGCTTGGGTCTTGGCCTCACAGAAACAACCTATTTTCCTAGTGCTGTATATAAAACTGTATATTGTACAAGTGAAGTCAACTGAATATTCATAGAGTTCTGTTGCTTTGTAGTTATACGGCCGCTGTCATATCCAAGTGAAACGTGAACTGTAGTCTAAATTAAATGTGAAGGAAGCACATTTTCACACTATGTTCTGTGCATTTTTGGGGATGTCTCTGTGTATAGTTTTCTAAGGTCTCAAGGACTGTATTGCAGGTGTACAGCAGTTGGCATAAATCAATCGTGCAACCTGTTTCAGGGTTCCAGAGAAGTTTAGATCTCTTTATCTATAAAATATATGTGGCTGCTGGAATTAAACATAACGTGTGATGCGTGGTTGCTGCTGCAAACAGTCTTGCATCCCTTTTCACTCTCAGTAGCTGGTACTATAAAGTGCAAGTCACAACTAAGGTGGAGAAGAATGTCATTGGTCTGCATTTTGAAGCAGACTTACCTAATGCATGCCTTTCAGACGAATATATTGATTGGGACATAATTACCCTTTGGATTTTGCACTTCTCCAAATGTTGTGACACAAGTCTTGGCTCAAAAAAATAAAAAGAAAGAAACCAAAATGCATCTTTAAGGATAAAGTGTGCTTTAAAATGTGCATGTTATTTTACATGCATTTAAATATACATGATTAAATAATAATAATAATATAATAATAATTTATTATTTATACCCCGCCCATCTGGCTGTGCTTCCCCAGCCACTCTGGGCGGCTCCCAATCAAGTGTTAAAAACAATACAGTGTTAAATATTAAAAATTTCCCTGAACAGGTCTGCCTTCAGATGTCTTTTAAAGATAGGATAGCTGCTTATTTCCTTCACATCTGAAGGGAGGGTGTTCCACAGGGCGGGTGCCACCACCGAGAAGGCCCTCTGTCTGGTTCCCTGTAACCTCACTTCTCACAATGAGGGAACCGCCAGAAGGCCCTCGGCGCTGGATCTCAGTGTCCGGGCTGAACGATGGGGTGGAGACGCTCCTTCAGGTATACAGGACCGAGGCCATTTAGGGCTTTAAAGGTCAGCACCAACACTTTGAATTGTGCTCGGAAATGTACTGGGAGCCAATGCAGATCTCTCAGGACCGGTGTTATGTGGTCCCGGCGGCCGCTCCCAGTCACCAGTCTAGCTGCCGCATTCTGGATTAATTGCAGTTTCCAAGTCACCTTCAAAGGTAGCTCCACATAGAGTACATTGCAGTAGTCGAAGTGGGAGATAACCAGAGCATGTACCACTCTGGCAAGACAGTCCATGGGCAGGTAGGGTCTTAGGCTGTGTACCAGGTGGAGCTGGTAGACAGCTGCCCTGGACAGAGAATTAACCTGTGCCTCCATGGACAGCTGTGAGTCCAAAATACAAATTTTCATACATGTTTATCTTTTTTGAGGGGGAGGGGGGAATCACAGAGTAATGCTGGGATTCTGATGAATAAGCACATGGAAAACTGGCATGGACTGGAAATTCCTAGTCAAAACATCAGAACGGCTGTGAATTTCTCCCACGAGAAATTTGCTCCCACGAGTAGCAGCCTATATATAGTAGGATAATCGACAGTTGGGGTGGCATCAAAGTATTTGCTTAATACAAAATTTTATGGATGTAGAGGGTGTGGGGCTGTTTTTCAAAAAGCAGCCATGCATTTTCTATCAGGTCTGTTTCCAAACTAATTCAAGACAGCACGAAATTCTCAATTTCTTTCACCATATTTTACACCTGGTTTTCCTTCTTTTTCACCCTCCCCTTTTCAGCCAAACCAATGAGTTTATCGCTTCCTTTGACGCCCGAGTCACCAAAGTAAGTATCAAGAACTGTAAATATTTACAACAGGGAAGGGGTTTTAAATACATTTTGGCTACAGCAACTCCATTTCAGCTTGTTTTTATAAATGTGCCCTGTCTTCCAGTGATCCCAAGGGTTCCCCATTTGAGAACAAGACTATTGAACAAACTTTAAGTGTGGAACTCTCTGGAACTGCAGGTGAGAAGATATACAGATATGTATATAGATATAGATGTTTTGTGTGGGTTTTTTTATTGCTAGCTTGACATTATGAATTGCACAGCAATATGTTGCCGTGGTCTCTTAAGAGATTAATTGTAATGTACTTTTAACAACAATTTTCCCCACACAGTTCCTTAAGATGAGATTTGCTTTAGAATTATGATTCCACTGTTACAGAGCTTAGTATAATGTCTAGGGAGGAAAAACGAATGAAATAATTTATCTGGAATAAATTCCCAGTCCCCTGACATATATATTGCTAAATTTTAGTTGTATTTCCCTATTCTCCCACCTTCTCTTATCTGAAAGGGATGATTCACACATGCGTGTTCATTACTTGATGACTGCAGCCATCAGTTGATGGCTTGCATCGATACAAGAATAATCAGGAAGAGGTTTTATATTACCTCAAACTTGATGCTTTCCATCTGAAATATTTCGCACATTTAGGTGGAAGTCATTGAAGACTGAGTGTTCAAGGGTTGTGAATGTGAACTGGCTCACAGACTGCACAACAGAAGATTTATAGCATCTGATCAGGGTTTTAGAATTTGGTTCCTTCCTGTTTAAATTAGAGGATAAAACTTTGCCAAACAACATTTTTGCTGGGTAACAGGAAAGGGACCATCTAAGCTTAGTATTGGATTGCAGACAGTGACCTTCTCATGATGACGTTTGCAGACCACAGAGCAGTAATGGAATAATCAATTCTCTTGTTTTTCTCTAACTTTAGAAAGTATGAGCTTTGAGGATATCTTGAGTATTAGAATGTAGACCTCGGCAGCCTTGTCTGAAAGCCATAGTATTGCACCTGCCATGAACTTGTCCTCTCTCAAGTTAAGGGCACTCCACAACTTAAAAAAAATAATACACTCATAATGAAATCTAGTCTTATTATGAACCTCTGCCTTGTACCTTCGTTTTACACTCCTAACCTATTCTTGATCCTTTCAGGCTTCAAATCCTTATGCATTTTTTATGTAGCCTTCCATAACTTGATTATATTATATTTATATACTTGTTTTGAAAATGTCTGACCATTGGGTAGTTAACAGATCAGTCCTATCTGTCTTTACCTGCAAGAATGTTTACTTCCAAAGAAAATGCGCCTAGGATGTCAGCCTAAATGTATTGCTTTCCTTTGAGATATCTTCTGCTCGCTCCTGAAGTCTGCAAAAGCTGAAGGGAGTGGTTTCACTGACTCTTCACAGCTTAATATTCTTTAGTGCAGAATATATTAGGCCCATGTGGACACATTTAAAGCCCGTGACTTCCCACCTCACCCCCCAGGGAATCCTGGCATATTTCCTGTGTTCCATGTAATAACTTTTAAACAAGTGATGTTCTGATTTTATATACATTTGTTTGTTTTTGTTTTTTTTAATCTTAATAAAACATTGGGGGGGACCTTTTAAGCAAGTGACAAGTGGGGTGCCGCAGGGTTCTGCCCTGGGCCCGTAGTTGTTTGACGTCTTTATAAATGACTTGGATGAAGGAATTGAGGGGATGCTCATCAAATTTGCAGATGACACCAAACTGAGATGTCCTCTCCATCATTTCTCCAATGACAATAGGGAATGTCCTTTTCCATACCCTCCAACATTTCTTCAATGAAAATAGGGGTGTCCTAAGGAAAAGCGGGACATTCTGGAATCAAATCAGAAACCAGGACGGCCTTTGTAAATCTGGGACTGTCCCTGGAAAATAGGGACACTTGGAGGGTCTGTGGTGGTATAGAAATGTTTATTATTGTTGTTGTTGTTGTTGTTGTTTATTATTTTATTTTGGTCATTTACTGAGATGGGCCCATTTAATTCCAACCTATAGTGGACAGCAGTGTTGTGTCTTCTGCTGTCTTTAATGTTGCCCTGGCATTGTTTATAATAGTTTAAATAGTGGTTGCATTGCTCCCACTGCTAAGTGGGCCTGCTTGCGCTATTGAAGTACTGTACACTATAAATATATAAAAAGTACCTTCCTTGGTTTTCTGCTCTTTCCCTCACTTCCTCTTGGCTGCCTCCTCCTTTCTAACAAAAGTGGTTACTTTACTGCACAGTCAACTGATAAAAATGCTCCCCTCTCCAGTTACTATTGGTTATCATTTATATATTCTGGATGGGTGTTGATAAAGGTGAATCTTTAAATTCATTCTATACCTCAAATCCTCATCATCATCTGGGATTTTGCCCTAGGGATTGCAAGACTAACTGTATATCTACTTTGTCAACATAGGCCATCAGGTGAACTGGGAGGGAATGCTTAGGGAATGAATTTCCAGGCAACTCCCCAAGGATTATGCAATTTCCATTTTAATTTTTTTAATTTTTGTAGGTAGTAAACTTACATTTTGGGTTTAAAAATCTTCTCAAAATGTCCTGCTGTTTCTTCAGGTAAGACATACTTGAAGGCACAGTTCCAAAATCACATTTTGCGCCTCATCTGTTTAAGAATTTGAGGTGATAACTTTCACACTTTTTGCCCAGTTTGGGCCATAGCAGGTTCAAGATAGCCGGAATAGATCTACAGTGTATTGAAATAATTTATGGGAGCATCATGGCAAAGATGCAAAATGGGCAGTGTAAGCATGCATGGAATAAATCCTGTTTTTCAGGTTTTGCTTAAGGGGAAAAAATAGCCTCTAGTGCCCCAGTGCCTGTTCTTTCAAGTACCGTATTTTTTGCTCTATAAGACTCACTTTTTCCCTCCTAAAAAGTAAGGGGAGATGTGTGTGCATCTTATGGAGCGAATGCAGGCTGTGCAGCTATCCCAGAAGCCAGAACAGCAAGAGGGATTGCTGCTTTCACTGCACAGTGATCCCTCTTGTTGTTCTGGCTTCTGAGATTCAGAATATTTTTTTTCTTGTTTTCCTACTCCAAAAACTAGGTGCGTCTTATAGAGCGAAAAATACGGTATATATTATACACCCAAATGTTTTCCATTTAGCTTGCTGCAGAAACTATGCAGCAATCAGACAATGAAATACTAGATTAGAATTGTTAGGGCAAAACATAACCTGCCCCCACTTTGTACTACCAGTGGCAATATTCACACAATATGTTGTATGCATGCTGTATTTTCACTCCATTTTTTGTCTGCCATATAAAGCAGAGTCTGTCCATGGACATTTCAGAATAATTTATTTAAGAATGATGGCTACTGCATGTTTGTTTGTTTTTCCCTGCGAGGAAAATCATTGTATTTTCCTTGTTTAGCAGCATTAAAGAAATTTTGTGTACACAAAGCTAATGAAAACAAATTTAACTTGTCCAAACTGTCTAACAGGGCAGGTATCCATGAGGATAATTTCACTGAGGATAAATCATGCAGGAAAAATGCAATGCTTGCAATGTATATAGCTTTTTTTTTTACATTTTAGCTTATGTTTTAATAAATATTCCCTGAAAGAAAATCTGTTTTAATTCCACCATATTAAAACCAGAACATCCTAGTCAGTCTCTTCAGATATACCTTTGGTCTCAGTTGCATAATTATATGACTTTTTCTCATTGTTCCTACGTTGGTGACATGTATGCCAATCAGTGGCGAGGCAAAGCAGGAACAATCAAAATCCCTTTCTTCCTGCTTGTTTCCTCCTTGATTTTCTTAGCTTTTATAGTGTTTTCACCTCTTTCTATGTAGTTTCAGAACAAATAGAACAGAATTTGTTTTGATGAAGATAAATTGATGTCGGCCTTTAAAACGGTTTCCCCATCATATTCCCTTTCTCCCCAGCTGTCTGAAAACAAATGGGTGCATTTCTGTGGTGTGTAAAGCATACTAAAGTCAGAAAGGAATTGCTTTCATTTGCTTTTCAAAGCTGTATTGGTCTGTTGTATTATTATTTTTCAGTAAATATTTATATACTTATTTGACAGAAACCCCATAACACCTATTAGGGATTACTTCTGAGTTGATTGGCCTATGATTGGTAATTTTAATCTAAGCAAACGGTCACAGTTAAATTTGAAGCAAGGCAGTCTTTATTCTCCTTTACAGTGGTGCCTCGCAAGACGAAAATAATCCGTTCCGCGAGTCTCTTCGTCTAGCGGTTTTTTCGTCTTGCGAAGCAACCCTATTAGCAGCTTAGCGGATTAGCGCTATTAGCGGCTTAGCGGCTTAGCAGCTATTAAAGGCTTAGCGGCTTAGCGGCTAAAAGGCTATTAGCGGCTTAGCGGCTTAGAAAAAGGGGGGGGGAGCGAAAAAATCGCAAGACATTTTCGTCTTACGAAGCAAGCCCATTGGGAAATTCGTCTTGCGAAGCACATCGAAAAACGGAAAACCCTTTAGTCTAGTGGGTTTTTCGTCTTGTGAGGCATTCGTCTTGCGGGGCACCACTGTACTTAGGCCTCTGGGCTCCACCTCCCATAGACCCTAGCTCTGCCCACCACTGATAAACAGTTCCAATAGATTATCCTTGAGGAAATATGGTCCCTGGCAGAATGAAGCTTAATTAAGAAGTAGCTTCCCAAATTCACCTTTGCACTAAAGATGGATAAAAAAAAAGTAAAGGAGCATTCATCTTGTGAAACGACAAACACTTCATTAAAGCATCTTGATAGTTCACACTTTGGTTCTGCTGGTGTGACATGTTCTGGTGGCATATTCTGCTCAAGAAATTAGATGATGCTCTGTTGAGTATCCTGCATGAGACATCATTAATATTTGTTGATGAAGCTTGGTCATGTAGGTGACACAGAAATTATTCAGGCACAAGACAGATGGATTATTGTAGTATGAAGTCTTTCTCAAGATAAGGGAGAACATCAAGAAATTGCTCATCCTCACATGCCACAGCAGAAGCTTTCCTTTACCACTTGTTAAGTGGTACAGCTTTTAAAAGTATGGAACCTAGTGAGAGATTGGTATTGAAATATACTCGGAGTCGAGAGTGGATTTCATGCTCTTTATTCAGCTCATAGTGGTGGGAGGAATGGAAGTTTCCCCAGAATGTCTGCTTTATATACATTAATTACACAACGGGCCCCATGTGATTGGCTAATTCTGGGATTCACCTGTAGGCCAATCAGGTTGCGGATTCACTTCCACCTGGAGCTGGATTGGGTGGCTCCTGTGGACCAATCAGACTGCTGCATTCTGGACCCTATTGTTCTAGGACCAATCAGACTGCTGCATTCTGAATCCTATTGTTCTAGGACCAATCAGACTGCTGCCTTTTGGATCCTATTCAACTCAGTACATAACAGGTATACTTTGTGGACCAGAACTACAGCGGCATTTGGCAAATCATGGCTCCTTGCATCTGCAGTGGAAATGTGGCAACTGTGACTTGGGACCAGTGAGTGCTAGTCAACACTGGTCCTACTCAGAGCAGAACCACTGTAGTTAATGGACACAGCTAACTTGGGGAGCATAAAAAGAAAATATTGCATCAAGTGGACAGGGTGCTATTGTGCTTGAGCCATTTCCACAGGCCTCTGGTTGGCCACTGTGAGAGCAGGACTAGGTGGACCATTGGCCTGATCCAGTAGGCTCCATATTGTCCTTTACTTGTTTTATCTTCTGAAAAAATTGCCATCTAGAAAAGAAGCTCCAACCCTGAGTTGCCGTCCCACTCCTTCATTACTGCATGTTGCCCAAAGCTGAAGAGAGTAGTGGACTGTGAAGATGCTAGTTCCTCAAAAGGTGCATATCAATGCAACTTTTGCCTCATATTGAAATCTTACCAGGCAGGGAAGTATTCATTAATTTATTTGACTTGGTTCTAAAGCTTGTGTCCTGCCTTCAAAAGGAAGGAAGGAAGGAAGGAAGGAAGGAAGGGAGGGAAAGAGACACACAAAGTTCTAACACAGTGCATGATACCTGTAAGCAGGTATCATTGACTGTTTTGGGAATGCTGGAAAAAATAAACTGGGATTTCCTCATTCTTGGGCCATATTTTAGGCAGTTACCAAGAGTCCACCGGTATATTGCTTAGCTTTTCAGACGTACCCAAACCTAGTCTGGGTTAGTTAGCATTCACAGGTGAATGTTGACAGTCACCAAATTCCAGATGTTCAATGTAGTAACACACACACACACACACACACACACCAAGCACAAGTTCCATTATCTGACGTGTTCCCTACCCCCTGTTGCCACTGAATTGCAGCCTGGCCACCCCTATGGCTGGTGTTTGGGTTGTCTACCCACAAAGCGATAAAGTGATATGATCAAGAATGGGTGGCGGAAGGTTCGACCAGGGGAATGCCATCTAGTAAATTATTAGATCTTTCCAGAGGTCTATATTTATCCTCTGCTGTACTGACAACAAGATTAAACTGACTGCTCAACAGACATGTAGTCCTTTATTATATGATGGCTATTTAATTTTATTATCCATTCCCAGCTTCTGCCGTTTTGTGTCGTACAGAAGCCCTGCTGATTCTTTTACTGAATCAGGCCATTATCTTGTGTTCAGTGCCTTAAGTGGCTTTAAATAATGTTTCCCTTGATAATCCCATTTCCAAACTCATAAGATGTAAAAGAATCTGGTGGGTTGTTTTTTTTTTAATAATGCTGATACTCACAGCATGTCTCCAGGAAGGTTCAACTCTCTACAGTCCGCCAGTATGCATCCACAAACGAGACGCATTATCAGATGTTTGTACGTTAACGCTGAAGTGCTCTCAGTCATGTTAAATTTTGACAGAAAAATTGCCATCAGTGTAAACCTGTGTTGTAAAGGGATAAGAGTTTTGGAATAAATTTCGACATTAATCTTAGGTAGGAGCTGGTGTTCTGCAGTAGCTAAAGCAGACTTGCACAATTTGTGGACCACCTCAGTGGACACAGCCCACTAGCCAGGTAATAATAATAATAATAATAATAATAATAATAATAATAATAATATTTTATTTATACCCCGCCCTCCCCAGCCAAGGCGGGGCTCAGAGCGGCTTACAAGCAATAATAAAAACAAGAAGAATGATTACAACTTAAAAACAAAAATAAAATACAACATTAAAATAATGGAACATTAAAATATTAAAATGTAGCCTCATTGCAGGAGGAGAAGGAAAAGTGTTGAGAAGAAAGGAGAAGGTAGTGTTGCCTTCCAGGGGGAGGCATAAACGATAAACACCTTGTGGGCTGGATTCAGTTTGGCGGGTCGGCAGTATGTGCAAGCCTAGGCTAAAATGTTACATTCAGGTCTAGGTAAATCTAACCCATTTTGGTCAAATCTGTGAGGGAGCGGACTGAACTTCCACAAGCTGTTAAAAACAGATGTATTGCCTTGGCCTCAAATACCAGTCAAACGATTCCCGGTTCCTGTAATTGTGGTATGCTGCTTTTATTGGCTTTTTAAAATTGTACATTGAATTCTTTGTGTTGCATTGTTTTATTGAATAGTATGCTATTGTATAATAAGTCTCACAGTGCAGTATATAGTACAGTACAGTAGATTGACTTATTTATTTATATCTAGTTTGAGGACCTTATTTTGGATCAAATGTATAAGCATGTATAGAATTCTTCTAGATATGTTAGAGCAGTTCACATACATACATACACTAAGTGCATGGGTAGGCAAACTAAGGCCCAGGGGCCGGATCCGGCCCAATCACCTTCTCAGTCTGGCCCAATTGGCGTGTTTTTACATGAGTAGAATGTGTCCTTTTATTTAAAATGCATCTCTGGGTTATTTGTGGGGCATAGGAATTCATTCATTCCCCCCCCCCGCCAATAAATAGGTCTGAGGGACTGTGGACCAGCCCCCTGCTGAAAAAGTTTGCTGACCCCTGGCTAAGTGCATTCCATGAAACATTTGATTTCTCTTTCTATTCCAAAAATGGAAGCACCATTCCAAAATACCTAATGAGTTTGTGGCTAAAGTGATACTTGGATAAAGGACATTCAGGCTCACACTAATTTTCCTGTTAAAATGACTGTCCAAGAGTCCAAGAGGAGCATCTACACTTGGATAACTTCTTTTTAAAAACAAAACATAACTGTGTTAAATGTTTGGAATAGTGATGCATGCATTACTCGGTTGTGCCATGCGCACGTTTTCTAGGAGTGTAGGGAAAAGCTTGTGCTTTTTAAAATGGAAAATATCGTGGAAACTTGTGGCAGAGAGAGGAAGGCAGTTTAAGCAGCCTTGCATTGCAGTTGGGGAATCCTTCTCGCGGAGCAGGGAGAGGAGGAGACGGTGCCAGAGGTATTGGATTGTCCTTGTAGCATTTGCAAAGGCCATTCAATTTAAGGGAAGACCTTTTAAAGAAAACTTTAAAAAGGTGGCCTTGAAAGTTTGCTTTAGGCAAAACTTGGTTGCAAATTAGAGATGTGTGGACCCTCCTGACTTGACCTGCAATCTCCATATTTATTTGGATACTTTCCATTAGGCAGAAGAGTATTGTGGCATTGCAGCCGAGGACAAGGTTGTGGGGAAGGGAAGGAATATCCTCAAAACAAAACAGAATTAAAAGGCTGGTGTTTGAAGGGAAGCATTGTTGTGGTGCATGTACCACTTCTACTGGATTTGCTGTGCAGAAGTACATAAGTGTGAGTGATGTAGAGGTACTTGTTTATTATAGAGCACATTTCAATGCAGTAATCATAAATATTGCTAAGGTTGTGCTCTGTTGAAATATGACCTACATACTCTTGATTGTTTGTGTTACGTGATTTGTCTGACACCCATTACATCCCGGGTAATGGCAGCCATTTGTTGCTCTGCACAGCAGGCGCTTTTGACAAAGGAAAATAGGCAGCAATAAAAAAGCTATAGTCTGAATTACATTCTGCACAGTGCCGCACTGCTGAGAGTTTGTGCAAGTGTGTTAACAATGCTCTGAACTGCCTCTTGTCAGCCTTCAGCCTGTAATGGCCATCTGTCCTCACATAAATCTGTCAAAACCTGCTAAGTTCAAGAGAGAGCACGGAATATACCTTGCACTGTCAACGCGAAAATGTACACATTTTGCAGAGAGAAAATCAGCCGGCGTGAAATAATCCAAAAGGGTGCAGAATGTTTTAGCACTATTGATTTAGGATCATGGCATGAGATGGAACTCAGATTACTGTGATTAGAGTAAAGGCAAAGCAGACGTGATACTCGCTGTGAATAAATATGGCGCTAATTTTCTCGAAGTTTATATACAGGGGAAGTGGGCAGAGTTTGGTCCTAGGTAGGGAAGAAGAACCAATGCAAAACTTTTCTCCTCCTTACTTAAACAAATATTGGACATTCCCCCTCTTCACTGGTGACAGAGGTGTTCTTAGGGGTTGGTGAAACCAGCCGCCCGCCAGGGGTGCAGGTCCAGGGGTGGGTGGGTGTAAAATTCACTCCAGAAATTTATCTGTGTAAAGTCATTAGACAACAGCTGGGAGCTCAGCAATAAGAGAAATGGCAAGACAGTATTAAGGTAGACCGCTAGAGACTTTGGAGCATATGACATTTTTGTGTGTCGTGCCACAGAAAGATCATACACAGGGGAAACTTCCCATCCTTGTCACACCTCAACACAAAGGCATGCAGGGGTTTTTTGCGTAAAATGTAGTAATTTCTAATGTGCCTGTTGTGGTGAAGTGTGGATTCCCCCCCCCCCCTGTGAGGGAGCACTGATATACCTCCTTGCCAAGAATCCAGGGGAGTCTTCATAGTGACAAACTTGGGTTTGCTCCTGACAGTACACTCATCGGGAAGCCATAGCAAATACTGGCTCACTATGCAGGTGGCGCTGTGGGTCAAGCCACAGAGCCTAGGACTGATCAGAAGGTCAGCGGTTCGAACCCCCGCGACGGGGTGAGCTCCCGTTGCTCGGTCTCAGCTCCTGCCAACCTAGCAGTTCAAAAACACGTCAAAGTGCAAGTAGATATATAGATACCGCTCCGGTGGGAAGGTAAACAGCGTTTCCGTGCGCTGCTCTGGTTCGCCAGAAGCAGCTTAGTCATGCTGGCCACATGACCCGGAAGCTGTACGCTGGCTCCCTAGGCCACTAAAGCGAGATGAGCACCGCAACCCCAGCGTTGGCCACGACTGGACCGAATGGTCAACCTTTACCTTTATATGTTTGCAGGTTCAATTTTGTAGCCATTTGTTGGAGGCAGGTCTAATTTTGAATGCTGGCCTATGTGAAAAGCTTCCTGCAAATAGAAAACCGGCACAGCCGTCAAAACCTTATGCTAGCTTTCTGTCAGAAAGGGAGAAGCTCTCAAAAGAGTTATTCCCCACATGCACATTCTGTTTCCTCAAAACCATATGATTTCATGCCCATCTTATTTTCTTGATGTGGGTGGGTGGGGATTAATTTGTTTAGCTTTCATTTTACTTATGTGTGCATTTATAACTTCATTTCAACTTAAAAGGCATCTAATATACGTGAATTGTTAAGTTCCTGTGCTTAGTTCATAGTCCTTAATTTTTAAGGCTCCCCAACTCTCTCTCTCTCCTTAAACATAGTTCTCCTCATCTCACCTTATTTCTTTTTGCACATTTTACTAATGATATGGAAGTATTTTTATTTTAGGAGAAATTCAGTGGTGATTGATTTTTTATTTTGTTTATTTTGTTTAAAAACAGACACTTGCAAGCCCTTCTGTCCAGCATCCTCGCCAACTTTACCATACAATACCCTTCGATAGTCCATTGGCTAGAACAGGTAGTCATTATCATTTGAGGTGCATAAATGAGGCAGCCTTTTTTTCATAAAGCCTATGACTCTAATAAAGTTATTGGCCATGTTGACCTTCATAAACAAATAGCTTTCCTCCAAACACCACATTACCGATGTTAAAAAAAAAGCCAAATAACCAAAAATATGTAATTGTATTGCGGGACCTATAGGTTTCACATCTTTTGCTCAGTTTGGCTCAAACTGACCAGCAAAAACATCTATAATGTATTAAAATGTTTTGGGGAGCATCAGCGAAAAAATTAGAAAAAGCAGAACCAATTCTTTCACTGAAGGATAAAAGAGTTCCTTTGGACTGAAGAGTGCTCTGTCTTCTGCAGATTATACACATTTCTCACTGTCTCTCTTTTGGCCTGACACTGATCAGTGGTTGATCATACCTCTGTTGAGGTAACATTCCTGATGCAATACAATATTGTTCCCTCCATTTGTCAGCACAGTTCCTTTCACAGACCTTAAAATTGCATCTTGAGGGATTAAACTAGACCCCCCCCCCTTGTTCCTGATGTGGGCTATAAGTCCCCACATCTTCCGTGGCAGGGGGGACTCCATTTTGTTGTTTGCCTCAGGTGCCAAAATGTCTTGGGCTGGCCACATTACCTGCAGCAGTGATAACATGGCTGTGCAAGTTTGCTGGATTATTGTTAGGGACCCATAGAGGCCTTGGGCTGTTATGTGGTGGCTTGGTATATTGAGACACACCTTGGATGCCTCCGAGTAAGTGAGATTGCTTATGTGTTGCTCTTGAAACTGAACATTTCTAACAGCTGTGCTGTGTGTTACTAGCCATTGGAATGCTGTAGGTTATGGCTGAGGTTTGTGCGAAATGGGTTTTTGTCTTATTTTTCCAACGTAACACCTCTGTTCCTCTTTGAATTTGCCTATCTGAACTAGAGATCTTCAGTTTCCACATTGTAAAACTAAAACAACAGAGTTAAATACAATTCTGCACAGCTTTATTTAAGCCAATCCTATGCTGTTGGTAGGAAGAACAATACTTAAATTACCCTGGACACTATTTGACTGTTCAGTGAACATTTCCATCGATGCAAATTTCTGAACCTCCTTTAAAAAGAAAGAAAAACAACTTGTTTCATTACCCAACTTAGCTTCTCGGTTAACTTGCCTCTCAGCTAGGAAGATGTAGTTCCCAACATTTTGTTTTTTAAAAATCATTCGATTAACATAATCTTTTATAGAACCTGAAAGAAACTCAAAAAGAGTTGCAAACATCCGCTACACAAAACTATCAGCAGTGGGATGAAAGCATTGCCTTCTTTCATTCTAGGTGGTTCAGCGTGGCTGTGTGTGATCTTTCATCTCTGCAAAGAGATCTGGCATAGTAAATTCACATCATAGTGTGCGGGGAGAGCGGGGGAACCTGGTAGTTATTGATCTGACATTTGTCTCCTCTTTATTTACTTAATCCTCTATTTGCTCGACACAAAGTAAATTTCAGCCTCTCCTTTGTAATATTCATTGGTATTTGGGTATTTAGTTGCCGTTTCAGTTTCACTATTGTTCTGTCCCCCCCCCCCAGCAAAAAACAGTGTTTTCGAAGAACCTTGTTTTGTTTCCAATATTTTATTATTTGTGTATTAGCAAGGGTTTCTTGAATTATTGAGCTCTGCAGACCTGAATCATTGCTACAAATTGTATGGCCAGTTTTAGGTCTTGCATCTCTTTGTGTTGTCTGTTACTGAAGTACTCCACGTTTCTGTCATCTAGATTGTTTTAGCTTTAGAAATAGTTGGAATGGGTGGAGAAGACTGTGACAGTGTTTTAGATTTACAGTCTAAATCTACAATTTACAGTATCAACTTTGTATAATGAATGCCACTGAAATTAGTTCAAACTCTCTATCTGTTGAGAGGACACCCAAATAGTCCAGAAACCTGATCAGAAAATAAATTAATAAAATCAAAATCTCCCCCCTTCCAATAGTGTTTGATGTGTCCTAGTTTTGATGTTTGAAGGAAGAAACATTCCTTAGACATTATTTTAGCAGTGTGGTTACCAATCACATCTGCTGTTGTTTTCTTAAATAATGCTATGCGTGTGGGCCCCAATTCTCAGTTCATCTGTGTCATATGGAGAAGAGAGGATTGCCCCTTCGCCCCCAGCCACAATCTTGATGAAAACTGATTTACCCCATGTGGTAATAATAATAATACAGTGGTACCTCGCAAGACGAATGCCTCACAAGACGAAAAACTCGCAAGACGAAAGGGTTTTTGGTTTTTTGAGTTGCTTCGCAAGACGAATTTCCCTATGGGCTTGCTTTGCAAGACGGAAACGTCTTGCAAGTTTGTTTCCTTTTTCTTAAAACCGTTAATACCCAGGGTGCATTGCTTGAAGAGGTGCAGTTGCACGCGGTGTGGTAGCCTTTTTTGAGGTTTTTGAAGACTTTGGTGATTTTTGAAGCTTTTCCAAAACTTCTTTTGAAACCGTGCTTCGCAAGACGAAAAATTCGCAAGACGAAAAGACTCGCAGAACGAATTAATTTCGTCTTGCAAGGCACCACTGTAATTTATTAAGCAAATAAAAAAAAAAGCTTCCATTGATACCCATGGTAGATTTTTGGAGGGTTTTTTTTGCAATGCCTTTTGCAGTATTGGGATGATTTTCATTGTGATTGAGGCTGGGGAGGGAAGAGATAAGGATGCCTTCCCCATGTGCAGTTAAAGAAGCTTCTGGTTTGGCCTGTGCTGATATACATTCGGAGGCCCTTTTTAAAGCACTTCTTTTAGCCGCTTCGGAGCCATAGGAATGCATGCCCCTCCCACATCACTGTGGTAGTATTGAAGACCAAGGCCATGTGGGAGGAGCCCATGATTTGGTTCTTCTCATGCCAGTGTTTCTCCCGTTACTTTGGGGGACAATGCTGGTGTGGAAAGGAACCACAACATTCGCTTCTACCTTGTGATCTAGGACTTCGTGACATTACCAAGTGGTGCAAACAGGATCCATGCTGCAGCTATTCCACACCACTAAAGGTAATAACAGAAGGGACTTTTAGTATCATCAGCATCACTTTTTATGTTGCAAGGGGTAAATAAAAGCATTGTTTTGTTTTTAGTTGTGTGTGTGTGTGTGTGTGTGTGTCTTTGCTTGCTTGCTTCATTCATTCATTTTAATGAACATGATTTCTTTATGTATATAGCACCCTCAGTGTTCATAACACATTACAGAGTAGCAACAAGATGATAAATCTTTTCCTCTGAGATTCTGACTATCTAAATTTCAACTTGGGGGAGTCGATGGCGGGAGGTGAGCAAGATGGAAGCCAGGGTGAACTAGAGAAGACTGTGTGTTCAGTGTAGCTGCATGCACATAAAATAGGCGAATAAGGGGTTGTGGCAAAGGTTTCGTGGAAAAGATGGGTTTTGAGGATATGTTTCAGGGAAGCGACAGGAGGGGGCCTCATGGGGGAAAGTTAGGGTAGAACCCACATGCTAACCAACTTTGGTTGGTTTTTGCTTTGCTTTCCTCTTAGGCCTAACTCCGCCTACAACCCCTCCTCACAAAGCCAACCAAGACAACCCTTTTCGGACTTCACCAAAGCCAAAGTCGTCATGCAAGACTGTTATGCCACCTTCCAAAAAACCGCGCTGCAGTGAGTCTTCCAGCTCTCAAGGACATAACTTAGTTCGGAAGGGTCCGGAACAGTCAGAGCTGTATGCGCAGCTTAGTAAAACAACTGTGCTGTCTGTCGGTCATGAGGAGAGGAAGACAAAGCGGCCTGGTTTGCGGCTGTTTGGTGACCATGACTACTGTCAGTCTGTTAATTCGAAAACAGAAATACGCATCAACATATCCCAGGAGCTTGAGGAGTCCAGACAAGTCCAATTGAAAGGCTGCTTGCCTGAGCGGTGGTGCCATATTTGTTCTTCTTTCGAACAATGTGACCAGTACAAGAGAGAGACTTCACAGGCGAACAGGCAGGATTTGCAGTGCAACAGCCGGAAACAGCTCCAAGACCAGGAAATCCGGGCCGAACTCAATAAGCATTTTGGTCACCCTAGCCAAGCTGTTTTTGAGGAGGAAACCATTAAAACCAGTGCACTGAGGGACAACGGCAATTATAGTGACGAACAATTCTCCAAGCTACCTATGTTTATAAATTCAGGACTAACAATGGAAGGTCTTTTCGATGACAGCGAAGATGAAAGTGACAAACTGTGCTGCTCGTGGGATGGGACGCAAGCCTACTCCTTGTTTGACCTGTCGGCTTCTTGCTCATCTCTTAACTCTCCATGCAGAGATTCAGTGTCTCCACCCAAATCCTTCCTTTCTCAAAGATTCCAAAGGATCCGTTCTCGATCAAGGTCCTTTCCTCAGCACCGGTCTTGTTCCCGTTCTCCATATTCCCGATCGAGATCAAGGTCGCCGTGCAGCAGATCCTCCTCCAGGTACTGTACTGGAAGAAAGCTTCTGAGCAGTAACAAGCGGCGTGATGGGCTGTGACTGCCCGCTTGCAGGAAGTTGCTGTGCTAACCTTTTATCAGCAACCTCTCCGTTGCTAAGCTAGTTACAGTTCATACGAAACGAGGCTGACAGTCGCTAACTCAGTCATCTATTCTTATCTCAGTAAAGAATTTGCAGAGAGAAAATA
The DNA here is from genome assembly GCF_964188315.1 of Podarcis muralis. Classification (NCBI taxonomy): domain Eukaryota; kingdom Metazoa; phylum Chordata; class Lepidosauria; order Squamata; family Lacertidae; genus Podarcis; species Podarcis muralis. The sequence continues at coordinate 74,249,610 of NC_135663.1, read as the reverse complement.
AATCACTTGGGCAGACAAAAGGAAATACTTTCCCACACAATTATGGAATTCATTCCTGTAACATGTGCTGATGGCCAACTAACTTAGAGGTTGTTGGATTATTATTTTTCTAAAAGGATCAGTTGAAATTTGCGGAAGATAAGTCTCTTAAAGGATAGGAGATCTGATAAGCTAAGTGGAGTCCCCATGATCTCTCAATACTCAGAGCCTGACTTGTATGTCAAAATGGAGCCACATAACTTGCCATTGCTGGAGTCAGAATCTTAGACAAGTTGGACCCTTGAGCCAACAAGGCGATGCATATTTTGTTGTTAGGTGGCTAAGAAATGCACATATTATGACAAAACCTTATCAGCTATAGATGTGAGCCGTAGGAAGCTGGGGATAACTCATCCTTTACAATCAGTGACAAATGTTCTTTTTTATTTCTTCTAACAGATCTTCCTACTATCATGAGTCCAGTCACTGTAGACCCCTGGCATATAGAAGTTCTCCCTTGTATTCAAGATCCCGATCCAGATCGCCATATAGCCATAGACCCAGGTAGTGTAGTATCCCATATTTATACGTCTCGCATTTTTAACCTATATTTCTTTTTGCATGTGTCAAAAGAACAACACACCCAATCTTTATTATTCATTGTACCTCTGGGAAATTCAGGCACTTGATTTTAATGATTAAGTTATGTCTCCTAGATATGACAGCTATGAGGAGTATCAGCATGAAAGGCTGAAGAGGGAAGAATACCGCAAAGAATATGAAAAACGGGAAACTGAAAGGGCCAAACAAAGAGAGAGACAGAGGCAGAAAGCAATTGTAAGCACTATGCAGATAACTTTCATTTTGGAAGAGATTTGTTTTATACTCCTTTTCTCTGTCTTTTTTCTCCTCAAATGGAACAAACAAAACACACACACACTAATCTCTTCACATGCATTTCTCAGTAATTCTGATCTCCCGTGCTCCAGTTGTGCTTTCATTTCAATGCTCACTTTGCCTTTAAAATGTAATATTTTAAAGCTACTGTAAATCATCACTTTCTACATTCTGTAGCCACTAGAAGACATATTAGAAAAGGGCTTTGTCATGGATAGTAAGCAGCAAAGTTGCTTAAATTTTCGTAGCATATGGGATGTATAGAAATATATAAATCTGCCATAGAAGCAGCAACTTCTGTAATGCAGACAAAAATGTGCTTTGTCCTAAGATGTTTGTCTTGGGGCATATGTGTGCTACAAAGTTAAGGCAGTTGTTCGCTTATTTCAATGCCGTTGCATCCCCCGAAGAATCTGGGTGACTCTTAACTTCCTTAGAGACCCTTTGCTCCCTCACGGAACTAAAGTTCCCCAAGAAAATGAATAACTTTTTCAACCACTATCAGTCTTTGTGTAAATTTGCCCCTGGCAGTGAGTCATTGGATAAATGCAGAGTATTGGCATAAGGTTTAGTGGTGACACAAAAGCTATACATTAGGTTTCAAACAGGACTTGCTAGGGGTGTGTGTGTGTTGCAATTTGTTATTGCTGCAAATAGTTGGCTGGCTGCATGAGGCCAGAGAAATATCACTGTAAAGAGTTACAACATGCCCTTGTATGACCTCTTGTCCCATACGCTCCCCCACTGAGATGTTGACATTCCTGCGTTGACCTTGTATGCCTCTTTGAAGCAATAGTACAATAGCTCTGATTTTCCTAATGGCTCGAGCAAGGCCTGGGTCCATTTATATCTGGTTAGAAGTTTTGAGAATACTAAATTTGAGCTACAGTGGTGCCTCGCAAGACGAAATTAATTCGTTCCGCGAGTTTTGTCGTCTTGCGATTTTTTTCGTTTTGCGAAGCACGGTGTCGGGAAAGTTTTGGAAAAGCTTCAAAAATCAGCAAAGTCTTTAAAAACCTCAAAAAAGGCTACCACACCGCGTGCTATGAGTTGCTCCTCGAAGTCAAGTCGCAACTGTATTAACGGTGTTAAGAAAAAGGAAACAAACTTGCAAGATGTTTCCGTCTTGCGAAGCAAGCCCATAGGGGAAATCGTCTTGCGAAGCAGCTCAAAAAACAAAAAACCCTTTCGTCTTGCGAGTTTTCCATCTTGAGAGGCATTCGTCTTGCGAGGTACCACTGTACATTGTTGGGCTATGCCATTTCTTTGGAGCAAGGTTAGCAAATGGGGTCCTTTGAGGTGCTGGATTGCATCCCTGACCCTGATGGCTCTTGTGGTTGATGGGAGTTGGAACCCAACATCAGCTAAAGGGTTGGCTTCCCTTCTTTAGATAAACATTTTCAGGTGTGCTACATGAATGTTTTGAAAGCGCCTTCCTACAGGCTGCAGGAAGAAGACAAGGGACATTTGCTAGTGATTGTTCTCCACCAACACCACTCGCCCAACCTGTGTAATGTTGTGGTTTTGACACCACACTGACAAAGCAGATAATACGAGGCAGTGGTAGCAACTTAACAGCATATTTTACGTTTGGGACTTGAGACACATTTTTGAAAATTATTCAGAACCCAAAGCAAGATGAACTCCGTTGAACAAACCCCCATATTTCTGCATGTAGCAGATTGGACTAGATGATCCTTAGGGTCCCTTCCAGCTCTGCATTTCTATGATTCTAAGAAATAATACAAGTCACCTAAGCATTGGGAGATAGACTATAGTGGCAACATGCAGATTGTGAAAGCTTTCACATATGCGCCTTCAAAAATGTCTTTGAAAAATATTTCAGCTATCATTTGTTGAGTGAGGTCTAAGGTATTCAGACAAAGAGCATATGCCGTTGTTGTTGTTGTTTTCATTTTCTTTTGGCAATTTCACATTACGCTATAAAAGAATGAATTTCTTTTTGGTAAGCGCCACCATCAAGACCCTAGCTTTGCACCATTTCCAATTCCAGACAGTGTGCTGGGGCAGTGGCACTGCTCACCTGACCTCCTGACAGCTGAGGGAGAGGTGGAGATGTGAAGTGGCGAGCTTAGCGCAGTGCAAACACACCAGCAGGAGCAATGGACTGGCGGCACCAATGCCTTTGCACTGCGCTGACCTTCCTGCCACTTCCCCTTCTTCCTCTGGCTAAGTATCAGTAACTCACCTCTTGGGAGGTCAGGTGAGCAGGAAGGGCTGTAGCTGAAGGGCAGAGAATCTGCTTTGTGTAGAGAAGGTCCCAGGTTTGGTCCCTAGAATCTCCAGGTAGAGATTTGCCTGAAGCCCTGGATAGCTACTGTCAATCTCTGTAGGCAGTGCTTTGACTCAGTATAAGACAGCATTCTATGTTCCTCTGCCTCACGCTACTGACTTCAGCTGAAGGTTGACCGAAACAGCATAAGGCAGCAAAAAACGTTTTGGGAAATAACAGGATTGCTATGCTTATTCACCAACGAATGAAACACAAATGGGTAGATTCTTAAGCATAAAGACAAACCCCAAAATTTTGCCTACATCCCTCTCTTCCTGGTTACTTCCCGTACTCATATCCCTGCATGCAGGCATGAAAACATTATCGGTCCCTCCTGCACAATTCCCCACCACCACCACTCCACAGTAACTCAGAGCAGGGCTTTAAGTGTGGCAGCCCCTGTTCTGTGGAACAGCATTACTGTCAAGATATGACAGGCTCCTACGATCTACACCAGGCATAGGCAACCTCGGCCCTCCAGATGTTTTGGGACTACAACTCCAGTCATCCCTAGCTAACAGGACCAGTGGTCAGGGATGATGGGAATTGTAGTCCCAAAACATCTGGAACTACACTTTCTGGAAACAATTGAAGACATTTTTGTTCTGACAAACCTTCCCAGCTTAGATAAACAGGTCTTTGCCACAAGTGTCTAATTTGTGTGGTTTTCGTTTTGTTGTAAATTTATCTGCATTTTTAACTATTTGTGTGTTTGTGTGTCTATTGTACATTGCCTTGAGATGATTTTGTATAAGGCAATTACAGTGGAACCTCGGGTTGCGGACGTAATCCGTGACGGAGGCACGTCCGCAACCCACAGCGTTCACATCCTGAAGCGCCACTTCTGCGCATACGCAAAGCGTGATTTAGCGCTTCTGCGCATGTGCGAGCGGTGAAACCCAGAAGTAACCCGTTCCGGTACTTCAAGGTTTCCCGTGGTCCGTAACCCAAAAACACATAACCTGAAGCGGCCATAACATGAGGTATGACTGTAATAGATTCATGATGATGATGATGATTACCAGAGCAGGGTGATGTGGACCAATGCAGAGTGAGACCATACTGCTCCTACTGTTAGTGTTACCAGCTCTTCAGAGTATGCACTCTTAAGAACCCAGATAAAAGAGGTGCATGCATGCATCGTCTAACTTTTTTTCATTTGCTAAAAGCAGCCATGTGTGGATGCTGGGATAAGGGATCTGGATAATCTCTTGGAAACATGCATGGCCATCAAACATTGGCCGATGCATCAAAACAAAATGACCTTAAAACTTGTCTGAAGTTGGAAAGAGAACTTCAGACGTTTCTATAAATCCCTCTTTGCTGAAAAATAGGATCTTCCCTTGCATTTGCAATTTTTTTACAAAATCATTTCTAGAACAAGTACAAAAGAGAGCAGGATAATGAAGCGACACAGTGCAGCAACTTTGCTGAAACTAAGAGACAGTGGTACCTCGGGTTACAAACTTAATTCGTTCCCGAAACCTTTCTTAACCTGAGGTGCGCTTTCACTAATGGGGCCTCCTGCTGCCGCCGGCGCAAAATTTCCATTCTCATTCTGGGGCAAAGTTCTCAACCTGAGGTACGACTTCCAGGTTAGCGGAGTTTGTAACCCGAAGTATTTGTAACCCGAGGTACCACTGTACTTTGCATCTGAACAGTGCCTGGAAACTCTATGTACATTATCTTGATTTCTTGAGTATAGGAGGCAGGAATGTTCACAGCCACTATATATGATGGCCACTGACTTAAAAGGGATTCAGGCATATTCATGGGTGGTAGGCTATCAAAGGCTATTAGCTAAAGGTAAAGGGACCCCTGACCATTAGGTCCAATCACAGACGACTCTGGGGTTGCAGCGCTCATCTTGTTTTATTGGCCGAGGGAGCCAGCGTACAGCTTCCGGGTCATGTGGCTAGCATGACTAAGCCGCTTCTGGCGAAACCAGAGCAGTGCACAGAAACGCCGTTTACCTTCCCACTGGATTGGTACCTATTTATCTACTTGCACTTTGATGTGCTTTCGAACTGCTAGGTTGCCAGGAGCAGGGACCGAACAACGGGAGCTCACCCCGTTGCGGGGATTCGAACAGCTGACCTTCCGATCGGCAAGCCCTAGGCTTGTGGTTTAGGCTATTAGCTAGGAGTTAAATGGAACCTCCATCGTCAGTTGGCGTATATTACTAGTTTACTAGGAACAAGCAGTGGGGCCACACTGTTTGCTGCTTAGCTGTGTATTGCTTCTATTCACCCTTGCAAATTTATGGCCCCATATCAGAGAAACAGCAAAGAAAGCCACTGTAACCCTCTTGGAATTATGAAAAGCCATGTAAGTGTTGAAACACAAACTATGCCTCCCAATCTGTGGGCACAATGGCATGCCGTTTAAGGGAATAGTTAGTGGAATCTTTTGCCGCTCTCGCATACTGGAGGACATATGGTACATTTCAGTTTCAAATTTGAATTTCTGTGCCTTGGTCGTTTTTACTTATTCCCTTAATTGTACTTCACCAAGCTTTTTTTTTTTTTTTTTTAATGGTTCGGTTTTAGCAGGGTTATCTCTCGCAGCCTAAATAAAGAGAAGAAGGGGAAATAGAAGCCAAAAATAATCACACTCGTGACAAATCTTGTGGAGCATATGCAGTATTTATTCCCATCACATAGCTCTATTACGTTTTCAGTGTTGGTGCATGAAACATTATGGGTCTTCCCCCCCTCCCCCGCTTCCAATCCAGATATATTATCTGAAATGAAGTGTATTAGAAAGTCTGCTGTTACGTTATGCTCCATCTGGTCAGTCATTTTGGTTCAATAGCTAGTGTCAACCAAATTGTTTCTTATCAAGTGGTTCAGCGCAGTTAGGTTTTGTTTTGTTAAGACATTTGTGTGTGATGGGGGGCGAGGAATATTGCAGAACATGTGCAAATCTTTACTGTTCCCAGATTTATGAGCTGAATCCTCCTATTTCAAGGCAGGGCCATTAGGAGCAAACACAACCTAAAATAAAGCCAAGGAGTATGAAATGGAAACAGAGACCATGCTTACATGTTGCTGACACATTATACCATATGCTGGTAATTCTTCTGAGACTTAGCCCTCAATATGATGTCGCCATTGTTGCCTCTCTCCATGAATTCTACACATGGACTGAGTGCACTAGTCCCATCCCTGTTGCGCTCCGTGAACTGGGAAGTGGAGACTCCTTGTGCTATCTAGAACCTTAGGTAAAGGTAAAGGGACCCCTGACCATTAGGTCCAGTCGTGACTGACTCTGGGGTTGCGGCGCTCATCTCGCTTTATTGGCCAAGGGAGCTGGCATACAGCTTCCGGGTCCTGTGGCCGGCATGACTAAGCCGCTTCTGGCGAACTAGAGCAGCACACGGAAACGGCGTTTACCTTCCCGCCGGAGCGGTACCTATTTATCTACTTGCACTTTGATGTGCTTTTGAACTGCTAGGTGGACAGGAGCTGGGACTGAGCAGCGGGAGCTCACCCCATTGTGGGGATTTGAACTGTTGACCTTCTGATCGGCAAGTCCTAGGCTCTGTGGTTTAACCCACAGCGCCACCCGCATCCACCACAGCGCCAAGCTTTCTCAAACTTGGGTCTCCAGATGTTGTTGGACTACAGCTCCATCAACCTTGGCCAATGGTCCTGGTAGCTAGGGATGATTAGAGTTCTAAATTAGCTAAGGGACCAGAAGCATAGAGTTGTGAACACATGCACATAGGTTTTCCGATACCCCCCCCCCCACCCCACGGTATCAGGGTTTGTTTTACTTCACACTGCGTCGGGAAGATTTTGGGCATCACATGGCACGGTGGAGTCTCAAACAAAGATGTGTACTCCCAGGCCCACATCCCCATCATGTTTGCAGTCTCAATGACATCTATGCTGGCTTCGTCATGTCCACAGAATGGAAGTTGGCAAGATCCCCAAAGATATTCTCTATGGGGAGCTGGCTTCAGGAACCAGGTCCGTTGGCAGATCAACTCTGCTTTGCAAAATTGTCTGCAAGTGTGACATGAAGCTGGCAACAGGGGCGAACGATGGCGTCGGGACACCTGGGGTGGGGCGTCGCTATGCAGGGCGCACGTGCTATGTATGATGCATGCGCCGTACATAGTGACATTGCACATGCGCTGTGCACAGTGGTTTGCCAGCGGCACTGGGATCCTCTGCTCACAGCTCAAGCCGTGAATGAAGGATTCTCCATATGCGGCAGCGCGATGGCTGCTCACGCCACCGTGAGTCACTGCAGGGTGCCTTCTTCTCACCCTGCAGACATGGCACCCGGGGCGCCCCCCATTGCGACGCCACTGGCTGGCAATATCAACTACATTGTGTGGGAATCCCTTGCAGAAAAACACAGTGTCTGGAGACAATCAGGTTGTGTATCCACAACAGTGACCAGAGGAGGAATGACCATTAGAAGGAATTCAGAGAGAACAAACGCCATTGTGCATCGGTAGCAGCACAACCAGATGCCTTCATCTGCTCCACCTGCAGTAAAACATGGCTGTCCTGTATCAGTCTCTACAACTGCAGCTGGCATTGTAAAACTCTCCAGCACCCCTGAAGGCACACTCTTCTCATGAGACAGAAGGATGCCAACAAAACATGCTCATGGAGAGTTAGTCAGACCAAACTTGCTCAACCTACAGCTCATTCCATTTTTTTAGAAGTGTACAAATCTGCTACAATTTCTACAGCCCAATTTTTTTTTTCTAGGCAAAGGGATTTAGCACTTTAAAATTTATATATTAAATTTAATTCTTATATAAGAAGAATTTATACACAGCCTTTTAGTGTCTTGCAGCACAGATAAAAGTCGGTTTAAAAAAATGCAAAATGCTAAAAATCAAAGACCTGATCCCTACAATAAAGGATAAAGACAACACAAAATTTAATGCTATTGCCAAATAACAAGTCAGCCAAACCACCCCAAAACAGATAAAAGGCGGATCTGCTCTTTCAAATTAGGTGGTCTTAAACTAGAATATTAGAATTATACATCACCTCAGTTTTATATATGTATTTTATATATGCATTTTCAAACAAGCTATTTCATGTGCTCCTCTCCAACAGGAAGAACGACGTGTAATTTATGTGGGCAAAATTGGGCCTGACACGACCCGAACAGAACTGAGAGACCGGTTTGAAGTTTTTGGTGAAATTGAGGAATGCACCGTAAATCTACAGGATGATGGGTGAGATTAGCCTTTAAGATTATTCCTTGTTAGGAAGTGTGTACAGTGATACCTCTGGTTAAGAACTTAGTTCGTTCCGGAGGTCTGTTCTTAACCTGAAACTGTTCTTAATCTGAGGTACCACTTTAGCTAATGGGGCCTGCCGCACAATTTCTGTTCTTATCCTGAGGTAACGTTCTTAACCTGAGGTATTGCTTCCGGATTAGCGGAGTCTGTAACCTGAAGTGTCTGTAACCTGAGGTGTTTGTAACCTGAGGTGTTTGTAACCCCCTGTACATTTAAAAAAGAAAGGAAGATGCCCGTAAGTTCGTGGCAACAAGAAAGTGCTGTGTCAGAAGTCAAGCTAAAGTTTTAAAAAATCTCCCCCCCCCCCCCCGCTTTCCCCCTTATTTATTCATCTTCCTATAGCTGAGATTTCATGTCCCAGAAAAAAAGTATTTAGCTGGCTGACAGGACAATTGTGCTGATGAATGGACGCAGTGGTGTTGGCATTTACGCTAGGTGAGCCCCCGTAGAGTTCTTGCTTCTTAGGAAATGGTGACGTTGACGTGCATTAATACTTTTTAATTGCAATTCTCAACAGCATGTTTTCTTTTCAATTACAGAGATAGCTATGGTTTCATCACTTACCGCTACACTTGTGATGCCTTTGCCGCTCTAGAAAATGGGTACACACTGCGCAGAGCCAACGAACCTGACTTCGAACTGTATTTTTGTGGACAAAAGCAATTTTGCAAGTCTAACTATGCAGACCTAGGTATGGCATTTACTTCTGGGGGGGGAGGGCTGAATGTAGGGTCTGCAATTTCAGTTTACTCGAGGGTCTTCCTATGATTTTTCAAGCTGGAACAAACATTAAAATTAAATTTAGAGGACCTTGTTTGAAAAGTAGCTGCAGATGTTTCAAAAGTGCTTTCTAAACCAAATTCAGGTCTGTTTTTGCCAATGTGGAAGATTGCCATTTCAACGTTCTCCACATGTGGGGACAGCAAAAGGGAGCCCAGCTCTGCTTGTGGTAAAGTGTTGTGAAGTGTTGTGAAGTTATCTGTCACCATAGATTTTAGTTGTGCCTGTGTTCTTTGTACCGCTGCAGAACCGCACTTGGGCAGTTAGTGGACTTCGGATAGCAGCATCGCACTAGGGATGAAATGTGCTAATCCTCACGCCCTCTGCTCATATTCTCACCACCTTCAAATTGTGATAAAGCCACTTTTTAAAAATAAAAATTAAAACATTCATAGCCAAATGCTTCCGGTACGAAAAAAACACTCACGGCGGCTTTCAGCATTTGAAATTACAGCCAACGAGATGAGGTCATCAGTTAAAATCAAAACACATTTTTCAACAACTGGTGGAAAGTAGCAAGGGTGTGTGCCAACCATATTTTTACAGGGCAAGGTGTTTTATAATCTTGGTGCAGTCGCTGAGAAGGCCCTCCCTCTCATCCCACCATAGATGGGACAGGGTGGGACACAGGTGTTATACAGAAAAGGGTCTCTCCTTCTGATCTCAGGAAGCAGGCAGCATCATTTGGAAGAAGGGAGTCCCTATAGCATCCTGGACCTGGGGACATGGGTGGCGCTGTGGTCTAAACCACTGAGCCTCTTGGGCTTGCCAATTGGAAGGTCAGCAGTTCGAATCCCCATGACGCAGTGAACTCCTGTTGCTCTGTCCCAGCTCCTGCCAACCTAGCAGTTCAAAAGCACACCAATGCAAGTAGATAAATAGGTACCACTGTGGCAGGAAGGTAAAGAGCATTTCCGTGCGCTCTGGTTTCTGTCACAGTGTCCTGTTGCACTGGAAGCAGTTTAGTCATGCTGGCCACATGACCCGGAAGCTGTCTGTGGACAAACACTGGCTCCCTCGGCCTGAAAGCAAGATTAGCGCTACAACCCCATAGTTGCCCTTGACTGGACTTAAGCATCCAGGGGTCCCTCACCCTTTACTTGCCTATCATCCTGGACCTTAGCCATTTCAGCTAAGGCAGCTAGCACTCTCCTGATAAATGGCTTCTGAGATGTGTTTATCCAAAGACCCTTTTTCTTATAATGAATTCTCTTAACTATATATTTGAATATTAAAGGTTAAGCAGGAGGATAGGAAATGTTTCTCTTTTACCAAAAATAGGATTAAGTGTGATGACACTTGTAGCCGTCCTTAATAGTCTAATTGTGTGGAGGTTTTTAAACATTAAATTAATGACCAGGATCGTTAAGATTTCAGCATACTGCTATTCCTCTGTCTGTCTGAAATCTTGTACACTCTCCCTCTCCTTTGTGTAATGCGGGAAGTGAATACAAAACAATATTTCCCCTAGCCAATTGATGTCTTCTCCGAGTCTAAATGATAAAGGCGATATGCATTGTTCAAAGTGAATATGCTATAATTCACTTCACTGGCTAAATAGATAGTGTAAACCCACAGAAAGGCAGCTGACTGCCGGAAAGATAGAGGCCCAATGATGAAAATATAAAAGGTGGCAAATCATTTGTTCAAACACTGGCTGATAAAACCAGTAAAGACAGATTGAAGTCTTGACTTATCTTCCACATTGATGAAGTCAGGGGCATTTTTAGTATCTCAAAACATCTAGGGTATAAAATAACCTGCCTTAAAGAGACCTTCTTGAACATTATCCATCACTGGGGGTTAGTTCTGGAAGAGCTTTCCATGTTGTCAGTGTATCCTCAAACCTTTTCCTCATCAGAACTTCAGAATGCCTTTCCGAGCTGTCCCTTTCCTTTAAGGGGGGAAAAATGAGTCAAATGTAGAATAGCGAAACCCTGAACACACATAGCTAATTTATTATCTATTTTAAACTAATCTGTTTTCTAAAGGGTGGTTGTAGTTAATGGAACCACCAGAACAGTACGTCTGATGACCCCACAATTTGTGTTCAAAATGGCTTGTAACATTCTGGAAGGAATAACTGTGACCCATTAAGAAGTGGGAAACAGCATAATATGTTGTGAATTAAATGCAGCACTAAAGCTAAGAGGGGTTTTTGCTGAGGGACTTGTAGTAAGCATTTGCTTACATATCCAGATCCCATCTCACTGGGGTAAGAGTCCTGTACGAGTAGCCCTGCTGCTGAAGTGTGTGTGTGTTTGTGTGTGTGTGTTTGTGTGTGTAAGACGCGGGTGGCGCTGTGGGTTAAACCACAGAGCCTAGGGCTTGCTGATCATAAGGTCGGCGGTTCGAATCCCCATGACGGGGTGAGCTCCTGTTGCTCGGTCCCTGCTCCTGCCAACCTAGCAGTTCGAAAGCACGCCAAAGTGCAAGTATATAAATAGGTACCACTCCAGCGGGAAGGTAAACGGCGTTTCCGTGCGCTGCGCTGGTTTGCCAGAAGTGGCTTTGTCATGCTGGCCACATGACCCGGAAGCTGTACGCCGGCTCCCTCGGCCAATAAAGCGAGATAAGCGCTGCAACCCCAGAGTCGGTCACGACTGGACCTAATGGTCAGGGGTCCCTTTACCTTTAAGTGTGTGTAAGTGTGTAGATAAAAATAGCCCCTTCTAATGCTTCTTGTAGTGGTAGTGGAATCTCCTTCCATTGGGCTCTGTGTCATTATTACAGGGGTCAGCAAACCTTTTCAGCAGGGGGGCTGGTCCACTGTCCCTCAGACCTTGTGGGGGGGCAGACTATATTTTGGGGAAAACTGAACAAATTCCTATGCCCCACAAATAACCCAGAGATGCATTTTAGATACATTCTACTCATGTAAAAACACGCAGATTCCCGGACCATCCGTGGGCCGGATTGAGAAGGCGATTGGGCCAGATCTGGCCCCAGGGCCTTGGTTTGCCTACCCATGGACTAAAAGATTGAGGTAATATGGGAGAACTGCATGCATAGCAGTGTCACTCCTTCTGGGACCTGGTACCACATTGGCATGGGAAGGGAGCAGAGTGGCATGGTCCCCTGCAAAATGACTTTAATGCCAAGTGATGTGGAAGGAGCCACCTTCCAGTGTTTGAAGGAGCAGTAAAGATAAGGTTGGAAGGAAGCCACATCACTAAAAATAATGTTGGCTGAACCTGTAGTTGCATGAAGAATGCAAATTGAAGGGGGTAATTTTTTAAAAATCAAGATGGAAAACTATGAGAAATACAACAGGAAATGGGAACGGAAGATATGGAACTGGATGCGAATTAGTGAATGCATAATGAATAAAACCAATTATGGAATATCATTTAATATATCATCACAGATAGACGCTAGTATAGACAGAGGTGGAAATATTAGCGCTTAATATGGAGGAATGGTTGTGGAAGTAGTTGGCGATAACGTTGATATGTTTGATTAGAGGAAAGCTGTTGTTGAAATTTAACAGTAACCATAACTAGAGAGAACCCCTTTTGGATTTTTTGTGTCAAAAGGAAAATGATTTAATCTGAATTACTTGGTTTGGAAGACTTTGAAAATATTTCCTAATACAGTGTGATGTCATTCAAGAGTGAATATTTTGAAAATTTTATTTTATGTAACTGATAGACAATCAGAAGTCCTTTTTATTTTCCCTCTTTTTTTTCTTTTTTTCTGTTTTTTCCACTCTGCTGTTTTGTTTTTGTTTTTATTTAGATTAGTTTATTTTGTCTTATTGTATTATGAAAAATATTTTTTAAAATATTTTTAAAAAAACAAACAAACAGATAAATAGCATGAAGAATGTGTAATAGTTGCTAGGCTACTACTCAAATAGGTAGCCAAATTAGTTATTGTTATCCATTGCAGATTGGACTCGAGTCTTGATGAATCCTAGTGCAATTTGCATTCCCAAAGTTGCATGCAAACCAGCCAGTACTGTCATGTCAAGGAGACTCTATAAAAAATAATAATCATAGTCACGATAGTCACGACTTTGCCTACCTATCTCTTCTAGATTCAAACTCAGACGATTTTGATCCTGCTTCTACTAAGAGCAAGTATGACTCCATGGATTTTGACAGCTTACTCAAAGAGGCACAGCGAAGCTTGCGGAGGTAACGTGCATCGTGGCCAAGGAAAATGGAGGGATGGCGAATACCTCATGGACGTCAAGTCCTTCAATAACGAACAATGAAGAAGTCACGCTTACAAATTTCTCCCTAACTCCACACACTCTCCATATACAAAAACATAGTTTACATGGACAGCTGCTTAAGGAATGAAGAGGCAAAATGGGTCTGAAGTGAGCAATTGTGTACTTCCAAGTCTCAACTTTGCTTTTCCAGGGTGAAGAGGGCGAGGGTTTTGATCTTTGTAGAGTGCCAAGCGAGAACCATTTGACATGGCAGCAGTTCCATAGAGATAACCTTTTAAAAAAAAAATATGCGAACTCTGAAATTGTGTACATAGAACATTTTCAAAATGAAGCAAATTCAAACTTCCGCTGCTGACAACCTGAGACACACTGCAGGTTTTGGGATTTTGTTTGTTTCATTCAAGAAGCTTCTTCTCACGCCATGTTGTTTTAAAATGACGACAATCCTGAAGAAATCTACAGATCCACAAGGTCCGCCATCTTTCATTGTGCTTCTCTCACGAAGGCAAGGGAAGGGCAGAAAATGGTGGAAGGATTCAAAACTTCCATAGCGTTTTAAAGTTCTGTCTTTTTAATTGTGACATCCATGTCAGCGTCCAAAACATTTACGTAGAGAAATTTCGAGACCCTCATTAACAGCCAGCTTCTTGGGTGGTTTTCTCCCTTCAATGAGCCGACATGGTATTACGCTACAAAAACATTGAGGGCAAATCTTCAGGGGGAGGGTTGGAGGGGTGGTGGATGTACAGTTAGATTATATACTACATTCATGAATGTAGTTAAGTATTTACAGATGTTAAATGGAGTATTTTTATTTTGTGTACATACCGTATGACAAGACGATGCTTCTTTTTGTTACAGCTATGCACTGTAAATGCAGCGTTCTTTTAAGAAGGAGAGAGAAAAAAACTGCTGAAATTTTTCTTAATCAAAAATATTCAAATGTAATTATATGGGGCAGAACAATATTGTACACTAACATATTTAGAAAGCTGAACTTAACGCTTATATATATTTGATTGTAAAAGAAAAAGAAAAGTGTGTGTGGGTGCGTGTTGAGTGCAAAAATATTGATGCTATACGCACATCATCCATCCCCTCTTTGATTAGCTTATCTAATAACATTGACCAGAATTCAGCCAAAGTTAAAAACAAAAATTATCGATTAGCTAGACTGGCGTAATTGTGTCTGTCCTTTGCCATGCCACAAAATGTCTACCCACGGTATTTCGCAGTATGCCAGTGTAGGGATCTGGATATATATTTCCATATATTTGTATTACATTTGATATTAAAGCCCTGAGCCCTCCAGATGGATGTCTAATTTAGGACATAAAGTCAAGAAGGAGGTTGCAACACTTAGCAGAGAAGCAACCAGAAGGAGTTTGCCTCTCTGCATCTCTAAGCCCTATTCATTTCATTGGAGGAGTTGGGCACACACTTAAATCTCTCAGTTGAGTTTGGTTGAGACTGCAGTCCTATCCATACTTAATTGCACTGCAAAAGTACTTAACTTTGGCTGGATCATACCTTTGTCAAGAACTTAACCTTGGGCAACAAGGCATTAACCTCCTTTGCAATATTTTTTCCCACATTTTTTGGGGGTGCCTCTTTCTTTAGCTGTTTTATATAAACAAAATTTATTAATGGGGGCGGGGCGGGATATTTTTCTCATTTAAAAGTTTTTTCTAGGAGATGCCATAATTTTATGTGAAGCTTCTCAAATGGGAAATCATTAAGAAGTGTTTTTATTTTATGTATCGATGATAGTTTTGGAACTAGAAGTCACAAATCTTTTTAAAAATGATACTTTGTTTTAATCGTTGTGACTTTAATTTGATAAAGAAAATTTGCTGTGGTACAGAGCACAGTTATGGTTTTTACAATAATCCTGTGTGTCTGAACACCGTTCTTGAAGCCAGTAATCTGTTCATTGGCAGAGTTCAATGATTATCTATGATTTTGAAATGTACGCATCCTCTGTATAAACACTAATTCTTCATTCCTTTGTTTACTTAAAGATGCATATTTATCGGTTGTGATTAACCTATTTATTATAAATTATGAGGTGACTAAAATAATAAAAAGGCCAGTGGACATTTTTATGTAGGATGCACACCGGTTGTCAGGTTGCTAAATGTATTATTTTCATTTGGTGGGGGGGAAATCTAGCTTTTTCTTCCTTCAGAAGCAGTGATTCTTCCTTCTTTTTCTTTAACTATGCACTAATATGGCCTTAGAGGTGCCCATGACATTGTGGGAGCCTTCAGATCGTATCAGGATCGTAGAATCCATTTGCAAGTTTATGGGCTGGCACAATGCAAGCAGCTAAAATAGACTAACTTGTGCAGCCATCATATGACTGATGTCTTGTCCATTCAAGTCATTCCTGTCAATTACCCTATTGGATTTCAAGTCAAACACCCATCGCAAGGTTGTTACTCCTTTTAAGTTTGCTCTTTAGGGCTTTCACTGCTTGTTTACAGAATAAACGAAAATCTCCCCAGAGAGATTATGGCTCTAAGAATGTATACAGACCTGCCCAAACCAAACTCTTTAGACGCTACATGGGCAGACACACCAGTGCACACAGAGAATCCCAATATGGTTCAGTAGATCCCTGTTTTCCGTCTAGAGATCCATAGGCAACCAAAGGGGCTACCGTGGTGGATGGAAGGCCTTGTGTGCCCGTCCAGCCCTAAGAAAATGAGTAACTTCAAGTGAAGAGAATGGATTCAGTGGGGATTTGAGAGTCGTTCACAGACCTCCCATTGACTCAAGTGCTCATTGTGCCACCCTGCAGTCAATTATAGAGCAGCTGTTCTCCACCTGTGGGTCCCCAGATGTTGTTGGACTACAGCTCCCATCATCCCTGAGCTCTGGCCTTGCTAACTAGGGGTGATGGGAGTTGTAGTCCAACATCATCTGGGGAACCAGAGGTTGAGAACCGCTGTTATAGAGGCAGGCAAAAGGGAAAGCAGCGCTCAGTTGAATTTTATCTAGATCTTGTGTACCTGGCTGCTGCAACCACAGAGCCCTTGAACATGCCCACTCCATGGTGTGATGGCAGTGGAGATGGTGGGCAGCCATTTGCCTGCTTGAGCCACCCAGTAAGCATATATAGCAGTAGGAAGAATACACTGCAGTATTAACTAGGGGTCTTTTGACAAAATGTTTAGCACTTGGGTATGAGGAGGTCCTAGAGTTGGAAGGGACCCCGAGGGTCATCTAGTCCAACCCCCCCAATGCAAGAATCTTATGCACAATGTGGGGCTTGAACCCTTGACCCTGATAATTAAGAGCCCCATGCTCTACCAACCCAGTTCCTGCTCACATGCATATTCAAGTGGGGAAAGGCACATTGAAACATATCCCATGTTTTTCAGTACTGAGATATTAACACCTCAGCACCAAAAATATGGTAATAACTAGTTGTTACTTAATCTTGAAAATGGAAGTGGTTTCTGAATTGTAATCAACTTCGTCTACTTTCTACTGTGCACACAGCATGGGGGAGCCACTTCCCCTTCATGTGACCTGACACCTACGATAGACATGTGAACGGAACCATTTGGGTCAGGTTCGTCCCTCGATTGTCCCCAAGGGAGGCGGGGCAGCCTTGCTTTGGGGGAAGGGGCCACAGGCGGCAAAACAGAACAGGCTCTTTGGTTGCAAATAATGTTCCAGGCATCGTTTCCTGCTGTGGATCGTGAAACTTGATTCCAAGCCCCCATTATCCCTAGTGCAAAAGTGGGGGATCTCATTTGTCCTGGAGGAATGAATGGGAGTGTGGCGGAGGCAGAATACTTTGAAAGGAGGGGGGGGGGTTGAGCTTTTTGGCTGTTCAAAAGCATTTGATTTGATCATTTAAAAGTCATCTGGTGGAGGGGAGAGAGCTGGATAAAATTCTTCCACCCGTATGTTCTACACTTTGAACCTGGTGGCTTCATTTAATTAACATGGCCAGTAGCCACTGATAGGGTACCGACTAAGAACCTAGGATCGCTGCTAGATCGGACAGAAGTCTTGCCTAGTTTAGATCCTGCTTGCCACAGTCATTAAAAAGGAATTCCGCAAGCGGGATGTGAATGCAATAGCTGACTTCTGCTCTTGTCCTCCAGTGACTGGTAT
Source organism: Podarcis muralis (assembly GCF_964188315.1). Classification (NCBI taxonomy): domain Eukaryota; kingdom Metazoa; phylum Chordata; class Lepidosauria; order Squamata; family Lacertidae; genus Podarcis; species Podarcis muralis. The sequence continues at coordinate 74,232,075 of NC_135663.1, read as the reverse complement.
GCTATCCTGGAGCCATCACTGATAGCAATTGATAGCCTTAAGTTCCTTCAGTTTGTCCCCTTTTAAAGCTGTATGCGTTCACGGCCAACACCACACCTTTCAGTAGCCAGTTTCATAGTTTTAACAATGCACTGTGTGGGGTAGTCTCACATGGGGTAGGAACTATCCATGGGCGAGGCTCTTGCCTACACGGTTCCCGTGCTGAAGGGGACATGTGTAGTTATACATTTGAAACAGGGATGGTCTCAGTGGAGCACTTACCATTGTTTGGCAGTGATTGCTTCTGAAGATACAACATACCTACCTATTTATCCCCCCCCCCTTCCCTAAAGTGCAGGGGAAACGGTTTTGTCCCATGATCAGTGCAGCTGAGTCTGACACTTATCCTCATTTTTATCACCAGCATATTGTTTTCCAGTAGATTCCACTGTGTCCTGTTCTATGCCTGCTCTTTTCCGTCTCTGTATTCCTCAGTAGGTAGATAGCAATAAAAAGAGAACTTTCTCGCAAGTTCTGTTTCGCACCCTGTCAATCTGCGTAATCCTTGCCATCCATTGCTTTGTAGGTTGAAGATACAGGTATTTTAACTTTTGATTGTGTGAATGCCAAACTAAACGTTTACAGCTTTTTTCTTTCTGGATTTTGAGTGTCTTCTGTTGTAAAGGAAAAAAAAATTAAAGCAATAAATTATTTTTTAAGAAATCAATATTTAGTATATCATGTGTTCAAGGCTGAGACGCATTGCCGATTTTTGCCTTTCAATTTTAGTGATTCAATTTTTAAATACATCCTATTTGGCCCTGGATTGCTGACATAAAGAAAAACGTGTGCGCGCTTATGTTTTCAGGTAGCTGCTATGTCACAGTTCAGGGTTTCGTTTCTTTCTGGCCTGATAAGTATCTTGTTCTTGAAGATGGTTCTTCCTTTGCCGGTATCAAAGCACATATGGAATTAATGTGATTGTGTGGTTGGAGAGCAATCCGGTCCAATCTCTGCATAGGAAGCACGCTGCCATACACAAATCTCTTGTTGAATAGGGAACTGCAGGTGCCTATCAGATGCCTATCTCAATTCAGATACCATCTCTCCTCATTGCATTCACATCCACATTTCTGGCGCAAATAGTCATGCATAACTGCAAGCAACTACAGGTCGGGACATATATTGTTGGACAATCTCTGTGGGTAGCCCATCAAGCGCTTCTTCAAAAAGGCGTTTCATATTTGCACATATCCTACGTTGCCAAATTGTAGCATAGATCTGTATGTTTTTTAGATGAAGATGTTTTGCCTCTGCTCCCATGCTGTGGTAAGTACCATATCTGGTAAGAGAACCAGTACTTAGAAACAATAGCCTTTCTAAGCGATATAACAAAGCAATTCCTCCATAACACAAAAATGATCAGAATCCAAACAGAGGGAGTCCAAAATTGGGGGAGAAAAATAGCAATTGGTGCAAAATGGCTCCAAACCACTGCTGTCCTGCCAGCAAAGATCATAACGCAGAAGGAGTGGTTTTTGCTGTTAGTGTGTAATGAGCTGGGTCAGTTTGGAAAAAAATAAAATAAGACCTTTTTATATCCCTTTAGATGTGAGCTTCCAGTAGGCAATGATTATGTGTCCTTTTAGGATGGCTGTAATGGAACTTCAATCACTGTAGTATAAGATCTGATCTATAAATGACCTAGACTAGCCATGTAATGTGATGATTCTAAATTTGTACCTATGTGACAGACATTTTCAATAATGTGAAACTACTGATCTGATGCAACTACTGTAAAATGTGTACAGTAGGAAGAAAGTGGTAAAAACTATACTGAACAAAGGAGAGCGAGCTATTAGACGAGCCCCTTGATCTCTTTATGTACTGTTGTAGTTTTTAAACTCGCTGTATGACAATTTCCTGTGATGTCCCGATCCCCCCCTTTAAAAGCAAAAACAAAACATGCAGTACATGCAGCCTCAATGAGCAAAATAAAGGGAATTGAATGTTTCAACCCCACTTGTTGATTTTTCCCTTATTTGTCCTGGGCAACCAAGGTCTGTCTTTCCAAGTTAGCTGTGGACAGGATTCTGCATGTATGGATTGGGGGGAGGGAGGGGCAACACAGACTTTGGAGACAGCATTTCTGCTTTCGTCTGAAAGTTCTCTTAATCTTCTGGTTTGAATCTGTGCAAAGGAATGGCTATTGAAATAGAATCTAGTTGGGCAGAGGTGAGGTTCTGTGTCTGCATTGCATTCCCCAGAATAAATTGTATAAATAATTGTATTTGTGTAATTGGCACAGGTAGTAGAACCCACCTCTTCTTGTTAGAGGGTTTAGATTATTTTGGATGTTCAGACCATTTCATTAGAGAGCGCCTCTGTGCTCACATCCCTCACTCCCTGGAGCATCCCCATCAGCCTGTCCTTGTTGCATTCCTCACGTTGAGAGTAGCATTGAACTGCAGAGCCTCCTGTATACATGTAGGCTCCCTGTGTCATTTAGCAGGGAGCTCGTGTACTTTCAGCAGGTTCCCAACTTCAAAATGGCAGCAAGGAGAGGTGGGACGGCTCTTCCTGGCCACAAACTTGTAACTGCATGGACCACAGTATCTAAAGAAGGCTAGAGCATCAGGTACATTGTGTAGCCAAGTGTGCGCAGCAATGGCATGAAGTTCTTTTCTTGGTTTCAATAGCAATTTGCATCTTCAAGATGGCTCTATTTTTTCGGAACCAGAAGGGCAAGCGTTAGAAATAAAATGTGTCAAAGGAAAGCTAGTTTGGGGACAGACATATTTTTTGCATTTACATTGCTAGTGTGGTGGCCTCCTCCAGACGTTCTGGGCTACAATGTCCCATCAGCTGGATGGTCAAGGGAACTCCCAAGGGAAGAAGGCTCAGATCCAGGGGATTGGTGGTGGGAGGATGAGGGCAGAGGGAGCAGACTAGGAGGAGGAGGTGTCAGAAGTTGAAGAGGTAGGATTTAGTGAGCAAGAAGAGGCTGTGGCAGAGAACAGTCCAGACTCTGAGATGGGAGAGGAGTGGGGCCAAGAGATGCGATCAGGCAGGTTATGGAGGAATCCAGGGAGTCTCCCCCTCCTGCAGTGACCAGCTCCCCTCCCTCCTTGTCTTCCAGATCATGCAGAGAAATAATAATAATAATAATAATAATAATAATAATAATAATAATAATAATAATTTATACCCCGCCCATCTGGCTGGGCTTTCCCAGCAACTCTGGGCGGCTTCCAACAAAATATTAAAATACAGTAATGCATCAAACATTAAAAGCTTCCCTAAACAGGGCTGCCTTCAGATGTCTTCTAAAATCTGGTAGTTGTTGTTCTCTTTGACATCTGGTGGGAGGGCGTTCCACAGGGTGGGTGCCACTACCGAGAAGGGCCTCTGCCTGGTTCCCTGTAACCTCACTTCTCACAGTGAGGGAACTGCCAGAAGTCCCTCGGCGCTGGACCTCAATGTCCGGGTAGAACGATGGGGTGGAGACGCTCCTTCAGGTATACTGGACCGAGGCCGTTTAGGGCTTTAAAGGTCAGCACCAACACTTTGAATTGTGCTCTGATACAGCCTTAGGTTGCTGGAGAAAGAACTGGGGGAAGAGAGAGCGATGGGAAGACCTTCAGTTCTCACAACAGCTTCATTGGGGCAAGACCTACTGGGAACAGTTGCTGTGACTGAGCTGTTTTGTTTCTTGGAATAAAAACTTCACTGACATTGGGTGCTCTGCTTTTTTATTTGCTGACCTACTCCTGACTCCAGCTCCTGACATCAAGAGTAAAAATCCACCCCTTAAAGAATTGCAATGGGGAAGCAGGTAAGGAGAGAAAAATCCTTTTCACTTCCCAATGTACCTGATCAGGTTATGGGGCATCATCGCCATCTGAGTGGCTAAGACCTTCAACCCATTTCTTGCTGGGCACCATTGGATACTTGGCAGGAGTTCCTCCCAAAGAGAAGAGCGATGGGATATGATGCAATCTGGATCCAGCAAAATTTTAATTGGATTATTGCCATTGTCAAAAAATGAAGAGGGAGAGGTGGGCTTGAGTTGTGCACAAGGGAAATTCTGGCAGCTGAAGCTTCTGTTGTCATTTGGGCATTGTGACCTGGCAATCTAAGATGGGAAGAAGAACTAAGAAGTATAGCATTTGTTGATGGGATGATTTCACATATTGATTTCAGCTAATTAGCCAATTATGTGATTCTGAGCTTCTATGTAGCATAAACAGGAACTACTGAAATTAATATTCCATTGCAATTTGTCCCACAGCATGGCTCCTAGATATTATGCTAGGCAAATAGCCAATATTCTTGAATATTACTAACAATGGGGGGGGGGGTGTACTCAACATTACCTCCTACTACATTCCTATTGGCTGAAATTAGTTGCCACTGCATTCTTTCTCTTGTGAACTTTGAAGCATGTTTGGAGGTTCTTCATCAACTGGGGGAGAAGTAAGAATGTGGAGGGAAGCAAAAATCCATATATTTTGGGAAATTGATTGTCTGTTTGGTAGGTATTTGGACATCTCCTAAGACACTGTAACAAAATTTTGCATGATCGCTCCTGAGATCAAAGAGCAGGTTTTCATCTACGTTTGAATACAATTGGGCTTGGTGTTTAATGAAGATGGTGGTCTGAACCTTTCAAAAGTGCACTAATTTTTTGTTGCTTAGATTTCCTGAGCCAACGCCATGTACGCAACTGCTTCTAAATTTACAGGGGAAGAGGTTTTATCTGCACACCCTTAAGTTGTCACAGGATTCTGGCTGAAGCAAAATATGCATAATGGATTTAGAGGCTATTCTTCAGGTGAAACATCTGAATGAACATCAAAAGAAGTAAAAAGCATTTGATAACACTAGAAACATCACAGTTTGATTGCCATATTTGTTCTTCAAATCCATTGCACTGCTGTCTGGGTGGTGAATCACATGAGTTTCAGGGTGACAGCTCATCCTGAAGCAAGTGTTATGGCTCACTCTTTGAGCCTTCTGTTACGCAAATATAACTCTAGACTTTGCCACCTGTAATTTCTCCCACATTGATTTAATTTGTATCTTCTGGCCCCTTACACAGTTAGCAGACATAATATCTGAGCTCAGAGTACATTATGGATTGGGATCTATCTATGCTGCATTGTTAATTTGTTTTAAAGGAATTATGTTGTTGTTGTTTAGTCGTTTAGTCGTGTCCGACTCTTTGTGACCCCATGGCCCAGAGCACGCCAGGCACTCCTGTCTTCCACTGCCTCCCGCAGTTTGATCAAACTCATGCTGGTAGCTTCGAGAACACTATACAACCATCTCGTCCTCTGCTGTCCCCTTCTCCTTGTGCCTTCAATCTTTCCCAGCATCAGGGTCTTTTCCAGGGAGTCTTCCTCCCTTCCAGGGAGGAAGGGTTTTAACCTTCAAAGCCCTATACGGCCTAGGACCCTCGTACCTACGGGACCGCCTCTCCTGGTATGCCCCACAGAGGAACTTACGGTCTTCAAATAAAAACATCTTGAAGGTCCCAGGCCACAGAGAGGTTAGGCTGGCCTCAACTAGAGCCAGGGCTTTTTCGGCTGTGGCTCCGATCTGGTGGAACGCTCTGTCACAAGAGACTAGGGCCCTGCAGGACTTGACATCTTTCCGCAAGGTCCTGCAAGACAGAGCTGTTCCACCAGGCCTTTGGTCAGGGTGCAGCCTGCCTCCCTCCTTTGGCAATCTTTACAGAACTTTAGTATGGTTGCCATCAATTTTGATTTTAATTAATTTTTATAATGTTTTTAGAATGTTGCACTATTTTAGTGTTGTTAGCTGCCCTGAGCCCAGCTTCGGCTGGGGAGGGCGGGATATAAATAAAATTTATTTATTTATTTATTTATTTATTATTATTATTATTATTATTATTATTATTATTATTATTATTATTATTCTCATGAGGTGGCCAAAGTATTGGAGCCTCAGCTTCAGGATCTGTCCTTCCAGTGAGCACTCAGGGCTGATTTCCTTCAGAATGGAGAGGTTTGATCTTCTTGCAGTCCATGGGACTCTCAAGAGGCTCCTCCAACACCATAATTCAAAAGCATCAATTCTTCGGCGATCAGCCTTCTTTATGGTCCAGCTCTCACTTCTCAAAGGAATTATAAGACTATGTATTTTATCTCTTAATACTGTTATTACTATTTACATATACTGTATCTAGTGTGACCAGATGACAGAAGTTAGGATCTGCTCAAATCCCACTGTAACTGAATAATGTATGACGTAGCTTGCATTCTGCCCACTTTTTAAAAAGATGTTCGTGGGGATAGGAGAAAACAAACAAAAAACATTGAGGCTTAATTGCAGATTTAACATTAAGAAGCACAATCGTCATAATTTCTTAGCATTAATTAATTCCCCTGCATTGCATTCTATGGATGCAAGCTGATATTGTCAACTTGTACTCAACATTGATATTCTAGGTTCACAAGCACCACTGCACAGTGTTACAAATCAATTTTCTCTACTTTATCAAACAGCAGAAAGTAATAAAGAAGGTCACAAACAGTACACTAGTTCCTTGGAGGTTTGTAACTTCATGATTTAATTTAAACCTCACAAGATTGAATCAAAAGTTGAATTAATCCCTTAGGGGAATGGTTCTATACAGATTCTGTTGATAGACACCAAGTAACCCATCCTCACTGGGATGTAGCATATCTGTTAATACACCGCGACAAAGGAAATACGCCTCCAGGGGAAAAGAAACAGCAAAGATCCTGGACAGTCACATCCCACCTTTGGAATCTGCTCTTGTCCTTTTTCGCTGGGGAAAAAATGCCCGGCATATCAGGTTTCCTCTTGAAATGGATGTTTTTCTAAAGATAAAGTCTACATTAGGGGTGGGTGGGGCTGCAAGCAAGGGGTCTGTATGCTCTGCTGTGCAGACAGCAAGGGAACCCCCTCACACACTGAAAGAACCTGGGTGTGAGTTTTGCAGAGCCATCCACACTGTAGGCATGTGCACCAGCCACTCCACCCTCTGGCGGCATATTTGGCCGCCGCATGAAAGAGCCCTGTGGAAACACAGATATACAGTACATCTTCCAAGACACTAATGCCCACTCACATCACAAAGAGCTCATAGCCCACTTACTCTCAGCAGCCAGAAGCATCCTAGCCAGACCCTGGAGAGACCTGTCAGGAGTCAGCATGGACCAATGGTATCAAATAGTGTGGGAAGCAGCCTTATTAGAAAAAACTAACCAACAAACTGAAACTGACATGGGGACAAACAGAAGATGCCGCCTTCACCCTGATAAGGTTAAAGTAAGGTAAAGGGACCCCTGACCATTAGGTCCAGTCGTGGCCGACTCTGGGGTTGCGGTGCTCATCTCGCTTTATTGGCCTGGGCAGCCGGTGTACAGCTTCCGGGTCATGTGGCCAGCATGACTAAGCCGCTTCTGGCGAACCAGAGCAGCGCATGGAAACGCCGTTTACCTTCCCGCCAGAGCGGTACCTATTTATCTACTTGCACTTTGACGTGCTTTTGAACTGCTAGGTTGGCAGGAGCAGGGACCGAGCAATGGGAGCTCACACTGTCGAGGGGATTCGAACCGCCGACCTTCTGATTGGCAAGTCCTAGGCTCTGTGGTTTAACCCACAGCGCCACCCGCGTCCCTTAAGGTTACCTTCAGAGCTGAACGAGACAACAAGAAGAACCTGCCAACAGCATACAAATCAATCTGCCTAACCTGATTCAAACACACACACACACACAAACAAATTTCACTACAGCCAATCAAAGGCAACCAACCACACCCTAGGCCACCCCCAACTTCTCTCACCACCAAAGAAATATAAGTGAATAGTAAAGAGAATCCACACAAGTGATGCTGACACAAAACCCCACACATACATTAAGTAGAATAGAAGCATTGGTGACTTCCTGTTTTATCGTCGCCATTTGAAGGAGCGTGGGATTAACTCTCTGGAGAGGTCCTGAACTTTGCAAGGCAAAAAAGAGGTACACTAGGGCTCCGCGAACCTCGAAACCCGAGGAGGTAAATCCTTGGGGCTGGGGGATCTGGCTGCGTTCAGGGCGACTCCCCTGCAAATATACCGGACCCATCGGGGCTCGGGAGGAGCAGGATTGAAGATGCGAATGCTAGGATCCATTCTAGACCCACAAAGCAATGCCACAGGCTCTGAAGGTGAAGCGGTAAAGCATTCCGAGGCATAAGGTTAATCCTGAACTTAAAAAACTACTAAAAAGGGAATTGGAATAGAAGTAGACGTAAAGGAGGCTCAGGAAATGTTTTAAGGATTGGGAAGTTAAGGAAATCCTACTCGGCGTTGGCGGAGAAAATGGCGCAGGATAAAAACATTATGAATAAATCAGCTTCTCTCACCACCAAAGAAATACAAGCAAATAGTAAAGAGAACCCACAAAAGTGATGCTGACACAAAACCCCACACATACACTAAGTAGAATAGAAGCATTGCCACCCGACCCCTGACCCCCCTCCACCTCTCCCCCCCTTTTCTTCCTAATGTAACACTAATGTCTCACAACAAATGAAACTGATCTGTAGAAAGCGCAACTTGAAAAAAAAGAGACATTGCACCTACTTTTGTAAATTAAAAAAAATCTCTTTCTCTCTCAAAACTGCAGGGCACCCCCATGCTGACTGGAGAGGGGGCCCTTTCACAGTGCTCATGACAGTGTGATGGCTGAGGCCACAGAATGTGACCCCTTTGCTCATTCGGCACATGAGGGGGGGTTGCACCCCCAATGTCAGGAGCGATGGGCAGGTTGTATTCCAACAACATTGCCTGAAGTTTAGCACTTATTAACATGGCAGTGAAGCTTGCAGAAGATAAACAAAGATAAATGTCTAACCCTCCCATGTGTGGCTCTGGTGTCTTGAGCCAGGAAGAGGTTTTGCCTTATCTCAACTGTGTCTTGGCTTTTGTTCTATAGGGTTCAGTGGGAAAGGGTAGGCACTGAGCCAGCCCATCTCTGTAACATTCCCCCAATCCCTTCACCTGGGTATTCCAGGTCTTCGGTGTGATGCTAGAATGGGAACAAGCTTTTCAATTCACAGGTGGTTTTTGTAGTCCTTCCTGGTTTATAAATGCATAACGACTCCACTTGCAGACAAGAAAGACTCTGACAATAGTGGAGACCCCTTAACAGAACCACAACTCATCATTTGTTGCCTATTCATTTATCTGCTGGAGCCAGTCCAAATAAATGCCCAGGTTAAATGAATACTCTTCCAAAGAAGGAAGGGTTAATGGGTGTAATCATCTTTCCTATTTGCTGATTTAAAGCTCTTAGGAGACTTGCTTTGGCCACTGAGCAGGCCATCTCATTTGGATTCATAAGAGACCTATGTATCTGTTTGGGGCTACCTGAATGGTTGAATTTGTTTAAGTCTGGCTGTGCTAAAACTCACTGTGCTGTGAGCCTGGTGAGCCAAGCATGGCCACAGTTCTCTAACACAGGCACTGCACATGTCTTTAAAAAGATGTGGTGTGCGAAGCAATATTTTACGGGATGTGGCTGCAAAGGGCAGCCTCGCGTATTTACATGTATCTTACAGAAAAATAGCAAGCACTCTTATTACTGTCTTCGTCTGACTAACTTTAGCATCAAGAGAATGGCATTTCAAAGGGACGCATTTCAGTTTCCAGGAGGAGGTGATAAATAGACTGCAGCAGAGATGGGTAGTGCGTGCAAAAAGCAGCAAGACCTGATGCCTGCGCTCAGATGACTATACGGCAGAGTGTTGTGAGCCTATTGAGTAGTTATTTTACGGCTGAAAATTTGGAAGGAGCATGGTAACGTCAGTCACATGGGGCAAATCAGTGACATATTTATTTCTCCTTGAAGAGAGGGAGTTAATGCCTTTCCCCTGTTGAGTTCTAGGTAAGGCATTGCAATAGGGAAATAGGTTAGGATCTGTCACACAGGGCATGAAGAGGTAAACTTGGGTTGGCAGGCATGGCTGTTGGCAGTTGGTACCCAGATGCTCAAATGCTATTCTGTACAGGACACATTCTGTATCCCTCGGTGCCAAGGAAGCCTTTCTGAAATATACTCGGAGTTGAGAGTGGATTTCATGCTCTTTATGCAGCTCATAGTGGTGAGGAGGAATGAAAGTTCCCCCACAATATCTGCTTTATAGACATTATTTACACAATGGGCTGCACGTGATTGGCCAATTCCGGGATTCTCCTGGAAGCCAATCAGGTTGTGGATTCACTTCCACCTGGAGCTGGATTGGGTGGCTCCTGCGGACCAATCATACTGCTGCATTGTTTTAGGACCAATCAGACTTCTGCATTCTGAATCCTATTGTTCTAGGACCAATGAGACTGCTGCATTCTGAATCCTATTGTTCTAGGACCAATGAGACTGCTGCATTTTGGATCCTATTCAACTCAGTACATAACACTTTCCCTCTGACATGTTGGTGAAGGATTCCCCTGTTGTCTTTCTTTCATGGGGGATCTCTCACTTCATTTCACTTTTAATTTGTATACCACCTTTCTATACAATATGGTCACCAGATTTTTTTCAATGAACCTGGGGACATTCCCACTCTTTTTTGAAGCTGAGTAGCAACAGGGAGTCAGTCGTGGGGATGGAGAGGCAAAAACCCTGGGCCCAAGCACACATGCATATCCCAAGCCTTCCCCAATGATCTGCCCCCTTCCCCCTTTATTTTGACAGATCGGGGGAGGCTCAGGAGTTGTGGGTGGGCGGCCATTGCCCAGGAGGGGTGCAAGGCATGCAGGTTCTCTGCCAGGCAAGGTGCAAAACCCTTCTTTCGCACCCTGTGAAACATAAATGCGCAGAGTTTTTTAAAAAACTGAGCAACGGCTGGCCACAACTCCTGAGCCTCCCCTGATCAGTCAAAATAAAGCAGGAAGGGTGCAGGAGATCTGTACTGCCAGACGTCCCTGGTTCCCCTTTGGCAGTGGCGACGGCAGCAGCAGTCAGCAGCCCGGAGCTAGCCTTGTAGTGCAGTTGGCTCTGGCTGGTTTCAAGAGCTGCTCGCGGCCATGGTGCCCGGCATTTTTCCTCGCTGGAAGTCCCCATATGTTATGTTGCGCACACGACACATCATATGGGGACTTTTGGTGAGGAAAAATGGCAGGCGCCACAGCAGTGAGCAGCTCCTGAAGCCAGCCAGAGCCAACTGCACTACCTGGCTGGCTCCGGGCTGCTGAGGCTACCACTGCCACATTTCCTGGGGACAGATGTGCAAATCTGGGGACATTCCAGGGATGAAATTTGTCCAGGGTCAGATTTGCTAATCTAGGGACTGTCCCCGGAAACTGGGGACATCTGGTAACCTTACTATATTACTCTACACAAGGCGGTTTACAAGTTGAAGAAACAACAAAAATAGATAGCAAAGATCACACACGTCATAACAATCTGATCCAATACAAAAACAGTCACAATAACTTTAAAATAAACTTATATCAAATAAAGCAATGTTCAATAATCCATTAGAATGCAATGGCAAACACCAAAATGAAATACCAGCAAATCATAATTAAGCAGTTTACCCTTATCAGTTACAATCAATCAATAAAAATAACAAGAAGTCACAAATACCAAGTAAAATGATCAAATTGAGAAACAAGGACACACAACTTCTAAAAATATTTGTTTTAAAAAACACCCCTGAACTCCTCTCTTCCCAGCTGCTTCTGCTATTTCTCAAAGTCATGGTCTGGGAAAAGCTCCTAGCGCTGGAGGGTGGAGCAAGGCAGGTGGGAAAAGCCATTCCATCATGTGAGCATCCCTTTTAGTCCAAGTCAGAGCAAATGAAACACAGCTTTTGCAACTCATCTGCCAAATGCATGCACAAGGCCTCAATGTGTGGAACCAGTGAGCTTGCCAGAACTAGTGGTGCACCTGAGGACCAGTGATTTTTGATGTGAAAAACAGGGAGACGGGTACTTGTCCCTGATGCCTTCCATAAGTGCTGCCTGCTTCGATCCCCTCCTAATGCCCCCCATTGACCTTTGCCACTAAGCCCTCTGTTTGCCTATGGGCAAGGAGAACACCAACCACCTGCCTGAAAAGGGGGGTTTCTTTCCTTTTCCAAGAGACCCTGCCATTGTAACTGTAGCTTTCTGTGGCATGAATAATGTACCATATTAGTTAGACATGCTCTCGGTTGTGCACTCCAGCCAGCAAGTAGCGGAGGGTAGAAGCTATCACTGAATAATGATTAATTACTCTCCCTTCTGGCCAATCTCAGCTTAGTAAACTGGTCACACAGCATGTTACATGGGCTGTGTCAGCTCCATATGAGATTACTCCCTCAACGATGCACATCGCAACCATTGTTTGCTTCCAGTTTGTGCTGAATGAGAGTTTAGATGGAAACTCATTTATCTACTTATCTCGGCTGCCAGTCAGAACTACTAAGCCCAGTGGTCCCTACTGCAAACTAAGCATAGGCATGCTATATAGAACAGTACCTGCTCCAAGAGATTCTGTTTGTGTGCTCTGTAAGGAGGGTGGGGCAAACAGTTCAACACTCTTGAGCAATAGTTTTCAAACTGCGCCAGTGACTTGTCATGGAGGGTGAGAGCCCATAAAAGGCAACTTACCCTTCACCCTCTGCAGGAGGGTGTTGGGCACATTCTGGAACCAGGAAGGCTAGAAGACCTGAGGGTGCTCGCAATTAAGAAACAGACAACCCAATTTATTCAAAAGATGTGAGGTAAGGAAGAACAAGTTAGTGAATCAATGGCTGAAAGGATAATAAAAGGAATAGATGAGATTAAAGTAAGCAAATTTAGAGAGCTGGAATTAAAATTCTTTCTAAAATGGTACAGAACTCCGGCCCAGCTAGCCAATATGGTAGCAGGATTGAATTCTAACTGTTGGCGCTGTAAACAAACCAAGGGATGGTTTTCCCATATGTACTGGGAATGCCCAGACGAAAAGGAATTCTGGAATAAAATCCTAAAGGTTATTAATGAAATTTTTAAAGTGAAGCTTTCAATAGACTTTGATTTCATGACAATGGGTATACTTGGAAACACAGCTATAGAGAAAGGTGACCAGTTTACCTTCAAAGCTATGATATTAGTGGGAAAGGCAACGATAGCTTTAGGTTGGAAAGATGGAGAAAAGTGGACAGTAAAGGCATGGAATAGTTATTTGTTTGAACGTATTCAGTCAGACATTGTGGTAGTCATGTCACAGGAAACAACGTGGAAGGTCAAGTCCACCATGATAAGGAACAGATGGAACCCATATGTTCAATGGATAAAAACTACTGGAATTCCCTCCCCACCAGGAAAGAGGGGTTGGTTAAAAACTATATCAGGAACAAGGAGGGAATAAAGATCCACATCAGAATTGGCCACCTGAGGGGTTACCTCACCTTGCCTCGTGGGTGGCCTGGCCCAGACTGCAACCCCACCAAAAGCTACTTTTGCAACACCTTACATTGCTCTCTCTTGCTTTTATCCTCAATTTACTTCCTTTTCCCTTCGTGATACTGGCTACATCAGCTTTTGGAAGGAGTTGTGTGTGCGTGTGCACACACCAAAGCAACAGCCCCATCACAAGGTATTTTGGGGAAAATATTGCTGTCTGCCAAATTCACCGTATTTGACCTGAAAATCTGAACTGGGGAATAGGCTGAAAGATCCTACTTCAAATTGCTGATGTTGACAATGAAATTATGTTTGATGCCTTTCCACATACGCTTCATTTCCTTGTCTAGCTTTTAGTGTTTTGTTTTGCCATTTTTTTCATTGTCCCCGTCTATTATGAAAACAGGCCTCCCACCCCCCTTTCTGATTTTGTTTTCCTTCATTATTATGTCCAGCACAGGTAGGCCGCAATCTTATAACTACTTACCTGGGATTAACCCTATTGAGCTTAACGAATTTAATTCTGAGTAGACAGAAAAGGACTGCACTGTTAACGTAGCTCATAGTTTGATTTGTTGTAATCGGTTTTCTCCACAATAAGGTGTAATCATTGTTTTCAGGAATTGGGTTGGAACTGTATCTGTAGTAAGACGGACGGGGCTGATTTTGAAGTGCTCAGTTGATGCAGCAGAGTCCAGGTGACGGCAAACGATTTTATCGATGTGATTGTGTTTGGCAAGACTTTCTGTGCTGCGTGGAATGGAGCAGTCAGCTCTTGCATGTTTTATGTAATAAATTTTCTCGCTCTCAAAGTCCCCCATACAAGGAAGTGCAAGTCCATTGCTTCCTAAATCAACACACAGTCTGTGACATGACGTCTCATAGGAAAATGATGGTCAGACACTATGTTATCTAGGAGAGATGGAGGAATAGTTGGCATGGTTGTATATAACTCACCTGTCTGCTGCTTGCTCAAAAAGTGGACAATGACGGGGAAATGATGAGACATGAGATATGAACCCCAATAAACAATTCTTGCTTCAGCCTGTGTACATAGTTGCTTATCCTCTGACAGATTCCCTCAATTTCCATTATACATTGGAAACAGCTCTATCGCTTTTTATCTCTGATTGGAGATGGAAAATTATGAAGCAACAGATGAGAGCGGCTACAACAAAGACTACAAAAAGCAGAGGAAGAGAAATGGTTTTGTCCTAGGAGAACGGCAACCATGCTGGTCAATCACAAACAAACAACCACACCCTAGGTCAACCCCAACCTCTCTCACCACCAAAGGAACACAAGCAAATAGTAAAGAGAACTCACACAAGCAACGCTGACACAAAACCCCACACATAGATCAAGTACAGTGGTACCTTGGGTTAAGAACTTAATGCGTTCTGGAGGCCTGTTCTTAACCTGAAACTGTTCTTAACCTGAAGCGCCACTTTAGCTAATGGGGCCTCCTGCTGCCACTGCACGCCGGAGCACGATTTCTGTTCTCATCCTGAAGCAAAGTTCTTAACCCGAGGTACTATTTCTGGGTGAGCGGAGTCTGTAACCTGAAGTGTATGTAACCCGAGGTACCACTGTAGAATAGAAACATTGCCACCAGACCCCACCCCCACTCACCGACTCCACCTTCACTTTTCTTCCTAATGCAACACTAATGTCTCAACAAATGAAACTGATCTGTAGAAAATGTAACTTGAAAAAAGAGACGTTGCACACACTTTTGTAAATCAAGAAATCCAATAATATGGTTTTTTAAAACAAACAAACAAACAAACAAACAAACAAACAAACAAACAAACCATGCTGCTCAGAGCTAAATTCAGATCTCTTTGCTGGTACCACATTTGCACAAATCTGCCTCTTTGCCTTTTCCAGTCTTACCACAAGCATTTTCCTCTCTGGGTTGCTTTAAATGAAACCTCCCCCACAACCACCAATGGGTTTTGCACTGTAATAAATTATGTGAAGGCAGGTTAAGAATATAATAAATGACTTACTAGATTAGGCCAGATTCAGTACACGGTGTTGACTCCAACTGTGGCCAAACCAGTTGCCTGAAGTGGTTCTTCATGTTGTGTTTTAGATCCTTTTCACCACCACTCCCTTGTTCAAATTGGTTTATGTAAGCTTGCTCAACAAGCCACAGCTGCAGACACTGTGATTACTGAAGGCCTGTTTCCTTCGATTTCCTTTGATTTTGCCTGGTGATGGCAAAAGGAAGCAGTGTGCTGTCTGAATATACTCATGATTGGGGCAGGGGGCAGATGCTGAAGCATGGCTAGCCAGACATGTTTTGAAAATCTATCTCGTTTAATGAGAGAAATTGGAATGTTATGTGGCATTGGCTTAATTTAAGGGATAAGGGAGTGATGTTTTTGGTTTGCATTGTGATGTGAACCTACCTACCAAACTCACACTTCCTGAATCAATGCTGAAACTGAAGTGCGGCTATCATTTGAATTTTGCCCACCCCCATAAATTTTCCAATGCAGTTCATCAAGCAAGAAAATGTTTACCAAAATATTAAAAAAATAGGGGAAAGTGTGGACAAACATACAGGAAAAGATTGTTCCTATTTTTAAAAGCCTAGTCTGCATGAACAGTGGAAGAAATCATAATTTCCCCCTCCCTATACCACTTCTATGGGACGTGGGTGGCGCTGTGGTCTAAACCACAGAGCCTAGGGCTTGCTGATCAGAAGGTTGGTGGTTCAAATCCCCATGATGGGGTGAGATCCCGTTGTTCAGTCCCAGCTCCTGCCTACCTAGCAGTTTGAAAGCACGTCAAATGCAAGTAGATAAATAGGTACCGCTCCTTTGTGAAGGTAAATGGTGTTTCCGTGTGCTGCTCTGGTTCGCCAGAAGCAGCTTAGTCATGCTGGCCACATGACCTGGAAGCTGTACGCCGGCTCCCTCGGCCAATAAAGCGAGATGAGCACCGCAACCCCAGAGCCATCCGCAACTGGACCTAATGGTCAGGGGTACTTTTACCTTTATAGCACTTCTGACTGCAACTAAGGAGATCACATGACTGAATGCTCCTCAGTGTCATTAACCCCCCCCCCTTTCACTTTGTAGACAACTAGAGATATAAGGGAGAAGCATTGTAGAGGGCTTCTTCACAATGTCCCATGGCAGAGCCATCTATTTTTTTTTTAATAATGTTTATTACTTTTACAACAATTTAAACAAAAAAGAAAAAGCACAGAAAAAACAATACATTACAATACAAAGAAACACTAAAACATTAAACTAACAAGACAAAACAAAAACAGTTTAAAAACACATCAAAGCAAAAAAGAAAAAAAAGGGGGGAAAGAATTTTTTCCCAATATCTTATCTTTCTAAGAGCCATCTAAACCCAAATGTGCTGTCTATGTTGATACAGCCCATGAACAGTTTTACTACCTCACCTTGGTAGTTTGTTCTTCATTGGGATTCCCTTGGTTCGGCTGCCATTTCTTCTCTCTGCTAAATCCCTCTGCTAAATCTCTCTCAGTGAAACTATACAGACCTGCATTTTAGGAGAAGAACATTCATTGAGCACAGAGACCCCAGCCTACTGCATAGGACTGAACTGAATAATGCAGTGTCTATGGGGATGCAGTGATGGATACTGGGAAGTTGACAGCCTGGGAAGACAGAATGAGATCTTTGGATTGCCTTCTAATGAATGTGGACAGAGACTGTGCTCTGAGCGTGAACCCAGCTCTTTTATAAAATAGCGCAGAGTTTTGAAAATCAGAAACAGATCGCCTGCCCGAGTCTTAGGTAGCTTGAGTAATCATACAGAGCAAGCATAACAGTGCTAAATAGTGGGTCTAACAAGTTAGTTGTTTTTAAAAAAATGCAAGATGCAACCTTCCTTGTAACAGATATAGTAAGGGGAGGTAATGTAGGGCAGAGAACAGATATTTGTGCACTGGTGTCTACCTGTCTTATTCTGTGAGATTCCGTTTTTAATCTCAGCACGGAGGGAGGAAGTTGCAGCAGATACTTATAGTAAAAAGGGGGATTGGTGGCAAAGTTTCAAGTCACACGAAAACCCCTTACAGCAAAGGTCTAAATGGGCAAATGCTTCCTTTGTAAATATTAAAAAAACTAGTTATGAGGCATGACTTTCTCTCTATCTGGATCTCTTTAGAATCATTTGTCTGGAGGAGGAGAAGGGGGATGAATGGTGATGATAGCCCGGCTTCGGCTGGGGAGGGCGGGATATAAATAAAATTATTATTATTATTATTATTATTATTATTATTATTATTATTATTAATCCAGTAGTGATGTATGGAAGTGAGAGCTGGACCATAAAGAAGGCTGATCGCCGAAGAATTGATGCTTTTGAGTTATGGTGCTGGAGGAGACTCTTGAGAGTCCCATGGACTGCAAGAAGATCAAACGCATCCATTCTTAAGGAAATCAGCCCTGAGTGCTCAATGGAAGGACAGATCCTGAAGCTGAGGCTCCAATACTTTGGCCACCTCATGAGAAGAGAAGACTCCCTGGAAAAGACCCTGATGTTGGGAAAGATGGAGGGCACAAGGAGAAGTGGGCGACAGAGGATGACTAAGCGACTAAACAACAACAACAACAACAACAACAACTAATAATAATAATAATAATAATAATAATAATAATAATAAATTTATACCCCGCCCATGTGGCTGGGTTTGCGTGTTGAGTCCCACAGTGCCACCCACCAAAAAATTCACACTTCACACATGATTTTTTGTTTAAGGTTTTTGGCATAATTTTGGCCACAACTTTATTTAAATACAAAAATGTGAGTGGTTGCTTAGGCATTGGTTATGACTATCTGTCCTTGCCCTCAAGGACAGAGCTGGCACTTCCGGACACCGGCGGAAGCCAGCGTGGGAAACAAGTATTGGGGAGAAGTGAGGCTGGGAATCAGTCCAACACTTCTCACCCTCATGTTCCGGTGGGGCTTGCACGGCCGCAGGTCCGACTCCGGGGACAAGGACAAATTGTATGGCAAGCCCCTG
This sequence comes from Podarcis muralis, assembly GCF_964188315.1. NCBI lineage: Eukaryota > Metazoa > Chordata > Lepidosauria > Squamata > Lacertidae > Podarcis > Podarcis muralis. The sequence goes on along the minus strand of NC_135663.1, from coordinate 74,213,669 downwards.
GATTCCTTTAACGGAATTCCCTTTCCGCATCATTTGGAGGGGTAGGCACTTACCCCTCCAAGCACCAATTTAACCAATGCCTAACCGCCAACCTTACAAGTTGTGACGATTTGCTACGTAGTAGGCAAAAACCAAATGGCACCAGCCAATCAGCCAGATGGCAAAATTCCTACTAGGCCCCCGCACCAAGGCGGACGACCCCATGACAGGCAATAGCAAGGTCAAGCGAGCAAAACAAAAAACCACCCTATAAAAGGGCGGGAGGGCGGGTGATCCGATGCAAAATGGCCAAGAGAGCGTCCAACGTCTGGCCCCTGTATTTAAGGACTCTGACCCCTCCTCCAAATTGGCCACATTCAAAACTCCCCAGCAACCCAAATTTAACCACTTAAAGGCTTGGGTTCCTCACCAAATTTGCCTAGTCACTGCATGGTGGCCTGTTTTCCCCAACCGCAACACGTGCTCTCTGTTATGGAGAACACGCTTTCCCCAGCCACTCTGGGCGGCTTCCAACAACATATTAAAATACAATAGTCCTTCAGTTATTAAAAGCTTCCCTAGACAGGGCTGCCTTCAGATGCCTTCTGGGTGGCAAAAAGGTCACCCTTACTTTGCCCACCGGATTCATTAGGGGAGGATATGGAGCAGCCATGTTGTTTTCATTTCAACGGGTCCAATTCCCCACCCAACAGCTTTAAAAACATTTTAAATGTCCAAAGGGGGGTGGCAGAGAGAAAACAAAAAGTGGGACGCCCGCCTGCAGTGATAGACTCACACCGTGAATCATTTCACCCCTGTAACTTTTATTTCGTTTGGGGGGATTGATTCAAAGTTGCTGGGTGTGCCAAAGAGACAGAGGACAGCAGGAACCGACTTTGATCGATAGGTAAACCGAACATGGAATCAGCAGCACGGCACTGTGGCAGACAAGCACAAAGGCCCTTTTAGACTGCATAAATTCTAGAACACCACCCATAACTCACGAGGAGAAAAGTGAAGGTGCATGGAGAATTGCTAACCACTGTCACATACGTCAGGTAGTGAGGACAGAGAAGAACAATTGGTTGCTTTCCTATGGTTGGGGCAGTAGGTTTAAATTACACAAAGGTTGCCTTTTAAAACTTTTTGTAAGAGTGGGCTCGTAACAACCTATCCAGATACTAAATTGTTGCTGAATGTGTCAGAGTTGCAACTATTCTGTTTCTAAACAGCCGGTTTCTAAACAGACTGAAACCACTATGGGACAGGATGTTGCAAGGTGATGGCAGATGGCAAGCCAAGAAGAGCCTTCATCTGTTTGTGTATGTGTGCGTGCAGTTATCCTGGCATAGCTGTCAAGCGTCCCTTATTTGGCGGGAAAGTCTCTTATCCCAGCGCCATGTCCCACTGCTGTCCCTTATTGATAATGTCCCTTAAATTTCCCGGGTTTCAAAGGAAGCAGCTCGTCTCCCTCCCTCCCTGCCAGACAGGGAGGTGGGAGGCTCCAACTGTGTTGCTTGGCTGCATTGCTCACCCAATAAGGAGTCTAAGAACGACTGGGGGGTGGAGCTTGCATGCCTTGTGCTGATCAAATGGGCTGTGTTGCCTGGGGACTCGCCTTTGCTCAGCGCTTCCCAGCGGAGAGGTGATGGTGGTTTTCCTTGCTGCATCCCCTTTGCCAGGTTGCTGCGCTATGGGAACCACCACTTGAGGCTTCGTTTGGCTGCTGGTTGACTAAAATCCCTTATTTTGGCTGCTAATCCCTAATTTTCAAGGCTGCTGGTCCCTTATTTTCAAATCTGTAACTTGACAGCTATGTATCCTGGGTTTAAAATAATCTAAAACAGAGAGGTGACCCTATTTACCTTGGTGGCATGTTGGATACACATGATGTCAACATGCTACCTTGCTCTCAATAGCCGAATAGGGCATGCCATTTTATCAGGTGAAACTTCAGTTATGCAGATTTATTCAGTGAGTGGTCTTTAAAATACATTTTTTGAGGGATATGAGAAATTCAAATCTACTATGATTATTGTGATTGGCCAACATCTTGCTTGGGGTGTCTATGTTTGATGAAGAATCACATAAACTGCTTTTGGAAAAGCAAAGAATTTAATTTTTTTTCCTTCAGAAAATGTCCGGTAATGCTAAATAATAACAATAGATATTAATATCAATATATAACATAACAGCAAGTACTTTGCAATCATTTTTAATGATTTATATGCCATTTTACACACATTTTCCCTACCAAGCAAAACTAAATTATATTAACTTAACCAAAATACCTTTTGAATTCCCGAAGAAGCGGTGGAGGAGGACTGGAAAAAATTTAAGGACTATTTACAAAAATACTATAAGTTGTATGAATGTTAAAAACTGCATGATTTGGAAGTTTCGGCTCCAGCGATTAGATTTTTGAAACAGGAAATTAAGTTAAAAGCAAGAAAAGGATGAAATTTAAAGTATTACTATGGGTGATTTAAGGTACAAGTAACTGACAAAGAGTATTTTAAATTTAAAACATTTGAAAGGTACAAATTAAGATGTGAAAAAAGGTAATAATTTGCTGACATTTTTATGGTAAAGAATGCATGGTAGGGGAGATGTGAGGAAGTCCGATTGGTTATGTAAAATTTTTTCTGAAATTGGATTTTTTTTTCTTTATTTGTTTTCTTTACTTTTTCTTTGTGAACTTTATATTCTTGTTTGCGTATTTGAAAATGTAATAAAAAATATTTTTTTAAAAAACAAACAAAATACCTTTTGAATTCCCAAGTCATGTTACAACTTTAGAGCACCCCTCATTTTGCGAATTTGAAAGTTGGAAAAATTTAACATGCTCTAATATCCGAATGCTTAGAACAAGTGTAGATGTTGCCTCAACCCCAACCTACTTAGATGAAGGTCATGCAAAACTTCTTACACATTCAGATGCCGCTCATGTGGAACATTAATTTTAACAGCTTCTGAACATGTGTGCATCACTTCCAATGCACACATTGGTTGCGAACCAGCACCAGTGCTGTCAAGAACACATAGTATTGCATGCATATTTGCTTCAAAGTTGGGAAGGGCTATTACACATTGCATATAATCCCAGCACGAGTAAAGGAAAGATGGGAGCTTTGACCCTTGCTTTCCCCATGGGACAGGATGGGTCCTAGTTTGTCTGTTTCCTCAAAAGGAGAAGCAGACACGAAAACCAGCTCCAAGGTTCTTCCCTAATTAATGGGGCAGATTCTTTGGTACTGCTAGTTTAAAAGGGGACATATATGCTTATATGTACCTTTCGACTAGGGACGCAGGTGGCGCTGTGACTTGCCGATCAGAAGATCGGCTGTTCGAATCCCCGCAACGGGGTGAGCTCCTGTTGCTCGGTCCTTGCTCCTGCCAACCTAGCAGTTCGAAAGCACACCAGCGCAAGTAGATAAATAGGTACCACTCCGGTGGGAAGGTAAACGGCGTTTCCATGCACTGCTCTGGTTCGCCAGAAGCGGTTTAGTCATGCTGGCCACATGACCCGGAAGCTGTATGCCGGCTCCCTCAGCCAATAAAACGAGATGAGCGCCGCAACCCCAGAGTCGGCCACGACTGGACCTAATGGTCAGGGGTCCCTTTACCTTTTTTACCTTTCAGCTGCAGGGAGTGGCTAGTAGAAAGCTGGCTACTCGTTTCAAAACTGGAAGCAATGCATAAGTCAGGTCCGTGCATTTGAATGGAGAATCATGTGCAATTTCGCCTTGTTTTGGCAGCTTTTTAATACTGGATTGCCTGATGAAAACTCGCATTTGGCTATAGTCCTGTAGATGTCATTTCCAATCCCCCATCATAAAACAGACATCTTGGCTCATTCTGTTCATTCCCTTCACGCTGTTGACATTGCAAGGATTTACTCCAGCTTATAGATTCATTCCATTTATTTATTTATTTATTTATTTATTTATTATGGACATTTATCTAGCCTCACTCACCATTACGTCTGGGCATATGTACTTTAAATGATAAGCAAAACAAGTAAAGGACAGATGCCAAAATCTCCTCAGACCATCAAGGAGGGAGAAGCTTTTGCTTATAGGTTGAGTATTATTATAATTATGTAGCTAAACCCTAAATAGAATGGATTTTATAATGATGAGGTTTCTATTTGGAAAAATCAATGTTGTTTATTAGCCTTCAACAGTTTTCTGTAATTCCTCTCACTAAAGTGTATTATTTTTCGGAACTGTAAGCCGAATGCATGTGTAGTAGGCAACTGGGGTTGCTGTGTTGCGTTAACATTTGGCGAGGGAAACTGATACAGCTGTGAGGGTGGAAACATTCAAAGCAGGGGTGCTCAATTTGTCTCGTACCCATTTGCACCTACCTGCCACCTCCCCATACCACCTTCCCATTGCTGAGGGAGGAAAAAGTTACCCTGGGGAAGGAAAAGGAGGTAGAAGCACCATCATTTCTGGTGAGATCTGATGCTCTGATCTTCAGTTCCAGTAAAACCTGATTCACTTCCAGCTTTTCATTGGTTGGAACTGAATCTCAGAATATCAAAGTTCCCAATAAGGAATGTGCGTGTGTTGTACACTGGCTTCATCATGTCCTGTGGGAAAAGGAGCAGCAGTTCCCACTGGAGGAGAGGCCCTCTGCCACCACAAAAGAGCTCTTCTACATCCGACCCATTTCCCCTACACTTTCCTTGGGGAGGATGGTGGGCATTGTAGTTTGACTTGGAGGTTCAAAGAACCCCTCCAGATTCCTGCATTTACTGAAGAAGTCGCCACTGTTTCGTGCCAGTTTGGTGGTGTTTAGCTTCAGCTTTCCATTTCAGGCTGCATCTTCTGGGAACACAGGAAAGAGTGCATCATGGTCCAGACCAGGTGTAGGCAAACTCTGGCCCTCCAGATGTTTCAGACTACAATGCCCAGCATCCCTGACCACTGGTCCTGTTAAGCTAGGGATGATGGGAATTGTAGTTCCAAACATCTGGAGGGCCGGAGTTTGCCTATGCCTGGTCCAGACCATTGCTCCATCTAGCCCAGCATTTTCTACCACCACCACCAGAAGCTCTCCAGTGTCTTGGGCAAGCGCATCTCCCACCAGTGCTGCCTGACATCCTTTCAGCTGGAAACTCCCTGCACATAAAACCAAGCATGTCAAGGAGAGAGTGAGACTAGAATCCTTCTCCCGAAACGATATTTTTGTATGCACAGTTATTTGGGAAGCATGCAATCCCCCACCTGCAGTTTGAAGTGGTACAGCCCAGCAAGAGATAATATCATGTGAGGCTGCTGATTACATTGTAAAAACAGTGTTGTAAGAGCAGCAAAACACTCTGAGACACTTCTGTGATAAGCCAATGAGAACTGGATGTTGCAATTAAAACCCTGCTCAGGCATTTTCTTCCCCATGTGCTCTGAAGCCCCACCCACAACACCCTTGAATGGTACATTTCCAAGCACAACTCAGAGTGTTGGTTCTGACCTTTAAAGCCCTAAATGGCCTCAGCCCAGTATACCTGAAGGAGCGTCTCCACTCCCATTGTTCAACCCGAACACTGAGGTCCTCCTCCGAGGGCCTTCTGGCAGTTCCCTCACTGTGAGAAGTGAAGTTACAGGGAACCAAGCAGAGGGCCTTCTCAGTAGTGGCACCCACCCTGTGGAACACCCTCCCAAAGAAATAAACAATTATCTGAGATTTGGAAGACATCTGAAGGCAGTCCTGTTTAGGGAAGTTTTTAATGACTGATGTTTTAATGTATTTTTAACCTTTTGTTGGATGCCACCCAGAGCGGCTGGGGAAACCCATTCAGATGGGCGGGGTATAAATAACAAATTATTATTAATAATAATAACTGGGAAACTCTGAAGGAATTGTCACATCTTTGGTTGAATATGATTAGAAGCTTCCACCATACAGTGGTACCTCAGGTTACATGTGCTTCAGGTTACAGACATTTCAGGTTACAGACACTTCAGGTTACAGACTCCGCTAACCCAGAAATAGAACCTCGGGTTAAGCTTCAGGGTGAGAACAGAAATCGTGCTCCAGTGGTGCGGCAGCAGCAGGAGGCCCCATTAGCTAAAGTGGTGCTTCAGGTGAAGAACAGTTTCAGGTTAAGAACGGACCTCCGGAATGAAGGGAAGAGACACAGTGCCTCCTGGCATAAGCTCGCTGCCCTCACTCGCCTCCGCCATGCAGCACCGAAGCAGCACTGCACCTGGAGCCTCTGCCTGCCATGGCCACTGTGGCACAAGCGCCAGGGAAGAGGCAGAGGCTGGGCGCAGTGCCTCCCAGCATCAGCTCACCGCCCTCACCCGCCTCGCTGAAGCAGCGCTGCGCTGGAGCCGTTGCCTCTTCCCCGCCAGAGGAGCTGCCCTCCAGCAGCTGTGTGCCTCTTCCAGCCCCGCAAAGCTGCCAGAAGCGCCGTTAAAAGGTCAAAAACTCTGGGAAACAGAGGGGGGCCACCGGAGGGATCTTTGCACCATGGCACTGGATATACTTTAAGACAGCCCTGCAAATAACATTTCTGGTGGTTGCCTGCAACTGTGATAACTTGTAGATCCAGTCAGAGAGCAGGTTGAAAATTTCTTTTCTCAGTACAGTTCCTAAAGATATTGATATCTCCATCATGTTTCCCCTTAGTTGTTTTTGGTGGTTAAACTGAAACAATGCAAATCCTTTTCAGAAGGGACTGTTTTCATCGTAGCAATATGACCTCAGGGCATTTGTCGCAGATGTGAATGCAGGGACATGCGTTCTCTAAAGCGAGCTTTCGGTAGCTGCTGGCATTTGGGGGTTGTGTAGGGCATTTGTTTAATACCTCTCCTTGTAACAGTAACAGATTAAACGAGCTCCTACGAAAGAGGCATGTTTCAGCACTTAAGTTAATTGAAGTGTTACAAACTAAATATGATTCTCAATTGCTTCTGTATTCCAGATCACTTCATGCATGCAGATAAAAACGACAAAAATTACCAAATGGCTTTGGAAATGTGCAAATCGGGCGTACAATAGTGACATTTAGATCTGTGACCTGATTGCCATCTTTGCGAGAGTACTTTGAAAAACTTTGGGCTTCCTTAAAGCTGTCATGCCAAACCTTTGAACTGTAGATTAATGCAGGTCAAGACAGAGAAGTCAAGCTCCATCCAAATGGTAGAAGCTATTTGAATGCATCAAGAGTCTCACACCTAAATTATTTTCCCCCTGATTATTTTCATGGACCGCATAAGAAGGTACTTGCTTTTATTTATACAGTGGTACCTTGCTTTAAGAACAGCTTAGTTTATGAACAACTTGGATTAAGAACGCTGCAAACCTGGAAGTGGGTGTTTTGGTTTGTGAACTTTGCCTTTGAATAAGAACATGTTTCGCTTCCTGTTGAGTGTGTTCCATTTGTAAATTGAGTCCCCTGCTGCTATGGGAAAGCACGCCTTGATTTAAGTACACTTTGGTTTAAGAACGGACTTCTGGAACAGATTAAGTTCATAAACCAAGGTACCACTGTACTTGCTATTGAATAGGTTTTTAGGTTTCATAACCCGCTTCACAATACTAATAGAATTTCAGTAATAATTAAACAAAATTCCCTCCTCTTGGATGTTATGCAGCCATCATCCCAGTTGTGTTTTTGGCACCCAAGGAAGACCTTCTTCTTTCAAATAGACTTTTAAGATGAGATCTTGCACTGTCTGCATTTCTAATTAATTAATAAAAGTGTGGTGGGACAAGGAAAGTGTTATGTACTGAGTTGAATAGGATCCAAAATGCAGCAGTCTGATTGGTCCTCAGTGGCGTAGCGTGGGTTGTCAGCACCCGGGGCAAGGCAAGTAATTTGCGCCCCCTAACCCGTGGATTTGCGCCCCCTAACCCGTGGATTTGCCCTAACCCCAGATGTTGCGCCCGGTGTGGCCGGCCCCCCCTGCACCCCCCACGCTACGCCACTGTTGGTCCTAGAACAATAGGATTCAGAATGCAGCAGTATGATTGGTCTGCAGGAGCCACCCAATCCGGCTCCAGATGGAAGTGAATCCACAACCTGATTGGCCTACAGGAGAATTCCGGAATTAGCCAATCGCGTGCAGCCCATTCTGTAAATAATGAATATAAACCAGATACTTTGAGGGGACATTCATTCCTCCTCACCACTATGAGCTGAATAAAGAGCATGAAATCCACTCTCGACTCTGAGTATATTTCAGAAAGGATGCTGGGAGTTAATAGGCAAGGAAACCGGGGTGGGGATGGGGCTTTGGCACCCAGTTCCTGCTCACCCTCAAGAGGTAGGCATTTTTCTAGCTCTGTTTTCACCCGTCATAACAAAGGATACAAAAATATTTTCACTTTTGTTGAAATGTCTTTGGCTATTTCCACTCCTAAGTATTCAGTCATTATTTGTCATCTCGAATAAAAGGCCTGTGAGGACTTAGTCCCTATAAGAATCAATTCTGATTTTATTTTATTTTCCAATTTGCAGAATATCCAGAAAACTGTCAAAATTATTTGATCAAAGCAGGTAGTGATTGATCAGGTTAATCAAAGAATAAGAGGGTATCACCTGCATACATACCTATTGTATGCAACACAAGGCTTCCTTTGCGGATGGCAGGGAATTAGTTTGAGTTCATTATTGGCCTAACTAAAATGAGCAGTTCATTTCTCAGTGAATAGCAGCCTGTGTTGTTCAACCATCTTGTACAATTACATAGAATTGGCTGCCTCTCCGTAAAAGAAGTAGAAGTCCAATTTAGCATGGGCGCTAATCACTTCTCTCAGCTATAAAGAAAGATAGCCCTTCTTGGGGCTGGATGACAAATAATAAACATAGTTTATTTTCAGCAAGTCCCTGGGACAAGGTAAATAAGAAATGGCAAAATGCATATTCTCTCATAACATAAAAGCCAGATGGCACCTCTAGCTTGCAATTATTTCTTTTGATTAAGAAGCTACCAAGAACCATAACAGGCAAACAGTATTTCTCTGTAGAAATTACAAAAAATGGAAACTGTGGGGCACTGGCAGAACAAATCTCATTTTTTCAGAGCAAGCCTGTTGCATATCCCTGGTTTACAACCTTTCTAACGCCCAGCAAGTTTCACTCTCACCGCCATTCTCTGTTCGTCTCTCAGCATGGATGTACTGACATTTGAGGAGCACTGGCCGCAGCAGACAGTGAATTGAAAAGAGCAATAATGTTTATGGACCCCATAACTGAGGGATGGGTAGGCTGGAGGTGGTGAGACATGAAAAGCCAAAGGTGACTTCTTTCAGGCAAAAGGAGGAGATGGATTTGAGAGGCATAGCCAAACCAGTGAAGAACTCTGTTGCTGGGCCTGGTCATACAATGTTTATAAATGACTTGGAGCAAGAAAATGGACATTTGACCTACGAACTGTTTGCCGTGGGGAATAGTTCATACATTCCCCTGAAGTGGTCCTTATTGCGGATACTAATATTGTACAGCTTGAAGCAATTGGGCGCATAATGCTGACTCTTCTTGAAATAAAAATTCTCCAGAACCATCAATATGATCCAAAGCTTTACTAACCAGAACTTCTTCAAAACAGGTACAAAAATAAATCAATGGTACATCCGAACAGTTCCATAAGACATATGCTTGCCAAAGCATAGACATAGCATCTTCTTAGAAATACTATAATTCTAAACAGAACGAGAATCAAAGGTCTCTCTGTCTCTCCCTACGCAAACTCCATCAGCCTGCATTCCAGCCTGAGGCAGTTCCTCCTGCAGAGGCATCAATAGGACACCCTTCTCTGAATGTGCCTGGGAACAAAAGACCAAAAAGCAACTCCCTTCAAAATGACCGTTTGCAACTGAATACCCTAATGACATGATGTAAGGTTAAACACTCTCATGGAAGAGCAGAGAACATCAACACTTAATTATTAACCCAGCTAGAAGTTCAGAAAGTTCTCTTCTAGTTTTTGTATACCACATTTTCCAATGTTAAGCCTTTCAGCAATTGTACTCAATTCCAGAGTACAATTAAACAATTATAGTTAACAGTCTTTTTACGGGCATGGTGGGAAAGTGTCAACACTCAAGTCCTCCTGCCACACTTACAACATAATGTGTAATGCAGCTATACCCACTGACAATTCTCCACCGCCCCCTTCAAAACAGGTTGGGATATTATGTGAAATACGGCGTTTCCGTGTGCTGCTCTGGTTCGCCAGAAGCGGCTTAGTCATGCTGGCCACATGACCTGGAAGCTGTACGCTGGCTCCCTCAGCCAATAAAGCGAGATGAGCGCCGCAACCCCAAAGTCGGCCACGACTGGACCTAATGGTCAGGGGTCCCTTTACCCTTTACCTTTACAGCCGTTGCAGACTTTATTTATATTGTAGGCATGCTTGCAATGTGTTTAGGGTGACAGCTTCTTCCTTGGTCTGCATCTTGGGAAGAGTAGAGTGCTCTAGTGCTCCCTGGAAGAGGATGTTTGAGGTAGGAAGGAAAAGGAATGGAATCTGAACTGCAGTGGATTGCTAAAAGGTAAAGATAAAGGACCCCTGACAGTTACGTCCAATAGCAGACAACTATGGGGTTGCGGTGCTCATCTTGCTTTACAGGCCGAGGGAGCTGGCATTTGTCTGCAGACAGGTTTTCCGGGTCATGTGGCCAGCATGACTAAGCTGCTTCCGGAGCAATGGAACACCGAAACCAGAGCAGCGCACGGAAACACCGTTTGTGATTCGAGGACCCGATCCCCGCTTGGGGAATAAAGACACGTGGACACAGAATGTAAGGTTAATGGGTAAGGTAAAGGCCACAACTTTATTGATTACAGCAAGTGAGAAGGTATTGGCTTAAGCATTGGACCACGGAACATTAGACTCCACCCACTCGTAGAGGGGTGAGTCTGAGGAGGGGTTAACCACCAGTAGGGGAAGCCTGTTGATGCTAATCCAACTATAGGCTCTCTTCCTGATGTCACCGAGGGTCGTGCCATGGCCCCCCGCCACACGGGCATCAGACAGGATCCACGACCGCCGGATTCCTTTAGCGGAATACCCAAAATTGCCGGGGAAGGCGATGGCCACACCTTGCCCCCCGAAACACCAACAACACATTGAGTTGAAGCAGGAGGCAAAGCGCCCCCTGCATGATGCAGGAATCATCTCCCGATCACAACCCCTTCCCTTCCTGGGAGGAGGAAAGGCTTTACCTTCCCTTTGGAGCAGTACCTATTTATCTACTTGCACTTTGACGTGCTTTTGAACTGCTAGGTTGGCAGGAACTGGGACCGAGCAACAGGAGTTCACCCCATCGTGGGGATTCGAACCGCCGACATTCTGATCAGCAAGCCCAAGAGGCTCAGTGGTTTAGACCACAGCACCATCGCTAGGAGTGGTTGAAAGTGAAAACCTATTTTCAGTGCTTGAAAAGATCCTGAGGAAAGAAGAGACAGTAAGTCTACAGATGCAATTGTCTGCATACTCACTCAGGTATAAGTCCTCTTTATTTAAACTTGGCTTACGCCCAAATCAACATGCGTCAATATTCAGTGTGCCAGATGCAAGGAACCTATATCAGTGAAATGAAGCAAGTATGAGATTGCAGGGACATTGTTGCCATTTGACTCAGGGTACTCCAGGATAGGATGTTCCTCATTGAGAAAATGTCCTGACAGATGGACCTTCCAGGGGTATGTTTGATTCACAGTTTCTTCCAGTGAATCAAAGAGATCAATAGCAGACTGTAACTTCCCAGAGCCTTGCCCAATATACAGTGGTATCTCGGGTTACAGATGCTTCAGGTTACAGACTCCGCTAACCCAGAAATAGTGCTTCAGGATAAGAACTTTGCTTCAAGATGAGAACAGAAATCGTGCTCCGGTGGCAGTGGGAGGCCCCATTAGCTAAAGTGGTGCTTCAGGTTAAGAACAGTTTCAGGTTAAGAACGGACCTCCAGAACAAATTAAGTTCTTAACCCGAGGTGCCACTGTATCAGTATTTGGACTCAGTTCAGATGGAGGCAAAGCCCTTATATCCTGGGGTCAGCTTCTCCCTTTTGTGACCCCAGCCAGGGATAGGATAGAATAATAATATAATAATAATTTATTATTTATTTCCGGCTGGGTTTCCCCAGCCATTCTGGGTGGCTCCCAAAAGATTAAAAACAGAATAAAACATCAAACATTAAAAACTTCCCTAAACAGGGCTGCCTTCAGATGTCTTCTAAAAGTCAGATAGTTGTTTATTTCCTTGACATCTGATGGAAGGGGATTCCATAGGGCGGGCGCCACCACTGAGAAGGCACATAGTGTGCTAACCAAAACACAGCTTTCCTTTGAACTCTTCCCTTCTCCAAATTTTGTGATACAGTTCTCCAACTAAAATAAAAACGGCCTACCAAAGCATGTATGTTAGGGGGAAAGTCAAAGTAATATATTTGGCTTTTTTATACAAAGGAAAATAGTTTGTGTGTGTGTCTCTCTCTGTGTGAGTTTTCCTAGGGATGTTTGGTTCTGAGAGCTATTTTGCCAATCAGATTTACCTGCCCATCCACGAACTCCTTTCACACCCGTGGTGAAAAGAGAGACCCTAATTCAGGGGTCACCAACCTATGGCCCGGGGGCCGGATAAGGCTCAAGGGACTCGTTTATCCAGCCTGTGGTGACCCCCACTGCTGCCCACTCTTACTGGCGCGGTGCGGTGCGGGGACCCACTTCCGGGTCGGAGGAGCACCGGAAATAGCTTGTGTGCATGCGCATGGGCCTCCTCCGACCCTGAAGTGTGCCGGAAATAGCATGTTCACACGCGTATGGGCACACGCTCCCCCACCCTCCAGCCCACGGCGCTATCGTCGCTTGAGACACCAGCCTAAGGCAAGGAAAGCTTGGAGTCCCCTGCCCTAATTCCATGTACATTTCCCCATGTGGGGAAACAAGAATATTTAGAAGACTGTTTTTTAGCGGGCAAGTGACACTTTCCCCTAAACCTTCTGTGACACTGATTTTTATTTTATTTTAAAACACCCACTACATCTGAAGACACTTCACATGATTCCTGCACCATGTCTTGTTTGCACCTGAAAATATCCTAAGTGTTCAGTTCCACATTAACATCCTGAAGGGGACTAAAAAAATTAAATAAAACAAACCGGAGAGGAATATTCTCTTTTTTAATGGTCAACCACACTTCCCTTTTTCCTTTTTTGCAGTCACTCCAGAAAATGTCAAATGTGTGGCAGGGGAGGCACAGAAATAAAAAAAGAGAGGTGAAATTAGATTTAAATTACTCATTTAGAATTGCTAGTTTCAATCAATGACAATTTTAAGACATTAAATACATTCCAGAGCAACTTGTCAAAAAAAAAGGAGAGAAAAAATATTGCAGTAGCTGGCATTCCTTGAGGTTTTTTAATAAGATCAGGGTCAGCGATGGGAAATAAGCAGGAAGATGAATAGGATGTCAGAATTAAATTGAGTTCCAGAAGAGTTATCTCAAGTTCCGTAACAAAAAGATCTCACAGAACTTTGCCTCAGACGGGATGGTTAGCACATGATTCAGCATCGCAGGCAGCTGGAAGGCTGACAATCCTCCCCAGAAGAATTAGCCAACTGATTTTTATTTTTTTTATCAGCTTGAAAAACACCTTGTTCCTTTGAATTCTGAGGAAAGGGAAGGTGCTTCTCGTTTGCAGTCTTAATGATTTCTGACGCACCAAATGCTTTCCTTTTTTTTTTTTAATACAAGGAACCAGATTAATTGTCTGAGCCATCTGACTAACCATTACTATCTTGCTCAAGTTTTAGAATTGTGGTGGAAAACAAAGTTTTAACAAACCATATGTCTCTTTGTTTCCCTTTTTTGTTCTAAAATATTCAAATGTGTTTATCTCCTACAGCAAGAACTGAAATGTATTAAACACACTGTTCTTTCTATGACTAATGACCACAATCCAAAGTTTCATGGGGTCTAGGGCTGTGTGTGAACAGCGTTGCTGGCATTTTGCTAGTCTTTGCCATTTTGGCTTTCTTTGAATTCTTCAGATGCTCTACCTAAGATGTTACCTCCACATTTGCTTCAGGAAAAACCTTGGTGTGTCCCTACCTGTTCCAAGAAATTTTGTTCTTATCTACCATCTGTGGCGATCACACAGGGTCCCCGGACATTTCATCGTCTTGATCCCTGTGCCACCACTTGATTTCTCGCTGCCGCCACTCAGGCCCTACCTGGTACAATACTGAGTCCAGTCAGGTTTAAATTGGAACATAAACTTCTGTTTATTTATTGCAGTTTAACAAGCGTGTGGTTTCATAAACGGTATCAGTCAATTACAATCATAGGGTGCCCTATCCAGACCTATAACTTCCGCTACCTGCTCTCACTGGGAGCCGGTGTGGTGTAGTAGTTAAGAGCGGTGGAGTCATAATCTAGGGAACCGGGTTCGCGTCTCCACTCCTCCACATGCAGCTGCTGGGTGACATTGGGCCAGTCACACTTCTCTGAAGTCTCTCAGCCCCACTCACCTCACAGAGTGTTTGTTGTGGGGGAGGAAGGGAAAGGAGAATGTTAGCCGCTTTGAGACTCCTTCGGGTAGTGATAAAGTGGGATATCAAATCCAAACTCCTTCTTCTTCTTCACTCACTAAACCACCTCTCAGATATTTACTTGTCTTCCTAGCTCCTAACTGTTCCTGACTCAACTTATTTCACTACACTAACTCAACCTACCCACAGACTCTATCCCAATTCACTCCCACTCCAACCAACAACCTAACTCCCAATGAACTCACCTTTTGCCCCTCCCAGAGCTGGTTTTATAGTCCCTCTGACTCCACCCCCCTGGGTTCTGATTGGGTAACTTGTTTAACTACTTCACCTCCAGCACTCTCATATGTTAACGTCACACCATCTTCCAGCCAAATTCAATTCAACTTGACTTTAGGCCAAATTTTGACAGCAACTCCTACAAAGGCTCTAATGCAAGTAGGAAGTTTTGTGCAGGCAGAGGGTGCTGCACCGAGTTCAGAGCTGGGGCTGGATGATGTTCCCCAACAGTGAAAAATTGAGTCTGCATACTGGACAATTTACACATGGCTCAGTCGCCTGGGCCATGAGACAAATAATTTTTTCATTGCTATGAAAAATGGCTCAAGAAAAGGCCACAATGCATGACTTCCAAATAGCTGGGGTTGCCTCTGGCTTCTGCCCCAGATGCCCAGGCATCCACACAGCCACTTGGGCTGGTATAATTACTGGTGCAACAAAACACCATGCCAGACGCTGCAAAGGACCCTGGGTGTACCTCTCGGGTACCTCCTGGATGTAATCAGAATTTGTAAAAAAGCAATTCTGGAAGCCATGAAAGATTCAAAGATCTTACAGGGATGAAAATGCACTTCTGACCAGAAACAGGAAAAGAAGCATGAATCACATTTTGTGCTTCTTCAAAATATTCCCTTCTCTTTCTTTTCTTTTGAGACTGGCACTTGAAGGTGGGAAATAGTTCCCTGATTAATGACTTTTGATGGCAGGTGGCTATTCCAATCCACTGTAATTTGCATCGTGCTCGACCTGCAAGAATGGGAGCTTTAGGAACAGCTTTTGTGTTCTTAAATTTGGACAGAGGGAGGGAACGAATTTGAGATTTGGAGCTGGCTAGGAAAGGGTGCTGAGGCTGCAGTCCTAAGGGATGCTTGTGTGTTTGTGTGTGGTCCTTTCTGATATATCCTGTGGTCTCTGGGAAGGCGTCCCAGGGACTACTGAATAGCCCTCTGAGAGATCTTAGAATACGATAGCGCTGGACTGATGTTGCCTGCAGACTAGTACTACATGTATGTGCTATGAATTGCTAACTAGTCAACCTCTCAGTGTTGTTGTTGTTGTTGTTTAGTCGTTTTGTCATGTCCAACTCTTGGTGGCCCCATGGACCAGAGCATGCCAGGCACTTCCGTCTTCCACTGCCTCTCGCAGTTTGGTCAAACTCATGTTAGTAGCTTCAAGAGCACTGCCCATCCATCTTGTCCTCTACTGTCCCCTTCTCCTTCTGCCCTCAATCTTTCCCAACATCCAGGGAGTCTTCTCTTCTCATGAGGTGGCCAAAGTATTGGAGCCTCAGCTTCAGGATCTGTCCTTCCAGTGAGCACTCAGGGCTGATTTCCTTCAGAATGGGTAGGTTTGATCTTCTTGCAGTCCATGGGACTCTCAAGAGTTTCCTCCAGCACCATAATTCCAAAGCATCAATTCTTCAATGATCAGCCTTCTTTATGGTCCAACCTCTCAATAAATAGCTTATTTTAGACATCCCTGTTTCCCAGGGACAGTCCCCGGATTTGCGAATAAGTCACTGGACAAATTCCATCCCTGGAATGTCCCGAGATTTCATCTAATGTCCCCGGGAAATGCAACAGCAGCAGTCTCAGCAGCCCGGAGCAGTTGGCTCTGGCTGACTTCAGGAGCTGCTCGGAAGTCCCCATATGATGGTGGTGCAGGGGCTCAAAGATGCAGCTTCCGGGCTGCCTCTACCTTCCTTGACCTCAGCAACTAAGCTGTGAAGGGAGGCTTCATGCTGCCTGTCGGAGCAGCCTCCCAACTCCTACTTGCGTGCAAGCAGGAGCGGGGCGGGGATCTCTCAGTTAGGCAATGGGATGCCTCCCTTCCCAGCTGAGGGATCCCTGCCCCCTCCTGCTTGCACGCAGGTAGGAATGGGATTGGGGCTGCTCTGATGGGAAGGGAGGCATTGTGCTACCTGAGCCTCGCCACCGCTCTCGGCCCTCCTTCTCCACCTTCCATGCCTGACCCACTGCACACCACTTCTCCACCACTACCACCAAAGAACCAACAACTCAGGGGCTGCCCAGGCTCATGGAGAAAGGAGATAGGAGCCTTGGAGGAAGGGGAAACGTGGAGGTTGAGGTCAAGGCGGCGGCTGCCCTCTGCCACCGCCATCGCCATAGCTGTCAAGTGTCCCTTATTTGGGACAGTCACTTATTCCAGCGCCATGTCCCGCTGCTGTCCCTTATTGATGGATGTCCTTTAAATGATGTCCCTTAAATTTCAAAGGAAGCAGCTCCTCTCCCTCCCTCCCTGCTGGCCAGGGAGGAGGGAGGCTCCAACTGTGTTGCTTGGCTGTGCTGCTCACCCAATAAGAAGTCTAAGAACGACTGGGGGGTGGAGCTTGCATGCCTTTTGTGTGGCTAGTTAATGCAAGCTGAGGGGTTTTTTGAATGCAGGGCGCCATTTTGTTGCACGTGCTGCTGCAAACTTTGCAGTGCAAAGCCAGGCCGGGGAGCCATCTTAAGTTGAGGCTGCATAGGCCTTGTGGTGCATGTGATTCAGATTCTATTCAGTTGAACCTCTGGTTACAAAGTTGGTTGGACAGTGTTCTCGAAGCTACCAGCATGAGTTTGACCAGACTGCAGGAGGACAGGAAGACTGGAGTGCCTGGAACAGGTGAGGCTGCAGGTCCCTTATTTTGGCTGCTGGTCCCTTATTTTCAAGGCTGCTGGTCCCTTATTTTCAAATCTGTAAGTTGACAGCTATGGCCATCGCTGCAGCATCAATGTCCCGAACATGTAGTATGTATGTATGTATGTATGTATTTAAAGTGTCCCCGGATTCATTGGGGGGGGGAATCTGGTAACCTTATTTCAAAAAGCAGGCACCAGACGTTGCTGCCGCTGCCTTCTTCACAAGGAAACTGACCTTGTTAGCATGGTCCTTGGAACCTCTTACCACTTCAGGAAGTATGGTGGCCCAACGGCCCGAACCTTGTATTGCAGATAGGCTTTTCCCAGATAATGGAATGACGGTGGCCGCTGCTTGGCTTACGTACGTTGCCCAAACCGCATGACCGTGACAGGACCAGGTATATCAGTTCAACCCAGTGAACTGGAGACTGAACTATCGAGGGCAGTAATTAGTCCGGGCCTGTTGGAATCATGCATTGCTAACTGCTGATAAATGTTCCTGTGTTAACAAGATTTCAAGAAAAGTCAGATATTCTGCGTGGCTGCTCAGGAAGTTTGTTATTTACTCTGGTAATTTAAAATCTAATCACTCTCATGGGTAATCCTGTTTCCTTTAGAGCCGCTTTATCTCTTTTGATAATAATGTAAGCTGCACATGTGATAAGTAAACTTGGATCTAAGTGTGAAGGGCATATGGGTATATCTAGAAAATTGCTAGTAGGATCCTCTATGGCTGAGCCGAAGCCTGCATGATCAAAAAGACCTAAATCTGAGAGCATTTGCGTCTCCTATTTCAAAACCGCAAGATTACCGTTTCCAGAAATAAACAGGGGTTCTTTCTAGTCACCTCTAGCACTTCAGGACAGCAATTTCATGGGGGCAGAGGTGCTCCATTGCACATGCCCAGTTCCCTCATCCTTAAAGGCTTCTGCCTTCACTTTAATGGAGGGATCACCTCAGTGACGCATAGAGATGTGTGCCTGGGAAACTGGTTCCTCCACTGAACTGACTGGAGATTCTTCCTCACATATTATCTTCCAGATTTGTGGAAGGTCTTGAATTACAAGGCTTCCTTTTCTTGGGGCTATAGGTAAAGAGGTGTGAAACACCTCTTAAGGTATTTCATGTATCAGTTCTTTTGCATTTGCTTGGACTTCCTACAGATGTCTTCTCTTTCTAAATTTGCTTGAAATTTCACTTTTGATGAAATTTGGTGGCGAAAACCAGCTTTCCAAGTAATCTGCCTCCTTGATTCTATGACAGGCATAGGCAAACTCGGCCCTCCAGATGTTTTGGGACTACAACTTCCATGATCCCAACTAACAGGACCAGTGGTCAGGGATGATGGGAGTTGTAGTCCCAAAACATCTGGAGGGCTGAGTTTGCCTATGCCTGTTCTATGATTACAGCTGGAAATCCTTTTTAACCCTCTGTCCATCATTTGTTGTGGCAGGGAGAAGGCTCATGGCTGACAACTCATGTGTCTGTTGACTTTGGCTGAAATGCCTCTCTAGATATTATTTCCCATGTTCTGATGCTTGATTTATACAAAACACAAAAGGAATCGCATGCTCCAGTGTTCTGGAAGGCCCTCTCTATGGAACTACAAGAGGCCCTGTCATTATTAGCACTTCACTACCTGTTTGCTCAGGCAATCCATTGATTTCTCGACCCAAATCTCCTGTCTTTTAATTGCTTTTTTATGTTTACTGGGTTTTGTTTTTGTTTTTTGTTTGGGTATTTCAGCTATAGATATCTATATTTTGAAAGCTTTGTGTATCTTGATTTCGTTGATCTTCTATTCCATGAGAAATAGAATTGTAGAGTTGGAAGGGACCCTGAGGGTCATCTAGTCCAACCCCCTGCATTGCCGGAATATGCAGTTGTCTCATACAAGCATCAAACCTGAAACCTTGGCTCTAACCACCATGCAAGCACCATGCTCTAACCAACTGGATTATGCTTAAAACTGCTTAGAACTCAGAACTGCTTAGAAGCAAACTCTGGGATTAAGCAGTATCTATCAATGAAACAAAAAGGGACGCGGGTGGCGCTGTGGGTAAAAGCCTCAGCGCCTAGGGCTTGCCGATCGAAAGGTCGGCGGTTCGAATCCCCGCGGCGGGGTGTGCTCCCGTTGCTCGGTCCCAGCGCCTGCCAACCTAGCAGTTCGAAAGCACCTCCGGGTGCAAGTAGATAAATAGGGACCGCTTACTAGCGGGAAGGTAAACAGTGTTTCCGTGTGCGGCTCTGGCTCGCCAGAGCAGCTTTGTCACACTGGCCACGTGACCCGGAAGTGTCTCCGGACAGCGCTGGCCCCCGGCCTCTTGAGTGAGATGGGCGCACAACCCCAGAGTCTGTCAAGACTGGCCCATACGGGCAGGGGTACCTTTACCTTTACCTTATCAATGAAACAGGGATGCGGGTGGCACTGTGGGTTAAACCACAGAGCCTAGGACTTGCCGATCAGAAGGTCGGCGGTTCGAATCCCCGTGACGGGGTGAACTCCTGTTGTTCGGTCCCTGATCCTGCCAACCTAGCAGTTCGAAAGCACGTCAAAGTGCAAGTAGATAAATAGGTACTGCTCCAGCGGGAAGGTAAACGGAGTTTCCGTGCGCTGCTCTGGTTCGCCAGAAGCGGCTTAGTCATGCTGGCCACATGACCCGGAAGCTGTACGCCGGCTCCCTCAGCCAATAAGGCGAGATGAGCGCCGCAACCCCAGAGTCAACAACGACTGGACCTAATGGTCAGGGGTCCCTTTACCTTTATTAATGGTTTATTAATGGTTTGTTAATTAATAATACCTTTATTTATTAATTAACAAAATTTATATACTGCTTGATTATTATTATTATTAAAAAAAACCAAGCCTCTCTTATAATCTCGTGTCACCACTTTGGGACAACTCAGCCACCTGCGGCAGAGACTGCTGTAATAGTAAGGCAGGCTATGGATCACATCCCAGCTGCATGTAGTCAGTCAGCAATCAAACAGTCCCACTCACTGCAATCAGCATAAACATGCTCTTACCTGCAGGCTGATATCTCACAGGAGACACAAACCAATGCAGCCAAAAAAACATGCATGCACTCTTGCTGCCTGGGGGAGCGAACCAGGCAGAGGCCAGGATGCTGCCAACCAGCCCTTCCCTGCTTAGTCCTCTCCCACTGGCAACAGAAAGGAATTTCTAGTTATTTTGGACACTCAGGTGTCTTCAAATGTAACTGAGAACCATTCGCTGTCTTCTTGTGACCCAAATGTATGATGGTTCTTGACTGATTGTGAACGAACAATGGAGCAGAACCCACAAAACCAGAACACAATACATCACTATTTCGCATCAAGTTAATATTCTCTCTCTCTCTCTCTCTCTCTCTCTCTCTCTCTTTCTCTTTCCGAAGTATGTATCACATGAGTGGAATTACAAACAGAGAAAGACAAATCGCAGCTGCAGTAAATACTGAAACTTCCAAATTTCTGTAGAAAGCTAAAGGGAGAGAAGTCTCATTTCCCCATCTGCTTAATAACTAACATGCAAATGAATAGAGTGCCATTTTTTTCCCTTTGCATTCTCTATTGAATTAAATCTTCCTTCGTTCTAAAAGACTCATCTTATTCTGTCAGCCTTTTGAGTAGGCTATTCAGCAGCCGATCAACACAACTGTTTGCCTAGATGCTGCTTGTTCTTTCTTCATCTCGCTTCTCCCTCACCCTTTCCAATGCATCCCCTTATCTTTTTATAGCGTTTCTGCCAGCATAGCTTTAGGCAGGTGCATGCTCTAAAACCTGTTTTATTGTTAACATATTTATAACCCGGCTTTTCTAATAGAGACAATTAGAAAGGAGCTAGAAATAATCTCTAAACTGATCCCTCCCTGCAACTATTTCCTAAAAACGTATCTCAGTTCAGTAAGGGTCATGCAAACGCATTGTGGTCCCAGTCATAGCACCCCCAATCACAGTGCAGTGACTCTAGCTAAGGTGTAGTGAACAAACTCAGAGATAAAAAGGGCCACAACTTTATTGATTCCAGATCAGGGGTGCGGACTATGCACGGCCCTGGGTGTCCCAGCACCCACCATTTTTAAATGAAACTCCCCCCACCCGATTCCACTTGCACACACTGGCATCTGTAAGTGACATCAGCACACCCCCATGATGTGCAAGAATGATGTCAGCAGGCTGATCAATCTATGGACACAATCCATCCCAAATGAAGTAGAACATGCTCAACACATTTGCTTGGGGCAAAGCACCATTTTGTCGTAGAAAAGGTTAATAATTCTTTTAAGTAACGAGGACCAAATGAGCTGGTTGGCTGCCCTCCTTTAAAGTGTAAAATAATAATATGATGATCGGAGGAAGAGAAGAAGAAGAAGAAGAAGAAGAAGAAGAAGAAGAAGAAGAAGAAGAAGAAGAAGAAGAAGAAGTAGTTTGGACTTGATATCCCGCCTTTCACTCCCCTAAAGAATTCTCAAAACGGCTAACAATCTCCTTTCCCTTCCTCCCCCACAACTAACACTCTGTGAGGTGAGTGGGGCTGAGAGACTTCAGAGAAGTGCGACTAGCCCAAGGTCACCCAGCAGCTGCATGTGGAGGAGCGGGGAAGCAAATCCGGCTCACCAGATTATGAGTCCACTGCTCCTAACCACTACACCACGCTGGCTGGAGGAGGAGGAGTGGGAGGAGGAGGAGGAAGAAGAAGAAGAAGAAGAAGAAGAAGAAGAAGAAGAAGAAGAAGAAGAAGAAGAAGAAGAAGAAGAAGAATAGATGCTGTGGTGACCAGCATTAGCCTTCACTCACCTAAGTGGTGATGTAGACCCTGTTTGCCACTATCATCTGTCACTTTCCAGGTGGTCACTTGGATGTGGGGCTGGACTGTGGGGTCCAGGACTTGGCCCAGAAGTCCAGGCTTAGCTGTACCACTTCTTTGATCAACACTGGTATTTGTGTCTTCATCCTCCACACAGCAGCAGGTTAGCTGCTACACCCCATAATTTCATCAATAGGTGGCACTTCAGGACCCAGTTCAACCAGGGTCTGGTATAGTTATTTCCATTAGAATGATCTCAGTTGTAAGGATATTTGAGCAGATTTGAAGCTGATCAATCAAATTGGATCACTTGGACTATTAGTCTCTTTTTCTTCAGTTGGACTAATTGACTTAAACCTAAATACAGTGGCTTAATTGATTCATGGAGTGCAGCCTTTGATACTCAAGAATCCAATGCAGTGATTAAGTATCATCTCAGCAAGATTGCAGTTCTTATTTATTTTTACATATATCACTATTTCCATTTATGTCCCATACATCATTTTTAATATTCAGTGTATGGATAAATTCTGTATTTCAATGAGCTACATTTTCTGCTCCATGTTAATAGCCAACACTGTTTTACATTAGCTGTTCTTGTTTCTTACCACTTGGTAATGTTCATCAATCAAGATCTTTCTCCATTGTCTACCTTTTTTTAGTTGGCACCAGTGAAAAATGGTCTGAGGCTGGAGCTCACAATGTACTTTTATTTATTTATTTTCAACATCCTGAAATTTAACTCTGTGATAGAATACATCTGATTTTACATGGCAGATTGTGCAGCCAAATGGCGTGAGCCAGCCAATATTAGTAATTTCTAATTCTTGTTGAAAGTAGTGGGATGAAATTTACAATCTCACAGAGTAAATCTGTTTCTGGGCTGTACCAGTTCAGACATAGGGATAGAGCTCTTTTAAAAATCTGAGAGGCTCAGGGGAAGAACATTCAATTCAGTCACCTTATCACCTTCAGTATAGCATGCCACGTAAGAACCCTATTTATCCCCCGCCCAAACAAACTAATTATGCACATAATCATTTCAAAAAGCATCTCTATCAGAAACAGAATCTTAAGGTTTTATATCTCTAAAACTCAAAGACAAAAGAAATAAAAATTTCATTTGCAATGTTTCTTCTTCAGTCCATCTGCATATGGATTTCATGTTTCATCAATTAATATAAAAAATAAACGAAGAAAATATTTACACATAACACCGAGATACTTTCATATTAATGTAAAAGTTATGCAGTTATATAAGTTATATCTTATATCTACATTTCTTGGCAGCAAATTCAAAAATGAGATTATCAAAGACATTTCCCTCATTAGATCGTATTCTATAGAGGGAACAGATAATGATGATAGTCTTGACTGCCGCATTGTTGACCATAATTTATTTTTAATAAAAGATAATTTGGAAAATCCTCTTTCTCCTTCACAATTTGAAATGGGCAGAGTGAGATAAAGGAGGCAAGCTATGGTAACATTTGGAAAAAGCTTCTGCCGGGTCTTTACTGTAAATTATCTTCAAACCACGCTGTGCTGTAGTCTCAGATCCATCACATTCTTCTGCAGCATCTAGGAAATGTGTGAAATGTTTTAGCTCAGAGAGCAGAGAGATTAGAAGCCATCACCAAAGCTTCTGCATCCCCTTCTGTGGGAAAGTTCAGGGTGGCAGGAGAGGGTATATTGTTTATTAATATCCTTCCTAACTTGCACTAGCAAGTACCTTTACTTTTTGCTGTTGTTTAGTCGTTTAGTCGTGTCCGACTCTTCGTGACCCCATGGACCAGAGCACGCCAGAGCTTTACTTAGCAGAATGCATTCCCCTTTGCACAGCAGAAAACCAATTGCAAACTCATGTGAGTTTCTTAAGACAATACGCAATTCAATCTGGCTTGTCCAGATTGAAATATGTTCTAATATTTCTCTGGTAAGACCCCTTGAATCCCTCCTAAAAGAATAAAGACACCACAGTCTTATTCATAAGCAATAAAAAGAAAGTTTACTCATGATCAGGCAGAGCACAGTGTGATACGGCTAAGGGAGCTGGGCATGTTTAGCCTGGAGAAGAGGAGGTTAAGGGGTGATATGATAGCCATGTTCAAATATATAAAAGGATGTCATATAGAGGAGGGAGAAAGGTTGTTTTCTGCTGCTCCAGAGAAGCGGACACGGAGCAATGGATCCAAACTACAAGAAAGAAGATTCCACCTAAACATTAGGAAGAACTTCCTGACAGTAAGAGCTGTTCGACAGTGGCATTTGCTGCCAAGGAGTGTGGTGGAGTCTTCTTCTTTGGAGGTCTTTAAGCAGAGGCTTGACAACCATATGTCAGGAGTGCTCTGGTGGTGTTTCCTGCTTGGCAGGGGGTTGGACTCGATGGCCCTTGTGGTCTATTCCAACTTTATGATTCTATGATTCTATCCCTAAAGGCAGGCTTTAGGCTTCAAGTTTCTTTTTTTTAAATATATTTTTATTGAACAATTTTAGCAAACAAATTATCAATCAACATAACCATTTACACACACCCTTTTTTCCTCCCCCCCCCCCCCAAGTACTTCCCTCAGCTCCCCTCCCTGGCTTCTTTACACATATTATCCTCTGCATATTATAAAATTGTACATATTATTACCTTATCTACCATATATTCAACTAATAACTTCGTGGATGTTTATTCAAAACCTGCCAAGGAGTCCAAGTCGTTTTGTTGTCTTTTTAGATAATTTGTAAAAAGGTCTCATTCTTCCTTGAAGTAGTGGTTAAGAGCAGTGGGCTCGTAATCCGGGAAACTGGGTTCGCTTCCCCGCTCCTCCACATGCAGCTGTTGGGTGATCTTGGGCTAGTCACACTTCTTTGAAGTCTCTCAGCCCCACTCACCTCACAGAGTGTTTGTTGTGGGAGAGGAAGGGAAAGGAGAATGTTAGCCGCTTTGAGACTCCTTTGGGTAGTGATAAAGCGGGATATCAAATCCAAACTCTTCTTCTCTTCTTTGTATGTCAACTTAGCCAATTCCGCATAGCTCATCAATTTTTCTTGCCACTGTTCTTTCGTTGGGATTTCCTCATTCTCCCATCCTTGTGCTAACAAGACTCTTGCGGCTAGGCTTAAAGTTTCAAGCATATACAAACAGGTTTGCCCCGTGTGTGGGTTGACCTTATGACTGCCGTTAGCAGTCTGGGGAGTTCACAGGACAAAAGGAAGATGGAAAAGAGAGAGAGTGGCAGCATGCCTTGGCCTTTTACTAGGTCAGGTAAGGTCATGCCCACCAACTAGTCACATGCGAGGAAGGCCAGGAGGAACAGGAAGTTTCAACTGGCTGGAACAACATTCCCTTGCATGTCCACTCTAGCAAAACCAGGAATGTTGTATTTGACTGCTCCCAGTGGATTATATTCCATACTTTCCAATGTACCATGATTTGCAGAAGAATGGTCCACGCTTACCAGGAATCCAAATGATTCCACAACATCTGGGTAAACAAACGAGCATCTCTCTAGTTCCATTTGTAGTTTATCTAAATTGCTGTAGGATGTTTCCACCCTGAATTTGTCTCTGCCAGTTAGCTTGCAATAACTTTCTTTTCCATTTGGGAAAGCTGATTTGTGTATCCATGATGTTGGTCTTTCATCTGAGTACAGTGGTACCTCGGGTTAAGAACTTAATTCGTTCTGGAGGTCTGTTCTTAACCTGAAACTGTTCTTAACCTGAGGTACCACTTTAGCTAATGGGGCCTCCCGCTGACGTTGTGCCGCCATGCCGCCACCTCACGATTTCTGTTCTCATCTTGAAGCAAAGTTCTTAACCCGAGGTACTATTTCTGGGTTAGTGGAGTCTGTAACCTGAAGCGTCTGTAACCTGAAACGTATGTAACCCTAGGTACCACTGTATGTGGCTTCCACTTGTTGTTTCTTTTCTTTGTATCTTCTTCAGTTCTTCAGAGTTGTCCCACACACGATCCGAAGAGAAACCAGAGTTGTCATTGACAAAGGTGATGAGGGAATAATACAAATTTCCCCTGGACATAGCATTCTTGTTGTATTTTTGTTTACAGAGACAAATCTGTGGGGGATCTTATGCCTTAATGCCACCCAAAAATATATTTCAAATGATTTCAGCATTATTATTTTTTATTTAACCAAAGAATGCGCTTCTAACTTAACCACCGCTTTCTTTTTGGAATAAATGGCAATATTTATCAAGGTGTCCAAAATGCTGCAATAATTAAGAACAGGAGTTTGTGTGGTATTGTCCCAGAAGGCCTACCTTGATGGTGACATGTTTTTCAAGGTGTTCCTTGGTGTATTATTTGGGAAGGCCAGTGATCAGTATCAGTTTGAAACAATTTCAATCTGTGGGTAGGTCTGACTGTGGGAAACAGCCTGTATGTCTGATTATGATTCAGTTTACAACAGGGGTCGCCAAATTTTTTTAGCCGTGGGCCGGTCCACTGTCTCTCAGACCTTGGGGCGGGTTGGAGAAACGGTATGGGGGGAGCTAGAAAAAGAGGCGAGGGGGGCCATGTAGTCCTCCTCAGACCCCCACCCCCCTGTTGCTGCGCTTACCTTCCCAGGGGCTGTCACTGCCACCACCACCCTCTGGCCCACAGGAGCACCAGGGCAGTGGTGGTGGGAAGATGAGTGGCGGGAAAGGGCTAGCTCCGGAGAGGGGCTACTTAAAATGGTGCTCAGCCAGCTCCCTTCCTCCTCTAGGCAGGGCAGGGAGAAGCCAGGAGGAGGGAGGGAGGAGGCGCCGCCACAGTGTGTGTGAGGGAGAGGGGGGAATGGAATGGCGCGGAGGGGGGGGGGAATGGCGCAGCCTGAACAAACAGAATCCCCACATTGATCCATGGACAGTCCGTGGGCCGGATCCTGAAGGCAATTGGGCCTGATCCGACCCGCAGACCTTAGTTTCCCGACCCCTGGTTTAGAACCTCATAAAGAACTAGGTCCACGTTGCAACTAACTTTTGTGGATTGTGCCCTTTAAGGAGTTTTCCCTCTCATTTCCTTCACCACTCTGATTTCATAGAAATAAAAGAAAAGGAGGTGAGTTGATTATCATACAATTATAGAAATGGAAATGAAACACCTAATCAAGGATGAATAGCTTGTGTAACTATTAACCAATGCATCTCAAACCTTTATGTTGCTCTGCATTGAATGATCCATCAGGCGTATCATGGCAGCTTCTTGGCTAATGTTTAAACCGTTCCACAGCAATTTCAACTTGAAGTTAATGGCAATCTTTTAGCTATACATTCACATTCAGGGGCTTTCCCAAATGACAGGGCTATCTGCACAATAAGTACACCACTGTCACTAATTGGTTGTTGGGAATTTGGATGCCCTCCTTTAATAGCAATAGCCAAAACAACAACCAACCATACCTCTCAGAATGAGGCATTATGCAAAATCTAAAGCGATAAAACTTTAAAGGACTCTGGTAATCCCCCCCCCCCCAAAAAAAATCACACTCTCCACCTCCAAGAAACTGAAAGAAGAAAAGCGTTTCTGCAATCTCAGGATCTGGCAAATTCAGAAAAGAATGCAGAGGATCCTGGGCTGGCCAAAGATCTGGTAACTAGCAAAATTATTGCAGAGGGATGGGCAGAACTTTGCACTGAATTTCATTTAAAGCACCCTTTGAAGCATTCTGCTTGGGCAAAACTTGGGCAAAATTTTTGAGAGAAGCTCAAAGAATTTTGATATGAGAAGAAACATGTTTCCATGCTTGGCTTGGGACACATGTCTTTAAACAAATTTGTAACGTATATAGAGATGTGTCTTTAAACACATCTGCAAACTACTTATCTGTGCTCTGCAACATGAATGACTGGGGGGGTAAGATGAGTTAGCTTAATGCAGAGCTTTCCCCATCATAACCCTAATTCTTTTCTGTCAGAGGACAGGCTACTATCACTCCAGTAGAGCTGATGCAGAAAGCAGCACATATTCCAAAATACATGGGGAGCAATATATGTAACTTATGGAAGTAGTCTAGATAGCAGAGTGCCCATGCACAAGAACAACAGAGATGAGATCGTCCAGAAACCAAGTTTTATTGAAAGAGTAAAGAGCAGTTTACAGGTTAGCCATAAAGTCTGTCCAAGAAAAGGAAGGAGTAGAGTAGGATGAGAAATGAGAGGGCAGAATACCAATGGAGGCTGTCCAGTGATGGTTTGTTTGGCGGGAAATTGGAAATCTGTTGAGAGAGGGAGAGAAAAAGAAAGATGGTGTCAGCGGCTGCCTCAGGTCCCAGCTCACAAAGGACCAACGCCAGTTGCTCTTTATAAACAAAAGTCTTTATTGTGGTTCATTGTTGGTTTGACATCCGTGACGCGCAGCGCTACGTCTGAGTCCTTAGACCGGCGAAGTCCCGTCTGAATCCGCCCCTCCTTTACACCAGTTCAATACCCGAGCTTTGCTCCACCTCTTCCTTTCCTCCCTCTGCTCTTTACGCCTCCGGGTCCTCCTGCCCTCTGGGATCCCAACCCTCCTGGACTCTTCGGAGGCGGATTCTTCTGACTCCTCCCCCTGTCTCCGACGGGCTTTGGGACCTGGCTCCCAATCCGGATTTTCTGCTGTCCCTCGCGCCTCTACATTTGAACTTGGCGTGCGCGCGCAGCCGCCCACTTTCCTCCTAACGGCTATACTGCTCCCTTCACTGCTTTCTCCTTCCGGGAGGCTGGACGGCCCTGCTCTCTCCTCCGCCCCTCCCCTCTCTGACGGAGGCGTGGTCAGTTCTGCCTCACTCCCTCCTCCTGCAGGAGGAGGCTTTTGTTCCAATCTGTGGGATTCTCCCCCCCCCCCCCGCTGCGCTCTGGTGGGGAAGCTACCCCTGATTTCCAGCTGCCGCTTGGCGACTCCCCACTGGCCCCCCTTGCCCTGACCCTGGGGGCCTCCTTCTGGGAATCTTCTGATTCGCTGGAGAGACTCAGGGAATCTCCCTGGTCACTGTCACACCCTCCTGCGCTCCCCTCCGATTGTTCCCCTTCGCTCTCCATCTCCTCCTTCTCCTGTGGCTCAGTCCCTGAGCCCCTGACAGATGGAGTTATACCTTTCCCTTCCTATGCAAAATGGAGACTTGTGTGCCAAGATGCAGAGATGGAGCTAGCTGCTCTGGCCCCCAGAGGGGGTGCCGCGATGATGTCACACACACCCAGGATGATACCCAGGGTGGACCGCCTCCACCGCCTCCACCACATAGCCACTTCCGGCCTGCCCAGGAGGTGGGGTTGCGGGCTTCACGCCCACCCCCACATGAGCGGGGGCTGATTTCAGCCCCCGCGAGAGCAGGGGAATCCCGGCCGTGTCTGCCCCCCCCCCAGCCAGCCGATTGGCTGGCTGGGGGGGTGCGCGTGACCTGCCCTATTTAGGGCCGACACAGAGGGGGCTCGCCCTCTTTTCGCCGGCTAGCCCCACGTTTTCCCACCCTCCCTCCCTTTAGGTAGGCTTTAGGTAGGTATCTGACTTTGCTATGGACTTCAGTCTGTCGCCGCAAGGGGCATGGTAGGAATTTTCCCCAATTTACAGCCATTTGGTTTTTCGCCTACCTCGTAGCAACTCGTCACAACTTTTCGGCATTGGCGGTAGGCATTGGTAAGAAGGGGTTAAGAGGATGTGGGGGGGGGAGGAACGCCATCACCTCCCCCCAGTGAGCGAAGGGTGGTCCGTTAAAGGACTCCAGGGGGCGTGGCCCTGTCCGAAGCCTATGGAGGTGTGGGCCAAAGGCACGCCCCAGAGCGGTGACCCGGGGGAGCTCCTAGTCGACGTGCCTCGGCAGGAGACTCCCCCGATATAGTGTTAACCCTTCCCCGTGTCTCCAGCAAATGGGCTGGAGCCGGATAGTCGTTAGGACCAATGCCTAAGCCAATGCCTCTCATTCCTGAATTCAATAAAGTTGTGGCCTAATTCGCCCATTTAACCTTAAACTATGGTGTCTCGTGTCTTTATTTATCCTGGTGGGGGGCGGGAACTCGCCACACAACCCCCCTTACTCCGCCACTGCCAAGATAGGATGGGGACACAAAATGGATGCAAGATTGTGTTCTCTGGCAACAAACAGTTATCGAGAGGCGGTGTTAAAGTGGGGAGCCTCATCCTTTCTCTTCCTGCCATTCCATCCCCAATGAATTACAGAATATTGCAGGGAAAGTATTTTACTTTTAGCAAAGCTGCTAGGCATCACAGCTGTTTTTAGCCTTATCATTAAGCATTCATTGATGGCTTTAGCTGTTTGCCTATTTATTCGCCGCAATAGCAGATACATATTTACAAATGACAAGCAGAAATATTATTGCACTTATTAGGAGCACTGCCATTGATTTTGATGGAGGCACAACCTCGCCTTATCCCCCCCCACCCACCCCCACCCCGGGTAAAAACAGAGGCTGTCATGGAAAGTATGTACCAAACAATGGAAAGGATCCAACTAAATTCTCCATTCTTTAAGAATGCTCACTATCAAAGGGATTTGCTAATTAGCTTTTTTATGGTAGATAGCAGGCTATTGTTTGTGCTAGTCAATTTCAATCCATGAACTATGTTTTCAGATCCTGAAAGAGACTTTCCATATTGTTTGCTTTAATACTATTATTTTCTACTTGCCTACACTGTTCCAATAATTGTGAAATTGGAAATACACTAGAAGGTGTAAGTGAACTGGATCTAATAGCTCTTATTAATGAACTCTTCTAGGAAATACATGAGGGTTATGACCTCTCTCAGAATGGGAATGATGTTTTTATGAAGAGCATATATTTGAACAATACTAGGCTGGCAATTTGATTGAATGAAGAGAGGTTACAGAAATGGAGCACTGAGAAAGTTGATGATGAAACCTTAGGAGGCTACTTCTTGGCATTCCTTCATTTTCTGAAATCATAAAACAGTATTGTAATGGGTTTTAAATTGTCGACTGCCCCCAAATTAAGAGGATTTGGGGGGTAAGAAAATAGGCATAGAAAAGTCAATTGCGTTTTCTACCCTTTTTTGATAACCTCTTGATGCCTAGATGGAATTATGCAAAGGCAAACAGTGTTTCTGCCTATAAGATGAATAAACTCATTATTTTTTTTTTTTTTGCTGGTGAATATTTTCTTATGTTTTATCAACTGCAAAGCTAGATGTGCATCAGTAATATGATTTTCTGTTCAGAGAGATGGACTTCTATTATTCAGTCCTATACCACACAAAGAATGCAGAAAATTAAGCAAAATCGTATTTAATAGTCACAGAGTGGGTAATCGTGGTGGCTCTTTAGTAAACAAAACATATATAGATTTTATCCCTTCATAGGCATCGTCTTGTTCTAATATAATTTTGTGTGTTTCTGTTATTTTTTTCTGGGCGATTTCAGAATTTCAAGGGTGGGGGGGAACAAAGTAAAGGGGCACCATGCTTCCTGTACAGTGTGTGGAATGGGGCGAGCAGAG
The DNA here is from genome assembly GCF_964188315.1 of Podarcis muralis. Classification (NCBI taxonomy): domain Eukaryota; kingdom Metazoa; phylum Chordata; class Lepidosauria; order Squamata; family Lacertidae; genus Podarcis; species Podarcis muralis. Next base: position 74,182,009 of record NC_135663.1, on the reverse strand, counting down.
GACTCTTAGAGTCCCTTTTTTGCCATTGCAACATCCATGTATCTTAGTTGGGATTCTGTACACTCCCAGCAGAGCATGAATTGCTCTGTGCAACCTGAATCGGGGCACATGACACACAACCCTTTTTGGTCCTTGCTTGAGTGCCTCATTCCCTCACTGAGAGCCAGTGTGGTGTAGTGGTTAAGAGCTGTAGACTCGTAATCTGGGGAACCAGGTTCGCGTCTCCGCTCCTCCACATGCAGCTGCTGGGTGACCTTGGGCTAGTCACACTTCTCTGAAGTCTCTCAGCCCCACTCACCTCACAGAGTGTTTGTTGTGGGGGAGGAAGGGAAAGGAGAATGTTAGCCGTTTTGAGACTCCCTTGGGTAGTGATAAAGCAGGATATCAAATCCAAACTACTCTTCTTCTTCTTTCCCATATGTCAAATAATTGACTTGTTCATCAGGGTAGAAATGACTGATCAACCATAATCTCTGACAAGTTCCTCTGACTGGAGCGCAAGTGGGCAGAGGATGGAGAAGATGCAGACCCTGAGTTCTGGTGAAGGAATGGGTTTCCCAAACCCCAAAACTGACTGTGCAGGCAATTTGAAACTGCACCAAAATCCCTATTTTTCATTAGCTAAAATGCTTTAACTTGAGCTCTTGAGCCGAAACCCAGTTGTATAAACAAGTGCTCAGAGCCCTCTCCTTTATCAGTTTGTGACGGCAAGTATGGCCTTGACTGTACCAGTAGAACAGAGAAGACACGTCTGTGCCTTATCTTACGTCCTGACCACAAAGACGCACAGACCCAGTCTGGGAACAGCGCCAGAGTGTGTTCTCGGAGATGGTGACCTCTTGCTCCAAGATAAGAGTAGGAACAGGAAGATCCTTTTATGGTCAGAAGTACAGGAAGGAATATACCTTTATGTTTAAGAATACCAGAGCAGGGACATATGTGATGTCAACATGCGTACATAGGATGACGTGGTTGGATTCCTGGGGAAGGAGGGAGAGGGTGCCTGGAGGATATATATACTGCATGAAACTTCTCATTTCTTTGGACTTGCTGTAGACTGACCACGCAAGTGCCTTCTGCTATCCGGAGAGCAGAATAAACTCTTTCTTTGAACCAACCTCAGTGTCATTTGACTTCCTTCCTCCTGTCTGGGAGCAATGCAGACCCAATCGGTGAACTCCAATAAGGCTACACTGGTAGCAGGGAAGTCCCTTGAGCGGCCCACTCCCCCAGCCAGAGTCCCATACTAAGGATCCCCGTCCACCAAGGAATTGCAGCGGAAATGTGAAAGCTTCAACTAGGTGGCATCAAAGATGGAGAAGGCCCTGAAGGAATGTTTGGTGATAATGGCTGGAGTGGAGGGCTTGGTCTTCACAAGAGAGATGGTGCTTCATGGCCACCAGTCACTGATATTCTTCATCCTACATACTTACCCTGTGTCTCCTCTTGAATCTGCAGACACTGTTATTAGATGCTGATGAATGGTTGGCTAGACAACAGAGCAGCCCTTCCCCAACCCAACGCTTTAGATGTTTTGAATATGACATAAGAATGTAAGAAGATCCTGCTGGATCAAGCCAATGACCCATCTAGTCCAGCTTTCTGCTCTCACTCTGGCCAAGCCAGGTGCCTGAAGGAATCTGCAAGAGCACTGCCTCTTTCTGTGGTTCCCAGCAACAAGGTAATCAAAAGCATATTGCCTACAACAGTGGAGGTAGATCATAGCCATCAGGATTAGTAGGCACTGATAGCCTTATCCTCCATGCATATGTGGGATGATGAAGGCATCCGTTTGTCTTAAGAGACAATGGAGTGCAACTTTCGGGGTGAAGTCAAACCACTGCATTAGCAGCACTGAAATGACCTTCCTTTTAAAGCTGTCCAAGTTGGTGGCCATCCTACCTGGAACTGATGCTGACATGGTCCAGCATCTCGAGGGCAATAGGCTGAAGATAGATGCAGCACAGTTTAAAGGTAAAGGTAAAGGTAAAGGTACCCCTGCCCGTACAGGCCAGTCTTGACAGACTCTAGGGTTGTGTGCCCATCTCACTCAAGAGGCTGGGGGCCAGCGCTGTCCGGAGACACTTCCGGGTCACGTGGCCAGCGTGACATCTCTGCTCTGGCGAGCCAGCGCAGCACACGGAAACGCCGTTTACCTTCCCGCTGGTAAGCGGTCCCTATTTATCTACTTGCACCCGGGGGTGCTTTCGAACTGCTAGGTTGGCAGGCGCTGGGACCGAGGAGTGGGAGCGCACCCCGCCGCGGGGATTCGAACCGCCGACCTTTCGATCGGCAAGCCCTAGGTGCTGAGGCTTTTACCCACAGCGCCACCCGCATCCCTGCAGCACAGTTTAGCCAAGGGCAATTTGACAATACAGTGGTACCTCGGGTTACATACGCTTCAGGTTATGTACGCTTCAGGTTACAGACTCCACTAACCCAGAAATAGTGCTTCAGGTTAAGAACTTTGCTTCAGGATAAGAACAGAAATCGTGCTCCGGCAGCGCGGCGGCAGCAGGAGGCTCCATTAGCTAAAGTGGTACCTCAGGTTAAGAACAGTTTCAGGTTAAGAACGAACCTCCGGAACGAATTAAGTACTTAACCCGAGGTACCACTGTACTCAAGGACAGGAGGAGGGAGACATAGGAAATATTTTCTGGGGTATTAAAAAGTGCATATATAAAATAGGGGAAAGGGGTACAGAGTGTTTTTCAACACACACACACACACACACACACAGAGAGAGAGAGAGAGAGAGAGAGAGAGAGACAGACAGACAGACAGACAGACAGACAGACAGACAGACAGACAGAACTTCTGTACCATTTTTCCTTCCTTGTTTCACACACTTTCGTGCCAATGTTACATGCAGAGAGAGAGATTAACTCAATTCTAACAATAATATTGGCAGATGTATAATGAAGCTTAATTTCTCGGAATTAAAAAGCTCTTTCCCCAGTGGTGAACCAATACTATTTTCACTTAAAATGGCAGTTTGCAAATCAACAAACACATATGCATCGAACAGAAGCAACGTAATGTGACAGTTCTGTTTTTCACCTATCTGTCCAGTCTGCTTTGCCTAAATATGTACAAATGATTGCTCAAGCTCCTGCCTTTTCAGGTTTGTTTTTTTCCCTTTTTAAAGTTCCACATCCAAGGCGACTCCACGGTGTGTTTTATAGGAGAGATGTCTGCTCTGTGAATTGCAAGAAAAACACAAAATTCCGACTTCCAGATGGTCCTTCCAGCCACCCCAGAAGTTTCTACTAGTGCTGCAGTACTAATGAGACCTGCAGTGATACCTCAAACCTCTGCATCACAGACAAAGAATGGGCTTAGCATTGCTGCCTGACCATAACCTTACTAGGGTCAGGAAAAAATACTTTTTGTTACATGTTGAAGACAAAAGGCTCGGATAAGCATTTTAAAATGAATGGAAAATATAGGTTTGGGACAGGGTAATGGCTCTCTAGCCTCTCATTTTCAGAATGGTGGATATAGGCAGGAGAAGGAGCTGTGAATATACTTTTATATATACTGAGATCCAGCGCCAAGGGCCTTCTGGTGGTTCCCTCATTGCGAGAAGTGAGGTTACAGGGAACCAGACAGAGGGCCTTCTCGGTAGTGGCACCCACCCTGTGGAACGCCCTCCCTTCAGATGTGAAGGAAATAAGCAGCTATCCTATCTTTAAAAGACATCTGAAGGCAACACTGTTCAGAAAAGTTTTTAATATTTAATGCTGTATTGTTTTTAATACTTGATTGGGAGCCGCCCAGAGTGGCTGGGGAAGCTCAGCCAGATGGGCAGGGTATAAATAATAAACTATTATTATTATTATTATTATTATTATTATTATTATTATTATTATTATTATTATTTTATAAATAGAGCACCCCAGAGTGAGGGTCCGAGCCTCAGGTCTAGGGTCCATATGTAAAAAAGGTAAAGGTAAAGGACCCCTGGACGGTTAAGTCCAGTCAAAGGCGACTATGAGGTTGCGACGCTCATCTCGCTTTCAGTTTGAGGGAGCTGCTCAGAGAAGTCTAGGTAGCAGCCTTGGACCTGCCGTTCAATCATGAGCCGCAGCTCAGCATGTACCATGAGGGTGCATTCATAGAGATAGGAAAAGGTGTAGAGTGATCCTCGCATGCACACTTCCTGGCTGTGTTTGCAAAAACCCGGACACTTTGGAAAATTCAAAATACCATCCGGAGTGAAATTTTACCCCTGAAAAAGAGGACGGTTTCAGGAAAACCCAGGCATATGGCAACCCTAGGCTCACAAATTCATTGGGAAGTCCTCACCCCTAAAGGCTCAAATATGTTTCCCTTCTAAAGCAATTTAAGTGTGAATTCTCCTGGAGACAATTCATGGGCCTGATCCTCTGTATGTTTACTCTGAATTAAGTCCTATTATATTCAGTAGTGCTTACTCCCTAGTAAGTGTGATTGGAGTTGCAGCCTCAGTGCCCTATGTAAACTAGAAAGATTGTCAAATTTAGGTATTTCTCACATGCAGGAACAGAGGTTTGGCAGAAAAAGGAGCAGGAAATTGAAAATCAGGATAGTTTTGACTGTGCAATTTGTTCAATAATAAGTGTTTGAAGCAAGTCAAATACTTCTAAGCAGTTGTTTTATACTGAGTCATCTAGGAAAGAAAAAGAACAATAATAAAAAACCACCAGGCACATTTCTAATCAGTATCCAACCAATTTCCCAGGTGTGACAATTTCCTCCAAAGACTCAGAGAACATCCTGAATCATTCTTCCTCCTGCGCTAGAAATATTAACTTCATCTACCCTTTGTTGCCCTAAATGAGTACACATTTTCTGCAAGGCTGACACTCAACAGTGTTTCCTGGTAGGACATACTTACAGCGGCGAGTTCACACATCTATGACTCATGATTAAGGTGTAATTCCAAAATGGCTGAATTACTTCCCTGCCATAGAGTGAGGAGGACTGTGGTAGATATAAAACAATTGACTTTTGGCCTCTGTGAAAACATAGGCTTGCCATATTTCAATCAGTGGCAATCCAGACAGAAAAGCTGTTGAGCTTTTTTGGCAATATTGCAAAAAAGGAGAGACCTTTTTGAGCGATTTTTATGGAAAATTGGCAAAAACGACACTGCTGACATGTGTTGCCATAGGTTTGGATTTTCCACTTTGCCGATTTCAGCCCGGACACTGCTGCCAACTACAGTATTCTGGGAAATTCCGGACGCATTCTGACCCGATGAGAACCACATACAGTGCTACCTCGGTTGTCAAACGTAATCCATTCTGGAGGACCGTTCAGCTTCCAAAACGTTCGACAACTGAGGCACAAAGGGTGGTCAGCAAAGTCTATGGAGAAAATTCGAAAAAAACTCAGTGGAAGCCGTTTGACTTCCAAGGCACGTTTGAAAACGGAAGCATTTACTTCCAGGTTTTCGGCTTTCAAAAACTGAAACGTTCGGCAGCGGAGATGTCCAAAAACCGATGCACCACTGTATATGAATTTTAGAGCTATAGGCCTGTATGTTGTTGTTTAGTCGTTCAGTCGTGTCCGACTCTTCGTGACCCCATGGACCAGAGCACGCCAGGCACTCCTGTCTTCCACTGCCTCCCGCAGTTTGGTCAAACTCATGCTGGTAGCTTCGAGAACACTGTCCGACCATCTCATCCTCTGTCGTCCCCTTCTCCTTCTGCCCTCCATCTTTCCCAACATCAGGGTCTTTTCCAGGGAGTCTTCTCTTCTCATGTGGTGGCCAAAGTATTGGAGCCTCAGCTTCACGATCTGTCCTTCCAGTGAGCACTCAGGGCTGATTTCCTTATGAATGGATAGGTTTGATCTTCTTGCAGTCCATGGGACTCTCAAGAGTCTCCTCCAGCACCATAATTCAAAAGCATCTATTCTTCGGCGATCAGCCTTCTGTATGGTCCAGCTCTCACTTCCATACATCACTAGTAGGCCTGTATATGTTTCCTTTAAGCTCCATCCCCAATTTGTAATACAGTGGTACCTTGGGTTATGTAGCCTTCTGGATACATAATCTTCGGGTTGTGAACACAGCAAACCTGGAAGTGTATACTTCCATGTTTCACCACGTGCGCATGCACAGAAGCGATCTGTGTGCAGTGTGCATGCGCAGAAGTGCTCAATCGCGCCACGTGTGTGCACAGAAGGGCGCCTCCATTTGAGGACTTTTCGGGATACGGCCTGGCCTCCGGAATGGATCCTGTCCGTAACTGGAGGTACCACTGTAATCCAACCTGATTCCACCCCTACACAGTTTTCAAAAAATATCTGCTGCATGATTTACCTCCATACCTTTCCTCCATACCTTTCTTTCCTCTCTACTTCAGAAGGACACTCCTGACTCTTGCTTCACCAGCCTCTGGAGACAAAGTGATGGCCATAATGTCAGTAGGTCAACTCAGACAGTGTGCCAAACCAGAGTTACCACAATCTAAGTAACTTAACAACTGTTAGCTATCCCCCTGTATTTTAAAAGCCTGACTAACTCCAATTAAAAGATGGGCATTTAGGGTTGCTTCTTCCATGCCTTGAGAAATTCTTCCATCAGAGATTCAACAGGTAACCTCAATGCCAACCTTCAAAGCTTGTGCAAATACTTTTATCACAACAGTTAAACAGTTGTTTAACTTCTTTTAAGATGAGCCAGTCATTTTTACGATTATTCTGCAATGTTTTTTACAGCATTCTACACTTTTTGTAAATTTTAGCTGTGCACCACCCTGATATTTTATATTGCTGCACTCAATCAATATTTTTATACCTAAAAATTAAATAAATCCATTTCTGGTTCCAGTTTGTCTGTTGATCACAAACCATGATTTGACCGTTCAGACACTGCACCAAACTTATCTAAGTTCCTTAATCATGAGTTTGCTACAATGACTGACCTGCTGTATACAATGACTGACCTGCTATATCAGACAGTTGCTGGTGTAAGAAAGAAAAAGAAAAAGAAATTAAATGAAACAATTAAACTCATTTAATTTCTGTAATTCTTAAGGGGAAATAAATGTGTGTGTGGTCTGGGAGAGAGAGGAAATCTGTATTCTGTGCTTTAGTCTGATGCAATTTTGCAGAAGTTGTTAAACACTGAAAATCAGGGTTCATGAGGGAAATGCATACTAAGCTGATTGCAGTGCAACTGGTGCAGCTATAATGAGCTCCAGACACTCTTAGATTAGCAGATCTCCATGTATGTCTACAAAGGAGTAGACAAGAAAGACAAGCCAGATGGTGTACTTAGCTGCACTTAAAATCTGATTGCTAGTGTCAATAATGAGTGTTCAGATAGGATGATCCATAAAAGCTAAAAACGCATAAACAAAACTTGAACATATCCAACCCTTACAGCGAAAAAAGGAGGGTTGGGTTGGTATCCTGGCCTTTAGTGATAATTTTACTGTAATCAATTTCTTTGTGGTTTCATCAGGTGCATGTGCAATATATAAACCACTCTCGCAGCGATTGCAAAGTTTGCATTTCTTTGCAATGCAGGTGGTTAAATTTCTCATCCACACAGCCTGAGATACTCCAAGCCAAGACTCCCAGGTGCTTAACATTCTGCCTCCCCACACTTTTTGAGGGACCCACCAGGGGTTTGAAAATTGCCCAAATTTCCCTGCATGTCTGGGACTGAGTATGCAAATAGTTGATTAAGCACCTTGTGAGTCACAGAGTATAAGGTAAAGGTAAAGAGACGCCTGACCATTAGGTCCAGTCGTGACTGACTCTGGGGTTGCGGCGCTCATCTCGCTTTATTGGCCGAGGGAGCCGGCGTACAGCTTCCAGGTCATGTGGCCAGCATGACTTAAAAAGGTATAGGTACCCCTGACCGTTAAGTCCAGTTGCGGACGACTCTGGAGTTGCGGCGCTCATCTCGCTCTATAGGCTGAGGGAGCCAGCGTTTGTCCACAGACAATTTCCGGGTCATGTGGCCAGCATGACCAAGCCGCTTCTGGTGAACCAGAGCAGTGCACGGAAACACCGTTTACCTTCCCGCCGGAGCGGTACCTATTTATCTACTTGCACTTTGACGTGCTTTCGAACTGCTAGGTTGGCAGGAGCAGGGACCGAGCAACGGGAGCTCATCCCATTGCGGGGATTCGAACTGCCAACCCTCTGATCGGCAAGCCCTAGGCTCTGTGCTTTAACCCACAGCGCCACCCGCATCCCCTGGATGTTGAGGTAGGAGCTAGGAAAACTCAGTGACACTGTGGCTGGGGCCAGAGGCAAGGCCCCATTTCCTTCCATTTGTGTGAAGCTGCCTTCACTTGAGTAATGTATAGCAGAGACAGGGGACACTCACTATAGCGCATTTGTCACATGGGTATAATTAATATATAAAAATGCCGTATGCACACCAATAAAGTAGCCTGAAAGCCAAAGAGCTTAAACAAAAGTGCATTAAGGACACAGATCAGTCCTCCAATTTATCAAAACAGCCACGGCCCTTTCACGAGGAAGGGGCCCGTGTTGCAGGTTTGTGCCTGGAGCAGATGATGCCCAGGCACTTGGTTAAAGAAACACGTATATCTCACATACAAGAACGCCATGGGAACAAACAAGAAGTACCCCAAAGATGAGAGTAAGCTCCAAAGAGAAAGTCCCCATCGATCAGCAGCCATAAGTAAATTGGATCTGGCACCTTAAGTGCCTTAAAAACCAGAAGTTAAACCTTAAATGGTATCCTGATTCTTAAAGGAAGCTCGTAAATTGCTTGCCGAACAAATAGGTGACATAATCAACATGAGCAATGCTCTTGACTCTTGAACAGAGGGCAGAAGTGTAAGAAGAGGAGGTGGGAAGCATTTCTTAGCATTAGGTTGCTCAACATGGAGGGATAATACACACATACATGATGGTTGCCACAAGGAGAGCCCTGATGGAGTAGGACATTTAAAAGTATGTGGCTTCCTGCAAGGAATCTGGGAACTGTAGCTTGGTGAGGGGTTAACTACAAGAGCCAGGATCCTTTGTGGGAAGCCCTATGCTTTAAATGTATGTCGTGGATGTGAAGCTTTCTGAAAACTATTTGAAAACTTTCTTAGGGTCTGGAAACCAAGCCTTATGAGGAACAGTTGAGTCTGGAAAAGAGGAGACTGAGAGGAGATATGATAGCCACCTTCAAATATCTCAAGGGCTGTCACATGGAAGAGAAGGGATGTGGATGAGAACAAGCTTGCTTTCTCCTGCTCTGGAGCGTAAGACTCGAACCAATGGCTTCAAGTTACAAGAAAGGAGATTCCGACATCTGGAAGAACTTTCTGACAGTTAAGAGCTGGTCAACAGTGGAATGGTCTCCCTTGGGAGGTTGTGGACTCTTCTTCCATGGAAGTTTCTAAGCAGAGGTTGGATGGACATCTGTCATGGATGCTTTAGTTAAGATTCCTGCATTTCACAGGGGTTGGACGATATGACCCTTGGGGTACCTTCCAACTATGCAGGTCTATGATTATACGATCTACAGGTCAGCAACCCTGCTTTCAAGAACGGTTTTCAAGTGTGAGGAGCAAATTACACCACACTCACATGTGACAGTGACATACTGCAAAATTCACTGGATAGTCCAAGCCAGGCTTCCTCAACCTCAGCCCTCCAGATGTTTTGAGACTACAATTCCCATCATCCCTGACCACTGGTCCTGCTAGCTAGGGATCATGGGAGTTGTAGGCCAAAAACATTTGGAGGGCCGAGGCCGAGGAAGCCTAGTCTATGCATCCTTGCTGGCTTTCTACCTGCACACCTGCTATTGCTGTTTGAGTTAATTTATTTGGAACTTGGAATTTGCTAGATTTAATAGTTGGGTTAGTGCCCTAGCCTCCTTTCCCTGATGCTGAACTCATGCAGCTACCTGACTCGCTTGCTGCATTGCTGCTTTGTCATTGGAGCCAAAATGATACATCCGCGAAGGCTCCCTTGCTAGTTTGCCCTACATTTATTGCGGCGACTGGATTTCTACAGGTGCTGTGTAAGCCAATTAGATCAGAAGGGCCTTGTTTGAAAAGCACAAAGGGGTGAGTAGAAATTTGAAACAGGGATGGATCTAGGTCAGTTTATCCCCCTGTGAATTGAGGTTTTTGTCAGGGGAGTGGAAAACGGGTGGTAATTAAGTGGGGATTTAAGGTGAGGATGTGGGAAGTTAAAGCCCCTCAAGGGATGCGTGAGTCTGACTCCTAGCGGAAGGTTGCAAACTGGACTAGTTTTTAAATGATTTTGAAACTAAATAAAGCACTGAGATTTAACTTGGACTGTGACAAACTGAAATTTAGCCTCAGCCTTCTATTTATATGCTGCACTTAATTAATCTTAAACCCATCTTTAACCAAGGTTTGTTAAAATGCAAGTTACCTTCTAGTTTTAAAAACTCAACCAGATGTAGCCATGAACTGAAAGATGAAACTTTTAAATTGGACTGAGGTTTATCCTAACACATAGCCTATGTGCTGTCCTTTTACAATCTAAGCTGAATATTACACTGAACTTGAGCTAAAAGCTCAGTCTACGCTTCACTTTAAGTTGGCTTTTCCACTAGCTAGGTCAGCGGTATGTCAAACTATATTTTAGGGTTGTGGGTTATCCTCTCCAAAAATGGGGTATTGTCTAGGTTTCTGGTTGGAGTTTATTGTCGCGTCTCAAGAGTGCCTAGCCAGGGCAGAGCTGAAAACTAAGTTTCCATAGGCTTATCTGCTAAGCGATCAGTTTTTAAAGGATTCGCCCCACTGAGATTTAGTTCCTGGACAGATCATGAAGCTGAGGCTCCAATACTTTGGCCACCTCATGAGAAGAGAAGACTCCCTGGAAAAGACCCTGATGTTGGGAAAGATGGAGGGCACAAGAAGAAGGGGACGACAGAGGATGAGATGGTTGGACAGTGTTCTCAAAGCTACCAGCATGAGTTTGACCAAACTGCGGGAGGCAGTGGAAGACAGGAGTGCCTGGCGTGCTCTGGTCCATGGGGTCACGAAGAGTCGGACACGACTAAATGACTGAACAACAACAACACAGTGCTTTGGGTGTCCTTTACCTTGCTTTTGGTGCCCCACTGTTAAAGTTTTAGCTGATGCTTAAATAAAATAAATAAAGTCCCTTACAGAGCTGCCTAACTTGCTTGTTTCCGTAACATTTTGTCACTGGGGCAGAAATGCTTTGTCAACTGGACTTGCCCTCTTGCCTGACGATACAATCATGTTGCAGCTCTTCCTTGGTTGCTCCACAACATACAGTGCTGAATTTACGTATAAGCTAAACAAGCTATAGCTTAGGGTCCCACTCTCTTGGGGCCGCCCAAAAAATTAAAGGGAAAAAAACTGGATGTACATTTCCAAAATATAAGATAAAAAAACAAATAAAATAAAACCTACATACAGCAACAGTGTTTTGTGTTGTGTAGGCTCCTATGATGTAAGTAATGGGCCTGCTAGCCTGCTCCCTAAAATATCACTGGTTTGCCCATTTCTATATATAGGGTGCCTACACTATTAATCTACTTCTTCTTAATTGCATTTCAGTTCAACAATTACTTTGATAAAATCCACATTTATGGATACCTATTGGGTCCATAAATTACCACATAGCATATAAAAAGGTCAAAGGACCCCTGACCATTAGGTGCGGTCGTGGCCGACTCTGGGGTTGTGGCGCTCATCTTGCTTTATTGGCTGAGGGAGCCAGCATACAGCTTCCGGGTCATGTGGCCAGCATGACTAAGCCGCTTCTGGCGAACCAGAGCAGTGCACGGAAACACCGTTTACCTTCCCGCTGGAGTGGTACCTATTTATCTACTTGCACTTTGACTTGCTTTCAAACTGCTAGGTTGGCAGGAGCAGGGACCGAGCAACAGGAGCTCACCCTGTCGTGGGGATTCGAACCGCTGACCTTCTGATCGGCAAGTCCTAGGCTCCGTGGTTTAACCCACAGCTCCATCCACGTCCCTATATAGCATATATTCAACACAAAAAAACAGTGGCAATTTGTTGTTGACAAAGGACAGCTGGACATATAAAGGGCCCCATTACCTTCAGTAGCTTAGGGCCTCATCAAACCTAAATCTGGCCCTGATAACATACTTCATTTGTGAGGTAGCATGTTTAAATACTCCTGAACACATTTGGGGTGTTTGTGTGGAACATATTGTGCACCACACAAGCATGACAGGGAGAAGTATGTCTGTCCCCCATCCCCTGGAACTTCTGGAACTTTTCTTTTACTCATAAGAGTATAAGAACTGTTCTACTGTATACGACCAGAGGATCATCCTGAATTCTGTCCCAACAGTGATCAGTCAAATACGTTTGGCATTTGATTCCCCTTCTCCCCGATAAGCAAATGCACACAATTTCCTTCTTCTCCCCAGACTCTGGTCCTCTTTTTTCTCCTACATTTTCACTTCTTGGTAGGTACAGCATTTAAGAATTAATACATTTCATTATTGATCTATGCAGCTATATCTGGCATACGCAATGGTGAAGTGAAAGGTGTTCTCCATATTTTGTTATTACCCTCCCCTGCTTTGCATCTAAATTCTCCTCTTACACGTATTTTTAGACACTAGTATGATGTGAAATATTATTGCTTTGGAAATGACAGGCAAGTCTATTTTGCTCGTTCGAGTGATGCACCAAGACAGAGAACCTGCTCTGTCATCCAACTTTGGCAGAGTACAAATACTGGATGGCAGAGCATGTATTTTAAGGTTTAAACAAAAGTGCTGAGAGCTGACTTTGCTAATTTATCAAAAGTGTCTCCTGCCCCCTCTTGGGATTTTTGTGGCTGGCAGTGATCGGGCTGCCTTTTCTGATACAAGCAGAAGTTTTGGAACCCAGACCATTTTATCATTTTGAAGTTCGCATTCAAGATGGTTCCAACTCTGCTGGCAGAGGCACCACTCTAGGTTTCAGTAGTGAGGAGGAGGGAATTGGTTCCAGTGTGGGATGGACAAAATTCACAGCAAGATTCTAAGGGGTGCGGTGCTTTTGGATAATTAAAATTAGTCTCCTCCCAGCCCCTGCAGGTTATATTAGCTGTTTTGGCTAGAATTATTTTTATGTTACAATAACCAACAATTCTCTACGAACACATGTAGTCTAAAACACTGAATGTGCATAGATAGCAAGATGTATACAGTACAGTGGTACCTCAGGTTAAGAACTTAGTTCGTTCTGGAGGTCCGTTCTTAACCTGAAACTGTTCTTAACCTGAGGTACCACTTTAACTAATGGGGCCTCCTGCTGCCGCCGCTGCGCAATTTCTGTTCTCATCCTGAAGCAAAGTTCTTAACCTGAGGTACTATTTCTGGGTTAGTGGAGTCTGTAACCTGAAGCGTCTGTAAACTGAAGCGTCTGTAACCCGAGGTACCACTGTACCTCCCCACACCATCCCTAAGAGGCACATTCTCTGACGGGTGCTGATTCTGACAACATACAATGTGAAAAAGAATGACGGGCCTTGGATGATATGGTCATTGCCAGGCCTTGAATGCCAAATGCTTTTGCAGAGTTGGCCAAGGATTGCAGGGCACCTGGGCCAACGTACTGTTTTATGCCACAATCCTTTTAATTTATTTCATAAAACTTCCATGCTGCTTGATTGCAAAACAAACAAAAGCCCTCAAAGTGGTTGTGTTGGCCCCCTGATACCTGCATTCTAAACCCAATACTGTCCAGGGCACCACAAGGCCATACTGAGTTTTAGACAGTCCAGGGGCAGTGGTACAAAACTTAGACATCAGTTGGCCATGGGGAGTGAAAAGAGAAAAGGATCAGAAAGGAAGGAGGTGTCAAATTTCGGGGGACATCAAAATGGGGTGGAGCAGATGGTTATTGACAGACGGCCAAGCCCAACTTGAGTGGAGGCCTGAATCCAGTTTGTTGAGAAAATGACTAAAATGGGTTAAGTCAGCCTGGGTAGCTCAGTTGGTTACAGTGTGGGGCTGATAATGCCAAGCTTTCAGGTTTGACTAATAATAATAATAATAATAATAATAATAATAATAATAATAATAATATTTATACCTGGCCCATCTGGCTGGGCTTCCCCAGCCACTCTGGGCGGCTTCCAACAAAGATTAAAAATACATTAAAATGTCACACATTAAAAACTTCCCTGAACAGGGCTGCCTTCAGATGTCTTCTAAATGTCAGGTAGTTGTTTATCTCTTTGACATCTGATGGTAGGGCATTCCACAGGGCGGGTCCCACTACTGAGAAGGCCCTCTGCCTGGTTCCCTGTAGCTTTGCTTCTCACAGTGAGGGAACCGCCAGAAGGCCCTTGGCGCTGGACCTTAGCATCCGGGCAGAATGATGGGGATGGTGACACTCCTTCAGGTATACTGGGCCGAGGCTATTTAGGGCTTTAAAGGTCAACACCAACACTGTGAATTGTGCTTGGAAACGTACTGGGAGCCAATGTAGGTCTTTCAAGACCGATGTTATGTGGTCTCGGTGGCCGCTCCCAGTCACCAGTCTAGCTGCCGCATTCTGGATCAGTTGTAGTTTCTGGGTCACCTTCAAGGGTAGCCCCACGTAGAGCACATTGCAGTAGTCCAAGTAGGAGATAACTAGAGCATGCACCACTCTGGCGAGACAGTCTGCGGGCAGGTAGGGTGTCAGCCTGCGTACCAGATGGAGCTGGTAGACAACCTCAAATAAATTTATCCCTCACACCTATCTCTAACGTATATTGTATTTTTGTGTGTGGAGAGAAACTTTGTTTATGCATGGAGGAACATCCACATCTACCTGCAGTCTGACTTGGTCTGACTTGGTACTGCCCAGGTACCTCTTCAGCTTCATTAGCACTGAGAGCCAGTGTGGTGTGGTGGTTAAGAGTGGTAGACTCGTAATCTGGGGAACCGGGTTCGTGTCTCTACTCCTCCACATGCAGCTGCTGAGTGACCTTGGGCTAGTCACACTTTTTTGAAGTCTCTCAGCCCCACTCACCTCACAGAGTGTTTGTTGTGGGGGAGGAAGGGAAAGGAGAATGTTAGCCGCTTTGAGACTCCTGAAGGGGAGTGAAAGGCTGGATATCAAATCCAAACTCTTCTTCTTCTTTTTCTTCATTAGGGCACAGGGACCAAAATGGTGTGGGAACCACTTCCCTAAGAGTCCACTTCCCTTAGCCTCTTCTGAAGCAGTGTACAGAACCACCATGCAATAAACCCAATCCTTCTAAAAAAAAACCCTGTACAGCAGCAGGTCTGAACTAGCATGTGGTCATTGCTTGGCAAATGCCTCCGTGCTAAGTTTAGCTTCATATTGATTGCAATTTGCCTTGGGATGTTTTGCATGGAGAAAAAGCCTGGAAATGGAAGATTATAATGTATTATTGCATTTACAGCATTGATAATATTGAAAATCATTTCCTAATTTCCACAGGAATATTTTGGACACATTTTCTGAGCTAAATGGAGATATTAAGACGGGCACATCGGTTCCATTACAAGGGGGGAAGCGAAGGATGTTGGTGTATCGGTATTGCAAAATAGTCAATTTGCTTCTTAAATTGGAAACTGTCAAGGCTCTGTAGAAATTAAACTTGTTTTTAGCTAGATTTTAAGATTAGATTAGTCCTCACTGCCTGCATACTTGAAATAAAATCATAAATGAATGCTGGATATAAACTGAAGATGATATATAAGAGCACCCACTTCAAGTTGTTTGCTAAAGTGTTTAACTTTTTATTAAATGAAGAACAAAGTTTCCAAGGTGCAGGAAAAGAGAGCGAGAGAGTAAAACAACTGGTTAAGTACTTCCAAAGAGCTCTCCATCAAGAAGACTGTGACACTGCTCTCTCTTTGCACAGAGGAAAGAGCAGCACTGCTCAAACAGTGCAGCGTGACCTATATAAAGTCCAGGGTGGTAATCTAGCTCCCTCAGAATCAACTGGGGTTTTGCCACGGTAGGTAGAAAATGGGTAGTGTGGAAAACATATCAGCCAGAAACAAAACAGAAGGTCTGATCCCACTTCATCCTAAACACATCTGGGCACAATCCAATGTAAGTTAAGCACTGTTGTTGTTGTTTAGTCATGTCCGACTCTTCGTGACCCCATGGACCAGAGCACGCCAGGCACTCCTGTCTTCCACTGCCTCCCGCAGTTTGGTCAGACTCAAGCTGGTAGCTTCGAGAACACCGTCCAACCATCTCGTCTTCTGTCGTCCCCTTCTCCTTGTGCCCTCCATCTTTCCCAACATCAGGGTCTTTTCCAGGGAGTCTTCTCTTCTCATGAGGTGGCCAAAGTATTGGAGCCTCAGCTTCAGGATCTGTCCTTCCAGTGAGCACTCAGGGCTGATTTCCTTCAGAATGGATGTTTGATCTTCTTGAGCTATCTGCCACATGCTTGGTCAGTTAGTTAAGTATTTTTTTATTGATTAACTTGATTGGGGGGCAGCTGCCCCCCTGCCTCCTCCGGCTATCTATAAATCTCAGGAACAGAGGAAGCTGCCTTATTACTGGTTCAAACCTTGGTGCATCTAGTTCTATGCTGACTTTCAGAGGCTCTTCAAGATTCTCTCCATTAGGGTTCTCTCTCAGGTCTGAGGGGTTTCGCGTTTGCCCCACAGCTGGAAAACACACTTTTTTACCGCTGAATCACAGCAATTGCAACCTGCGGAAAATCTGATGGCTCTTTTGTCTGATTCAGCCCTAAACAAAAGGTTGATACCAAACCATGCATTTAAAAACAACAACACAGGGAGGCAGGGGTAATTATTTTGCATTGGAAAGCAATCTGGAGTAGAACGTTGCAGTCTGATAGGTCCCACCCTTGACCTCCCAGGTTTTGCTGCCACTATCACCACCTGAGCGTTAGGAGAAAGTGGCAACATTATATTATGGATAGGCATGGACAAAGGGAATCTGGTGCAATGGGTCAGTGTGCCTGGCTGCCAACCAGGAAGAAGAGAAGAAGAGTTTGGATTTGATATCCCGCTTTATCACTACCTGAAGGAGTCTCAAAGAGGCTAACATCCTCCTTTCCCTTCCTCCCCCACAACAAACACTCTGTGAGGTGAGTGGGGCTGAGAGACTTCAAAGAAGGGTGGCAAGCCCAAGGTCACCCAGCAGCTGCATGTGGAGGAGCGGAGACGCGAACCCAGTTCCCCAGATTACGAGTCTACCGCTCTTAACCACTACACCACACTGGCCCTGGGAAGGTTCAAGGCCACCCAGGGACGGCTGTGGGCTGGATTCCTGCATCCACAGGGGTTTAGAGTAGATGACCCTGGAGGTCCCTTCTAACTCTACAATTCTCTGATTCTCTGATCCCACCAGCATTAACTCGAATGAAGTCTGGACAAATGCTGTCTTTGCCTACAGCATATGGCATGGCTTGATGCTTAAACTGCTGATTGTAAAGATCTGAGCTGTCAGGTGTCAAGGCTAGCAGTCTCGGAGTGCATCTGCATCAATGTCAGGAATCACTGAATGGAAGCAAGTCTGGGGGAGGTGAAGCAAAGCAGGCACTGGGCAGGTAGACAGGTATGTCCAGAAGCAGGCATAAGGAACTGCAGGTCAGGTTTGGACCAAGAGCCAGGCTGCTCAGCCCAGGGAAGCAAGCACTGGTCTAAGGCTTTAATGATGTAGCTTGTATCTAATGTTGCACACATGGAGACCCACTCGTGCAATGCGACTTGCCCTTCCCCTCCCTCAGCCCTCTCTGCGCCAACCCCCTGAAACGGATATTGAGGGTGTGCAGGAAGTTTCAGAGTTGAGGAAATGCATTTTCCATTTTGGAAGTCTGCTGGGCTGGATACAGCCCTATGTGTCTATACAAGACTGTCCCAACTGGGTTTCATGACTGCAAAGCTGGTGTGGTACGAGCTTTGATATGGAGCCTTGAGATTATGAGGTTCCAGTCTTTCCTTCTGTATCTGGAGAGCGGGGTTGACCCCCACCCCCACCGAGAACAGTTGACCCTGGTTTACAGCAGAAGGTTTCAGATTTTCCCCGAGGAAACTTGAGACTTCCTCGGAGCTTATTTCATACCATCCAACATTTCTCTCATGAATATAGGGGTGTCCTCTTCCACACCCTGCAATGTTTCTCCAATGAAAATAGGGACATCCTAAGGAAAAGCGAGGGACACGGGTGGTGCTGTGATCTAAACCACAGAGCCTAGGGCTTGCCAATCAGAAGGTCGGCGGTTCAAATCCCCACGATGGGATGAGCTTCCATTGTTCGGTCCCAGCTCCTGCCAACCTAGCAGTTCGAAAGCATGTCAAAGTGCAAGTAGATAAATAGGTACCACTTCGGCGGGAAGGTAAACGGCGTTTCCGTGAGCTGCTCTGGTTCACCAGAAGCAGCTTAGTCATGCTGGCCACATGACCCGGAAACTGCTAACCTAGCAGTTCGAAAGCACATCAAAGTGCAAGTAGATAAATAGGTACCACTCTGGCGGGAAGGTAAACGGCGTTTCCGTGAGCTGCTCTGGTTCACCAGAAGCGGCTTGGTCATGCTGGCCACATGACCCAGAAGCTGTCTGCGGACAAACGCCGGCTCCCTCGGCCTGTAAAGCGAGATGAGCGCCACAACCCCAGAGTCAGCCATGACTGGACTTAACGGTCAGGGGTACCTTTACCTTTTAAGGAAAAGCGGGACATTCCAGGATCAAATCAGAAACTGGGACAGCTTCTGTAAATCCGGGACTGTCCCTGGAAAGTAGGGACACTTGGAAGGCCTGTCACTGGGGTGCTTTAGTGTGAGGATTTGTAATGCCAGACCAACTTTCCTGAAATATAGCTCACTCATTACGACCAGTGAAATCAGAAGTTACAGAGGAGCATTGAATGTATTCCTGATGGAGTTCTCCCTTCACATAGGTTGACTCTGAAACTTCTCAGTGCCCTGTGTGACATGAAAGTGCCCCCAGAATCATCTGCAGTGCATCAGGCAAACATGTCAATGGAGAAATGGGGTTCCTTCAAAATTTTAAGTGGATTTTGTGGATATATTTGGTTCACAGGCAGGGTCACACGTCTTAGGGTGGATGAAAGAGCCAAGAGTCCCTCATATTGCCTGAGATTGCAGATCTCTCTTTCCACCCTCTGTAAATCACTCCTTGAATATGGAAACAAAGACGCTGAATGAGTGAATCAAGGAGCTGTTATCCCAACATACTTGATTGTGTAAATTGTCCAAAATAACACACAGTTCTGCTCATTACAGACAAAGCAGGAAGTAATCGCCAAGCATCAAAATCAAATCACGTGTAATAAGATCGCAATCCTATGCCCATTTACCTGGGGATAAACGGCATTGAACCCAGTGGGATTTACTTCTGAGTAGAAGTGTATAGGGCTGTGCTATTAAGACATCTCATTGTCTAAGGAAAATTATAATTATTTAAAGAAAGAAAAACCCTAGACAGGTTTCTGCTGCCTCCTCGCAGTATCTGACAGCACAAAAAAGAAGAAAACACAAATCTGACCGCAATAATGTAAATGCTTAAGGTACAATTCTCTCATCTTTTAGAAGATTATTAGCTTATATGAAAGGGGCCATAGCAATATACATACAGAGCAATATTGAAAAGACAATGATGTGATTTGAGAGAGAGAGGGAGAGAGAGAGGAGGGGGAGGGGGAAGCCCAACCCTCTGATCTCAAAAGCAGCAGATGAGACAGATAAAGTGCAGACCTTGATGGCAAACCTAGCAGGGAACTTTTATGCATATATAAAAGCAATTATAAAGGTGTTTGATATATTTTGGGGGCATTAAAGCAAGCCAATTAGTCTAGTTTCTTTTCTTTTCTTTGCAAAAACCCTATACGTAACACTGAGCAAACGACCTAAAATGAAGTTCAGGGAAAACAAACAAGCAAACAAACAAACAAAAACAGGCCAAAGTGGGAGGGCGAGCGTGTGTATCTCCTTTAAAATGTGCTGGAGCAGGATAGCTGAGACGGCAAAACCCAAGCTTCCCTCTCGATTCTTTTACAACTTGTGACAGCTTTCGAATGCAATTGACACAGAGACACCCAGTGCTGGAAAATTCCTTGAGGGCCTAGGATAGAAGCTGAGCTTGTATCTTCTTGTAAGGCCAAGGTACAGCCTCATTGGGCTGCTGGTAAGGGATGGGGTGTCAGTCCTGAATGCATCCCCGTGCTTTTGGGTTACAGCTGAGATATGCTGTTTGTTTGGACTAGACATTTGTTTCCGTCCGAAACCAGGAGAGTTCAAGGGAACACAAATATACCAGAGGATGTTAGACTCCCTTTCGTTTGCACTGTTGCTGTCATGCACACATTACACACAACAGGCTCCCCAGCTCATAACTGCCTTTGCTGTCGTCATCACCCCTTAAACCTTGCCTCAGAGGGCAGTTTGCACTCTTGGTTCCATCCAGAACATCCATTCACTCTGGATGTTTTCCTGCCACTGTTTAAATCAGGAACCCCCTTTAAAAATACGGGCTGATTTCCATGCATGCTTATCTGATCTTTGTGCCCTGGCTTGTTCTCAGCTCCCTTCTGAAGCATATGAGGTAAAGGAAGAGGAAAGCATATTTTTTCAGGAGGTGAAATGTGAATTTCACCACTGAGTAACTCATTGAAACAATTGACCTCAGGGGTTTCCCCTCACACTTAAGCCACAATGACCCTACCCAAACAAGGGCTCTTCCCAAGTCATGGAATCTTTTTCGGGATTCTCTAGTGATGCACATGCCTTACTCCTATTCCCTGCATTTTACTGTAATGTGTTTAATCTCAAAAGGGGAGAGCTGGTGATTGTCTGAAAAACATGGCTAGCAGCCCTGGTGAGGCTTGAATTCCAGATCTCTGGTAACAGCCCAAGTGTCTCTGGCTGTTAACCAGAAGGTTGGTGGTTCGAGCCAAGGATGGCTGTGGGCAGGATCCCTGCACTGCATAGGGTTGGACCCTACAATTCTATTATTCTGTGTTTGATGAGGATTTCAAATGCCAGAATATGAGCTGGCTTATCCAGGTTGAAGGAATCTAATCTATAAAAAAAGGTATAGGATCCCTGGACGGTTAAGTCCAGTCAAAGGCGACTATGGGGTTGCAGCACTCATCTTGCTTTCAGGTCGAGGGAGCTGGCGTTTGTCCACATGACTAAACCACTTCTGGCGCAACGGGACACAGTGACGGAAGCCAGAGCGCATGGAAACGTCATCTACCTTCCCGCTGGAACGGTACCTTTTTATCAACTTGCAGTGGCATGCTTTCAAACTGTTGGTTGGCAGGAGCTGGGACAGAGCAACAGGAGCTCACCCCATTGTGGGGATTCGAACCATCGACCTTCTGATTGGCAATCCCTAGAGGCTCAGCAGTTTAGACCACAGTGCCACCCGTGTCCCTTTTATTATATATATATATGAATTGAATGGTCTTACAGGCTATATTTATAGAGGACTACTGAGCCTAGGGCTTGCCAATCGGAAGGTCGGCGGTTCGAATCCCTGCGACGGGGTGAGCTCCTGTTGCTCGGTCCCAGCTCCTGCTAACTTAGCAGTTCGAAAGCATGTCAAAGTGCAACTAGATAAATAGGTACCACTCCAGCGGGAAGGTAAACGGTGTTTCCGTGCACTGCTCTGGCTTCGCCAGAAGCGGCTTAATCATGCTGGCCACATGACCTGGAAAAACTGTCTGCAGACAAACGCCAGCTCCCTCGGCCTATAAAATGAGATGAGCACAGCACCCCCTGAGTTGTTTGTGACTGGACTTAACTGTCAGGGGTCCATTACCTTTACCTTTATAGTGACTCTTGCAAACCAGGGATTAGGAGGATAGGCTTCCAGATCACAGGGTGGGCAGTTCAGATTCAGTCCTTTTTTCTTTTTAGAAATTCGGGGCTCAGTTCAACCCCACTGTCCATGGTTTGCTGCCCATGCTGCCTTGAATGTCAGCAGGTTCAACAGTGCAGAGGGGCAGCAACATACAAAGTAAGGACTGGAAATAATGAAGGAAGTTGGTAGAGCTGACATTACATGTGGAGGAGCAACTTGTGAATCCAAGAAGAGGCACGGGCTGAAGAGAAACAATGTGAGACTAAGGTGTGGGTGACACTGGCATCCGTCCCTGCCCAGCTTATGTTAAATAACTATTTTGCAACATTAAGGTATAGCTGCACGACAGACCTGTACAGTGGTGCCCCGCAAGACGAATGCCTCGCAAGACGGAAAAATCGCTAGACGAAAGGGTTTTCCATTTTTTGAGTCGTTCCGCAAGACGAATTTCCCTATGGGCTTGCTTCACAAGACGAAACGTCTTGCGAGTTCTTGCGAGTTTGTTTCCTTTTTCTTAAAGCCGCTAAGCCGTTAATAGCCGCTAAGCCGCTAATAGTCGCTAAGCCGCTAATAGCCGTGCTTCGCAAGACGAAAAAACTGCAAGACGAAGAGACTCGCGGAACGGATTAATTTCGTCTTGCGAGGCACCACTGTATACGAACCTTGCGAATTGTAGTTTCCGATATTGTTGAGATCTCTTGCCTAACCAATTCTTATGCTAGTTACAGGAATACCATCTCCAGGGCTTATGAAGGACAGGAAACAACTACTAACTCAGCTTGTCTCTTGGTGCAATATGTCCTTGAAGTTCCAGTAAATACAAATTATGGGCAAAATTCAGACAGATCTAATTGCTTTTCTGTCCCATTGATTTCAGCTGGAGGGCGGGAGGCAAGGCAGGGGAGAAGGAGAGTTCTTTCCCTCTCACCCGTGCCCCCTTATTGCGTATAATTTGCCCCCGTGTCTCACTTTTAGCCAAATAAATAAACATTGCTGTGCCTCCATCTCAGCTTGCTCATTCCTGAGCAACTTGGAGGAAGGGTGGGGTGTGTATGGAGGACATTATTATTATTTTCCTTGAAAAATACTTCAAATGTGCACACTGGCACTTTCCTCATTTGAAGTTGCCTTTGAAATACTCATTTAGGGGTCTAATAATTTCTACAGCTCATTTGCTGGAAACATGAACAGCGGCTAAGGCACCATCAGATACTCACACTCACTGCAGTGCTAATCTTAACTGGCCAAGGGGAAGTATTTTATAGAGTAGCTAATCGTCTCCTTCCAGAAAAAGTGGTAGTTCAGGGAGAGCTGGTCCTTCTCTCTCTCTCTCTTTCTTTTTTACTCTATAAATTGATCCCTGTTCCTTTCATCCCTCAGTACGTTGAACTTGTAGAGAGCAGTGAGGCCCCACTGGACTAATATGTAATGAAACACTCATCAGGGTTTACCTTGCCACAGTTCCTCTGTTAGGTATGCTCCCATAATCTACGTGGTGAAAATCTTGCTCAGTAAATGCTGCAGTACAAACAAGTGGCCTGTTTGCTGATTTAGAATGTGCTGTCCCAACCGTTGTCTCTGTGATGCCTCCCCCCTCCCCGCCAATGCTTACAAGCCCACATGGAGTCGTGTCCTGATCTTTGGACTTCTGACTGATCGCTAGCCAAACAGTGTTGTGATGAGGTGAACCCTGGCATACTTTCTAAAGGATTCCAAACAAATCCATCTGAGTTTCCTAATAGGAAATCAAAACGGGCTTTCGTCATAAGAAACTGAACCAAGCTCCAAATGGGGGAAGATTTAAGAAAGGATAACAAAAAAAGCATGGTGTCATTTTAATTATTTATTAATGTGTGTGCAACAGATAGGGGTATGTGGGGTGTTAGGGGTGGGGTATTACCTCTGGTGGGGGACATGTTGTGCCAGTTCTGGGGTAGTTTGGTCCCCAGCCTGCACTCACCTCTCACCTGAAGCTCCTAGTTGTTGTCATGAGCAGGTGCTGCTTACCTTCCTTATATATGTATGTATGTATGTATGTATGTATGTTGCAATGCGCTCAACGTGCAGTGGCGGAACTTCATGCGCGTCCCGGGGACATGGAGCACCGCCCACAGGAGCGTGGCGCGTGTCCCGGGGGCGTGGTGCCCCGTGCAGGGGGGGGCAGCCTCAATGGCACCCCACCGGGATTGTGCTGCCGGGGGCAATGCGCTCCCCCGCCCTCCTCTTCCTCCACCAGTGCCTACGTGGGGCTACCTTTGAAGGTGACCCGGAAACTACAACTAATTCAGAATGCGGCAGCTAGACGGGTGACTGGGAGTGACCGCCAAGACCATATAACACTGGTCCTGAAAGACCTACATTGGCTCTCAATACGTTTCCAAACACAATTCAAACCGTTAAAGCCCTAAATGGCCCTAAATGGCCTCAGCCCAGTATCCCTGAAAGAGTGTCTCCACCCCCGTCATTCAGCCCGGACACTGAGATCCAGCGCCGAGGGCCTTCTGGTGGTTCCCTCACTGCGAGAAGTGAAGTTGCAGGGAACCAGGCAGAGGGCCTTCTCGTTAGTGGTGCCCGCCCTGTGGAATGCTCTCCCACCAGATATCAAGGAAATAAACAACTATTTGACTTTTAGAAGACATCTGATGGCAGCCCTGTTTAGGGAAGCCTTTAATATTTGATGAATTGTTGTATTTTAACATTTTACTGAAAGCCACCTGAGCGGCTGGGGAAACCCAGCCAGATGGGCCGGGTATAAATCATCATCATCATCATTTGGAACATCCCATTTTGGGGCTCCATATTCTCACACAAGTCATGTGACATGCCTGAGAGCATGGCATGGCAAATGTGGCTCGGTTTTGGGCCGTGACATTTTGGAGGGTATGATATAGTCACTACCACACTTCCACCACGCTTGTATTGAACATCATGGTATTCGTGACAAGAAACAGAAATTTTCAGTGTACCACAGAATAAAGTTGGATCTCTTACTTGAGCTTGTGTCGCTTTAAGATCTTGGCTGTCTTCCTAAAAAGAAAAGTGGGGGGGGGGAGGGAGAGGATTTGCAAAGCTACATAACATCAACGGACAAACTTCCGTGAACATTATCTCATATGGAAATAATGGTACACCCCATTAATTACCCTCTCCGAGGAAAAGAAGGGGGGAATTTGTTATAAAATCAGTCCATAAGACAGAAAGTCCCAGGCATCTATTATAGAATTTACTCCTGACATAGCACATTAAAATCTGAGGAGGAAAACCCAATTTTACTGTAAAGTCAGCAAAATGCCACAGAACTAAAAACTCATGCCTGCATCCTACTAAACAGGGTGACAGTGAATAACGCCCCTAACAGTCACATTGGCCTTAAAGCTATCAGAGATTTTATAGCCAGGCATTCTTCTTATTCCAGCCTCTCATATATGCATTGAAGCGCTGTTGTTGTTTTTAAGGCTTTGGTGAAATACTGGAGTTTTCATTTAAACCTTCAGGTCCTTTACACTTGGTGAATGGATGCAACAAAGGCAGAGCATAAAAGAAATCCACTCTTCAGGTGGGCCATTACAAAGCAGAGAAAAGACTTGACTCGACGTGCCAAACAATTCATTCACCTCCAGGTAAATTAGCAGAGCTGGGTGTATGAGATGGCGCCCATGGCGCCCATTTTTTTCAGAAGCTACAAGCCTGGGAAGCCACTCCTGGAAGAATAGGAGCTAGCAACCAAGAATTGTCTTGCAAGTTGTGAAGAATAAGCCTGGGACAAACCCCCTCAATGTCCTTAGAAAGAGTGTTCTCCTTAATAGAGAACGCGGGTTGCGGTGGGGTCTGCCATGCCGCCCCTCTGTTGCCGGGCAGAATTGGAAGGTTGGCCTGTGGCAATGATTGGATGGTCGAGTTGCTGGGGAAATTTGTGTGTTGCAATTTGGTGGGAGGGATTTAAGGCTTTATATCCTGTGCACGAAGGGACGCGGGTGGCGCTGTGGGTTAAACCACAGAGCCTAGGACTTGCCGATCAGAAGGTCAGCGGTTCGAATCCCTGCAACGGGGTGAGCTCCCGTTGCTCAGTCCCTGCTCCTGTCCACCTAGCAGTTTGAAAACACGTCAAAGTGCAAGTAGATAAATAGGTACTGCTCCAGTGGGAAGCAAAACAGCGTTTCCATGTGCTGCTCTGGTTTGCCAGAAGTGGCTTAATCATGCTGGCCACATGACCTGGAAGCTATATGCCGGCTCCCTCGGCCAATAAAGCAAGATGAGCGCCGCAACCCCAGAGTCGGTCACGACTGGACCTAATGGTCAGGGGTCCCTTTACCTTTACCTTTATCCTGTGCACGCAGCTTTGGAACTTTCTCTTTTGTGGTGTGCATCGGAACACCCGCCCACCCGCCCTGTAATTAGGGGTTTTTGCGTTGACCTTGCTATGCCTGTCATGGGGTCGTCTGCAGTTGGGGGAGGGGCCTGGTAGGAATTTTGTCCATCTGGCTGATTGGCTGGGGTATTTGGTTTTCGGTTTTTGCCTTCACAACTTGTAAGTTGCGGTTAGGCATTGGTTAAAAATTGGTTGGAGAAGGGGTAAGGATTGGCTGGGCCTGCCCCTCTGATGCTGCTTCAGAAAGGGAATTCCGTTAAAGGAATCCAGGGGCT
The DNA here is from genome assembly GCF_964188315.1 of Podarcis muralis. Lineage (NCBI taxonomy): Eukaryota > Metazoa > Chordata > Lepidosauria > Squamata > Lacertidae > Podarcis > Podarcis muralis. The sequence continues at coordinate 74,155,597 of NC_135663.1, read as the reverse complement.
TGCCATGCTTTCGTCCGAATCCCTGGAAAGGGGCTACAGCCGGCAAACCCTAGGCAGCATGCGGGGAGATATGAGGGCCTGTGCCTCAGCTCCATTTCTCCCCAATATTGTTTTCCCTTACTGGCTTTCGGTGGTGCCCAGAAGTCAGTTCTGTCCCCAGGCGGGAGGGACAGATAGTCTTAACCAATGCCTAAGCAACCACTAACAATCATGTATGTTAATAAAGTTGTGGCCAAAATTATGCCAAAAACCTTAAACAAAAATTGTGTGTGTGTTGTGAGTTATTTGAGGGGTGGCTTGGGGACCTCGACATGCAACAGTCTAACAGACAAAATGGGGACCGCTCTTCTGCTTTCAGGAGTGAGGGGAGAAGCTTCTCTGAAATTTTGGGCAAGCGAATCCTTCTTACCTGGTCCTGGGCCTTCTCAGAATTCCAGTCAGCAGGAAGCTGTGTAGAGAGATTTGCACAGCGTCCTGTTGGTCATGCATCCCTGAATTCTTGGAAATGGTGCCATGTGATGTGGCATTGCTCCTAAGGCAATAAAGGAAACGTACTGGGAGCCAATGTAGGTCTTTCAGGACTGGTGTTATGTGGTCTCGGCAGGGCAGTTGAGGGGTACACTCTGCAGGAAATAGTGAGATAACCTGCATTTTCATAATTGAACAGGCATTTGCAGTCAGAGCAACATTGATAATTATGGTGTGTGTGTGTGTGTGTGTGTGTGTAAGAGGGGGCAGTTGAGCAAATGAAAGAAGGAGGAACAGAAAGAGGAAAATAGGTGGAGGTGGAAATGAGGAGGTGGAAATGAGGGGTTGTTGAGAGTATGAGGCATAGGAATGGGGTGAAGATGTAAGCAGGGGCATGAAAGGGTCTGGAGAACAGAAAGGAATTGTTTCTTTATAATTTAGCGGAAGGTGAAAGGGGTGCTTAGTAGTTCAAGTTTGTGGGAGAAGATGCAGGAGGTGGCTTGTGTGCAAGAGGGATTGCACAAAAGTGGGGAGGCATGGGGTGAAGGTGGAAACAGGGGTGCAAAGTGGGGGTGCAGAATAGAAGAGAGAAGTGGCTTCAGAAAGGGTTCTGGGAAAGGTGAAAAGGAAGCTTAGTAGTTGTGTGGATTGTGAAGCTCTGGAGATTAACGTGGGGACAGTGATGGGGTGTCTGGCAAGTGGGGCAAGCAGGGGTACAGGTCCGAGTACAATCAATACAAACACAAGATTAATAATATTCAGAATAGTCACCAGTTATGAAAACACATTTCTTAATATTTTAATTTATGCATTAGTAAAAGGTAAAGGACCCCTGACAGTTAAGCCGAGTCATGAACGACTCTGGGGTTGCGGCGCTCATCTCGCTTTACTGGCTGAGGGAGCCTGCGTACAGCTTCCGGGTCATGTGGCCAGCATGACTAAGCCGCTTCTGGAGAACCAGAGCAGTGCAGGAAAACGCAATTTACCTTCCCGCTGTAGCAGTACCTATTTATCTACTTGCACTTTGATGTGCTTTCGAACTGTTAGGTTGGCAGGAGCTGGGACCGAGCAATGGGAGCTCACCCCGTTGCGGGGATTTGAACCTCCGACCTTCTAATTGGCCAGCCCTAGGCTCTGTGGTTTAGACCACAGCGCCACCTGCGTCTGTGAATAATCGCTCCTGATCCCCTACTCATCTAGATAGGCTAAAATGCTTGATATGACAATAGCTGATTGTACAAGCTTTCAGGCCTTGGAAAGACCAGGTTCTGAGACCCCTGAAAGCAAAGTGTAAGACTTGTTGACATCACAGAGCTACAAGGGCTTGTAATAACCTAATGTTGTGTATTTCAAAGATCCCTAGTGTAGCAGAACCTGCGCAGTGCTCATAAAACGTCATCTGCAGGAGTCAAACCGTCTTCGCTTCTCAATTACTGTAGTTTTCCATGGCTTCCGAGGGCGGCCTATTAAGTATTCAGTGTCAAGGCACACCATGCTGTTTCTTGTACCGACTTCTGACACACTCATTAGCTTAGACTCTTGGAGTTTCTGATTATGTCCCTGATAGTCAGAAAAGCCACTAATAGGAGGTAATGAAAAGGAATAAAAACAGCCAGTCAGTGTGTAGGAATTCCATTTCGGAAGACACTCTGCATTCACCTATGATGGCCTGTGGTCATTTTAGTTTGGACACGGCATACCACCGGGCTGCCAGGTTCAATATACATGGAGTCCAGTTGCAAGTGGCTGAAATGAGGCCTCCACGATTTGATCATTTAGACAAGAAAGGAAATTGTCACTTTCATTTCAGAATAATGGCTTTTGAATAACAGAACTGCCTATTATTTCCAACGCCCACCCCAATCCAATCTATACACTCTTAACCAAGTAGGAGAAGTGTGAGGAAAGAGAATCAACAAATCTGAATGGTCTATATGGACTGTTCAGTGAAGGTTGGTCCAAAGTCCTCCCAAGCAAGGAGAATTTTGAGCATTTGAATGCACACACAAAAAATCTCAAAGCCACATACTCTTTCCCATTTCTCACACACTTTACATTTCAATTTGAACTCAGAGAAGACCTGCAAATGTTTCCGTTAATCTGCTGTTCTCTGGCCAATCAAGTCTTTTGGTTTAGGATTGGCTAATCCAAAAGGTAGCTATGACAAAGTGCCCCTTTCCATATATCTCTGGGCAGAAAAAATGTGTGAAATTTGAGAAGTAGTAGGACTGCCAGGTCTTCGGCCCTGGTTGTATTGATTTCCCCTCCCTTTTGTTGTTATAAGGCAAGTCCAGTCTTTGTGTTGGATGAGGAAGACTGAATTAAGAGCAGTCCTGAGCAAGGTATGGCGAGAAAATGAGAACAATTTAGCCACACCTCTTTGACTCTTTTGGTCACATGATCTTCTAGCAGCCCCACCAGGGCTAAGTGGGCACCAGCCACCATTGGGACTGTTTGCAGCACAATATGGTTATCAATCATCAAATAGAGGGCAGCTAAGATTAAACTGATGAGTTGGTACATATATATATATATATATATATATATATATATACACACACACACACACACACACACACACACACACCACACACACACAGCGGTACCTCGGGCTAAGTACTTAATTTGTTCCGGAGGTCCGTTCTTAACCTGAAACTGTTCTTAACCTGAAGCACCACTTTAGCTAATGGGGCCTCCTGCTGCCGCCGTGCTGCCGGAGCACGATTTCTGTTCTCATCCTGAAGCAAAGTTCATAACCCGAGGTACTATTTCTGGGTTAGCGGAGTCTGTAACCTGAAGCGTCTGTAACCTGAAGCATATGTAACCCGAGGTACCACTGTATATATATACCAAAACTAACACTGAGCAAAGTTGTGCCGAAGTTAAGCCTGTTTGATTTCTTGGAACAAATAGAAAAAAGGTGTTTAGTTTTGCCTAGATCCCATCCATTAAAAAAACCCCGCAACAGCAATGTGTTAAAATGCCTGGGAACTGTATACAAAAATGACTACCTTTCCCATTTTAAAAAAGGGAGCAAAAGCACTGACCTGTTGGATCAAAACAATCTAAGTCCAATGTTTGTTTTCAACAGCAGACAGCTAAATGCTCCTTAATAATAGCAGCTATTATTAATATTAAAGGGATGATGAGTGCAGTTCCAACAGGAAGAGTAAATGACGGACTGCACAGAGGTGCATGCACATTAAATTCAAACTAGGACGGAGAGCAGGCAAGTGTGTCCTGAAATATGTGGCAGGTGATTGGCTAAATTCTGAGCATCTTCATCTGAAGAAAGCAGAGATGGTTCCAAGGCTGCCCATTATACAGTCTACACCTGTAAAAGCAATAACTTGATTGTGCTTCTGTTTCTGCAGGTTTATCATTAACTCTGAGGGACCATGGGATTGCTGCTGAAGAGTTATCTCCCCCCCCCCCCGGATATATTACTAAGCCACCATTAATGGCCAATTCGCTGGAGTGTAAACCACTCACTGCTATGCCTTGGGCTGTCTGGTTTGTTCAAGTTAACCATGGAACAAAAATAACTGCTATTTTGGCAAGCATCAGCTCTGCTTTACTGTGGGGAACTCATCGGTCTTGAGCGCTCAGCGTTTTCAGATGCAAACAGCCCTCCAAATTAGGGATGTCCTGCTTCTTATAACCACTGCTAAGCAACCACCTGCACATGCTCCTATTCAGAAGCGGGACAGGTACTCGTCCCATATGCGAGACCTCTGGTGTTTTATTCGTCAATCCGTCTCAGCTTTGCGAGGGAGCTAGCAAATTATGTATTGCCTGTTTTGTCAAAATCATCACTGATGACAATTCCGGCGTCAAGAGGCTCATTTTATCCTGCAGATGTTGGGTTTCTCTAAAAGATGTTGGGTTTCTCTAAGAGAGCCAGTGTGGTGTAGTGGTTAAGAGCGGTCGACTCGTAATCTGGTGAACCGGGTTCGCGTCTCCGCTCCTCCACATGCAGCTGCTGGGTGACCTTGGGCCAGTCACACTTCTCTGAAGTCTCTCAGCCCCACTCACCTCACAGAGTGTTTGTTGTGGGGGAGGAAGGGAAAGGAGAATGTTAGCCACTTTGAGACTCCTTCAGGCAGTGATATCAAATCCAAACTCTTCGTCTTCTTCTTCTAACAACCCCCACCCCCCCGGAGATAAATACATCACACACACGTACACACACAAACACACATGTGCATGTGATGTACATCTTGGAAGAAGAGATCCCAGATGCACACGCACCAATTGTACAATGGGAGATAAAGAAATAAGTGTATCTTTTCGAAAACTCAAGAAGCTCCCCACTTCAACTCTTCAGAGTACACCAGTGGGTGCTATATTTATTGTTCGGAGAGGGTGGGATGAATTGCGGGGAAACACTGAGCTTTTTATAGTAAGCGAACGGTCTTCTCTCAGTCGCTCTTGTGTAGCTGCCCAAATTTCTGCAGACCACAATGATGCCATTTCTAGCCAGCCCCTCCCACTGTATCTGTTTGCGACACAGATATTTCAGATGTCATTTTAGTGTTAAAAAGGTAAAGTGACCCCTGACCATTAGGTCCAGTCGTGGCCGACTCTGGGGTTGCGGCACTCATCTTGCTTTATTGGCCGAGGGAGCCGGCGTACAGCTTCCGGGTCATGTGGCCAACATGACTAAGCCGCTTCTGGCGAACCAGAGTAGCGCACGGAAATGCCGTTTACCTTCCCGCCGGAGCGGTACCTATTTATCTACTTGCACTTGACGTGCTTTCAAACTGCTAGGTTGGCAGGAGCAGGGACTGAGCAACGGGAGCTCACCCAGTTGCGGGGATTCGAACCGCGACCTTCTGATCGGTAAGTCCTAGGCTCTGTGGTTTAACCCACAGCGCCACCCGCGTTTTAGTGTTACTTCCATATTAAAGCAAAAAGAGAGCCAGTTATTGAGATATTAAGCTAAGCCTAGTGTAGATACGGGACGCGGGTGGCGCTGTGGGTAAAACCTCAGCGCCTAGGACTTGCCAATCACATGGTCGGTGGTTTGAATCCCCGCGGCGGGGTGCGCTCCCGTTGTTCGGTCCCAGCGCCTGCCAACCTAGCAGTTCGAAAGCACCCCCGGGTGCAAGTAGATAAATAGGGACCGCTTACCAGAGGGAAGGTAAACGGCGTTCCGTGTGCTGCGCTGGCTCGCCAGATGCAGCTTTGTCACGCTGGCCACGTGACCCGGAAGTGTCTGCGGACAGCGCTGGCTCCCGGCCTATAGAGTGAGATGAGCGCACAACCCTAGAGTCCGGCAAGACTGGCCCGAACGGGCAGGGGTACCTTTACCTTAATGTAGATACTCGCTATGAGGTTCTTTGCTTGATAGGCCAGGACTCAGCATATTTCCTCCATAATGGAACTGAAAGCAGTGTACAGTGGTACCTTGGTTTTAGAACAGCTTAGTTTATGAACAACTTAGAAATAGAACACTGGAAACCCGGAAGCAGGTATCTTGGTTTGTGAACTTTGCCTTGGAAGCAGAACATGTTCCGCTTCCTGTTGAGTCTGTTCCATTTGTAAATTGAGTCCCCCACTGCTGATCAGAGGCTTCCTGTTGAGTCTTTCAACCGTTGAGTCCTGAGCACCCACGCAACACAGAGGTGATATTTGGAGATTTTGTTTTTGCTATTTTTATTACATTTTTGTTTGTGTGGCTTTTTAGTGTGGTTTTTTTGTTTTTTGTTTTTTGTTTACTGTGACTTGTTCATCATTTTATGGCACTGACTTGTGACTGTGGCTTTTGACTTCGTTTTTGTGACTTGTTTTTGTTACTGTGTGGAACCCAATTCAGCTACTGATTGGTCGATTGTGTGACTGCAGAAATGGATAAAAGCCCCCCATCCGAAAAAGGATTATCATCAGTGCACGCTAAAAAAAATAAAAATTATCAGCTACAATACTGTCTTATTTCTTTTATAGCACAGTACATTGGTTATTGCTTTCATTTTATGGCTCAATGGTCTCATTAGATAGTAAAATTCATGTTAAACTGCTGTTTTAGAACACTTTGGTTTTTGGAACAGACTTCCGGAACGGATTAAGTTTGGGAACCAAAGTACCACTGTACTTGTTCCTGGCACATCCCCTGCAGTTGCTGACCAGACCTGGAACTGCTTAGCTTTAGGTGCCTTCAGACATGCTCAAGTACCTGTGTAGCACATATATTCTTCCCCTCCAGCAGGGCTAGTGGCCATTTAAAAAGGTAAAGGTACCCCTGCCCATACGGGCCAGTCGTGTCCGACTCTGGGGTTGTGTGCTCATCTCACTTAAGAGGCCGGGAGGCAGCGCTGTCCGAAGACACTTCTGGGTCACGTGGCCAGCGTGACGAAGCTGCTCTGGCGAGCCAGCACCAGTGCAGCACACGGAAACTCCATTTACCTTCCCGCTATAAAGCGGTACCTATTTATCTACTTACAGTTAAGGGTGCTTTCGAACTGCTAGGTGGGCAGGAGCTGGGACTGAAAAACAGGAGCTCACCCCACCGCGGGGATTCGAACTGCCGACCATACGATCGGCAAGTCCTAGGCACTGAGGTTTTACCCACAGCACCACCTGTGTCCATTTAGGTTGGGGAAAAATTGAAACGAAGAAGAGTTAAATGCCCCTTCCCCCCTCCTCATTGCACTGATAAAAATCCAAACTCCCCACTGTGATTTCTTTTCTTTTCTTTTTTTAAAGTGGGGAAATCCAGTCACAGATTTTGCCTCATCCCATCTGTTTTGTACCTCGCAATAAAGCTTTGTTGTGTTAAATACCAGCACATCTCAGTTGACGCAGGCAGGAGTTTCTTATTTTGGAAATCAGCAATGGGAAGCCAGCTAAACCCATTAAATCTCTCAGGACGAAGGGATTAAGTGGCTTTGGGAATTGCCACTGGGCATTGAGCTCAATAGTTTTTGGGAAACAGAAAACCCTTAAATGGCTGAGCAGTGTTTTGCAAATATTAAAGAGCTTATTCTAGTCAGAATTCTACACTGTCAAAGTTATGGGAAAGAATCAAATTGTTTTTACACTCAAGTATGGTTTTAAAAAAGCAGAGACAAAGGTCTACATAGTTAAAGCTATGGTTTTCCCAGTAGTGATGCATGAAAATCAGAGCTGGACCATAAAGAAGGGTGATCGCTGAAGAATTGATGCTTTGGAATTATGGTGCTGGAGGAGACTCTTGAGAGTCCCATGGTCTGCAAGAAGATCAAACGCATCCATTTTGAAGGAAATCAGCCCTGAGTGTTCACTGGAAGAACAAATCCTGAAGCTGAGGCTCCAATACTTTGGCCACCTCATGATAAGACTCCCTGGAAAAGACCCTGATGCTGGGAAAGATTGAGGGCACAAGGAGAAGGGGACGACGGAGGACGAGATGGTTGGACAGTGTTCTCAAAGCTACCAACATGAGTTTGACCAAACTGCGGGAGGCAGTGGAAGACAGGAGTGCCTGGCGTGCTCTGGTCCACGGGGTCACGAAGAGTCAGACATGACTAAACAACAAACAAACAAACATGGTTCTGTATGGCATCTTATGTAACATAGAAAATACTAGAACAGCCAACAACACAGGGTAAGATCCAGAACGTCATTGTCTGTTGGCGATCACACATTTACTTGAACGGATTGTTTTTGGAGGGAGCACCATGTGACTTGCAAGAATGCATAATTCACTGAAACATTTGATGGGTAGGTTGACATTAACATCTTATTAAAATAGGAACATTTTAATAAATAGAAAATATGAAACACATATAATAAGTTTTTCTCCTTAAAAGGGGTTCTAATTCTATGCATGGGAAAAGTTTTTACTCTGTAAAATATTTCAGCTGCAATCCTAACCCCAACCTCATTGGATTCAGTAGGACCTACTTCTGAGTATTGGTTCTGAGTATTATTTATTAAATTTCTATGCTAGCCTTTCTCCCAAAGGAGCCTAGGGTGGCAAACACCACAGTGATATAACAGTACTATTTGAAAAATAAAAATAAAGCAATTTTAAATATTTTAAACAATTTTTAAAGTTAAGAACCTCTAAAAATATCTAAGTAGACATGGTTAGGATTACATTATTTGGCTGTTCAATGATGTGAAAACTGGAAACATTTAGATGGGACTCCCAACTGTAAAACTAACCGATAGACCAAACTAGATGTTTGACTAATGTGGGGAAACATCTACCTCGCCTTTCCAGTCCTTGAGATGGCTTATATCAGACAAAAAATGTAATGAAATAATTACAGCCTAAAAAATGAAATGACTGAAGAAATGGAAAAGTGATAGATAAGCAATTAGTGGACTAGTTCAGTGATTTTAGATTCTGTGGTTAACAGCCTTATTGGGTGCCGCTGTGGGTAAAACCTCAGCGCCTAGGACTTGCCGATCGTATGGTCGGCGGTTCGAATCCCCATGGCGGGGTGCGCTCCCGTTGCTCGGTCCCAGCGCCTGCCAACCTAGCAGTTCGAAAGCACCCCCGGGTGCAAGTAGATAAATAGGGACCGCTTACTAGCGGGAAGGTAAACGGCTTTTCCGTGTGCTGCTCTGGCTTGCCAGAGCAGCTTCGTCACGCTGGCCACGTGACCCGGAAGTGTCTGCGGACAGCGCTGGCCCCTGGCCTCTTAAGTGAGATGGGCGCACAACCCCAGAGTCTGTCAGGACTGGCCCGTACGGGCAGGGGTACCTTTACCTTACCTTTATACCTCTGAGAAACAGTGCGATTTGTCTCTATAGACAGTGCAAGCTGGAGCTGGCAAGGATTTGGCCCTTGGCCCTGAACAATGCGACAGTTCCCAGGCAAATCTTTACCATTATTGACTGTTAAAGTCATTATTGACTTCTAGAGCACACTCATTGTACTAAACCTCCATGCCATTGTTGGCAACGGAACCGCTGCTTCAATACACAGCCGTCTGGATCATAGCCAGTGTCTGGCCCACAGTTCCAAAACCTTTCTTAGCCAATCTCCTTTCTGCTTGAAATTTTCAGATCTTACCCACTGGATACTTCATGCCTACTATTTAAAGAGGTGCTTCCAGCCATTTCCCACATCAAAACTAAATGGAAACAAACCAATCAAAACTGATTTTTAACACTGGGACATCACAGTTGTTGTTGTTTTAAATGTGAATTTCCTCTGTTTACCTTAGCTTCCATGTGATTTACCACTGAATGTTTAGGGGTGGAAAAAAATGCAGTAACACAAAAGAAGTTTTAACAAGCTTCCGTGAGGCTGACAATAAGAGATGGGGACTCAGAAACATGGAAATAATAAGCAATGAGAATGCCAGCAAGCACTAGCCTCAAACAGGCACAAAATATAAAAATACACACACACATGCATTCTGCAGTCTGGTTTTGCTTTAACTATTTAGAGTGTTTCAGATTTATTTGCACCAGAAATCTTCAGGTTCCAATAATGTGAATGCTGATTCTCCCCTTCTTTGAAAATTACTGTATGAAATGTCAGGTTTTGGCACCTTTGGACTAATGTGTGGGTCCGAACTTAAGCTATGCAACAGGTTTCACGCTTATTGAAATATTAATTTAAATACCATTTTAGTACAATTAAAAAATAATCTTTTAACAGATTAAAGCAGGAATGGAATGGAACTGTGGGTGATAAACAAACAAATGGAAAACAAACCAGAAGTAGACAGATCCACCTATATCTAGTGAAAGTTCCTGTGTGATTTTCGCAGGTATTTCTGTCTTTCCAAAATGTGACATCACATTGGTTCATAAAAACAATATGTGCAAATGTTGCTGGGAAGGGCCTTCCAAATACCGTATTTTTCTGTGTATAAGACTATATATTTTCCCTATTTTTTCAAGTTTAAAATTGGGGGGTTGTCTTATACGCGGATAGTGCCTATGGGGGATATCTTTATTTGGAGTCCCAAAAAATAGGAGTCGTGTTATACATGGAAAAATACGGTAGTTGGCTCATGGTCTAGACCTGGTTACAGGTAGGTAGCCCTGTTGGTCTGCCGTAGTCAAAACAAAATAAAAAATATCCTTCCAGTAGCACTTTAGAGACCAGCTAAGTTTGGTATGCACACGAAAGCTCATACCAATAACAAACTAAGTTGGTCTAGACCTGGGGTATCCAATGTGGTCCCCTCTGAATATTGCTGGACTCCAGCTCCTATCACCCTCAGCCAGCATGGCTGTGATGGCCTGGGAATCCGATTCAGAGGATGAACCGGAGGAATCCCAGCCTGCACAGGAGTCCCCGCCTCCAGGGCCGGCTGAACTGGGGCAGGGCCTTGATTCTGAGGCGCCTGCACCTGTGCCGGATCCTCAGGAGCAGGCACCAGGTGAATCCATTCTGGCTCCAGAGGTAGTTGAGGACTCAGTGCCTACAGGTGAGTCTCCCCCTGGGCCCAGTAACCCTTCAGCCTCTCCTGAACTGCAGAGGCTCAGGGCAGAGAGGCGAAGGGAACTGGTTTCTCCCAGGAGGAGTGCTCGCCTTAAGGCCAGGAGAGGCGGGTCTCCTGGGGGCCGGGACCGCCCCTGGCCTCAGAGAAGATAAAGGCCAGTCAGCCCGGTCCCAGGTTGAGGGAGCAACGTCGTCGTTGAGTACCTGCTCTTGTCCGGACCCAGACCTGACCCTCCAGTGTTCCTGTCCCCGCTCGGCTTCCTGCTTCAGACCTCGCCCCGCTCCTTGCGAACTGTTTCCAGGATAGTGACCCAGGACCGGACTTCGACTACGTTAACGGTAACCTTCCTCCCGGGACCAGCATAATGGCAAATGGCCCAGGACGATGGGAGTGGGAGTCCAACACCATCTGAAGGGCACCACGTTGATTATTCCCGCTTTACCACCCTCTCCTCACTCAGAGTGCTGAGTTGTTTCCTCATGCACCTGGGCCAGGCCTTTGCACAGTGTTATTCACCACTCAAAGTGCTGACCAGCTTGGCATTCTATCTTACAGCTCTCCATCAAAGTGCTGACCACGTTGCTCTTGCACATGGGGCGCAGAAAACTGATTCTTCTTCCTTGCTCTGTATGATTATCTTAACAGTGCATCTTTTTTCATAACAAACCGCCACTTTTTTGTGGATCTAGGGAAAATGTCTGAATACCTGTTTTTCTTTGTATAGGACAGATATACTTTGCTGTGAATATGCAATTTTTCCCCCAATCCCAAACAACAGAAATCATGAAAAAATATATCAGTGGATGTCAGTTACAGATATCACATATCCTGGACAAATATTGGACAAATATTTGAGTGTTCAGAGAACATCCAGTGATAGCATGCTGCCTCAGAGCAAATTTTGTGGTGGTATTGAGGAGGGAGCGGATTCATGGTCTGAAATGCTTTAAAGCTGCCTCCATAAGGCTGTCTTTTTTTAAAAAAAAATATTATTTATTAAAGTTTCAAACAAAATTACAATAATACAAGAAAAGTAAAAAAAGAAAATACAAAAAACAGAAAAAATAGAATAACAATTAAAAACAAATCAGTCTTTCCATATCTTGTCTTTCATTCACTTGTTTCCCTGACCTCCTCACACCTCCCTTTTTTGCATTCCAGTTCAGTTAGTTAATTCAGCAAATCCTTTCCCTCTTTGTTCTTATCTTAATCCTTTATCTTAGTATATTATTACTTCAAGTTGACATCTATTAACAATCCATTTTTACATAGACCTTAGTAACATTGCTGCTAAAACCACTTAACTTCATTCCAACATCATTCTAACATTCATTAATTTTGCAGTATTTCTGTAGATAGTCTTTAAATTTCTTCCAATCTTCTTCCACCGACTCTTCTCCCTGGTCTCGGATTCTGCCAGTCATCTCCGCCAGTTCCATATAGTCCATCACCTTCATCTGCCATTCTTCCAGTGTGGGTAGATCTTGTGTCTTCCAATACTTTGCAATAAGTATTCTCACTGCTGTTGTAGCATACATAAAGAAAGTTCTATCCTTCTTTGGCACCAATTGGCCGACAATGCCCAGGAGAAAGGCCTCTGGTTTCTTCAGGAAGGTATATTTAAATACCTTTAATTTCATTATATATCGTCTCCCAGAAAGCCTGAATCCTTGGGCACGTCCACCAAAGGTGAAAGAATGTACCTTCAGTTTCTTTACATTTCCAACACCTATTATCGGGCAAATGATAGATTTTTGCAAGCTTGACTGGTGTCATGTACCACCTGTATATCATTTTCATAATATTCTCTCTTAAGGCATTACATGCCATGAACTTCATACCTGTGGTCCCATATGGCTGTCTTAATGTATGGGCTTCTCCACATTTCCACATGCCCCATGGCTAGAAAGCGCTGGTCTGAGTGGTTTTCCCCTTGCCAGAAGGCTTTCTAAGGACACGTCCAAGCTGGTTTGCCATTTCCCTGCTCCTTTTCCAGGGAAAAACCGCTCTTTAGTTTTAAATCAGAACAATGAGCTATCCGTGGGAAACCAGGTTGCTGTTTGTTCCGATTTAGCACTAAAGAGTGGTTTTCCCTGGGGGAAAGCCGTGGGATAAGAGGAAGTTCAGATAAGCCCTATGCCTCAGTTCTAAGGTTTGACAGGATATGTGAAGCTCAGAAACAGGTAGCAAAGTGCATTCATTTTTAATCTGAATGAAAAATGAAATGATTGTTCATCCACCCCCTCTTTTGCTTCTAATTCACATATGTGAGTAAGGAATGAAAATATAAAAATGAAGGGGAGAAAGTATGAAAATCCTTTCATTTCATTTCTCCCATTTGTTTCACATCACAGGAGGGTTTTCTGAAATTGACACAAGGGGTTGTATTGTTTTGCTTAGCAAATTGATACAAACTGATATATTCAGGGAACGTTCTGTAGAGAGAGGTGATCTTGGGATGCTCAGAGTGTGACAAGACATGAAAACTATCCAGTCGGAAGCATAAAGCAATGGGAAACTTTAGAGGATGATATCCAGTGCTGGATTTAGGTTTGATGAGGCCCTAAGCTACTAAAGGTAATGGGGCCCTTTATATGTCCAGCTGTCTTTTGTCAACAACAAATTGGTGCTGTTTTTTGTGTTGAATATATGCTATACGGTAATTTATGGACCTAATAGGATGCAGAATGTAGGCACCCTATATATAGAAATGAGCAAACCAGTGATATTTTAGGGAGCAGGCTAGCAGGTGGGGCCCATTACTTACATCATAGGAACCTACACAACACAAAACACTGTTGCTGTATGTAGGTTTTATTTTATTTGTTTTTTATCTTATATTTTGGAAATGTACATCAGGCTTTTTCCCTTTAAATTTTTTTGCTGCCAATATTAGAAATTAGAAGTTACCTGAAAGTACCAAACAGGCCTAGGATTAAATTAGGAGTTAGTTAAATAAATGAGATTTAGAACGTTAAGAAAAGTTAAGAAATCTGATTATAACTGGAATATTGTGTTTTAATAATGGTATTGGAAAACTGTTACATTCGGATACAAGGAAACTCAGATGGGAGGGACTAGAGGAAGTCAAATAATATGTTTATGAGGTTGGAAGTTTAAATAATTGATTAATTTGTGTTGTTTATGTGTTTGTTGTTATATTTTTGGTTTTTATTTGCTTTCGTTTTCCTCTTTTTTTTTTTGTTTGGTGGTGCAACACTTGTTGCAGTATGTGTTATATGTGTATGAAACTTAATAAAAATTATTGTAAAATAATAATAATAATAATTTTTGGGGGGGACCCCCAAGAGAGTGGGGCCCTAAGCTATAGCTTGTTTAGCTTATACATAAATCCGGCACTGATGATATCCCTTTATGAAATTCCTATAAAATGGCAAGTCTTTGTCCCATGTGGTTGATGAAACATGGCTGGCCTGATGTCTTAGGTGAATTGTGTAGCACTTCAGAATAACATGCTATTCCCATGGAAAACACCTGTGTTATATATGTAAGAAAACAGCGGGATGTCCACTGTAATCAATATAGAACTGAAATGATTGGGGGGAAGAGTGGCACAGTAATGAAAGAGACATGAAATTTGATTTTGATTTTGTGTGGAGTGCCCTACCTGGGTGGATGGAGCAGCCAAGTAATTTCGTTGTCCCCGAGAGGGGGCAATGACAATAAAGATATTATTATTATTATTATTATGAAACAAATGATACAATGGTTTTTGAAACTAATGGACCTGCCACAAACGAAACAAATAATGAAGATAACCAAATGAGCACCTCTACAATTAGGGCCTGTTCAAATAGGTCAGGCTATGGCCATTGTTTAACTCGGTCTTCAAATACAACAGCCCTGTGTTTGAGAAATGGTAACTTCCTAGATATATTTGTCTATTAATGATTGTGTGAGGTTAATGGACACTCACAGGAGGTGTGTGACCCTTGTCCCTAGCCCTGAAGCTACCTGGAACAATTAGGCTAAGCTGCATAACTTGGGGGAAGCAAGTTATCAACCAGCTGCCAGGGCAACCAGAACACGCACTAGACCAATGGTGATTTTTGTATGGTTGGATGTGCCAGAAGAAATCTAGTATACTCAAGCTGAAATCTTGAATTTTTGAACATTTGGCTTGAAACTAGGGAGCAGGGGCAAACATGGCGAACAAAATTGTGTCTGTGATTGTTTTTCATGGAGTTTCATGATTGGGGGCAAAATTGAGAGGATTGTCTGTTGGTGCAAAATATATATATAGAAAGGAGAATTTCTAGATGCCCAGATCCAAGTTTGGGGCAAAAACCCCAACAGAGACTTAAAATCACAACACATGCTGCAAAGTGAAGTGTGGAAATGTAGGCTGTAAAATGTGCCCTTCCAAGTGAATTCCAAAATTTCCCCCTTCCTCCGGAATAGGAAAAGACCACATATTTGGTAATTTAAAAATTGGCTTACTTACCCTTCAAAAGTCTGGTTCATGTGTTTTTCCATGCATCCGTCAGAAAAGTTGCACAGGCACTAAAACTTAGCTTCGTGAAAGTTCCTAAATTATTTGTATAGGAACTCAAGAGTGGCTAGGGAGAGCCTTGTGGCTGAGCTGAGCAACAAACCACTTCACAGGCTGAGTATCTCAGGTAGACTGGTGGGGGCCAATCGGCTTACCTATTTCCTTCTAAGGTGGGGGCAGAGACATAGCTAAGCCTGACAGGACAGCTTACTCTATGGCAGTGTTTCCCAGCCTTGGGCCTCCAGCTGTTTTTGGACTACAACTCCCATCATCCCTAGCTAGCAGGACCAGTGGTCAGGGATGATGGGAATTGTAGTTCAAAAACAGCTGGAGGCCCAAGGTTGGGAAACACTGCTCTATGGTATTAACCCCTTCAGGCATTAATTAGACCTAAGCATGTTGGTTATATGAGGCTTGCCATCCAACATTTATCAGTGACTTGTGGCAGCGGTTGTGTTTTTCTTCTTTCTCTTTTGCTGCCACTCCATGTTGCCCTGTTGTAGGTGATACCGAAAAGGTGGAGAAATGGTGGTTGGCATGAATGGTAATAGCGTTGGCCATTTTCCCCATAATGTTATGCTCTGGTGTATTCTGGGCAACTAGGAGAGCAGGACGCCAAGAGGCAGTACAAACTGAAATCTGTTCTCATTGCTACGAAAATGTCTGATTGGAGCTCCTTGAGAAAATACCCCCTTTTTTGCAAATACTCTGGGGACTGGAGCATAAAGGTGTATGCATCTGATTAGGCCAGGCATGGCCAAACTTGGCCCTCCAGGTGTTTTGGAACTACAATTCCCATCATCCCTGACCACTGGTCCTGTTAGCTAGGGGTGATGGGAGTTGTAGTCCCAAAACATCTGGAGGGCCAAGTTTGGCCATGCCTGGATTAGGCAGTACAGTGGTACCTCAGGTTAAGTACTTAATTCATTCCGGAGGTCCGTTCTTAACCTGAAACTGTTCTTAACCTGAAGCACCACTTTAGCTAATGGGGCCTCCTGCTGCCGCCGTGCCACCACCGCACGATTTCTGTTCTCATCCTGAAGCAAAATTCTTAACCCGAGGTCCTATTTCTGGGTTAGTGGAGTCTGTAACCTGAAGTGTATATAACCTGAAGTGTATGTAACCCGAGGTTCCACTGTATCAGCCTCCATACTTCTGAGAAGAAAGGCTACCATGATAGTAGATGTATCATTGAAGCAGGACTAAGCCCCGATTTTGTTTCCATCGGAGAAAGTAAGTATTGCCTTGATAAGTTTCATTGTAATGTTTACCTCCTTCATCCCAATCATCTCTCTCCTTTTAAATCTCCTTTTTGTTCCTATTTCCAGAAACAGTTTAGTCTTCCCTACAAATTGTACAAATCATGGAGCTAGCAGTTAGAGTTATTGTAGGAGCACAAATAGCTGAAGACAGATCACAACGTCCCCAGTGATCAAGGAACTATATAATGCTGACGTGCGTGAGCAACGGCAGCAAAAATTCTATAAGCCAGCTGCTTAGATTTCAGCAACCTCACCCCCTTCATCTCTTTCTCTCTTTCCCTCCCTCTGATAACAACAAACTAAACCCACCCTTGTTACTTCCATAACAAATACAGCCCAGACTTTCAAAAGCAAGTGGAGCAGAAAAGGGGGGGGGGGGAATCACTGAATTCTTCATTGCTTTGTGATCATTTTTGCATTTAAAAATGAACTTGTAGGGGATGCTGATATGACTGGAGATAAAAGAGCCCCTCTCCTTGTGAGTGTAGATTTCAGGTTGTTAATCTGAAGAGGCAGCTTGCATCTCAGTACTCATTCCCAGTGTGGCCAGAAGCCCGTAGTCAAAGAATTGGCCATTTAACTCAAGCCAATGAGTGCGAAGCAGCAAGTTCCCCTCCCTGTTTCTGGGCTTGTTTAGGTTGGCCATTTCACGATACTTGCAGTTACCTTGACGCATCGTGTGCGAAAGGAGTCCATGAGATTAAATAGGTGGGCAAGCAGCAATGCTAGACCTGCCTCAAAAAATACACAGCTTCCCCAAGACCTCCATCCAACAGCCACAAGTTGTTTTTAATGATTATTTATTTGATTACTTTGTATACCCCACCAGCAAATGGTGCTCAAGGTGGCATACAATTAAATACAATTAAAGCCTACAAATACAATTAAATAAAGACGTTAAAAACATACCAACAGCACAGGTAAAACGGCATTAAAAACAATCACTTAAAGCCATATGATACTATATTTACAAGTCATTTTATGGGCCAAAGGTCTGTGTAAATAAAAATGGAGGAATGTCATTGGATACAGGCCACCCTTGACAAAGAGCTTCAAAGCCTGACAGCAGCCACTGAGAATGCCTTCTTTTGAATTCCAACCATAAAACAACAACAACAATTTATTATTTCTACCCTGCCCATCTGGCTGGGTTTCCCCAGCCACTCTGGGTGGCTCCCAACTGAATATTAAAAACACGATAAAACATCAAACATTAAAAACTTCCCTAAAGAGGGCTGCCTTCAGATGTTGGCAGAAATAAAGGATGTTAAAACCCATGTAGGCTTCTGTGGGAGAACATAATCTTTCCCATAGCCTGGTCCCAGGCCATTAGAGCTTTCTGCGTCATAACCAACACTTTGAATCCAGAAACGGACTGGTAGCAGGTGCACCAACTCTAGTGGGGGGTGAGGTATCATTGGTCCCCATAATATTTGTTGGAAGGGGGCTGAGCTGCCTCAATGTTGAGGGGGCAAAGGAAGCTGAGCGCAGAGCTGAGTGTGACACAAATTCAGTGGCTGGCTCCTTCAGAGCGCTCAGGCTGCTCCAGACGTTGTGATGTCATGCACAACGCCACCCCCCTCAATCTTGGGGGCAACTTGGCACCTCTGACTGGTAGCCAGTGAAGGTGTTGTAATATGGGAGTGAGATGTTCCCTGTAACTGGACCCAGACAGGGTCTGTTTGAAGTTTTAATCCAAGCCAAACTGGAAATATTCCTTCCCAACACACACACACACACACACACACACACACACACACACACACACACACAACTACAAATATGTTGACACTGTTAGTATTCCTGCTCCATGACTGCAGTCATGGGATTGTTGTCTATCACATGACGGTATATGTTTTGACTCCACAGAGTGGGAAGTGACGGAGACAAGATGTTTGTGTTACTGTGTTCTGTGAAGTGGGACTATTGTCCTTTGTTCTTTTCCTCTTTGCTGTCTGATGCTAGAGAGAGCGAGAGCCATGCTGCAGTGCTCCGTGTGTGTTTATATGTAAATAAAGTAGATTAGCCAAAATGCTGAGTTGCTGAGGTCTGTCACACATGATGCAGAAACTCTCGGATCCCTAAGTGTGCCGGTGTCTGTTGGCATCGGTCGCTGTAATGTTCGGGCAGAAGAAAGCTATTGAAACTTCTGAACTATCGACCAGGAGGGAGAGAACTTGCCAGTCGAGCATGTGTCTCTGCCAGGGTCCTACTCAAGTGTAGGATGAGCTCCTGACAGACACCTCTGCTCTCTGCATGCTGAGAATGTTCAAGTTGTGAGCTTTCCATGGGATAATTCCAGCTAACTTTGTGTCTGTGGCTTGCCTGCCACAATGCAGTATATATTCCAATGGTCTTGTAGTCTGAACACTAGAGGGCTCTTCATCATTGTACGCTTGTGGTGTGAGAGCTGGTCCAGTTCAACATTTTCCCATGCCACTCAGACAATGGGAAAAGGCCAAGGCAACTTCTCCCCATTCAAGGGATGCTGCCGTTTCTGGGGGAGGTGGTGCTGATGGCACAGGCTCCTCCCACACGTCCCAGGACATCTCTCATTACCCAGTGGTGTGAGAAGAAGCGGCCACCAATTCTTGTGGAAGCAGGAATTCTTGATACTTGAGGCAGAGGTCTTTCCCCACCCTGGAATAAAACTAGAGGCACACTTACACTCAGTACATATTGTCTCCACCAGCTTTCAGAACTCTTTTATGTACAAAAATATACATGCTTATTTTTTTCCTGTCAGTTCTCAGGCATCCTCCTTGTGATTGGTCTAAACCACAGAGCCTAGGGCTTGCTGATCAGAAGGTCGGCAGTTCAAATTCTCTCAACAGGGTGAGCTCCCATTGCTCGGTCTCAGCTCCTGCCAACCTAGCAGTTTGAAAGCACGTCAAAGTGCAGGTAGATAAATAGGTACCGCTCTGGCGGGAAGGTAAACAGCGTTTCTGTGTGCTGCTCTGGTTTGCCAGAAGTGGCTTAGTCATGCTGGCCACATGACCCGGAAGCTGTACGCTGGCTCCCTCGGCCAATAAAGCGAGATGAGCGCCACAACCCCAGAGTCGTCCATGACTGGACCTGATGGTCAGGAGTCACTTTACCTTTTTCTGTCAGCTCTCAGGCATCCTCCTTGTGATTGTAGGCTAGACCGGTTAATATTGATTCCTAGCATCCTGCCTTCCTCTTTGTTCCAATCAGTTAAAGGTTCAGGGTGCTTTCTGCATAGGTTCTAAGAGGCATGGGACAGTGGATGCATCCAACCTCATGGTTTAATTCATGGGTAGGCAAACTAAGGCCAGGGGGGCCGGATCTGGCCCAATTGCCTTCTAAATCCTGCCTGCAGCGATCCAGGAATCAGCGTGTTTTTACATGAGTAGAATGTGTGCTTTAATTTAAAATGCATCTCTGGGTTATTGGTGGGGCATAGGAATTTGTTCATTCCCCCCCTCCAAAAAAAAATAATAGTCCGGCCCCCCACAAGGTCTGAGGGACAGTGGACCGGCCCCCTGCTGAAAAAGTTTGCTGACCCCGGCTTAATTCTTTCAGGTGTACCAGTTCCCTTCAAGACACACCAGTGTTGTCCAGCACGTATGTTGGGAATCATTCATATAAAAAGTTATTTTGATGATCACCTGTCTCCCAAAATAATGAACGGGCTTTTGTGCACATTCATAACAGAGCCCTTGCAGAAAAAGCCTGATTAAAATTCCTTTTGGTGGGTAAGATTTCTGAAGGTGCCTTTGAAAGCCTGTCCATAAATGATATCCTTTCCTAACCACTCTGTCACTGAACTGCTCTAGTGGTACAAAGATCCAAAGTAGTGAATCAGGATTGTGCTGGTCAAGCATCAAGGATCAGAGCTCATCAGTAGTTTCACAGTAACTGCACAATGATCCATATTCAAACATGGCTTGGATATGTTGGCTGCAACCTGCACACCATTTATTCCTTAGCAGCTCTACAAGGTCAAGGTGGGACTGCTCCCATTGAAGCAGCAGAGCTTTCATTATTAAATTTGCAGCTCCCCTTGACTGCTTGGAAGAAAAGGGAAAAAGATACCAAGAGATCCAAAACATGTAGATTCTCTGACAATGTCCGCTTTAAGGTAGCATCACCACCATCCCACTGTTCTATCCAGTGCCTACATCAGCTTCCATAAAAGGAGTTAAATGATAATGCGGTAGTAGTAGTAGTAAACATTGATATTATATTAGTAGTAAACTGATGTCTGGGCCTGTACCATTTTAGGCTGCAGATAACATGTGTTCTGCAAATATTATGGCACATCACCAATTAATGTGTGGTAAGGGTAAGGTAAGGGTACCCCTGCCCGTACGGGCCAGTCTTGACAGACTCTAGGGTTGTGCGCCCATCTCACACTATAGGCCGGGGGCCAGCGCTGTCCGCAGACACTTCCGGGTCACGTGGCCAGTGTGACAAGCTGCATCTGGCGAGCCAGCGCAGCTCACGGAACGCTGTTTACCTTCCCGCTAGTAAGCGGTCCCTATTTATCTACTTGCACCCGAGGGTGCTTTCGAACTGCTAGGTTGGCAGGCGCTGGGACCGAGCAACGGGAGTGCACCCCGCCGCGGGGATTCGAACCGCTGACCTTTTGATTGGCAAGTCCTAGGTGCTGAGGCTTTAACCCACAGCGCCACCCGCGTCCTAATGTGTGGTAGAATTCCTCTAATCACTCAACAGGAATATACAAAAACTATCCTTCAGTGAGCATATTCTCTCTATGGTTTGGTCATAGGTATGGGTGAAACACGGGTGGCACTGTGGTCTAATCCACTGAGCCTAGGGTTTGCTGATTGGAAGGTTGGCGGTTCAAATCCCCATGATGGGGTGAGCTCCCGTTGCTCGGTCCCAGCTCCTACCCACCTAGCAGTTCTAAAGCACATCAAAGTGCAAGTAGATAAATAGGTACGGTAAGGTAAGGTAAATGGTGTTTCCGTGCACTGCTCTGGTTAGCCAGAAGCGGCTAAGTCATGCTGGCCACATGACCCAGAAGCTGTCTGCAGACAAATGCCGGCTCCCTCGGCCTATAGAGCGAGATGAGCGCTGCTACCCCAGAGTCATCCGCGACTGGACCTAACGGTCAGGGGTACCTTTTTATGGGTGAAACATGATGACAATCTGGTATTTGGGAACTGAATATACAGTATCACTTTTCTTTCTTTCTTTCTTTCTTTCTTTCTTTCTTTCTTTCTTTCTTTCTTTCTTTCTTTCTTTCTAGTCCATCCTCCCAGATTGACTACATCCCTTGCAATAAGCTTTGCTGTTCCTATAAAATGCCTGTAAAAACAAAAGAGCCTTGTCCCTTGCCAACTTCTCTTTTCCATACCTGAACAAGAGGGGGAGGTTCCAGCTGGCTACCCGAAACAAAAAGAGGATAGGACCATTTTGTTTTCAGTGGCCAAAGTCTCCTGAGGTCTTTGCATGCCAGCCTTGCTCTCCTTCCAAAAAGTTTTGTGCTAGTGTACCAGCTCCAGTCCATTCTTTCTCCAAGGTGACAGGAGAGGCAAGCAGACAAAGCCTTTGACATTTGTTGCCTACCTGCAAAGAAAGCACTATTGGACCCATAAAGCTTGAATATACTTTCCCTTGGGACCTCATCATTTTTTTAAAAATATATATATAATGGATGGCCCTGAAACTGCACAACCTTTGCCCAAAAGCTGGCAAGCTATATTGGTAACAAGAGGCATTGTACTGGCGAGTTGGAAATATATACTGTACATAGAGAGAAGAAAACTGACCAACAGGCAGAGCAGCTGGCCTGCCCTTTGCAAGACAAATTTTTAAAAGGCAGTACTGCACACCACACCAGGTTCTTATTACCCAGGGGTCAGCAAACTTTTTCAGCAGGGGGCCGGTGCACTGTCCCTCAGACCTTGTGGGGGGCCAGACGATATTTTTTTTTTTTTTGGGGGGGGGGAAATGAACGAATTCCTATGCCCCACAAATAACCCAGAGATGCATTTTAAATAAAAGGACACATTCTACTCATGTAAAAACACGTTGATTCTTGGACCGTCCAATGGCCGGATTTAGAAGGCGATTGGGCAGGATCCGGCCCCCGGGCCTTAGGTTGCCTACCCATGTTCTTATCCCTGTGATGGCCATTACAAAGTTGCTAAAACATGATCCAGGGGAGGTAATACAGAAGGTTCCTTATACATTCTATTGCTCATGTTTATCTTAAAGGTAAAGGTAAAGGTACCCCTGCCCGTACGGGCCAGTCTTGACAGACTCTGGGGTTGTGCGCCCATCTCACTCAAGAGGCCGGGGGCCAGCGCTGTCCGGAGACACTTCCGGGTCACGTGGCCAGCGTGACAAAGCTGCATCTGGCGAGCCAGCGCAGCACACGGAACGCCGTTTACCTTCCCGCTGGTAAACGGTCCCTATTTATCTACTTGCACCCGGGGGTGCTTTCGAACTGCTAGGTTGGCAGGCGCTGGGACCGAGCAGCGGGAGCGCACCCCGCCGCGGGGATTCGAACCGCCAACCTTTCGATCAGCAAGCCCTAAGCGCTGAGGCTTTTACCCACAGCGCCACCCGCGCCCCACTCATGTTCATCTTACCCAACATGAAAACACGTGGCACAACAACCAGCACCATCATTTTACTCCACATTCAACCACCATCCTATAATGACTGCATCCCTAATGTGGCAATGTATGCAGTGGTGTCTTGGTCTCTCGGGGTGTATGGGGTGTTAGGGAAGGGGTAGTACCTCTGGTGGGGGATAAACAATGCTCATTCTGGGGTGGTTTGTCTACCTTTGATCCCCACCTGGCACTCAGCTCTCACCTGTGGCCTCTAGAAGCTGCCAGGGTGCAAAAGCAGCCACACCCCAGGAAACAGCTTTGACTGGCCGGCTAAACCAGGTGAGGGTAGTCGATGAGTCTCAAACCCTCAGTGAGTTAGGGTCCTCCCCTACAGGTGAAAATGGGGCTTCGGTAGATTGAGCAGACAAGATCAATAGTGGGCTCAACAGTCAAGAAGGCAGTCACTGCACATGTTGTAGAGGAAAATGAGGAGCAGATGGGACTCATCAGTCTGGGAAGGTCTCATCCTAAACCTCTGCTGAGAAGAAAAGGCTAAGGAGAAAACTCTACACAAATCTGGAGTGGATTCCCCAAGACAGGTTGGATGGTGCCTTGTACGCCTCCTTCCAGCAACTCCTGCAGCCAAGCTTGCTCTGCTTTCCTTTGAACCACATCAGTGCACCCAAGAGGTGGGTCTTGTTGTCTGGGCAACGCAGGACCTCCATGCACACTGTCCAGGCTTGCATCCCAGGGTGGTCATTTTGGTACTTTGACTTCACTGCTGAAGGTGAAGGTACAGGGGTGTTGACAGACCGATGTCAACAACAATTGGTCTCTCATTCAACCCACTGAATTGCCAGTCGACCCTGGCCCACAGTTCTGACCTCAAATGAACGAATAGATGATGTGCATCATTGCTTCTGAGCAATCGAATGGTTGCTTTGATGGGCATGTAAAGGGAACCCTGACCATTAGGTCCATTCGTGGACGACTCTGGGGTTGCGGCGCTCATCTCACTTTATTGGCCGAGGGAGCCGGTGCACAGCTTCTGGGTCATGTGGCCAGCATGACTAAGCCGCTTCTGGCGAACCAGAGCAGCGCACGGAAACGCCGTTTACCTTCCCGCCGGAGTGGTACCTATTTATCTACTTCTACTTGTACGTGCTTTCGAACTGCTAGGTTGGCAGGAGCAGGGACCGAGCAATGGGAGCTCACCCCGTCGTGGGAATTCAAACTGCTGACCTTCTGATCGGCCACCCGTGTTATACTGGCACATATAACAATCCGGTAAATATACCTTTGAGATCTTCCTTGCATCACAACATTGGGAGAAGCACATTCCCTTTCAGTCCCAGCGTTACTTTGTACTAAATCCACTGCAAATTAAGCTAGTTTGTCTAGAGACTATTGCAGTTGCTCAGAGCTTGCGCAAGAGACAAGAGGCAATGTAATGATCTGTGACTGCATACCATTCACGTAGGCTGCAACCATCACTCAACTGCATGATCCTCAGCATCAAGATTCATTAAAGTCGGTGGGAGCCGCCAAGCTAAAACTGTGCGTGTCACTTCGAAAATGTAGAGGTTAGTATTTGTGAATGAGAGGCTGAGACGAGGGAGAAAAGAATGAAAGCGAAATCAGAACAGCTGCAGATAAAGGCAAAGTTGAGCTTTTGTGGTTGTAGATTACTCTTTGGGACAATCACAACCCAAAAGAAAATAAACTGAAGCATTTCTAGAGGAAATGATATGACAATGTATCATTTCACACACAACAAAATGTTCCCCCCTTCCCTTCCTTGCCACACTTATCTAAATTGCTTTCCGTTTTCCATCGGCTTAAGAAACGTTACATATCAGCGCAACAACTTGAGTGCGCACCAGCAAATTATAGCATCCTTTCCCTTTCTCAAACGGCTCTGACAGTAATAAAGTGGTTCCTTGGAGTTTTGAAAGTGTTAAAAAGAAAGTTAAACCGTAATTACAGGCGGCGAGATGCTAAAGGGAGAACAACGCTGAATTGTAGCAGTGACATCTGGACTAGGAGAAGTGTGCACAATGTGTATCTGTCACTGACAACTCACTGGGCTACATTTAATTCAGAATCATCGCTCATGTTGTCGTATTCCACAAGCACCAGAAGAAGCAACTGCAGCTTTGGAGGCAGGAAGAAGCCCTTTGCACAAAGGGCAAGTTAACATGGTGGACTCCAGAAGATGACTTTATGGATGTTAACACAGCGGACAGAATCAGTGTCAATGCAATTACAGTGGTACCTCGGTTTACGAGCTTAATCCGTTCCGGAAGTCTGTTCTTAAACCAAAACTGTACTTAAACCGAGCTGTGCTTTCCCTAATGAGGCCTCCTGCCACTGGTGCCCTTCCACCATTCAGATTCCATTCTTTGTTGTTGTTGTTTAGTTGTTTAGTCGTGTCCGACTCTTCATGACCCCATGGACCAGAGCACGCCAGGCACTCCTGACTTCCACTGCCTCCTGCAGTTTGGTCAAACTCATGCTGGTAGCTTCGATAACACTATCCAACCATCTCGTCCTCTGTCGTCCCCTTCTCCTTGTGCCCTCCATCTTTCCCAACATCAGGGTCTTTCCCAGGGATTCTTCTCTTCTCATGAGGTGGCCAAAGTATTGGAATCTCAGCTTCAGAATCTGTCCTTCCAGTGAGCACTCAGGGCTGATTTCCTTAGACTGAGGTAAAGTTCTCAAACCAAGACACTACTTCTGGTTTTGCGGAGTTTGTAAACCCAATCATTCTTAAACCAGACTGTTCTTAAACCGAGGTACCACTGTATTTCAAAGGGTGTGAAAGTCTGCCACCCAGTCCATTCAGGTACTTAGTATCTCTTTCTCCCTTAGTTCTAGTAGCATGAAATATTATTTCCCAATTTGGTGTTAGGCTACACCTGTGGAGGCAGCCATCTTCTGACTAGTGCCCTTGGCACCTTCCCAACATTCCAAATGTGCCTCCCAGATCCAAAAAGGTTAGTGACCCCTGTCCTGGAGCTATAATTGTCACTGGAGTGCTTCAGTGTCTTGGAGCACTTTTTAACAGCTTCAGCTGGTTTGCTAACTTCTGCCATTCCTGGATCAAAATAGCTTGTCCACAGTAACTTATATAAATGGCCTCAGCCAAGTATACCTGAAGGAGCGTCTCCACCCCCATAGTTCAGCCCAGATACTGAGGTCCAGTGCCGAGGGCCTTCTGGCAGTTCCCTCTCTGCGAGAAGCCAAGTTACAGGGAACAAGGCAGAGTGGCGCCCACCCTGTGGAATGCCCTCCCATCAGATGTCAAGGAAATAAACAACTACAGTGGTACCTCGGGTTAAGTACTTAATTCATTCTGGAGGTCCGTTCTTAACCTGAAACTGTTCTTAACCTGAAGCACCACTTTAGCTAATGGGGCCTCCCGCTGCTGCCGCCACGCCGGAGCACAATTTCTGTTCTCATCCTGAAGCAAAGTTCTTAACCCGCAGTACTATTTCTGGGTTTTTGGAATCTATTATCTGAAGCGTATGTAGCATGAAGCATATGTAACCCGAGGTACCACAGTATGTGACTTTTAGAAGACATCTGAAGGCAGCCCTGTTTAGGGAAGTTTTTAATGTTTGATGTTTTATTGTGTTTTAAATATTCTATTGGGAGCCACCCAGAGTGGCTGGGGAAACCCAGCCAGATTGGGGGGGGTAATAATAATAATAATAATAATAATAATAATAAATCAGGGGCGGAATTAGGTTTGATGAGGCCCTCAGCTACTGAAGGTAATGGAGCCCTTTATATGTCCAGCTGTCCTTTGTCAACAACAAATTGTTGCTGTTTTCTGTGTTGAATATATGCTACATGGTAATTTATGGACCTAATAGGTATCTAAAGCCATTTGCACATAACAAAAGATGTATTTTATCAAAGTAATTGTTGAACTGAAATACAATTAAGAAGTAGTATATTAATAATGAATTTTTGGGGGGACCCCCAAGAGAGTGGGCCCCTAAGCTATAGCTTGTTTATCTTATATGTAAATCTGGCACTGATCAAGATTGGATTACTGTATTGCAGTCTATATGGGACTGTGCCAGGGCCAGCTCAATACATTTTGCTGCCTGAAGTGAAGGATGTGTCCCAAGGCACATCCAGAAGCCAATTGGACTGGAAGTTGACTCTTACTCCCACACTGGTGAAAGGATAGCATCTCATATTATACTTAAGGCCATCAGGCTATCATAGGATGTACAGGGCAGGCCACATGGCACTCACAGCTCTGTATCCTCTCCACCCCTCAGCATCTGCTACCTGAGGCAGCTGCCTCACTCTTCCTTATCACAGGGCCGGCCCTGGACTGCCCTAATTTGCAGTTGGAAGCTGCAGCAAGAGTACTATTGGCACAGAAATGGAAGCAGGAAGAATTACTGACGAAAGAGGAGTGGCAGATAAAATTAATGGACGACGCAGAATTGGATAAGATGACAGGGAGAATTCGAAACCAGCGGGACCAGAAATTCTTGAAAGACCGGAGTAAATATGCGAGTTATTTGAAAAACAATTGTAATCAACTGACTACGCTTGTAGGATTACAGGAAGTTCTGTAAGGAGAGCTATATGAAATATTACAGGGGAAAAATCTATGAGAGTGGATTTTAAGTTAAGGATTACTAAATGTAATAGCTAAGATAATGAAAAGCAAGATCAAGAGATGAAGGTAGAAAATCACTAGATGTAGTTGATGGAAGTCTTAGGCTTATAGCCAAAATGTTGTATAAGATAAGAGGAGATGTTCTGTTCTGTTTGGAAAATATTTGTAAAAAATAATAATAATAATAATAATAATAATAATAATAATAATAATAATAATAATAATTTGCAGTTGGAACATGCAACTTGTGCAGAATGCTGTGACTGGGCTGCTAAGTCCCCACCACATATATATAATACCACACATTCAAAAGCTAGTTTAGATGCTAATTTGCTACCAAGTCCAATTTAAGGTGCATTATTGACTTGCAAGGAACACTGGTGGCACTGTGGGATCAGAAGGTTGGTGGTTCGAATCCCCGCGACGGGGTGAGCTCCCGTTGCTCGGTCCCAGCTCCTGCCAACCTAGCAGTTTGAAAGCATGTCAAAGTGCAAGTAGATAAATAGGTACCACTCCGGCGGGAAGGTAAACGGCGTTTCCGTGCACTGCTCTGGTTCGCCAGCAGTGGCTTAGTCATGCTGGCCATATGACCCGGAAGCTGTATGCCGGCTCCCTCGGCCAATAAAGCGAGATGAGCGCCGCAACCCCAGAGTCGGCCACGACTGGACCTAATGGTCAGGGGTCCCTTTACCTTTACCTATTGACTTGCTACAGTTGTTTGTAAACAATTTGAAACCCGGTTATCTGAGAGAGTGAACCTCAGATCTTCAGAGGAGCTCCTCCTAGTGATGCCACAACCTGCCTTGATTCATCTGGCATCAACCTGAAATGGGGTGTTCCCTGTGGTGGCACCTACATTATAGAAGAGTCTCTCATTGGAGATTCAACAGACATCTTCCGTGATGTGTTTCCACTGGCAATTGAGGACGTGCTTGCTCTCCTATGCAATTGCATATCCTTGATCACTAAGGACCTGCAAATGTATATGTTTCCAATATGGTTCAATGATGATTATTTTTTAAATTGTTGCATAGGTCTTTGATACATTTTGAGAAAAGTGGTATACAAATCTTTTAATTCATAAAAAATAAATGTATTACGGCCCTCTAAAAATAAAAAAAAAATTCTCTCTAGCAATGGAAATTCTGTTTTATCTTGTTTGTTGTTAACTTGTTGATTTCCTCGATAAACTCTCTGCTTTAAACTCCTTTTACCAGTTTGATCATTAAACTCATTACTTCAATAACGTCTTCATGCTTTAGATCTATCCTCTTCCTATTCTTCTTGAGAGACAGAGGTGGTGTTTGCCCATTCTTTGGGGATATGTTTGTATTGGGAGAGAGAACGAGTTAATAGGTTGACCAATAAGAAAGCCCGGAGGTGGAGCCTACCTGATTTTGAGGCTCAGCCCAGAGGTTTGGACAGTGAATTTGGTTGGGTTTTTTTTTTTGGGGGGGGGGAGATGGAGGAGTCAGTTAGAGACAGGGACAAGACTGAGAGGGAATAGAGTGACAGCGTTTTTAATATATTTTATAATTTGTTTGTGTTTGAAATAAACTTTAATCTTCATTGTTAACTCTACCTGACTGAGACTCAATACTTCACCAGGGAACCCTGGGTTTCCCCCCACAAAATTGGGGGCAGAAGTGGGATAAAGAAGTGGTGTACAGGTCAATTGTCCATGAAACGACCGGGGGCCCTGTACGAACACCACAACATCTTCTCCAGATACTTTGTCTTGCTACAATTTGAATATTCCTCCACAACAAGCACCAAAGACTCAATCTGCTCCAATTTATCAAATAATTCTAAATTTGACTCAACTATGAATTCCACTCAAAACTAATAGCTATTTCTCCAGTCATTGAGATCCATTGGTCCTTGATCTAAGGATAAATCCTAAATCCAATTGCAATTTAAAAAGTCAGTCTTAATTTTGGTTCAAAAATCAACTCAATACAAATATTAAGAGTTAATCCAAATTCAAATAGCCCTTTATTTTCATAAAGTAAAACTGGTGAAAGCCCATAAATTACTAATTGACTCAATAATTGATGCACCAAAATAGAAGCAGTATTTAAATTAGTAAGCCTGTTAATTCACCACATGCCATCATGACCACTAATCTTCAATTAATTCTAATCATTCCTGAGAATGTGTATTGTTTTTGTGTGAATATTGCAATTACCAAAACAATTGGAACAATGTGCTACTACAACAATGATGTAACTGGAGAATAATTCTTTACCAACAATTAATTCATTAATGAACCAGGAATTAATTTATGTGCACATTGGCAGTTATATTACAAGCATCAGCACCTATGTTGATGCTGTAGTAACCATTGTAGAGAGCAATAAATTTGGTAGATATCAGTTAAGTCATTGAAACATTTAAAGTTAATTAATTGTAATTAGAGAAATATCAGTCTTTGATCTCTCTAGAAGATCTCTTAGATTTGGATATGACATACATGATGAAGCTGGTGCATTTGGTTAGAGTGAAAATAAATTTATTGAGAATTGGAATCTGTTTATTCCTTATTCGAACAAGAAAGTACAAGACTTTGCAATTTGATATTCCTTGTGGGGAGGAAGTCTAATGTAATACAACCACTAGAAAACCATGATTATACATTAAAATAAGAATTAACTTAGGGAAGTTTAAAGTATATTTAGATGGGGAAATAGTAATAATACTTGAATAAGAATAGTAAAAAGGACATGCTAGTTTTGTGTGGGTTTTTATATTCTACTCATCAAAATATTTATTATGCTCATTAATTGTATTACATTTATAGAACTATTTATTATCTGCATTTATATTTTATAGTAACAATGTTCATAATAAATAAATAGTATCAGCAGTTAGTTCTGTGAAATATTAGTGATTGCTTTTTCCTTCCTTAAAAAAAAGAACTGTAACTTACTTTGCAATACTAGCCATTTTTGAATTGCAGGTATCAACAAAGAGTTCATTTTTAAAAATGCATTGGAGCTACAGTGCTTTTGGGATGCTATTGCTGAAAAAAGGGAAGAGGCTTTTTCAGATTCTTCCTTCCCCCTACAGCCCGCTGTACTCCCTGAAAAGCTGCTCTTAAAATTTGGGGGAGCTCCCAGAACCATGTTTCCAAAACCCATTACCTTAAGGATAGCAATAGTACATTTACTGAAGAAATTGGTGGTTAAATTAATAAAGATTTCCTAGATTAGTGCGATTAATGCACTGATTCAAGCCATTTCTTCATTCAAACCTTCAGCATATCAGTCTCTGGCCTCAGCCTCAATTTTAGCCGATGTAGCTTACCAAAGGAAATCAGCCCTGAGTTCTCACTGGAAGGACAGATCCTGAAGCTGAGGCTCCAATACTTTGGCCACTTCATGAGAAGAGAAGACTCCCTGGAAAAGACCCTGATGTTGGGAAAGATGGAGGGCACAAGGTGAAGGGGACGACAGAGGACGAGATGGTTGGACAGTGTTCTCAAAGCTACCAGGATGAGTCTGACCAAACTGCGGGAGGCAGTGGAAGACAGGAGTGCCTGGCGTGCTCTGGTCCACGGAATCACGAAGAGCTGGACACGACTAAACAACAACAACAGCTTACCAAAGCGAACTAGACTGTTGACTTTGCCCAACAAGCCTGATAACTTGTGTCTAAGACCTGATGTCATTTTCCTTTACAGAAAGCAACTATGGGTAAAGGGGTAATCTTTTATGTTGAAAATCACCCTCGTATCCTTTTGTAACTGGGACAAATAACAACGGCAAGAATCACCAGGAACCAGTACTGCTGGAAAATGTTCAAAACTGCCACCCCTTGGGCAACATCATTGTTCTAATCTGGCTTGAAACCCACTGTGACTGCTTTTTGTAAAATACAGTGGTACCTCTACAGTCATACCTCGGGTTGCGAACGTGATCCGTGCGGGAGGCACATTCACAACTCGCAGCATTTGCAGCCTGAAGCGCGTGCGTGACGCGATTCGGCACTTCTGCGCATGTGCATGACATCATTTTGTGCTTCTGCGCATGCGCGAGTGCCGAAACCTAGAAGTAACCCGTTCCGGTACTTCTGAGTTTGGCACAATCCACAACCCGAAAAAGCGCAACCTGCAGCATTTGTAACCCAAGGTATGACTGCACTTACGTGCCTCTCTTGTTACATATCCTTTGGGATACGCACATGGCAAACTCAAAAGTATATTTCCCGGTTTCGCCGTGCGCGCATGCACAGTAATGTTCTATGGCACCGCATGCGTGCATAGAACAGGCACCTCTGGTTGTGGGAACCTCGGGATCCAACCAGAGCTCTGGAACAGATCCCGTCTGCAACCAGAGGTACCACTGTAAAATCAAACAAACCAGGAATTCTAGCCACAGAACTCCCTCATCACATCTAACTTGATTCTCAGGATAGTCTCCCTGCTGAATGAGCTTCTGGAGTAAAGAATCACCTTTTACTCTCGATTTTCCACAGAGTGGCACCTTAGTTGCTGTTGTGGAAGCTGGATCCTACCAGCTCTGCGGCTCTTGCATCATTTACTCCTAGCTTAGGGCTGTAAACTGATTAAAGGATTTTGAGTTGGCTTAATTATCTGTCTTTTAACTGATTATTCCGTTCATTCATTGATTACATTTAAATACATTTGTTGCATTCCCCAAACTTCAACACAGGTGGCTTTTTGAGAAAGTGATGAAAGTATAAGATAATTGACCGTTTAATAAACAGAAGTCATCACTCACTGTTAGAAGACTGGGTGATACGTTCTGAATTTTGGCAAATGTTTGAAGCATCTCTCATCTCAGTAGATTACCTGGAGATCAGCCATTGACCATGCTGGCTGGGGCTGACCATGCTGGCTGGGGCTGACGGGAATCTTGGGATCAGTTAATATATTCAGCAAATAATAATAATAATAATAATAATAATAATAATAATAATAATAATAATAATTTATTTATACCCCGCCCACCTGGCTGGGCTTCGCCAGCCACTCTGGGCGGCTTCCAAAAATATATATTAAAATACTGTAATACATCAAACATTAAAAGCTTCCCTAAACAGGGCTGCCTTCAGATGTCTTCTAAAAGTCTGGTAGTTGTGGTTCTCTTTGACATCTGGTGGGAGGGCGTTCCAGAGGGTGGGTGCCACTACCGAGAAGGCCCTCTGCTTGGTTCCCTGTAACTTGACTTCTCGCAGTGAGGGAACCACCAGAAGGCCCTCGGTGCTGGACCTCAGTGTCTGGGTAGAACGATGGGGGTGGAGACGCTCCTTCAGATATACTGAACCGAGGCCGTTTAGGGCTTTAAATCAAGTGATAGTAACTGCTTACCCATGGGAATCTGAGGTGGGGGACAGTGGGGGGGGGTGATCACACAGCAGGGAATATTTTATTTATTTATTTATTTATTTATTTATTGGTTGTTTTGTTTATGTGTGGGAATTCGTGCGCCCCAAGTCAAGTTCCCAGGGCGATTATTATTGGATGCATAGGCAGTCTGCAGCATTAAAACTGCAATGAATTAACTTGTCCACCAATGAGAACTCTTCCAGTCATGCCTACTGATCTTATCACATGTCATTATGTTTGTCATCTTTTTGTTATGAGGTGACTTGCAAGTTTTCCTATAGTTTATAGCAATTGTCCCTATGATTCATGGCAGATTGAGTAGAAGCTCTTTGGACTATCAAGTGTATAATCTTTCTTTATGCATCCCTGCTGTATAAGTTAGCTTTGGTCGGCTGGGTAGACTTTCATTTAAAGTCTGCATGCTTATATTCTAATTATTATTTTAAGTAGAACTACAGAGGAGTAATAAACTGAGGTAATAAAACTATTTATGGGTGGTACCACTTCAAACTCCTTATACAAAATCCAAACCCTCCACATGGAAAATGGCATTTCAGGGAGAAGAATAGGATATAATCCTTTGTCTGGACATTTTCTGTTTTATATTGAAGCAATATTTTGGCAAAGGAGAGCATTCAGACATCTAGGCATCTACTCCTAGTCTGAAATGATAGACCCCAGCTCAATGAGAGTCAACCGTAATATTTGACATTTAATATCTAAACTTCTATCCATAGGTGAAAAATCTCTCACTTAATGATGTAAGAGGTTAAATTTCCACTTAGCAATAGGAAATAATGCAATGCTATTCGCGTGGCAAGGTCCCGAACCCTCCCCCATTGTAGAATAAAGATACTTGACACCAGAATTTAGGTTAATGGGCTGAAAAAGGCCACAACTTTATTGATTACAGAATGTGAGTGGTTTTGGCTTAAGCATTGGAACCAATGACTATATTTGACTCCTGCCCACCTGCTGGGAATCTAGTAAGGGTTAACCACCGATAGGGGGAGCCCTGTTGGTGCACATCAACTAGGAATTCCCCCAGGGTCGCCAATAGTGGTCGTGCTATGGCCCTGGCCCCTGTCTGGGCTTCGGACAGAGGACACGCCCCCCGGGTTCCTTTACCCTTGAAATAGGAGGGGTAGGTGATGGCCGCCACCTCCCCTCACCTCCAACCGAATACTCCAATGCCTAACTGCCAAACCTGACTAAGTTGTGACGATTTGTTATGAGGTAGGCGAAAAACCAAGTGGCTGGTGCCAATTTGCCAAGTGGAAAAAATTCCTACCAGACCCCCTGGACAACCAAGGCAACCAACCGAAGTCCATAGCAAGGTCAAAGGATAAGGACCTAACCTGAAGGAGCGTCTTCACCCCCATCATTCAGCCTGGACACCAAGGTCCAGCTCCGAGGGCCTTCTGGTGGTTCCCTCATTGCGAGAAGTGAGGTTACAGGGAACCAGACAGAGGGCCTTCTCGGTAGTGGCGCCCGCCCTGTGGAACACCCTCCCTTCAGATGTGAAGGAAATAAGCAGCTATCCTATCTTTAAAAGACATCTGAAGGCAGCCCTGTTCAGGGAAGTTTTTAATATTTAACGCTGTATTGTTTTTAACACTTGATTGGGAGCCGCCCAGAGTGGCTGGGGAGACTCAGCTAGATGGGCAGGGTATAAATAATAAATTATTATTATTATTATTATTATTATTATTAAGGAGGGAGGGTGGGAGAACTGCGCAAGTGGGAGCGAGGTAAAAGAGGGTGCAAGCCTGGCCACGGCTTGTTTAAATGGGCTAAGCCATGCCCCCTTCGGCCAATCGGACTGGCCGATATGAAAAGACGCGGCCAGGAACTGCTTGTGACACAGAGCCATGTGTCGGGCTCGTGATCTGACTGCAATGTTGACTCCCTGTGAGGGGAACCGGCTTTACCGCTCTTTAATGTACTACATTAGCAACCTTGGAATTAATTCACAAACACGCAGAAGAGCAAACCGTATTCACAATGTCAGTAGGTTCTACAGGAACCTATCACCCTTCAGAATTTGCTGGCCTGCAACTCCCATAATTTCTGACGATTGGCCAGTATGGCTGGGGATTATAGAACCTGCAGAGCAATATCTGGAGAGCCACAGTTTCTCCACCTACAGTCTGCTGTGGTCACATTGTTGATGTCTTTGTCCGAGATTGGCTGTCTTATGAATAATAGCCATTCACATCAGGTAACATGTGTCTTATGCTACACTAACATATGTACCGTTTATGTTTCCTGTAAGATCTTCAAAGGATGAAGTTGCACAACTCCTCTATAATGAGACATGTGAGCTCTGCAAACATTTCATTGATGAAATGAAACATTCCCATTGATTTATTTTGTGATTTACATGGGTATTGCTGCCCTCTTTTACCCACATTAACATCATATGCTCTGTATATTTATCTATAAGTATGGCTGTGCAATTTGCACAATGCAGGTCTGAATTCTTGTTGCCTGTTACACGAGACTTTTCATCTACAGGTGACTCAGTAGCACGTCATGTTCCCCATTCAACATCACACAGTCATCTGCTTAATTGGTATGTTTATGATCATGCAGAGTAACTGCTGCAGACTTAAAATGGTATAGAACTCCGGCACAAATGGCGTATATAGTGAAAGGGTTTAATCCCAAATGCCGGCATTGTGGTCAGGAAAAAGGACTGTATTCACACATTTGGTGGGAATGTAATCTGGTTAAGGAATATTGGCAAAAGATTATAAAGGTAATTTCTGGATTATTTCAAATAAACATAGAAGTTAATAGGGATTTGTTATTTTCGGGAAGACTTTTTACAAAGTAAAAAGTAATAAGCAAGAGTGGTACAAGATTATGATTTTAGCTGGAATGGCAGTTATTGCTTTGGGATGGAAAGAAAAGGCCAAATGGAATATGGAAAAATGGAAAAATGGAATGATTATGTTTTTGAATACGTACAATCAGAAATATTCACACAGATAGTGGCAGAGGATAGATGGGGAAATAAATGCCAGAGAATCACAAATAAATGGGCATTTTACAGGAACTGAATAGAAAGAGGGGAAGCCAACCCTAACATACAAGCTCAAATGAACAGACTGTGTACATGGATAAAGATATGAAGAAGGAAGGCCTGACCGGGGGGGGGGGGCGGCGGAGGGCTGGAGTGGGGGGGGGGAGTAAACCGGATGGTATTTTGAATTGGTTTTGTAAGCCTTTTTTCAGAAACCATATATATTAATGTTATGTAGTTATGCATTGTAGTATGAATGAATTTTGTTTTGTATTCTTTGTTTTATAGAATACATATAATAATGTTATGTGACTAAGCAAATTTAATAAAACAGTAAAAGGAAAGGAAAGAGTAACTGCTGCAGGCTGTGTGCACAACTGACTGACTTACACAGCACCTTCAACCTTCAGTTGTTACTTGATTTAATTTCAGAATTAAGGATCGAACTTTCAAACCTTCTGCATGTTTAATAAACTTTCCCTCAAGTTTGTGTTCCCTGTTTTCACATTCACAGGTCATCAGCGTAACACAATATCAAACAGTCTGCCCAGTCTCTAGGGTGCAATGAAGAATCCATGTTTGGGGCAATGGTCTGGCGATGTGCCACTGTTTGCAACTGGAAAGCTGCTTTGAGAATTACGAACACTCCAGAATTACTAACACTCTTTGTTCCCATGTAGTTTATAACTCTAACGTTTATTGCATTTGAGTTTGGTTGTCTCTGTAACTCTTCACCCTAACTGTGTTTCGTGTGATATAGAATTAATGGCTATATTTCCTAGCAACAGACCATTTATATTTTTATTGTTTTATTGTTTTTCAGGATCTCTGTTTTGAGAAGAAACCCACATAATAGCCTTTTCTATACAGTGGCTCTTTTATTCACCTGTTGGGAAATGGGTTCTGGGGTTAAAAAAATACAAGTAACAATAAACACTAGCTTAAAATATGATGCTGTTTCTAAGAAGTATGTCATTTTCTTCGACGCAGTACATTCCCATATAAATTAGACATAGGTGAATTTTTACTGAGATCTGTGGCAGGTCTTTTTTAGTATTCATAGGTGTTCCAGCATAATACAATTCATTTAGGAATATGACACATCTGTGTAATTTGTAGGTGTTGACTGTCTAACCTTCAGACAACTTGATGGAAAAAAATAATTCACCCGTAACAGAGACCTTTATTTTTCCATCCATAACATTCTATTTAATGTGTTAGAACTACATGAGCAAAATTGAAAAGCTAGACAAATAGAACAACACGGGGGGAAATCCTTATTGTACAGATTTTCATTGCCAAATATAAAGACAGATGCTATCCTTGTATAATGCAAAAAAATACTCTGTGGCTCGTGTTCCCTAAATCTTTGCACAGGTTTGTCTCAGGAGCTTGTGAACACTAGAAATTTTGCACTGGATCAAAATTGGGGGAGGGTGTAGATGTGACCTCAGTCTTGTTTGCATTCAACACATTTATCTTAAACTATATCTGGGATGGGACGCGGGTGGCGCTGTGGGTTAAAGCCTCAGCGCCTAGGACTTGCCGATCGAAAGGTCTGCGGTTCGAATCCCCGCAGCGGGGTGCACTCCCGTTACTCGGTCCCAGCGCCTGCCAACCTAGCAGTTCGAAAGCACCCCCGGGTGCAAGTAGATAAATAGGGACCGCTTACTAGCGGGAAGGTAAACGGCGTTCCGTGTGCTGCACTGGCTCGCCAGATGCAGCTTGTCACGCTGGCCACGTGACCCGGAAGTGTCTGCGGACAGCGCTGGCCCCCGGCCTATAGAGTGAGATGGGCGCACAACCCTAGAGTCTGTCAAGACTGGCCCGTATGGGCAGGGGTACCTTTACCTTTTTATATCTGGAGTGTGTAGGGTGTGGGGAGCATGAAGGGATGGATTGTAGAGCTAACCATTCCACTCTGGATTTCCCAATAGCAACTCAACCACCATTAAAAATGTGCACACCATGAGACCAGGGCCCTGCAGGATTTAACCTCCTTCCACTGGGCCTGTAAGACAGAGCTATTCCACCTGGCCTTTAATTTGAATTCAGCCTGATCTTTTATTGCCCTTCTCTTGCCTCCCCCTTCCTTTTTATGAAGATCACCCGCTCTGAGACCCCACAGCTATTTCTCCCCTGGCCTCCTCGCTGGCCCAAGTAGGACCAATTCAGCCAGCTAGCCCTGGGGATTATCTAATGCTTATTTCCCCTAAATTGATTTTTGAATTTTGAATTTTATTGTTATTCATGTTTTTATACTGTATTTTATGCTGCTTTTATAATTAAGTGTTTTAAATTTGTTGTTAGCCACCCTGAGCCCGGTTTTTGAACAGGGAAGGGCGGGGTATAAATAATTTTTTATTTATTTATTTATTTATTTATTTATTTATTTATTTATTTATTATTATTATGTTTCTGCACTTTGTAGGAAGTGATGCACTTAAGTAAGCCAACATCTGGACGCCACTTCCATTTGCTCGACTTGGTCTTGCCTCCAGGTGGCAAACTGCTTACCGTATTTTTTGCTCTATAAGACTCACTTTTTTCCCTCCTAAAAAGTATGGGGAAAATGTGTGTGCGTTTTATGGAACGAATGCAGACTGCGCAGCTATCCCAGAAGCCAGAACAGCAAGAGGGATTGCTGCTTTCACTGCGCAGCGATCCCTCTTGCTGTTCTGGCTTCTGAGATTCAGAATATTTTTTTTCTTGTTTTCCTCCTCCATAAATTAGGTGCGTCTTGTGGTCTGGTGCATCTTATAGAGCGAAAAATACAGTATTTGCTCTGACTCACTAAGAACACTGCAGAGAGGGTCCCTAGAAAATGGGGCTGGATCTGGGAGACAGCTGCTCCACCCGATTGCCAACGGGCTATGAGGATGTCAGAAGGATCTCTTATGCTGCTTTTTAAAAACTTTTACTTTACATGATATTTACATTAAATCACTGGGGGAAGTTAAACAGGAATGTGGCTTGGGGTGTGTGATCACTCTTCTGCATTCCATCCAGCTCTCTTTCTGATCATAAGGAGGCAACTGAAGTGTGTTTCATGTTCATAACAGAATGAGTGTAGCCAATCTGCTGCACTCTATATGTTCAGGAGCACAATTCCCATCATTCCTGACCATTAAACCTTAATTCAGACACCACATTCTGGGGAAATCCAGGAGAAAGTAGCAGCCACTCCACAAAATAACAAATGCCAGTGGAGTCCACTATTTTTTTTTAAATAATATTTTTTATTAAGTTTTCCATTTTAACAATCCAATCAAATCACATTAAATATTCCAAATTATACAAATATATATCATAAAGTCCAAATATTTTGCCAAATTATAATTTTTTGTTGGGGTTCCCATGCTTCTAGTTCAGTAGGGTCCAATCATCTCATATTTCTACTGCTTTGAGTGTCCACTAGTCCCTTCTTTAAATCTTCTTTGTTATTATGGGGTCCACTATTTTTGGGGGGTGGGGTCACTATTATCCATCTAGACCAGTGTTTCCCAATTGCGGGCCATATGGCCCCCTCAGGGGTCCCAGGATATTTCAAGGGGGCCACAGGTGAAAACTGCATCAATGGGGGGGCCATAGCATGAGGCTAGGGGGCCACAGAGCGAAGTGAGAAGTGAAGGAAAAAACCATTTAATAAAATCCTGATTGGCTGGGTATCCTTTATGTATGCCACTACTGCAGCCCGGGTTTTGTTAGCCCAAAATGGAAAACGAGCAAAGTCCCATCTAAAGAAGAAGGGCAACTTAAACTGATGGAATATGCGCAGCTTGTGGAACTAACATATAGAATAAGAGAACAAGAAGAACATACATTTAAAGAAGATTGAAAAATGTTTGCTGAATATATGGGGGAGGGAAATTGTGTACACTTGAAAAGGCTGGCAGCATTAAGATGAATTCAACAGTGTAAATAAGTTTTGAAGGACGTAATATTGAAATACTGAATGGTCTAGTTTATATAAAATATGCAGGATTTATGTTATGGAAAATGAACCGTGGAAAGTGAAGAATGGAAGTCATTGATATTTTAAAGGTAAAGGTAAAGGGACCCCTGACCATTAGGTCCAGTCGTGGCCAACTCTGGGGTTGCGGCACTCATCTCGCTTTATTGGCCGAGGGAGCCGGCGTACAGCTTCTGGGTCATGTGGCCAGCATCACTAAGCTGCTTCTGGCAAACCAGAGCAGCCCACGGAAACACCGTTTACCTTCCCACCGGAGCGGTACCTATTTATCTACTTGCACTTCATGCTTTCGAACTGCTAGGTTGGCAGGAGCAGGGACCGAGCAACGGGAGCTCACCCCGTGGCGGGGATTCGAACCGCTGACCTTCTGATCGGCAAGTCCTAGGCTCTGTGGTTTAACCCACAGCACCACCCGCATCCCTATTGATATTTTAAGATTGTTTAAATGAATATTCAAAAATGTGAAACAGAAAATTCAATAAAAATTATAGAAAGAAAGAAAGAAAGAAAGAAAGAAAGAAAGAAAGAAAGAAAGAAAGAAAGAAAGAAAGAAAGAAAGAAATCTTATAGGAGGTGGTTGTGTGGAGGGACATTCCACCTGGTGCACCCTCGTCTCCCACTTGCCTGCAGTGATGAAGACCAAGGAGAAACAGGTTTGCCAGCTGAGTCAAAACTAAGCCAGAGAGCCCCTACATATCAGAGATTGGTTGGGGACAGGAGCAGGCATCAGAGAGTGGTGCCTGAAGTCAGGTTTCTTCCACCCCAACATGCTGCAAATTAAGCACCGGTGTCTCCCTATGCTTCTTATACTGTACAAGTTTCTTGTTTGTCCACAGCAAGTCCCTCTGCACCGCAGCAAAACAGCCCGCCATATCACAAGCCGC
The DNA here is from genome assembly GCF_964188315.1 of Podarcis muralis. NCBI lineage: Eukaryota > Metazoa > Chordata > Lepidosauria > Squamata > Lacertidae > Podarcis > Podarcis muralis. Next base: position 74,114,532 of record NC_135663.1, on the reverse strand, counting down.
CTTGCACCTTTCTTGGAACTGTTACATTGCGGTAGCGAGCGCTACTCCTTCCCTCCTCTCTTTCTCTCCCCCTCTTTGGGTAATAATGAATTTTATGCCCATGTTGTTTCTGTTCTTTTGTCTATTTTTAATTCAAATATGTAAAAGCTTTTTAAATACAGACTCCCAGGTGTCAGTTGCTGCCTCAAGTCCCTTTTCTATCCTCTATTGTTCTCTTAATTGTTACTTCAAAACAATTAGCTGGGCATTCATATGCAAATGAATGCAAATGAACAGGGGGATTGGGTGGGGGAGAATACCACCACTTGTTAATTTCCACTTCAAGGTCTGCTGGTAGAAACAAGAAAATTGCTTAACAATGTCTTTTTCCCTGGGCTCTAAAGGGTGCACACTTGACGAAAGGAGCCTTCTTGCTGGCTGGGCAATTGCTGGGAGTCTGCCATTCAACTTGACCAGAATCGTTCATTTCTTTTGTCATGGAGGCTTGTGCTAAACTTTTCCATGTTTATTGACCTTGCCCTTGCTCAAGCAAATGTCTGCACAACTTGGGTGCACCGCTGGCAGAGGCTAATAAAATAATAATCGCAATATTCATCAGGAAAATGCTCATTATACAGGAACCCTCGCCTTCCCACAGCCAAATCAAAACTTCCATAATTTATGAAAAGATCATCTCTTCTCCTCGCATTTTTGTGCCACAGAAGAAAAAGACATAATGACTGATGAGCTGCATGTCTGTGAATGAAATTCTAGGGAGATTTTCTCCGTTGCCGAGATAAATCGGATCTCTTTCAGAGGGGTTGCCGCCTATTGTGCTAAGATGAATACTATTTTAGGCTGTGCATAGTCTAACGTCGTATGAAAAGCAGTAGATTAACGTGGCATTCAAAAGGTATTTCAGAAGTAAACAATATAGCTTTAAAAATGTATAATCAAGGGTACAATCATGGTCCGCGCAAAGGGAGAGACAATCCTGGCCATCAGAGTCCAGGGCTCTGACCCCATCATGCTTTACCTGTGATTCAAAGTGAATGCTCTAAATTTGTATTTTAAAAATGCTACGCTGTTCTTGCAATATTCCATCAGGCTTGAATCAGGTGACCTGGCTTGCTTCATAACCAGCTTTGAACATTCTGAAGGAAAACTTCTCATATTCTGACCAAGGACCTTGACTCACCAGGACTGGACACATTCTTCAGAACTCACCTCAGCCATCAAGCTCTGTTTTATCTAGAGTTTTCAGTAAATTAAATTGTTATTAATGTGAGTCAGCTGTGGGTCTGAGTCAGGAATAAGGTAAAGGTAAAGGTACCCCTGCCCGTACCGGCCAGTCTTGCCAGACTCTAGGGTTGTGCGCTCATCTCACTCTATAGGCCGGGAGCCAGCACTGTCCGCAGACACTTCCGGGTCACGTGGCCAGCGTGACAAGCTGCATCTGGCGAGCCAGTGCAGCACACAGAACGCCGTTTACCTTCCCGCTGGTAAGTGGTCCCTATTTATCTACTTGCACCCGAAGGTGCTTTCGAACTGCTAGGTTGGCAGGCGCTGGGACCGAACGACGGGAGCGCACCCCGCCGCGGGGATTCGAACCGCCGACCTTTCGATCGGCAAGTCCTAGACGCTGAGGCTTTAACCCACAGCGCCACCCGTGTCCCTGAGTCAGGGATAGGGACCACAAAAAGAAGGCAGAGGGCAGTGGGGAAGGCTGTTCGGAAGGGATTGTTTCTTCCTCCTCAGCTTTGGAGTGGTGAGACGCATGGAAGGAGATGAGGAACACTGACAGAGCTCCATCCTTTCACTTGGCAGGACAGCGTGGTCACAAAGAACCAACATCAGAGTGGGTTGCACAGCCATCACTCCTAATAGCAAGCTCAGGTGACGGTTGCCTCAAGGCTTGTAGCCAGAGTGGCACCACTGAGAAAGAAGATGGAAGTTTCATTATGGTTGAGAGAATACAGTGGTACCTTGGGTTACAGACGCTTCAGGTTACAGACTCCGCTAACCCAGAAATAGTACCTCGGGTTAAGAACTTTGCTTCAGGATGAGAACAGAAATTGTGCGGCGGCACGGCGGCGGCACGGCGGCAGCAGGAGGCCCCATTAGCTAAAGTGCTACCTCAGGTTAAGAACAGTTTCAGGTTATGAACGGACCTCCAGAACGAATTAAGTTCTTAACCTGAGGTACTACTGTAATGGGGTTTGTAGAAATACTGTAAAAGCCTATGGGGGCAAGTGCCATATTTCTAGAAGCAAAATTCAGGACGCAAAAGTTGTTGAGCTTTTTAAAGGCAACTCTAGACTAAAAGAGACGGGACACGGGTGGCACTGTGGGTTAAACCACAGAGCCTAGGACTTGTTGATCAGAAGGTCGGCGGTTCGAATCCCCGCGATGGGGTGAGCTCCGGTTCCTTGGTCCCAGCTCCTGCCAACCTAGCAGTTCGAAAGCACCTCAAAGTGCAAGTAGATAAATAGGTACTGCTCCAGTGGGAAGGTAAACGGTGTTTCCATGCGCTGCTCTGGTTAGCCAGAAGCGGCTTAGTCATGCTGGCCACATGACCCGGAAGCTGTCTGCGGACAAACGCCGGCTCCCTCGGCCTATAGAGCGAGATGAGTGCCGCAACTCCAGAGTCGGTCATGACTGGACTTAATGGTCAGGGGTCCTTACTAGAGTAAAAGAAGAAAAAGAAAACAGTGCTTGGGAGTTGGGGAGAAGACTGAATTCCTGAGCAATGAGCATTAGTTTTAGTGGGAGGAAACACACTGTAACATTTTTGGTAAGGTCTGCTTGTTAACAGCTATGGTTGCACACAAAGAAAATGAAATGAAATATGTTGCTTTAATGTTTTTGTAGCTGAGGTGGAAATTGCATTATTATTAGTATTATTTGAAATAATGTGCATGGCACACTTTGTCCTTTATCTTATCCAGAGGTAGGCAACCTAAGGCCCGGGGGCCGGATCCGGCCTAATCGCCTTCTCAATCTGGCCCACGGACGGTCCAGGAATCAGTGTGTTTTTACATGAGTAGAATGTGTCCTTTTATTTAAAATGCATCTCTGGGTTATTTGTGGGGCATAGGAATTCATTCTCCCCCCCCCCCCTTCAAAATATAGTCCATCCCACCACATGGTCTGAGGGATGGTGGACCAGCCCACGGCTGAAAAAGGTGGCTGACCCCTGATCTTATCTCATTTATCTTCATAATTCCACCTTGAGGTCGTTGTGGCTGAACAATTTTTTTCCTTTCCCAAGACCAGTTAGCTCCATCTGGAATTGCTACCTAATCAGCTCCCGTCTGATATTTTAGGCATATTTCTGCTTATGAAACGCTTCTGCAGGGTTTATCCAGTGGCCAAGAGACTCCCACCGAAGGAGGCTGCAGAGATATTAAATACCAGGCTGTCAACCACGGCCTGCTATATTTCGGAGAGTTTTATCCCCACCCTCTTACCTAATGGAAGGAGACTAAAGGGGTACTTTCATATTATGCCGTACCTGACTACATGCCATCTGTACTTGGGTCCAGCTACCTGTGAGAAATAGCCCACGCATAGTGAATTGAAAATGTGGGTGGCGCTGTGGGTTAAACCACAGAGCCTAGGACTTGCCGATCGCATGGTCGGCAGTTCAAATCCCCGTGGTGGGGTGCGCTCCCGTCGTTCAGTCCCAGCGCCTGCCAACCTAGCAGTTCGAAAGCACCCCCGGGTGCAAGTAGATAAATAGGGACCGCTTACCAGTGGGAAGGTAAACGGCATTCCGTGTGCTGCGCTGGCTTGCCAGATGCAGCTTGTCACACTGGCCACGTGACCTGGAAATGTCTGCGGACAGCGCTGGCTCCCGGCCTCTAGAGTGAGATGAGTGCACAACCCTAGAGTCTGGCAAGACTGGCCCGTACGGGCAGGGGTACCTTTACCTGTGAGAAATAGCCCACGGATAGTGAATTGAAAACACACTGTTTGTGTCAGTGCACAGAGGAGTCAGGAAGGAAGAGAGAGAGAGAAAGACAGGGGGAAGAATTAATACTTTTTGTTCCGTTATGTTAGCAAACCTCATAAGCTTTCTTCTATTTGTTTTCTTCTGTTTGTCCTTTCATCAGTAAGCACTGGCTCAGTCACCCTGGTTCACCCTGTACTGTTGTGGCAGGTCTCAGTCAAATTCTGCAGAGAGAGGGATTCTCACATGCTTTTTCGTTCTTTTTGTGGCCAACCTGCACCAGTGAGAGATATATGGATGGACAAATCTATAAATCTCAGTTCACTGAGTTTCTCTTCTTTCCGATCTTGAAGTCAGTCCTCCAGTTTCTGCAGCTATTTGCAATTTTAAAATGAAAGGATCCCCATGAAAATTCATCAGCACTGTTGTGCAAATGAACTACTAACAGATTCATTTTTGTAAGCAATTTGGCACATTTTGGCAAGCACTTTCCCTTAACACAACACATTTCTGTACACTATTTTCGCTGCTGCATTGCATTTTTGTAAACACTGGTTAAAGAACGGCATCGCAAAATTCAGAAAAGTGCAAATTTTAAAGACTGTGTATCAGTTTGTGCATTGGTTCAAGAAGCGTGAACTGGGTAGTTTCTCATACAAACAAAATCATTTTTTTCCTCTACAGTCGTACCTCGGGTTACATACGCTTCAGGTTACACACTCCGCTAACCCAGAAATAGTGCTTCAGGTTAAGAACTTTGCTTCAGGATGAGAAAAGAAAACGTGCTCCGGCGGTGTGGCGGCAGCAGGAGGCCCCATTAGCTAAAGTGGTGCTTCAGGTTAAGAACAGTTTCAGGTTAAGAACGGACCTCCAGAACAAATTAAGTTCTTAACCCAAGATACCACTGTACAGGGCCATAGAGAGCCATTGGAAATGCAAGAGAACTGTCCTACCCTCCTTGCCCTGAGGTGTGAACAGAGACTGCAGATATGGAAGGTTGCCAGAGTAACTGGGTGTGAGGTGATCTGGACACTATACAGTGGTACCTCGGGTTACAGACGCATCAGGTTACAGACTCCGCTAACCCAGAAATAGTACCTCGGGTTAAGAACTTTGCTTCAGGATGAGAACAGAAATTGTGCGGCAGCAGCAGGAGGCCCCATTAGCTAAAGTGGTGCTTCAGGTTAAGAACAGTTTCAGGTTAAGAACGGACCTCTGGAACGAATTAAGTACTTAACCCGAGGTACCACTGTATTCCCAGAGAGAAGGCAAGGAAAGCAGAGGCTCTTCCTTCTCCTCCTTGCCCATTTCCCCACCTTGTGCTGTCTCCAGAAAGGAATGGAAATGACATTGTTTCCTTTCTCTTGTGCAATCAAAGAGTACCAATTCACACAATGCTGGCATAGCAGCAACAATTCGGCTTCTGGCTTGCCTTTAGATAAAAGGAAGGAAGGAAAGAAAGATCATCCACCAGCCACTTTTTCTCATCCTGTATATTCGGTACAGAAAGTTGACACTTTCCTCGGCAGACCTTGAAATGCTGGGTTTTCTAGTCAGAAAGAGGACACTGGGACATCCTAGGAAACTATCTTTTTCAAGAGTGAGAGCGAAGAGTGAGAATAAATGTTTCTTTAACTCAGAGGTTGGGATCCTCCAGCCTGCAGTTCTAATCAGGACTCTGACTTGCAACCAACAATTCCATTCTATTCCAAACACCTGGTAAAATCTTGTTCTTTTTCAATAACATTATTTTGTTTAGTCTTAGTACAACGGGAGACTTTTGATTTGTGATTTGGTTTGGCTTTTTTAAAAAATAAATAATTAAGACTCAAGATTCAGGAAATGTTTTTGGAGGAAGAGGTCTTTCTGAGACAAAGAAAAGATAAGTTTCAGTGCTGAGAGAAAAGGTTGAACTAACAAAATAAAGAAATCTGTGTCTTTTACAAACATTTTGATTTTTAAAAGATTTATTGGGGACTTTATTTATTGATTCAGGGAATCTATGGGATCCTTGCTTTAGCAGGTGGCCCTTTTTCAGAGGCGTTTTGCATACATCTCAGTCTCTTATAGCATCTAGATCAAGGGAAGTAATAGTGCCACTGTATTCTGCTCTGGTCAGACCTCACCTGGAGTACTGTGTCCAGTTCTGGGCACCACAGTTCAAGAAGGACACTGACAAACTGGAACGTGTCCAGAGGAGGGCAACCAAAATGGTCAAAGGCCTGGAAACGATGCCTTATGAGGAACGGCTAAGGGAGCTGGGCATGTTTAGCCTGGAGAAGAGGAGGTTAAGGGGTGATAGGATAGCCATGTTCAAATATATAAAAGGATGTCATATAGAGGAGGGAGAAAGGTTGTTTTCTGCTGCTCCAGAGAAGCGGACACGGAGCAATGGATCCAAACTACAAGAAAGAAGATTCCACCTAAACATTAGGAAGAACTTCCTGACAGTAAGAGCTGTTCGACAGTGGAATTTGCTGCCAAGGAGTGTGGTGGAGTCTCCTTCTTTGGAGGTCTTTAAGCAGAGGCTTGACAACCATATGTCAGGAGTGCTCTGATGGTGTTTCCTGCTTGGCAGGGGGTTGGACTCAATGGCCCTTGTGGTCTATTCCAACTCTATGATTCTATGATTCTTCATCATCCACGAATTGAAGCTGAATCCAGATAAAAGAAACATGTTATGTGTCCCAAGTCATCAGGTCCATGAGGTGGCCTTGCACTCAACTAGAAGGAATAGGTACATAATGGGGATCTATCCTGGAGTCATTATTGCCACTTGTCAGGGGCTGGGCAGAGGAGGAGGAGGAGAAGTGGTGGAGTCCATCTCCCCATCCTGACCCTCCCAGGGACAATCTTCTCAGGGTGCTGTCAATGGCTCCCAGCTGGTTGCACAGCAAAGTATAAAAACAAGGGAAAGCGTCTTACAGTCCTTTTTTATTTCAAACTTTACAGAGAGAGGCTATAGAACCCAGCCTCTTGGATAATGGCGTTGTCCCGAGTGAATCTCCACCCCCTCCTTCTCTCTCACTTCCTTTTTTGTTTTTTAAATAACTTTTATTCAAAATTAAAACAAAACATATTATCCAGAAACATATCATCCTTATTCCCCCCCCATTTTTCCTCCCTCCCCCCACAGAACCCACCCACCCCTGACTTCCCTCAGTTCCAGTCTTTGATTTCTCTAAAAATGCTGTTTTCTGCATGTTACACAGTTGTATAAATCCTCAAACTATTTAACTGATTATTATCAATAAAAAGTTTGTGAATGTTTATTCAAAACCAGCCAAGGAGTCCAGTTTGCTTTGTTGTATCTTCAAATACTTTGTAAAGGGTTCCCATTCTTCTTTAAATTCACAGTTATCCTTGTCCCGTAGCTTGTATGTCAGTTTTGCCAGTTCTGCATAGTCCATCAATTTTTCTTGCCATGTTTCTTAGTTGGGGTTTCTTCAGTCTTCCATCCTTGTGCTACCAGAACTCTCGCAGCCGTTGTTGCATACATGAAGATGTTTTTCAGCTTTTTTGGCAGATCTTTCCCTACAATCACTAATAAAAATGCTTCAGGTTTTTTAATTCTCTCCCACTTCCTAATTCGTCATCATCAATTCTCTCCCACTTCCTAATTCGTCATCATCATCTCTTCTACGGGTGTCGCTAAGTGTCCTCTGTCTTTGAGCTCTTTGCTCTCCTACTTTTAAGGCTCGCCAGGTTCTGGGAGATGGTGGGTCTGGAAAGCTTTCTAGTGGCAATGTGTCAGCCAGCTGCTGCTCCGGCTCTGCCTGCTCCTTCTCTCCCATTAATTCCCAACTTCCCCCTTCATCTGCCTCTGAGCTGTGACCTCCTGCAAACTCCTGTTATAAATCTATACTGCCTTTCTCCTCCTCCTCCTCCTCCTCCTCTCTGGGTCAGGATGAAGAGGTGGTCTCCAAGCACTGCTTCTCCTCCGCCCAGCCCCTGACATCACCTCCCTCTCCAGTGTCATCCTCCTTTGCCCAGTCCCTGACCCTACTTGAGGCTCAGGTGGCTTCCAGGTGGTCATGAATGGCCACTCTACTCCATGCTCTGGCATCCTCTGAGGCCTCACTTGAAGATGGTCCATAGGCTACAACTAGTGCAGAATGCCACCATCTGTCTTTGGGCTGGAACATCAATTAGGACAGGCGAGCACTTGTCCTGAAACATCTACACTGGTTGCTATTCTCTTATGTACTCAATCCAAAGCTCTACACAAGTTTGTCCAGTCACAACTTTGGTCACAGAGACCTGTAAGAGTGTCTCCACCCCTATGTGCCAGTCAGGGTATTACAATCTGTTGGAAAAGCTTTTCTTCTGGTGCAGTCTCCCTCAGGGTATGTGTGAGTGTGTTGACAAGGGTTTTGTAGCCTGTGAGAGACCCTTCTCTTTAATGGTCCCCAAACTGTGGAACTGACTCGCTATAGCAGTGAGACAGGTACCACGTCTTTCCAACTTTAGGCAGTCATTGAAGGTACACCTCTTTTCTGTAAGTTTTGGCAGGTTATCTAGTATTGTTAATGTTTCCATGTATATCCTCTGGTTTGCTGATATGCACTTTATTGTATGAGATTTTAGGGTGGGTGTGTTTTTATTGTATTGTATTTTTCAAGATGTTACCTATTGTGGGACCTTATAGTCTTCTTCTTCCACAAGGAATGTCTTCCATAAACACGGTTTTAGCAGTGAGCCCGTAAGTGAATGTGGAGGCCAATTCTGGATCCACACGTCCTTCCACAGTGGGGACATAGGTTTCTGGGCGGGAGTTGATCATGGTGAAGGTTTGCCAAGCATGCCTTCCTCTTCGCACGCTTCTCCTTTTCGTCCTGAGTTTGAGCGTCTTCAAAGCCCATGACACCTTTGGTAAAGGCTGTTCTCCAACTGGAGCACTCGCAGGCCAGTGGTTCCCAGTTGTCAGTGTTTATACTACATTTTTTTAAAGATTTGCCTTGGGAGAGTCTTTAAACCTCTTTTGTTGACCACCAGCACTACGCTTTCCATTTTTAAGTTCAGAATAGAGTAGTTGTGGGGAAGGGTGATTAAAAATACAAAAGTATTTGTATTCGCAATAGTATTTTGTATTCCACAAGTTTCTGTATTGAAAAGGTGCAGAGATCTGTGTCTCTGTGTGGACTCTATATACTCCTCTCCCTTAATACAGGCATAATATGCAGTGATTTTGACCTTGAACGAATAGTCCAGGATGTGGTTGAAAGGTAATATACAAATAAATGCCAGAAGGGATCTTTAATTGTAATAGCTCTATTTTTACCTTCCTTAAAACCTGGAGAAATAAATGGATATATTTGTCTTCATTACAACACAAACACCTGTGAAAGGTTGGGAGGTAGTGGACGAGCAAATGTATCATGCCGGCAGCCGGTGTCCTTACTGTAGCCTTGTCATAGCTCACCAACCAATACATTTTATCTTCATATCAAGCTGAAACAGGGCAGATTTCTGTGATTTAAAAGGGAAAATAAAATACATCCATCTTCCAGAGATTATGAATGGATGTCCATTGGTAATACCTGAGCAAAGATGAACATTGTCACCCTGATCCAAGCAAGGGAAATGTGTGAATGTGAAAGCAGATTCCAAGGATAGATTCCTTCCTGGATGGGAAACGATGAATGTTTGTATGGATATGAACCTCTGTAGGTGTAAATAATCTGATGCAGTACTCCATTCACAGTACTCGGTGTGACTTGTGGCATGAATGCATTACACCTCAATGCCATTCTTTGTCAGAAGATCTCAAAGCAACTTAAAAATGGTTCTCGTGAAGTCTTCTCGTCTGCTTATAAGCCCACACGTGCTTAGCTTCATCCGTAGAATGACATTATGCATCTCTACAAGAAACAGAATTCCATACTTGCATGACATGGTTTGGCACATGGGTGACTTACAAAGCTTAGGCTTTGTGGCAGAACATACAGAACAAACTCTTAAACATGCTCCCCGCAACATCTAGTTTAGAGTTTAGACTGTCCTTCAGGAGAATGGGCAAACTCTTTGGGCAAGTGGCTGTCAGAGACCTTTCCATTACAGTGGTACCTCGGGTTACAGACGCTTCAGGTTACAGACTCTGCTAACCCAGAAATAGTACCTCGGGTTAAGAACTTTGCTTCAGGATGAGAACAGAAATCGTGTGGCGGCAGCGGGAGGCCACATTAGCTAAAGTGGTACCTCAGGTTAAGAACAGTTTCAGGTTAAGAACAGACCTCCAGAATGAATTAAGTTCTTAACCCAAGGTACCACTGCATGATACTTTTTCTGTCACCCTTCTTACTGCAAGTTTCCTGCTTTATAAGAAGACATTAAGGAGCTAGACTAACTGGGACACGGGTGGCGCTGTGGTTTAAACCACTGTGCTGCTTGGACTTGCCGATCAGAAGGTCAGCGGTTCAAATCCCTGCGATGGGGTGAGCTCCCGTTGTTCGGTCCCAGCTCCTGCCAACCTAGCAGTTCAAAAGCATGCATTGCAAGTAGATAAATAGGTACTGCTCTGGTAGGAAGGTAAATGGCATTTCCGTGCACTGCTCTGGCTTCCCCAGAAGTGGCTTAGTCATGCTGGCCGCATGACCTGGAAAAACTGTCTGCGGAAGCGGACAAACGCCGGCTCGCCCGGCCTGTAAAGTGAGACGAGCACCACAAGCCCAGAGTTGTTCGCGACTGGACTTAACTGTCAGGGGTACCTTTACCTTTACCTTTTGAGGAGTTAGACTAGATGCAACGGAAGGGGTCTGAGTACCTTTTTGCTTTATGGCTTGAAGTTTTATCCCTCACGTTTCTTTTTAGCGTATGTTGATTTTAGGATCTCTAATTGTGATCTGAGTTGCGATTCAATTATGTTCACTACATTGTAAGTCATTTGTTTTCTTTTTAAAAGGGGGCTATAAATGTGATTAATCAGTCGACATAAATGGACTGTGCATGCGGCGGCAGGCTTTGCACCACACAGAGCCCTAGAGTCATCCTGCTCACATGCCTGTGCTCAAGAGATAAACAAGAGGATTATTATTTAATATTTATTTCAGGCATTTGCAAGGGGCACTGTCTGCCAAAGAGCACTCAAAGGAGCACACAAGAAAAGAAATAAGAGCACAATGCAAACACTTTATATTCTATTTCTGATCTTTTAGGGGAGAGGGCAAGAGCACTTACATAGCCACAACAGCATGTGCACACACACACACACACACACACACACACACACACACACACACAAGGGAGTTATCAGACTCAGGGAAACCCTCAGAAGTGTAAAGTAGTTTTCCCCAGTTCTTTTTTTTTTTAAGCACCCTCTAAAGGGTAAACCCCAAAACAGCTCAGTGAGGACAGAATTCATTCAGTGGGCTTGAATTGTTTGCTTGGCTGACTGTTGGGGAACACAAAGCTGGTAGGAGGGGGAACAGAGTGGATTGGCTGGAAAAGAAGGCGTGTCGGTATATAGAAAAAGGTTGAGATAACCATGTCATTGTCTGTTGTTGTTTAGTTGTTTAGTCGTGTCCAACTCTTCGTGACCCCATGGACCAGAGCACACCAGGCACTCCTGTCTTCCACTGCCTCCCGCAGTTTGGTCAGACTCATGCTGGTAGCTTCGAGAACACTGTCCAGCCATCTCATCCTCTGTCGTCCCCTTCTCCTTGTGCCCTCCATCTTTCCCAACATCAGGGTCTTTTCCAGGGAGTCTTCTCTTCTCACGAGGTGGCCAAAGTATTGGAGCCTCACCTTCAGGATCTGTCCTTCCAGTGAGCACTCAAGGCTGATTTCCTTCAGAATGGATAGGTTTGATCTTCTTGCAGTCCATGGGACTCTCAAGAGTCTCCTCCAGCACCATAATTCAAAAGCATCAATTCTTCGGTGATCAGCCTTCTTTATGGTCCAGCTCTCACTTCCGTACATCACTACTGGGAAAACCATAGCTTTAACTATACGGACCTTTGTTGGCAAGGTGATGTCTCTACTTTTTAAGATGCTGTCTAGGTTTGTCATTTCATTGTCTGGATAGGGTATTTTTCTGGTTTACACTGAAAAGAAGAAGAAGAAGAAGAAGAAGAAGAAGAAGAGGAAGAGGAGGAGGAGGAGTTTCGATTTGATATCCCGCCTTTCACTCCCTTTAAGGAGTCTCAAAGCAGCTAACATTCTCCTTTCCCTTCCTCCCCCACAACAAACACTCTGTGAGGTGAGTGGGGCTGAGAGACTTCAAAGAAGTGTGACTGGCCCAAGGTCACCCAGCAGCTGCATGCGGAGGAGCGGAGACACGCATCTGGTTCCCCAGATTACGAGTCCACCGCTCTTAACCACTACACCACACTGGCTCTCAAAAATAGCCATTTTAAAATGTATCCAGGACTGAAGAGATAGCTGCCCGTAGAAGTCAATTGAGAAATCCATGATCTTAAGAGAAGCTGGGATTGGGTGCCAATCCCCCACACAAACAGAACTGAATGGGGGAGAGAAGAAGTCAATGGAGACTGAGCATATTCTGTGCATATGGGATCCTGAATGATTGCTGCAGAAAACGGCATGGAATAGCAATAAAAATCTCAACAGCCGCACTCCATTCTGTAACGGTTTGCTGCAGAGCCCCACTTGTTAAGCCTTTAAAGCAATCCTAAAACCCGAAAAAGTCAGCTAGATTAACAGCAATCAATTTAAAACCTTCTATAGCACATCCGTGGAGAGATGGAAATAGCGGCTTAAAAATGCACACATCCCCAACTCAAAAGTTTAACATCTAGCGATCTGTAGCAAGGGAGATTGAAACCAGAAGAATGGTAAAACGTGTTCTCCCTAGCAGAGCCCACGTGTTGCGGTGGGGGATACAAGCCACCACATTGTTGCTGGGTGGATTTGCGGAGAGACCCAGGCAGTGAATTGGTTAATTGGGTCACTGGGGAGAATTGCTTTGGGCGTCCTCTTGGCTGCTTGCACCAGATCACCCGCCCACCCTTCCTGTATTGGGGGGGGGGTTGTTCGCTTGACCTTGCTATGCCTGTCATGGGGTCGTCTGCTTTGGAGCAGGGGCCTGGTAGGAATTTTGTCCATTTGGCTGATTGGCTGGTGCCATTTGGTTTTTGCCTACTGCGTAGCAAATCGTCACAACTTGTAAGGTTGGCGGTTAGGCACTGGTTTAAATTGGTTGGTGGAGGGGTAAGTGCCTACCCCTCCAATGGTGGTGCTGTGAGGGAATTCCGTTAAAGGAATCCAGGGGCTTGCCATTCTTTTTGTCCTTGTCCCTGGCATCGGACTTGGGCCGTGCAAGCCACCAGGAGCATGAGGGTGAGAAGTGAGGGACTGAGGCCCAGCTTCATTTTCTCCCCAAAAATTGTTTCCCTGACTGACTTCCGCTGGAATCCGGAAGTCAGTTCTGTCCCTGGGCATGGACAGATAGTCGGAACCAATGCCTAAGCAACCACTCACTTGTGTGTATCTAAATAAAGTTGTGGCCAAAATCATGCCCAAAACCTAAACAAAAATTGATGTGTGATGTGTGAATTATTGGGGGGTGGCTTGGGGATCTCGACACGCAACTCTAGTTTACCACAATCCCAACATTTTGCAAGGGTATCCCCAGGCAGATCAGGCTCTGCAGCCCACTAAAGACGTGTCATAGAAGAGGACTATTCCTGATAAATAGGGACAACTGAAATTATGCACCATTTTATAAATGGGAGGATACTAGAAGACAAGCATTTGAGTCATGCAGGCTATATTACACAAGAGCATATATTCTTCTTCTCACCTATGAGAAGCTTTGCATCTTTGATTCACATTTCAATACCCCCCCCCCCCCAATTTCTGAAATCTGGGTGCTTTGATGTAATTGATGAGGTTAGGTCTATTTGTGCTCTTTCTCTTTTCCTTTGATGCACAGAATATATTAGCTGGTGTCCGTAAGTCAGATAACATAGATGCACTCTCACTTTTCAATTATAGCCATCCTTTCTAGTCATTTAGAGCAGCATTACAACCACATAATTATACGTTTCTCTGTGCTATCTTAAGAACAAGCAAAATGCCTATCATGATGATGGCTCAGGGTTACCTAGAGGGAGGACTTCTTTTTGCAAAGACACCTGGTGGCACAGATCAGGGATGAGCAACCTGTGACACTTCAGGTGTTGCTGGACTACAACTCCATCATCCTTGACCATTGGTTATGCTGGCTGGGGCTGATGGAAGCTGGAGTACAAGAACCACAGGGTTACAGCTTCCCCTTCTCTGATGTAGACAGACATCAGAGGGTTCCTTGCGGTTGAGGTTGGGAACCAAGGAACAGCATTACAATACTGTTGTGAGTTTGTGGGGTGGTCAGTCTGCATGGCATCCTCAGCCCCTTCTTCCTGTGCCCAGTAGGAGTTAAGATTTAAGAGAGGATTCCATTGTTGAACTAGTCAGTTTCTTTGTGAGATAATGATCATGGTTGCCACTTAAGCACCACCAATAGTATAACAAAAGAAGTTGCGCTATGCCAGTGGGCAAATGTGGGCGACTCTCCTGACCTCAATTCAATGATTCTATGGCAGAAAGTGAGGAGGAATTAAAGAACCTTTTAATGAGGGTGAAAGAGGAGAGCACAAAATATGGTCTGAAGCTCAACATCAAAAAAACGAAGATCATGGCCACTGGTCCCATCACCTCCTGGCAAATAGAAGGGGGAGAAATGGAGGCAGTGAGAGATTTTACTTTCTTGGGCTCCATGATCACTGCAGATGGTGACAGCAGCCACGAAATTAAAAGACGCCTGCTTCTTGGGAGAAAAGCAATGACAAACCTAGACAGCATCTTAAAAAGCAGAGACGTCACCTTGCCAATAAAGGTCCGTATAGTAAAAGCTATGGTTTTCCCAGTAGTGATGTATGGAAGTGAAAGCTGGACCATAAAGAAGGCTGATCACCGAAGAATTGATGCTTTTGAATTATGGTGCTGGAGGAGACTCTTGAGAGTCCCATGGACTGCAAGAAGCTCAAACTATCCATTCTTAAGGAAATCAGCCCTGAGTGCTCACTGGAAGGACAGATCGTGAAGCTGAGGCTCCAATACTTTGGCCACCTCATGAGAAGAGAAGACTCCCTGGAAAAGACCCTGATGTTGGGAAAGATGGAGGGCACAAGGAGAAGGGGACGACAGAGGACGAGATGGTTGGATAGTGTTCTCAAAGCTACCAGCATGAGTTTGACCAAATTGTGGGAGGCAGTGGAAGACAGGAGTGCCTGGCGTGCTCTGGTCCATGGGGTCACGAAGAGTCGGACATGACTAAATGACTAAACAACAACAACAACATGATTCTATGACTTTGCCTGACTGGAAAGTATCCTCAGAATCTGATCATGCCCTCTGCTTCTCCTGATGGATGATAGGGGATGTGTGTGTGTGTGCGCGGGCGCAAAGGTACAATTTACATTAATTGCTCCTCCCACCTTTGCCTCCGCCCCCACTATGATTGGCATGTGGTCCTTGGAAGGTTGCTCAGAAGAGACTGTGACTGTCAGACAGAAGGCTTTTAACTCCTGAGCTAGGTTACCATGGCATGTCCATTACAAGGTAACAGAAGAAAGTCAAATTCCTGGATTCTCTAACTTTCTGGCACCATAGGAAGGAAGGAACTGTTTATTCCAACCACAGACCTGTAACCAGGGAGAGGCATGCCAAAACTGGCATCAAAGTTTAATCTGAAAAGAAATGCCATGAGCACAAGGGAGCAAGGCAAGGCAGGTAGGAGCCACCTTGATCCTATGACGAACTAAATGACAGCAGGGAGAAAGGGAAATGGCAAAAAAATGAGTATGTCTGCTGGGGAGAGCTGAGGTTTGCTATTACAGTGGTACCTCGGGTTAAGAACTGAATTCGTTCTGGAGGTCCGTTCTTAACCTGAAACTGTTCTTAACCTGAGGTACCACTTTAGCTAATGGGGCCTCCTGCTGCTGCCGCACAATTTCTGTTCTCATCCTGAAGCAAAGTTCTTAACCCAAGGTACTATTTCTGGGTTAGCGGAGTCTATAGCCTGAAGCATCTGTAACCCGAGGTACCACTGTACCAAGAAATTGTAAAAACCAGGGGAGATTGTTGGGTTTGGACCCCATCCTAGCAATCTCCCACAATACCCATACTTAAAGGTAAAGGTAAAGGGACCCCTGACCATTAGGTCCAGTCGTGGCTGACTCTGGGGTTGTGGCACTCATCTCACTTTATTGGCCGAGGGAGCCGGCATACAGCTTCCGGGTCATGTGGCCAGCATGACTAAGCAATGTATGATATTTTAGTGTTTTTTGGTTTCTATGGAAGCCGCCCAGAGTGGCTGGGGAAACCCAGCCAGATGGGCGGGGTACAAATAATATATTATTATTATTATTATTATTATTATTATTATTATTATTATTATTATTATTATTATTGGCTGCTTCTGGCGAACCAGAGCAGCACATGGAAACACTGTTTTCCTTCCCGCTGGAGCGGTACCTATTTATCTACTTGCACTTTGACATGCTTTTGAACTGCTAGGTTGGCAGGAGCAGGGACTGAGCAATGGGAGCTCACACTGTCGCAGGGATTCGAACCGCCGACCTTCTGATCAGCAAGCCCAAGGATCTGTGGTTTAACCCACAGCGCCACCCACGTACTTACTTTAATAATAATTCATATAAGTGATTAGCTGCCATTTGCTCCTTTAGGGAATATGTGGTGGAAAGCAACTTGAGGCAAGTCTGGAACAGAAAAATTGTGTGTAGGGCAAGGATTTGAGTACACACATACTCCCTGTTGGTCCACTACAAATTTCCTCATGCCAAAGTGGCTTTTCTTGTGGCAGCGAGAGAGAAAGAGGCTTCAGGTCATAACATGCCAGTTTGTCCCCTGGGTACGGAGGAGGCTAGCAAACTAGGGGGACCTTTGTTGAATTCTATTCTGCATCTTGAGCTTCATCCAGATGCAACGGCAAGCCAATGAAGATGGCCGGAGAACTCTCTAATGACTTGCAATTGGCTACAGAGAGCAGAGCAGAGCGGCCAATCACGTTGCATATGAATGCCTTTCTACAAATGACTGCTGCATGCTGCCAGCAGCTTGTGCTGGCCAAATGCAGCGAAGGAATTGAACAAACAATTCTGCCTGCCACCCTCCAGTTCCTATGGCCCAAAGCCCAGAGAAAGGAAGCTGGGGACCTCTAGTACTGCCAAGGGCAAGGGACGCTGGCCTCGGAAGCCCACTAATGAGCTGTATTGTACTCCACTCAGAGTCTTTCTTTCGCGTCGCCTCTCATTATTCTTTTTAAGCTTGCCCCATCGATTGCTGTCGATCTGGACACACATTGACAGTCCATTACATTAGCTGGCTGGTTCCCAGGTCCAGGTGACTTATCCAGGCTGGGTGACCCTCGAAGCTGTCAGCAGCGTCAAGACTCTAGGCAGGAAAAGAGCAGAAGGAGGATCTGTACTTGGGTTTCCATCTGGTTTTATGAACATAAACCACCTTCTCTGTAATTAGCCGTTCGGATGAAATACATGGAAGGCAACCTTTCCACTCCACAAGACTAAATTTTAGAGGCTTCATTAAACACTGGGAACTGCGAGGTAAAAGGACACTGCCCCATTTTTCTCTAAATGAAATAACTAAGGGTTGCATGATGGGAGTCAGACGCCAGTGAATGGAATTCATGCCGCTGGAGCTTCTGAACTATGGGTTTTGTGTTAAAGGAGTTTAATTGATTTTCTTTGGCAAACTATAAATTTGGAGGTGACCTTTGATTTTGCAGGACCATAGGCTGAAACAATAGGGTGGAACAGTACATTATGCATAGGGTGGGGGTGTCACTTAAAGCAGCATCTCTCAGGGGTGTGTGTTCACAAAACCCCCCCTCCTGAATGTATGAAGAGGGGTTGTATATGCCAGTCATGCCCTATATGCAGGCATGTCAGACGTGCTGGCCCTGCCACCACTGGCTGTATGCTTGGTGACACCATGGAGAAAGCCCTGCTTCTTGTTGCCATCAGTCTACACTCTGGTGGCTGTTGTCCTCAACGGAAGATCTCATAAGATGCCTCAGACCTTCCCAGAGCCAGAGCACATGGGAGATGCTAACTAGCGAGATGGGTAGAATGGTAGAAACCATTCCTTGGTGTACCCTAGTTGCAAGCCATTTCATCTGTAAAGGTAGGAACCTGAAGGAGCGTCTCCATCCCCATCGTTTTACCCGGACACTGAGATCCAGCGCCAAGGGCCTTCTGGACGTTCCCTCACTGCGAGAAGCCAAGTTACAGGGAAACAGGCAGAGGGCCTTCTCGGTGGTGGCACCCACCCTGTGGAACGCCCTCCCACCAGATGTCAAAGAGAACAACAACTACCAAACTTTTAGAAGGCATCTGAAGTTTAGGGAAACTTTTAATGTTTGATGCATTGCTATATTTTAATATTTTGTTGGAAGCCACCCAGAGTGGCTGGAGAAGCCCAGCCAGATGGGCGGGGTATAAATATATTATTATTATTATTATTATTATTATTATTATTATTATTATTATTATTATTAATCTTGAATTGTGCCTAAAAGACAACTGGCTACCAGTTCTCAATGCTTTTTTTTCTGGGGGTACTCAAGGGCACACAGTACTGGCACCCTTTCTTCCAACTGTTAACAACTTCATGGTGAGTACTGGCACCCTTTTTCCTTAAAAAAACCACTGGGTGTTCTTATAATCTTATACGCTGTTCTGGTATGGTTAGAGGTGAGCCAGCAATAGCAGTGGCACTGCCCGTCAAGTTTTCCCTCCCAAAATGTATGCACTGAGGACAGCAAGGTTACACTTGAACTTTTAGAAGTTCTGTCATTTTCCACGAGAGGTATTTAAAAAAACCTCTGATCCCTGTTTTTAAAAGGGGGTGGGGGGAGGAATTGTGATGGTACACACCCTCTACCCCACTACAATGATTCGCCATATTTCAATCTCCATCCCAACATAAACACACCTTTATGGATTGAAATCACTGCCTTTCTAATTTGAGAGGAGCTTCAAACCAGCCAAATCTTAATCAACAGCAGAGTTCCCATATTTTGAACCAGTTAGCATTCCCAAATAATATTCAAGGACAGCCCCGCAGAGATCATAGCACATAGACTTGTGCTTCCAACCCTATTCATTCAGTCCCATGCTCGCTGTTTGGTTCAAATCCTTGATCACATCCGCACCTTTTGTGTGCTATAAAAGTAGTGTCTGCAGTGGGGATCCTGCTGTAAGATTTAGATCCATGGAATTCCATGGGGCATACATGCTTACAGTAGACTCTCTATAGCTGAAATTACCCTTATAGCACCTGAGAGATGCACAAATAAGCATTCAAGGAAGGAGGACATGGGCCAAGAACCACAATTCTGTGAGAGGGGCTGTAGAACTGGTCATAGCTTCTACCCAGGCACCAAAAATGTAAAACTGGGCGCAACGAAACCACATCTTCACTGCTTCCATCTTCTCCACTTTCATGGTGCGATGGGTGAAAAGGATAGGACAGAAAACTGAAGATAAAGAATTGTGGCTCAGGCAAAGAAGGGGAGAAAGCTGGAAGATATTTTTGCATTCCTAGAATGATAGTGATAACAACCAAAATAATTCAGAGCTAATTATATTTGTTATCAGTCAACATAATTTCCTCCCATTCTGTGCCTAACATCATTTCCCTCTTCTCTCAGACAGTCTGAACAAACGTTTTCCCCTTGTCATTATTTTAGCAAGAAGCAAAGTAATGTTGATTGAACTAATAGTGTAAACAGAAGGATATCACTTAAAATGCCCAAAGATGTGGTGCTATTTTTCATTCTACTGCAGCGCTGACATATTTGCTGACAGTGAACATCTCCCTCGAGGATTTGGTCCACACAGTTGGGCTTGTAATTCAAATTCTGTCGGTAGAAGACGCAACTGAGGCCTTGCTCTCATGGAGGTGGAAAGCCTTGGCCTTGCCAGGTTGGAGTTCACATGACTGAATGTTCTGCCATACAGAAAACTTCACATATCTGTTAGGTAAAACAAACCCTCAGGGAGAAGGAAACAAGATAATTTATCCACACAAATGAAGTGATAGAGGCTTGCGGACTAAAAACAGAAGCTTATTTAACTGGATATATGAACTTCAGCCTTCCTGTTATCCCTGCCCTGTCTAGCTATCAATTTTCATTTTCCTCTCAGACTCCTCCTTTTGTCAGAAATGTTCCTCTCGGCCACTCAGCCTTTCTTGGGGTAAAGGTAAAGGGACCCCTGACCATTAGGTCCAGTCGTGGCCGACTCTGGGGTTGCGGCGCTCATCTCGCTTTACTGGCCGAGGGAGCCGGCGTACAGCTTCCAGGTCATGTGGCCAGCATGACTAAGCTGCTTCTGGCAAACCAAAGCAGCGCACGGAAACGCCATTTACCCTCCTGCCAGAGTGGTACCTATTTATCTACTTGCACTTTGACGTGCTTTTGAACTGCTAGGTTGGCAGGAGCAGGGACCGAGCAACGGGAGCTCACCCCGTCACGGGGATTCGAACCGCCGACCTTCTGATCGACAAGTCCTAGGCTCTGTGGTTTAACCCACAGCGCCACCCGCGTCCCTTTTTCTTGGAGTAGACCTTATCTTTTAACACGTGGCAAAAGCTCTCACTATATGGCATATCCCCTTTACCACAGAACAGAATCGATAGTACTGCAGATGTACTTCTGGAAGTGCTGTGGCAGAAGGAGAAATAAGAGTGAGGCCAAAGGTAAGAGAGCCTCTTTTGGTTCTGGTTTTTGGTTTGGTTTTTGGTGTGAGCCAGCTAACTTGCACCACCACAGCACAGAAACAAAAAACGGGCATCATTTGGTCCCACGCTCTGCTGCAGCCGGAGCACAGGAGCCAAAATAGGGCATTCCTAATTGAGCTCAGAAGCCGGGGCGGCTTCAGTCACTCTGGGATGTCTTGCTTTAAATGGGACACTTGAAGGGAATGGTGTGCATGCACACTCTTATGCCAATGCACCACAAAAGTGGGGCAAAAAATCCAACTAGAACATTTGTCATATAAAAAGTTGCAGATTTTTCAGCAGGGTGTTATGGGACATGCAGCGGTGAAGGAAGCCACTCAGGTGCCTGGGGAGGTGTGCCCAGGGGTGGGGCGAGGGCAGGGCACACCCGTGGGGCCTCCAGAGTCTGCCTGCCTCCTCCCACTCAGCCACCAGTGTGGTGTAGTGGTTAAGAATGGTAGACTCGTAATCTGGTGAACCGGGTTCGCTTCCCCGCTCCTCCACATGCAGCTGCTGGGTGACCTTGGGCCAGTCACACTTCTCTGAAGTCTCTCAGCCCGACTCACCTCACAGGGTGTTTGTTGTGGGGGAAGAAGGGAAAGGAGAATGTTAGCTGCTTTGAGACTCCTTCAGGTAGTGATAAAGTGGGATATCAAATCCAAACTCTTCTTCTTCACCCTACAGCTGGGGGAGAGGCAGTGGGCAACCATTTGGGCAGCATGGAGCTTGCGTGCGCCCAAGCCACCGCGTCTCTCCCAGGAGAGACGCATGGCTCCGGCGCGCTGCAGGCTCCATGGTGAGTGCCGCCTGGCATTTTGTCACCCCCCTCAGTGGTGACACCCGGGGCAGATCGCCCCCACCACACCCCCTTCCTCCACCCCTGGGGACATGCACTGTCTGGAAATGAAGCCATCTGACTGGCCCAAAACTTTCACAGGTCACAAAGGGCATGGAAAGTGTGATTGTGCCTTACTGTCCTGATACCACCATGAGTGCAAATTATCATGAATGCACTAGATGCCTGGAAGGGGACTTTCTTTCTCTACTTAGAAGGTTTTCTCCCCTTAGAAGGATATCATGCCGTCATCATGGCTGTGTTGCTGTAGGTGGGTACTGCAGCAAGAGGAACAGTGGCGCTCTAGCTGGGCTCTGATCCATCTCTGATAACAGGATAACCAGATTGCATATTAGATCTTGTCCTACTCAGTTCAGTTATGTCTGCTCACTTTTATTTGTTTTAGCCATAGGCCATAACAAATGCAGAATACACAATACAACTGCCGTCCTAATCACAGGGCAGTAGCTAGAATCTGAACAGCAACCAAGCACCATACAACTACAATAATAAAATGTCAGTAATCCAGTTTCCTGTCTACAGCATAAGCATCCAAATAACTCTGGCGAGAGCTTGTACTACTGAGCCATAGTTGGCTACGTTCTCTGTTATCTCCACATTCAGTTTCAGTTTTAATTGTTTAGCCATGGAGTGTGACTACAACTAATAACAACCAAAATAAATCATATTAATACATGTTACATTCAAGATTTAAAAAAATTCAACTGGTTTCCACTTTAACCCAGAAATGAATTTGTTTATCTGGATATCATGAATACAATCTGCATATCTCACATGTATGTCCCTTTATCAAGAGGACAAATAGTATTGAAATACATTTGATGCTGCTTTAATACTGACAGGGCAAGTATAACTATTTGCTCCGTTGCCTCCTTGTGATCATTAGAAAATAGGAATTCAGCATTTTGCCCTGTTTGTGCATGTTAGGGAGCAATCTCTTAAATATGGGAAGCCAGCGAAATTCATGCCAACTTAAATTAAGCTGATGCAAAATATACCAAATCCAGGCTCCATTTAGGCTGAGCTGGTCTAAGCTTGGCAGAACGAAAACAAGCTATTACAATACAGCTGGACTCACACTACCCTTTTTACTGCCATGCATTCCACCAGGTTGTCAGGTCACGTGACCAATTATGGACTAAGGATCCAGTGTAAGCCCTTGCTGCCCGACCCACCCTGCCCCAGAACGTCTACTTTTTCGGGGTTTATGCTTGTGTAAGTTCCAGCCATCTCAGTTGAGCCAGCATATTTCCAACCCGGGCATATCTTCAGCTGAGCCACTGAAGCCTGGTTGAGCTAGGAAACCAGCTGGCTGAGCTGAAGATACACCACATTGTAACTTGTTCATTCCAGCAGATCAAGGGATACAAACAAACTGTGATGGCCTGGGAATCGGATTCAGAGGCTGAACCTGAGGAATCCCAGCCTGCACAGGAGTCCCTGCCTCCAGGGCCAGCTGAGCCGGGGCTGGGGCTTGAACCCGAAGGGCCCTCACCTGTGCCAGATCCTCAGGAGCAGACACCAGCTGAATCTGCTCTGGGTCCAGAGGTGATCGAGGACCCATTGCCTGCAGTTGCTCCTCTCCCAGCCCTGTCAGGGGAAGGTTATGTTGCCTCTGGGTCCAGTAACCCTCCAGCCTCTCCAGAGCTGCAGAGGCTCAGGGCAGAGAGGCGGAGGGAACTAAGTTCTCTCAGGAGGAGTGCTCGCCTTAAGGCCAGGAGAGGCGAGTCACCTGTGGGCCAGGACCACCCTATGCCTCAGAGGAGATAAAGGCTAGCCCGCCTTGGTTACCTGTTCCTGCCGGCACCCTGACCTGCTCTCCTGAGTTCCTGACCACACCTGACTCCTCGCTTTGGATCTTGCTTCGCCCCTGACGGACAGCCTCCTTACCCTCGACCTAGGACCGGACTTAGACCACGCCGCACGGTACCCCCCCCCCCGGACCAGCACACAAACCCTTAGACTTATGCCTTTAATGAGGTGGGGGGATATGACTTTTTCATGTATGCTGTCAAAATAGGACAGTCCAATCAATAACAGAATATCCTCATGAGCTCACTCAGGTTATGCACTGTGTGAAGTTTCTATTTTGTAGAATCAGAGACTTTGAAAGGAGCTCTAGACTAACCCACCCAAAAGTATAAACTTGGCTGAGTACAGTGGTACCTCAGGTTAAATACTTAATTCGTTCCGGAGGTCCGTACTTCACCTGAAACTGTTCTTAACCTGAAGCACCACTTTAGCTAATGGGGCCTCCTGCTGCTGCCGCACCATCGTTCTACCCAGACACTGAGGTCCAGCACCGAGGGCCTTCTGGTGGTTCCCTCACTGCGAGAAGCCAAGTTACAGGGAACCAGGCAGAGGGCCTTCTTGGTTGTGGCGCTCTCCCTGTGGAACGCCCTCCCACCAGATGTCAAAGAGAACAACAACTACCAGACTTTTAGAAGACATCTGAAGGCAACCCTGTTTAGGGAAGCTTTTAATGTTTGATGTATTACAGTATTTTAATATTTTTCTGGAAGCCGCCCAGAGTGGCTGGGGAAGCCCAGCCAGATGGGTGGAGTATAAATAAATTATTATTATTATTATTATTATTATTATTATTATTATTATTATTATTATTATTATTTCTGTTCTCATCCTGAAGCACAGTTCTTAACCTGAAGCACTATTTCTGGGTTAGCGGAGTCTGTAACCTGAAGTGTATGTAACCCGAGGTACCACTGTATAAAAAGCAGCATTTGCAGCAGCAGCAAAAACCAACTGCAAACAAAAACCCTTGTGAAAAAGCAAAAAAATTCCTTCCAGTAGCACCTTAAAGACCAACTAAGTTAGTTCTTGGTATGAGCTTTCGTGTGCATGCACACTTCTTCAGATACCTTGTGAAAAAGGGCAGAAGTTGTGCTCTTGCCATTACTAATGCTGAGCCCCATCCCCAAGAAACTGGTGGAAAAATTCTCACTTGATTGAAGATGTTTGGTGAAATGGTTCTCCCAGTTTCTCTGCTCACAAATGAGAACTTCAAGAGGCCCTCTGTGCACAACTCTAGTTCAAGGCTGTCGTATCTTTACAGGGCACTGAATGGCCAGGATACTTTTTTTAAAAAATAGATTTTATTGGAATTTAGAAAAAAAAGGTATGCAAAATTTATTATTAAATATATTTTTTGTCAAAAGTAAAAGGTTAATGTAGATAAAATCACAAACAACAACAACAAAAAGAAACACACCGTAGCCTCTCCCAAAATACACTACAGTGATACCTCAGGTTACAGATGCTTCAGATTACAGACGCTTCAGGTTACAGACTCCCCTAACCCAGAAATTGTACCTCGGGTTAAGAACTTTGCTTCAGGATGAGAACAGAAATTGTGCGGCGGCGGCACAGCGGCAGCGGGAGGCCTCATTAGCTAAAGTGGTACCTCAGGTTAAGAACAGTTTCAGGTTAAGAACGGATCTCCAGAACGAATTAAGTTCTTAACCCGAGGTACCACTGTACCTCTCCCCAGCCAATACACCTCACTGGTCTTCACATCCTCCAGGTTTGTTGTGATGAAAAGGTTGTTGTGAGTCCCGTGAGTAGGACGCTCATGGGCAACTTGAATTTCCTCAGTGACAGAGAAACCATTTACAGCTTTCACTGGGCACGTTTAGATGCCCAGCTAGCTTGAACAGGAGCTTTTGCATCCTGCTGATAATCCTGCCCCCCTCAAACAGATAGAAAGTGGGCTCAGGGTAATTGTCCATATCAATGCAGCTACAATACTTGAATCAGAATCAAACCTTCTGGATGACCACAGCACTAAATCGCAGCTCTTGAAGAGAAAAGAAGTGGTACCTGTGGCAATCATTTACTGCAAGACCAGCTACACTGGAGTTTTTTCCATACGCTATTTTTAGCTCTTTTACAATAAGTGCAAAGAACTACTGACAGTCTATTTGGAGATCTATTTCAGTTTGAGGCAAAAGCACTGTGTTGTCTGCATAAATAAAATATTGACGGTTAATTCCACCCTAACCCCCTTCTGGCAAGCGGGGATGATCTCTGCTAAGGTCTGCCCCAATATCATTTATAGAAAAAGCACCCTCCTTAGTTTTGCTAGATAGAATATGATTTGTCAGAAATCTGGAGGAAGATGTTAAAATCTGAGGTCGGTATCTCTCTGACGTGTTTTTACTAGCAGCAGCAAGTGGTGGTCCAGATTGGCATTTGCCAATTTATCCCAGAATTGTTGTCAGTCATCTCCAAAGAAGCTTTTAAATTAACAAGGCCTGCAGGTCAATGTAAATTTGCTAACTTAACATATTTAGGGATGAAGATGTTTGAGGACTAAGCAGCTGCCTACTGTAGAGTAAGGTAAAGATAAAGGACCCCTGGATAGTTAAGTCCAGTCGAATTCGGCCATGGGGTGCGATGCTCACTTCCACTTTCAGGCCGAGGGAGCTGGCATTTGTCCACAGACAGCTTTACTGGGTCATGTGGCCAGTATGACTAAACCACTTCTGGTGCAATGGGACACTGTGACAGAAGCCAGAGCGCATGGATATGCAGTTTACCTTCCCATTGCAGTGGTACCTATTTATCTACTTGCACTGGTATGCTTTCGAACTGCTAGGTTGGCAGGAGCTGGGACAGAGCAATGGGAGCTCATCCCATTGAGCAGATTCGAACTGCTGAACTTCTGATCGGCAAGCCCAAGAGGCTCAGTGGTTTAGATCACAGCACCACTTGAGTCCCTGTAAAGTAACCATAGCTAAATCCCGAATGTGCTTCACACAAAATGTAGATACACAGAACTTGCCTTATATTGACTTGACCACTAATCCATCAAATTCACACTCTTCATCGTTTCAGGCATAGGTCTCTCCTGCCCCTACCTGAAGATACTTGGGATTGGACTTGGACCTTCTACAGTGGTACCTCAGGTTAAGAACTTAATTCGTTCAGGAGGTCTGTTTTGAAACTGTTCTTAACCTGAGGTAACACTTTAGCTAATGGGGCCTCCCGCCGCACGATTTCTGTTCTCATCCTGAAGCAAAGTTCTTAACCCGAGGTATTATTTCTGGGTTAGCAGAGTTTGTAACCTGAAGCGTCTGTAACCTGAAGTGTCTGTAACCCGAGGTACCACTGTATATGCAAAGCAGTTGTTCTGCTATTGAGCTGCATCGATAGGGCCATTAAGTACTGCCTAATCCTCCATATGGGACGCGGGTGGCGCTGTGGGTAAAAGCCTCAGTGCCTAGGGCTTGCCGATTGAAAGGTCGGTGGTTCGAATCCCCACGGCGGGGTGCGCTCCCGTTGTTTGGTCCCAGCGCCTGCCAACCTAGCAGTTCGAAAGCACGTCAAAGTGCAAGTAGATAAATAGGGACCGCTTACTGGCGGGAAGCTTGTCACGCTGGCCACATGACCCGGAAGTGTCTCCGGACAGCGCTGGCCCCTGGCCTCTTAAGTGAGATGGGCGCACAACCCCAGAGTCTGTCAAGACTGGCCCGTACGGGCAGGGGTACCTTTACCTTTAATCCTCCATATATGTGTTTCTGTTGTTGTTGTTGTTGTTGTTGTTGTTGTTGTTGTTGTTGTTGTTGTTGTTGTTGTTGTTCCCATCTGACTGGGTTGCCCCAGCCACTCAGGGTGGCTTCCAACAATTAAAACATTATGCACAGTAAACATCAAACATTAAAAACTCCCCTATACAGGGCTGCCTTCAGATGTCTTCTAAAAGTCAGATACAGTGGTTCCTCGGGTTAAGAACTTAATTTGTTCTTGAGGTCTGTTCTTAACCTGAAACTGTTCTTAACCTGAGGAACCACTTTAGCTAATGGGGCCTCTCACTGCCACCATGCCGCTGCCACGCGATTTCTGTTCTCATCCTGAAGCAAAGTTCTTAACCCAAGGTACTATTTCTGGATTAGCAGAGTCTGTAACCTGCAGCATCTGTAACCCGAGGTACCACTGTAGTTGTTTATTTCCTTGACATCTTCTGGGAGGGCACCACTACTGAGAAGGCCCTTTGCCTGGTTCCCTGCAACCTCACTGTTTGTAGTGAGGGAACCACCAGAAGGCCCTTGGTGCTGGACCTTAGTGTCTGGGAAAATAAGTTGGAGATGCTCAACTTTACTTAACAAATATCTTGCATAAAATTGAACCAAGTTGTCACTCATAGGCCTGCTATTGGAAAGTTTACTACTGCTGCTCATATAAACAGTGGCATTTGAGTTCCATGCATGGGAAAGCAACTTTCTAAACTCAAGGCACTGGCCATAAGAGGTGGATCCCATCAGACTAGACTACATTAAAAAAACTTCACAAGGAATACTATCCTCACCTGGAAACGTATCATTAGTCAGTTGCAAAATTAGATTCTCTACTGCCTTAATAGTAACTGTGGGGCCATGATTAATTTCCAGTTTGTCATTAGTGCTCTGACCTTCTGAGCTGATTACCGTGGAAAAGACTTCATACAAGTATTGCTCCTGAACACTATTAGTTACATTTATCAGCATATGATTATTAGAGAATAAGCGTGGTGGCAGTTGTTCATTCATTTCCAAAACTAAATGCCGTATTTCAACTTGGTGGTTTAATTCTATATAAGTTATTTAAAAACTTGCATCCTTCCCAATAATCTTTTGTATTCCCTCTTCAGACCAATCCAAACTTGGTCTACATGTTCAGAATTGCTTAGTTTAATATGCCTTACTGCATATTCCTTTCTGAAATTTCTAAAATTCGCTCATAATAATTTATTTATATAAAATATTTTTTGTCATGAATGAACAACAGCTGCCATGCTTTCCCCTCCTAGTAATCGTATGCTCAGAAATATAACCAGTAGTACTTGTATGAAATTCTTAACCATTTATTTATTTAAATTTATATCTGGTCTTTCTTCCCAAGGGAGTGCAGGGCAGCAGGGTTAATCAACTCTTCTCAAGATAGTTCACAAAACTGGGACATTAGCTAGCAGTGTGGGTGTGAGAGAGGGGGGGAATGCAAATAACTACATTAAAACTAAAATAGCATTCCGAATCAAAATCATAAATATAAAGTTAGGTAAAGGTAAAGATTAAGGGACGCGGGTGGCGCTGTGGGTAAAACCTCAGTGCCTAGGACTTGCCGATCGTATGGTCGGCAGTTCGAATCCCCGCGGCGGGGTGAGCTCCCATCGTTCGGTCCCAGCTCCTGCCCACCTAGCAGTTTGAAAGCACTCTTAAGTGCAAGTAGATAAATAGGGACCGCTTTATAGCGGGAAGGTAAACGGCATTTCCGTGTGCTGCGCTGGTGCTGGCTCGCCAGCTGCAGCTTCGTCACGCTGGCCACGTGACCCGGAAGTGTCCTTGGACAGAGCCGGCTCATGGCCTCTAGAGCGAGATGAGCACGCAACCCTAGAGTCGGACACGACTGGCCCGTACGGGCAGGGGTAGCTTTACCTTTTTAAAGGTAAAGAGACCCCTGGCCATTAGGTCCAGTCGTGGCCGACTCTGGGGTTGCAGCGCTCATCTCGCTTTATTGGCCGAGGGAGCTGGCGTACAGCTTCCGGGTCACGTGGCCAGCATGACTAAGCCACTTCTGGCGAACCAGAGCAGCGCACAGAAACGCCATTTACCTTCCTGCAGGAGCGGTACCTATTTATCTACTTGCACTTTGACGTGCTTCTGAACTGCTAGGTTGGCAGGAGCAGGGACCAAGCAACGGGAGCTCACCCCGTCGAGGGGATTCAAACCGCCAACCTTCTGATCAGCAAGTCCTAGGCTCTGTGGTTTAACCCACAGCGCCACCCGCGTAGCATCAATTAAAAGCAGCAGACTGGAAGGTGGAGCAAGGCAGGTGGGGAAATCCCTGCCAATGAGAACTTAAGCAAATCCATGAATAGGAAACATTCACTAACATAGGTTATAATGAAGCAGAGAACGTGGGGACATTGCTGAGGAAGTGAGTAAACCTGTTCCCTCTCCCTGGTGATGCCATTGGTTCTGTCCATTGAATAGTCCACATGGGCCTATCTGCACATCTCTGTTCTAGATTCTGTTCTTGCTAGAGTGTGGTGCTCCTCCATGGAAACCTCCAAGAACTTTCCACGGTTTCCCAGTGATCTCTCAACCAAACACCAACCGGGTCCACAGCTGCTTACTTTCAACATTCCTTACACCATCAGGTGTTCCCAGACTTCACCAAATGATACCCACTGTATATGAAGGGTGGGAAAAACTCATTTTATGTCAAAGGGTATATTGTTGTTTTGCTGTTACGGATGTTGGTTCTTTGCTGTGCTGCTCATTATTTTAAAACCAATAGTGGACCAATCGGTGGTCAAAGAAGGACAGAACTTTCTTTATGTATGCAACAGCAGCAGCAAGAATTCTTATTGCAAAGCATTGGAAGACACAAGATCTACCCACCTTGGAAGATTGGCAGATGCAATTAATGGACTATATGGAGATGGCGGAAATGACTGGCAGAATCCGAGACCAGGGAGAGGAGACGGTGGAGGAAGACTGGAAGAAATTTAAAATCTATTTGCGGAAATACTGTAAAATTTATGAATGTTAAGGACATTGAAATGAACCTTAGGGGCTCTAGCAACACAGCAAAATGTAAGATTGGAATAACAAATAGATAAATTAACAGGTTTTGAATTTGCTGATTTAACTTTTAAAAAGGGATACAAGAACGGGGGACGTGAGGAAGTCGGGAAAATAAGCTATTTGAAAATGAGAAACTAAGAAAGAGGGAATTTTTGTTTTTTGTTATGTTTTGTATTTTTGTATTGTAGTGTTGTTTGTGATTTTGTCTTTTTTGTTAATGTAAGTCTGTTTATTGTGAAAAATTTAATAAAAATTTTATTTAAAAAAATAAAAAATAAAACTTCTTACCTGAGTTAATGGATAGGTCTCAAGTTAATGGGATGCAGGTAGCGCTGTGGTCTAAACCACTGAGCCTCTTGGGCTTGCCGATCAGAAGGTCAGTGGTTTGAATCCCCATGACAGGGTGAGCTCCCATTGCTCTGTCCCAGCTTCTGCCAACCTAGCAGTTTGAAAGTACGCCAGTGCAAGTAGATAAATAGGGACCACTGCAGTGGGAAGGTAAATGGTGTTTCCATGCGCTCTGGTTTCCGTCCCGTTGTGCCAGAAGCGGTTTAGTCATGCTGGCCACATGACCTGGAAAGCTGTCTGTGGACAAACGCCGGCTCCCTCGGCCTGAAAGCGAGATGAGTGCCACAACCCCAAAGGTAAAGGGCTCCTTTACCTTTACCTTTTCTCAAGTTACCGTAATATAGACAAGAAGAAAAGGTGACATCCTTTGAGGCCAATTATGTTTTTCGCCTCTTGGCTTCTTGCATCCCAGTTTGCACCGTGCAATATTTAACATCAAGTTTGATTAATACAATTAACACTTGAAGCGGGGGAACTTTAACTCAAGAGAAAGCAGAACGCTTTCAAAATTGTCAGCTGCATTCACTGGATGAATCCCTGTTATTGCATCCTTACCCCCATCACTGAGTTCAGTTAGGCTGCTGGAGCAAGAAGTCAGATCAAGTTCACCAGGAATGGGCAGACTGCCAAAGTAACAGAGCTCTGTCCAGCAGGACCAATAGACCTAGCACAACTTATGAAAGCAATTTGTTGTTTCAGCACCAAAGTCTCTGGAAGGCTCAGGCATAGGACACCTGTAGTTCACAGACAGATGCTGGAAAATGTGGAAGTTGCTAAGCAAGTAAAAAAGTTAAAAGGTGACAGTGACAAGGAAGCGTGATGATGACTAAGCCTCTGGAACAGTGTTTCCGGCTGATAGCTGAGGCACACGCTTTCTGAATTAAAATTAGAGAAATGCTTCACTCTTTCATACCCCAATAAGTTTACTTTTGGAGTGCACAACAGAGAGAATTACCTACCTCCAGTACTGCTTATCCTAAATGTTTCTGCATGTCCTTGTCCCAGGCATGTTTGTTGGCTGGAAGGTGGAAAACTCAGAGCAGTGATGTAGGCAGCGATGCAATGGGTGGCCTCTAATGCTCTAATCCAGTGTTTCTCAACCTGTGGGTCCCCAGATGTTGGTGGGCTACAGCTCCCATCATTCCTAGCCAGCATGACTAGTGGTCGGGGATGATGGGAGTTGTAGTCCAACAACATCTGGGGACCCACAGGTTGAGAACTGCTGTATCTAATCCCATCTGATGCCCAGGCACAGCAGAATTAGGAACATAGAAAGCAGCCTCATAGCAAATAAATGACCCATTTCGCTCCAAATTATTTTTTTATATTTTGCTGGAAGCCGCCCAGAGTGGCTGGGGAAACCCAACCAGATGGGTGGGGTATAAGCAAAATAATAATAATAATAATAATAATAATAATAATAATACACAGACGGGCAGAGGTTATCCAGGGTTTCAGGTAGACATCTTTCTCAATGCAAGCTGGGGAAGCCAAGGACTGAACTCGGAGCCTTTCTGCACTGCTGAGGCTCTCCAGGAGGCAAGGCCAGAGCACAAGTGGGTACTTTGGGCTCAAAGTCACACAAGCCTTTCAATTATTTAATATATTTATTTCTCCTGGTACGCTACGGTCCTCCCTTGGTAAATGACTGAGCCCTGGAACACTGCTCTAGAAACCTGAAGGGATGCGAGCTGAACAGGATTTTAGGGAAGAATTGCTGGGGCAACAAAGCACACTTCCCTTAAATGAGAAATCAAGGGACTCCCCCTCCCCCACCCCCACCGGAGTTTTGCCTTTGATATATGAATACGACTCCCCAGCTCCAGCTCCCTTGTGTCTCTTGTAGCTCTTGATAATTTAAGATTATTTTTATAATGTGCTCGGCTGCTGCATGCAAATCACATCGCCTTGCCCAGAATTGCATTATACAACACAGCAAGGACCATCTGAACTGAATAAAGACGCAGCATTAAATCAGGTACTTAATCGCTCATTTTGCTTTGATTTACTGAATCCATTGTCTTCCGGTTTTATGTTACAGGGGGGGAAAACCCCAGCCCAGCCCCAAGAAGAAGACAAAAACATAGGAAGAAACAACTTGATACGACAAGCCCCAATATGCAGTGTCAGATTAGGAAACAATATATTAAGATCCTAGTGATTTCGGAAAATCAATACAGACATGCTTATTCAAGTGACTAGTAACGTCACAGGGGCCATTAAAAAGGCAATTGAGGATTGACCCACAAATATGCTACCTAGAGGGTTAGTTGCTGTTTTTGTGTTATTAACATGGATGGAAATTACAAGACTCCACTTGTGGCTTTGTGGAATTGAATGTCAGCCTGGAAACAGACAATAGCTTTTTCAGAGTATTGAAACTATGACAGCCATCACTGTCCATGGCATGCATAGGCACTGCACAAAAACCTGCACAAAATCATCTGACCAGAGACGACAGCCGGACAAAATGCACGAGTGTGTATGCCACAGGAGACAATGCTTTCATCATGCCACCTTCCGCCTTTGAGCTTTGTGCTGTCAATCACATGTTCACATAATAAAGGTGATCTAGGGATGATGGAGGAGGAAGGGGGGTTTTTTTGTGAATGCTCAGATGACCAACCAGATACAATGAGTTTTCATTGCCTTAATTTATTTCTTATATTTGTAGGCCGCGTTTGAGGTTCGTCCCTCTTCCCTTCCCATCAGGCATTGGGAGCAATTGATATCCAAGGTCCAAATAACATGTTTAACCAATCTTTCCCCCACTCAGCACACCATCATGTATCTATGTACGGGCGACAACCATTTTGCATGGGGATTCCATTCCTGGGCCCCACAAGTGTCAGCGGAGCGTGCATAGGCCTGCCCTGTTCTGCCCTCTTTCGGGTCCAAAAGGACCCATGTGTTAGCAGTCACATGTCAATTGGAAGTGTGCAGAATGATCACCGCATGTACTTACTGTTCAGGACAACACTTCATCAATCTGATGAAGTGGACTGTAGTGCCCAAAAGCCTATGCCGTAATAGATGTGTTATTCTTGAAGGTGCCACAAAATTCTATGTTTTTGGAAACAAGGCTACTCCTTGGGAAGTTTAACCATTGGAGTTTGGTTCATCTGCATTATCAGTAGTGGGTAGTGGAGTGCAGTGATGCTACTTACTTGACCTCTGGCCAGCCATACTGCTGCTTACCGAAAGTACTTGTTGTTGTCGTTTAGTCGTTTAGTCGTGTCCTACTCTTCGTGACCCCA
Source organism: Podarcis muralis (assembly GCF_964188315.1). Lineage (NCBI taxonomy): Eukaryota > Metazoa > Chordata > Lepidosauria > Squamata > Lacertidae > Podarcis > Podarcis muralis. Next base: position 74,080,791 of record NC_135663.1, on the reverse strand, counting down.
TGGACCAGAGCACACCAGGCACTCCTGTCAGGGTTAAATTGGAACATAAACTTCTGTTTATTTATTGCAGTTTAACAAGCGTGTGAAGGGATGAGGGTGGCGCTGTGGGTAAAAGCCTCAGCGCCTAGGGCTTGCCGATCGAAAGGTCGGCAGTTCGAATCCCCGTGGCGGGGTGCGCTCCCGTTGCTCGGTCCCAGCGCCTGCCAACCTAGCAGTTCGAAAGCACTCCCGGGTGCAAGTAGATAAATAGGGGCCGCTTACTAGCGGGAAGGTAAACGGCGTTTCCGTGCGCTGTGCTGGCTCACCAGAGCAGCGATGTCACGCTGGCCACGTGACCCGGAAGTGTCTTCGGACAGCGCTGGCCCCTGGCCTCTTGAGTGAGATGGGCGCACAACCCTAGAGTCTGTCAAGACTGGCCCGTACGGGCAGGGGTACCTTTACCTTTACCTTTACCTTTACCTTTACCTAACAAGCGTGTAGTTTCATAAACGGTATCAGTCAATTACAATCATGGGGTGCCTATCCAGACCTATAACTTCTGCTACCTGCTCTCACTCACTAAACCACCTCTCAGATATTTACTTGTCTTCCTAGCCCCTAACTGTTCCTGTCTCAGCCTATTTCGCTACACTAACTCAACCTACCCCCAGACTCTATCCCAATTCACTCCCACTCCCACCAACCAACCAACTCTCAACAAACTCCTTCCAGAGCTGGTTTTATAGTCCCTCTGACTCCACCCCCCTGCGCCGTAATTGGGTAACCTGTTTAACTATTTCACCTCCATCACTCTCATATGTTAACGTCACAGATGGCGACTCAGCTAGTTATGCTTCCTGATCCCAACGGGTGTTGGTACAACCTGGATACCTGCATAGCACCTGAACAGCCAAATTTGAATGTGTGTGACCCCCACCCATAATTATATTTAGGGCTCCTGCTAGTGAAACAGGACTTCCCTCCTTCTCCTGTGGCTCCTTCCAAATCTGCTCTGGAAACTCAATCTCACACTAGAGCAGTGCACTGAGAGAGGACAAGCTGGTGTGGTTGTGCTGCTGGAAAGTTCAGAAGAATGGGATGTTCAACTCCTCCCCATGACCTCAATATTAGCCAATTGTTTTTTCACCCCATCCTGCCCATCACCTCTTGTTTTGTTTACCAACTAGCCTGATAAAGAGCTCTGGAAAACTCGAAAGCTGGCGCACTAGATTTGTGATATTTTGGTTGGCTTAATACAGGCATTGTTAAGAAACCAGAAGCATTCCTCTAGAAATTTTAGACCAAGATGTTAAAAAAAAAAGACAATTGGAAATTATTTATGTATACAACAACAACGGCAAGAATTATATTAGCACAAACTTGGAAGACAGAAGAAATATCAACGAAAGAACAATGGCAAGGGAAACTTATGAAATATGCAGAACTGGCAAAACTAACAGATAAACTACATGAAAAGGACAACAAAGGCTTTAAAAGAGGATGGGAACCATTTGCAACATATATGAAGAGGCAACATAAAGAAATTGACTTATTGGCAGGGTTTGATTAAACAATCACAACTGTATGCAACAAAAAAATAAGACTATATGTTTTGGGAAAATTTGGGGAAACAATACGCAGGGTGAACAATATGGAAATAAAACAAAACAGGAATATGAGGGAAGTCCAGGGGAGGAGGGTGGAAATATGAAAAATTGTTAAAGATATATTGTTAGAAGTATACATGGAAAATTCAATAAAAAATATTTTTTAAAAATACAGGTGTTGCTCTACTTTGGAACTTGTAAATGTGTCATCACAAGGACTCTCTTTTTTAATTGGTAGACTATTCTGCTTACGCAATATTATGAAATTAAATTATGTCCAAATTCTTGAAACTACTGGGCTAATCCAAGCAAAGTCAAATGCTTTCAATGGAAAAGATGGGAAAATGTGTAACCCTATATCCACTTACCTAAGTGAGCCCTGTTGTTCTCAGTGGCCCTTTCTTCTGAGTAGGCATGCACAGGTTTGCACTGTCAGTGCCTGACTGAAATCAAGGGACCTGAATTGTGCCTAACCTTGGCTAGATTGAACTCAAGTGTCTGTGGTTTAATAAAGGGGTGGGAGTTGGGGATCAAAAAACAGAAATCCTTTGGGATTTAATTTTTACTGTGTTTGGCAAACATGAAGGAATAAGAGCATTTCCTTTGCATCATGTTATTAATCATATTAAAAATTATGCTGTCCCCAAATTAAACTGCAGCACCACTTATTAAATTCCAGGGACGGTGAGATACATGGAATTATTGCTTCAGTGGTTTCGGTTCAAAATTATTTCCCAAACCTTATGTTAATTAAATTAAGTACTTAAATTAACTGATGTTCAAGTGATCGTTTGTGTATGCTGTGGGTGGAAAACCAAGGTTCAGTGCGGTGTTTGCTCTAACTTGCTGTAATGTCATATTGGTAAAATGGGGAAAGCAACTCTTGCTAAAGTAATGAAAAACTTGGAGATCACCATGTTAAACTGTGCATATTTTAAATTTCTGTTTGTGCAAATTAAAATTCTGGAAGGTTTCTTAACTATACTAAAATTCATTATTATATTTTACATGAATCAAACATAATTTCCCCCTTTTACCTGTATTTTGAACGCTACCAATTTACACCTGTCTAACTTCTCTTTACGGGACATGGGTGGTGCTGTGGTCTAAACCACTGAGCCTAGGGCTAGCCGATCGTAAGATTGGCGGTTCGAATCCCTGCGACGGGGTGAGCTCCCATTGCTCAGTCCCAGCTCCTGCTAACCTAGCAGTTTGAAAGCACGTCAAAGTGTAAATAGATAAATAGGTACCGCTCTGGTGGGAAGGTAAACATCATTTCTGTGCACTGCTCTGGTTTCATCAGAAGCGGCTTAGTCATGCTGGCCACATGACCTGGAAAAACTGCCTGTGGACAAACACCGGCTCCCTCGGCCAGTAAAGCAAGATGAATGCTGCAACCCCAGAGTCATTCACGAATGGACTTAACTGTCAGGGATCGTTTACCTTTACCTTTAACTTCTCTTTAGCTGTCATGGCTTCCTTTCAAGCAGAGACAGGGAACAACTGGAGACTCCAACTCCTGTTGGCCATTTGGGGAGGGGCTGACATAAACTAGAGTCCAGCAACATCTGGGAGTATATGGATTCCCCATCCGTGATTTAAATAATCATGGGGCTTTAAGTTTGGTCATAGTCCTGAGGATCTATTGTTAGGGGATGGTATACCAGAACCACTGTACTGAAACAAACGACCAGCATATTTAGACTGCAAGAAGATCAAACCTATCCATTCTGAAGGAAATCAGCCCTGAGTGCTCACTGGAAGGACAGATCGTGAAGCTGAGGCTCCAATACTTTGGCCATCTCATGAGAAGAGAAGACTCCCTGGAAAAGACCCTGATGTTGGGAAAGATGGAGGGCACAAGGAGAAGGGGACGACAGGGGATGAGATGGTTGGACAGTGTTCTCGAAGCTACCAACATGAGTTTGACCAAACTGCAGGAGGCAGTGGAAGTCAGGAGTTCCTAAGGATCAAATCTACACTTACCCCCAGAGTTGTTCTACATTTATGAAAACGTAGAACCACCAGCAAAGAGATGTCTCTCTGCCCATGGAATTGGTTCCCCTGTGTAATGTCTTCTAACCTCAGGATTCCCATTCTACATGATAGCTGAAAAGAAGTTAATAGAGTGTTCTACAATGTCTCTGAACTGTGGCAGAGCTTGGGCTTTCAAATTCCAGTGGCGCCCTGCGCTGCGCTAAAATTTGGCGCCTCCCCCCCCCCCACTCTACATTCTTGTTCCAGTACCCCTGTGGCACTGGTGCCCAGTGCAGTCAAATGCAAATATAAAACAGAAAAAGCTGTCCTTGGGCCACCTCATAAGCCAAGTTTGGGGACTTCCGCAGAAAATTATGTTTAGCCTGGAAAAGAGGAGACTGAAAGGAGATATGGTAGCCATCTTCAAATATCTAAAAAGCTATGGCATGGAAGATGGAGCAAGCTTGTTTACTCCTGCTTCCAGAGGCTAGAACTCAAACCAAGTTACAAGAAAGGAGATTTTGATTAAGTATCAGGAAGAACTTCCTGACATTAAGAGCTGTTTGACGGTGAAGCGGACTCCTTCAGAAGGTTGTAGACTCTTCTTCGTTGGAGGTTTTTAAGCAGAGGTTGGGTGGCTATCTTTCATGGATACTTTAGTTGAGACTCCTGCATTGCAGGAGATTGACATGTCATTTCTATGATTCTATGATTCCATCTACTTTCAAGTCTGAGCACCAGTTTTGGAGAGGTGACCCCTCACCCATTTCTATCCATGCAGGGATGGAACAAGAAAGACGCCTTTCCCCATGCTGTATCAGCCATGAAGCGCAATATCTTGGGTTGGGTTGCTGTGGTGGTGCATGTACTGGGGAGAACTAGAGGGGCAGAAGACTGAAGGGAGATTAAGATAACCCCCTCACATATTCAAATCATGCATGAGGGGTCAGCATCAGCTGGACCCGATTCTTCCTCGTAATGCATACTCTGGCCATGAGCAAGCACGAGAAAGGACCCTTCTTGTCTGCTGGTTATTCATGTAGACCTCTTCCACATGACGAAGAAACCTGTGGCAATCAGGTGACCGTATGCAGGAGCTCTAAAAAGGTAAAGGTAAAGGTACCCCTGCCCGTACAGGCCAGTCGTGTCCGACTCTAGGGTTGTACGCCCATCTCACTTAAGAGGCCGGGGGCCAGCGCTGTCCGGAGACACTTCCGGGTCACGTGGCCAGCGTGACGAAGCTGCTCTGGCGAGCCAGCACCAGCGCAGCACACAGAAACGCCGTTTACCTTCCCACTATAAAGCGGTACCTATTTATCTACTTGCACTTAGGGGTGCTTTCAAACTGCTAGGTGGGCAGGAGCTGGGACCGAAAGACGGGAGCTCACCCCGCCATGGGGATTTGAACCGCCGACCATGCGATCGGCAAGTCCTAGGCACTGTGGTTTTACCCACAGCGCCACCCACATCCCTTATGCAGGAGCTCTACATGTGTGTAAACTCGTAGGGTCTCCATGTTTGCACAATGTGTAGCCAGAGAGGTTGTGGCCAGCAAGCTACATCAGTATGGTCACTGGGTTGAATTCCCCTCTTCCTCTTCTTCTCAGCATATGCCAAAGAGGTCATGGGGCCTTCTCTCTGCCATCATAACAATAAAGGACCATGTAATTTATGCAAAATTCAAAGAGAGTCCAGGCAACAAAGTTTCCATGATAAAACCTGCAGGGTAAATATATGGGAACTGAGTTGAGGTATAAGGCATTTCCTATAGAAAATTTCCCTCTTATGTCTGTAAAGGCTACATATTTTTCAATCATTAAAAAAGTGATTTTGCAGCGTGTTAATTGAAATGCATAGGTTGCCTCATTCCTAAATGTCATTGTGTAATGCAAATAGCTTTATGGTTGTGCCACGTTAATCTCCATCACCCCACCACCAAAAAAAAAATCCAGCCAAGTAAATATTAATTATTCCTTTTTCATAGGTGGAGGAGCAGGAAATAGAGGTCAGAAACCAAGGGACACCTTGACTAGATCTATGCACCAAATGGTGGGTTTTTGTTTGTGTTTGTGTTTCTTGATGGACCCATATTGCTTTAATGAAACACAGCTCCCTTCCTTGCTCCTAACAGAAGAACGTATATGTGAAAGAACACTGTCCCTAAGATTCTCACCCAATGGCACTCAGTTAATGTCTAAAAGGATGTTTCAGTCAAGATCTGCTAGGTCCAAATCTAGAACTCCAATTTGCCTTAGCAGCTCATTTAAATACCGCATATCATATACCTGCCCTTCCTATCTTCCTATGACCGTCCCACTGGTCAGCCAAAAAGGCTCTCAAGCTCATTTAAGATTGACATTATGTCAAATCTGTCTGAAAATTTCACCTAACTCCGAAATACATCAACTCTGTCAATTCCTCGCTTTTCATCTTTTCCACTCTTCACCTCAGTTCTCCACATGGCCACATCAGTTTGCAATCAGATTTATATTTTAAAAGCCTCCACGAAATTCATCAACATTTTTGTGCAAATGACTCCGAGTATATACAATTTTATGTGCAATTTTACCTAATTTGCATGTCTGTAAAGCAATTTGTCCTAACGCAATGCATTTTTGAATGCTGGTTTCACGAACGTGTACATTTCAACACACACTTATCATTAGTAAATTCATTTTTTTGTGCACATTACTTGGATGGGGAGCTGCACTACAACATCTGGAGAAATGTGAATTTTCAAGGATGGCTGTGTTTTCGGTGCACGTATTGTTTTGGACAGCACAATTCAGGTAGGTTTGCCTTTAAATGTGAGCTGAATCTAATTTTGCCCTCATCTCTAGATGCACTGTATAGCAAATTCAAATCTCTAAGCATAGATCCTTATGCTGCCCAAACATAACCATTTATGCCATAAGAGAGATATCAGTAAGAACTGAGCATGCTCTGAGGTCATAGAATTCTGACTTACTGATGGACAGCGGCAAGGGAGAAAAGAATGGAATATCCTGGAAGTGGGCATGGCTGGCTGGTTGGAATCGTGTACAGGAGTGCTACACATTGCAACATTTTGTGGTAGGTTCCTTTTTAAAATATTTTGATGCAATAGTCTTCCTTATGGGGTGTGATCCCCTTCATGTCTTGCCTGTGGCAGCCCTCATATGTGAGTGCCTGGAGGCGGTTGGAGAATGGATGGTGGTTAACAGATTGAGGTTGAATCATGACAAGACAGAAGTACTGTTTTTGGGGGACAGGGGGCAGGCAGGTGTGGGGGATTCCCTGGTTCTGAATGGGGTAACTGTGCACCTGAAGGACCAGGTGCGCAGCCTGGAAGTCATTTTGGACTCACAGCTGTCCATGGAGGCACAGGTTAATTCTGTTTCCAGGGTGGTTGTCTACCAGCTCCACCTGGTACGCAGGCTAAGACCCTACCTGCCCACCAACTGTCTCACCAGAGTGGTGCATGCTCTAGTTATCTCCTGCTTGGACTACTGCAATGCACTCTACGTGGGGCTACCTTTGAAACTACAATTAATCCAGAATGCGGCAGCTAGACTGGTGACTGGGAGTGGCCGCCGGGACCACATAACACCGGTCCTGAGAGATCTGCATTGGCTCCCAGTACGTTTCTGAGCACAATTCAAAGTGTTGGTGCTGACCTTTAAAGCCCTAAACGGCCTCGTTCCTGTATACCTGAAGGAGCGTCTCCACCCCCATTGTTCAGCCTGGACACTGAGATCCAACGCTGAGGGCCTTCTGGCAGTTCCCTCATTGCGAGAAGTGAGGTTACAGGGAACCAGACAGAGGGCCTTCTCGATAGTGGCGCCCACCCTGTGGAACACCCTCCCTTCAGATGTGAAGGAAATAAGCAGCTATCCTATCTTTAAAAGATATCTGAAGGCAACCCTGTTCAGGGAAGTTTTTAATATTTAATGCTGTACTGTTTTTAACACAAGATTGGGAGCCGCCCAGAGTGGCTGGGGAAACCCAGCCAGATGGGCGGGGTATAAATAATAAATTATTATTATCATCATCATCATCATCATCATCATCATCATATGCACATTAGAGAAATATAGATGGAGGATGGGAGGAAAGTTCCAGGAAGGTGAAAATGTGGATTGTCTCCATGTTTCCCCTTTACTAGGCTGGTTTGTAGGCTAAATACAGCTCCTTTGGCTCCTTCCTTTATTATGAACCAATATAGTTTGTTCTCGTTGACTTTAACAGCTGTAGATGTTGAGGCGCTAACATGAGCTGGGATTTTCACTGACACATTTAAGGCCTTAAAAGCAAAAAGCAAAAGCCCTGCTTTTTTTTTTTGGTTTGAATTTCGAATAAAATGCAGGGCATGGAGAAGCAAGCGCCTGTTGTTTCCTCTCATTTTCCTGTTCTTCAGCACATAATGATTCTTCTGTCATTAATGGTGCTTTAATTGAGTGGGATTAAGGGTAGATTAAAGGATCTCTCATTAGAGCACAACCTCCCTGCATTCACTTCCTGTTGGGACCTCTCAACAGGAGAGCTTTCGATATAGGAAAGTGGAAAACACTTAAAACATAGGAAGAGAGTGGGGGGAAGCATATTTGAAATTTAATCTACTTGTGAAGTGTAAAATATAAATGTCAGTGGCAGATGATAAAAGCTCTAGGTTGGAGCAGCCCAACAGCAAGACGTTTTGTATGGGGTAGGGAGTGGGTGTATTTGTTCGGGAAATTATCCTAAGTCAATGGAAGGGAACGAAAAACAAGCATCTTAATATGTTTACATTCATGTCATGTACAGTGCAATCCTATAGATGTGTACAGTGGTACCTTGGTTCTCAATCGCCTTGGTTCTCAAATGCTGACAACCTGGAAGTGTTCTGGGTTTCAAACGTTTTTCGGAAGCCAAACGTCCAATGTGGCTGTCAGCTATTGTTTCCGGGGCGCCTGCACCAATCAGAAGCTGCGCCTTGGTTTGCTAACATTTTGGAAGTCAAATGGACTTCCGGAACTGATTAAGTTTGGCACTTTTGGTTTTGCTTTTTATTTTGCGTTATTCTGGCTTTTTCAGTTAATTTGTTTTTGTGACTGTGTGGAACCCAATTCATTCATTGATTGATTGATTGTGTGTGTGATTGCGGAAATGGATAAAAAAAAAACCCAAACAAACAATGACTGTCATCAGTGCAGGTAAGAAAAAATATTAATTTTTATCATCTACAGTACTGTCTTATTTATTTTATAGTACAGTACATTGATTATTGCTTTCATTTTATGGATCAATGGTCTCATTAGATAGTAAAATTCATGTTAAATTGCTGTTTTAGGGGTTGTTTTTAAAAGTCTGGAACGGATTAATTCGTTTTGCATTACTTTCCATGGGAAAGGGCACCTTGGTTTTGGAACGCTTTGGTTTTGGAACGGACTTCCAGAACGGATTAAGTTTGAGAACCAAGGTACCACTGTGCTCTTAGTGGTAAGTCCTGGAAGACCTGTTCCCTGCCTTGCAGGCCATTTCCCACCTGGCAGTACCTGACTGACTCCAGCTACGAAAGCTGAGGCTGCTGAATAAGCTGGAGACCATCCTGGCCATGAGTCCTGGAAGATCACTGTGCCTGTGCACACTGATAATGCAGAAAAGGAGCGTGAAAGGAAGCAAAGGTGCTTAGAAGGACTAGTGCTGCACACACAGGTACATTTCAAGGTTGCTGCTAGTGCCCTCAAATTTCCCCATGGATCAGCTGCTTCTTGTAGTGCAAACAGATGGCATAACTAGAATCCACTGCCAACTCAGAGATATACCTGCCAGGCAAGGTCTCCCTCCCCTTTCTTCCCACCTTGGTATTTTCTTTATAAGGTTTTGCTTTTAAGAGACACTTAAAGGTAAAGGTAAAGGGGCCCCTGACCATTAGGTCCAGTTGTGACCGACTCTGGGGTTGCGCGCTCATCTCGCTCTATAGGCCAAGGGAGCCGGCGTTTGTCCACAGACAGCTTCCGGGTCATGTGGCCAGCATGACTAAGCTGCTTCTGGCGAACCAGAGCAGCGCACGGAAATGCCGTTTACCTTCCCGTCGGAGCAGTACCTATTTATCTACTTGCACTTGACATGCTTTCAAACTGCTAGGTTGGCAGGAGCAGGGACCGAGCAACGGGAGCTCACCCCGTCGCGGGGATTCAAGCCACCGACCTTCTGATCGGCAAATCCTAGGCTCTGTGGTTTAACCCACAGCGCTACCCAAAGGATAAATGGACATAAATCTGACATCAGGAATCACAAGACAGAGAAACCAGTAGGAGAACACTTCAGTCTCCCAGGACATTCTAAACAAGATCTCAAAGTAGCTGTCCTATTACAAAAGAATTTCAGAAATAGACTGGAAAAAGAAGTTGCTGAATTGCAACTTAAAACCAAACTTAAAACTATGGAGAGACCTGGTCTGAATAGAGACACTGGATTCTTATCTCATTATACATGATAAAGCTATTTTTAGCCATCTCACCCCTTGCTTTTTCCTGTAAGACCAATTGCAGTCCTTAACAGTCGTCAACAGGTTTACCACACCTATCAGCCAACCACCCATTCCCACCACCCTTCTGAGTAATACCCCTCCCCACCCTCTCACTGTATATAAGGGTCTGGTGACTTCTGTTTCAGTGTATCTGAAGAGGTGTGCATGCACACAAAAGCTCATACCAATAACAAACTTAGTTGGTCTCTAAGGTGCTACTAGAAGGAACTCTTATTTTGTTTTGTTTTGACTACGGCAGACCAACACAGCTATCTACCTGTAACTAAACGTTCTTGACTTATTGCTTTATCTTTTTGGTAACCACTTTGAGGTTTGTTTTGTTTTTTTACAGTCAAGCAATCTATAAATTTTATGAAATAAATAATAAAACACATAATGGTCAGAGTAGGTCATGTGCAATAAAAATAACAGCTTGGCTTATTTATTTCCGGTGGAGCAGGGGCACGACTAGCTTAGTCAATAGAGCATGAGACTTTTAAGGTGGAGCAGGGCCTTCTCTGTTGTGGCACCTGAGTTATGGAACACTCTTCCATTGTAAATGTTGTTCTCTCCCTTGTTGCCAGCCTTTTTCTGTCTGCTCCTATAGGCTTGTAGGGAGAGCTGAACCAAAGAACTGTTGACCTGCTGTAGGAGTTTTGTTTTGTTGGCAGTTTTGTATCTGAATGGCTTTATATGGTTTGTATATGATGTTATGATGGATTTTAATGGAAATGTTTTGTGTTCCATCATGGCAATCTAGAAATATTATTATTATTATTATTATTATTATTATTATTATTATTATTATTATTAACTTATTTTGTCTTTAAGGTCTGTTTCACATATAACTTTAGAGGCACTGAGGCCACTGAGGGAGCTAACCCTATTAGTATTCCTGGTATGGTACATATGCTGTAATCACATTTTACATGTCATGATGTACACTTATGTACCTTTGATGCACACATGGGGAGGAGAGCCCCATAAGGTGGGAAGTGGCCCTGACAGTCATCACAATATTTGTAGTGCGTACATAATCTCTATGTCATATTGGTTGTGAAAAGCCTCCAGGTTACAGTCTAAAGAGCCCTGCTGAGTCCACGACTGAACCCAAATGCAAAATCGCTTCTGTCGACTTTTCTTTCTTTCTGCCTATGCGTTCATTCTTACAGAAGGCTATACAGATGTTGGGTGCTGCCGGGCCTCATTGCCTCAGAAACATTACAGAGACCTTCTCCAAATTTTTGATGCATTTTACAAGCACAACACATCCATCCAAGGTAAAGCACCTCTGCTACATATAAGAAGGATTTATCTGTGTAATCCTATGCACATTTGCCTGGGAGACCCCTCTGGGATTTGCTTCTGAGTATGTATGTATAGGATTGTGCTGTTAGCTGAAATCAAAAGTGTTTTCTTTTGCCTGAGCCGTGGCCTAAGGCGTTTGCCTCTTCCCTCTTGCAGATGTAAAGTCTGCAATGTATTTAGATATCTCTCCAACTGAAGCAGGCTGCTAGGAAGGGACTCTCGGCTTCTCTGAAGTGAAATGAGATTTGCATGAGGAGCCGCAAACTGAATTGCGTGGCAAGACCCTCAAGCCGACCCCCCATTATGATAAATAAATTCACATGGACACGGATATTCTGTTTAAGGTTTTTGGGCAAAAATGTAGCCACAACTTTATTGATTACAGGAATGAGAGCGGTATAGGCTTAGGCTTAGTTTCTGTTTTGCCACTATGCAGTTGCTTGGAGTCACAGGACTCTGTTTACATTCCAGAGACATTCCAGACTGTTGGAAGTCTCACGGGAGAGGAGACAATGTGACGTTAGTGGTTTCCTGTTTCCTTTGTTCCTTTGTTCAGTTGCTCTCTGCTTTCATAGAGAGAGGATGTGTTTTCTTGTCTGCGTAGTTAGGATAATAAAACTCTTTGCAATGTAGCCCAAACCTCTCGTCTCTTTCCTGTGTTGGAAACTCTGCTGAATGGAACGTGCCTTGGAGCCTTATCAAAGGCTCAGGTCATTAAACACGTTGGGAGGCGATTCCGAAGGCTCGGCTAGAAGAAAATGAGCTTTATCAGCTTGGCCGAGCGGAGATCCCGACATGGCAAGACTATATCTGACTCCTGTCCCCTTTGCAGGAAGTCTGTAAGGGTAAACCACCCAAAGGGAAATTGCTTCGGGGGAACCCGCCTGCATCTCCCCTGGTGTTTCCGGAGGCCTGGCATGGCCCTCACCCTTCAAGCAGACTTCGGACAGGAACCAGGACCCGGCTTCCTTTAACAGAATACCCTTGAAACTGGAGGGGCAGGCAATGGCCGACCTCCCCTACTCCATTCAACAATAAGCCAATGCCTAACCGCCCAACCTTACCAAGTTGTGCCGATTGCTAAGAGGTAGGCAAAAACCAAGTGGCCTGTGCCAATTTGCCAAATGGAAAAATTCCTACCCGGTCCCCGACTCAAGCCGGGCAACCAACCAAAGGCCAAAGCAAGGCCAAAGCCTTGTGACATGTTGTGCTTCCGCTTTTATACTTTCCCCCACTATCATCCTTTGACATGATTGGGCAATAGCCCTGAGTAATTGTGGTGCCACCCCGGCATGCGTGCGATAGCTCCACCCATGCCAGTGTGGGGAGAACCAGGATGAGAGCCTGCCCTCAACCAGGACCATCTATTAAGATGATCCCATTTGGGAAACTTCAAAACACTTTGTGGGTCTTTTTGACCAAAATACGACAGGTGGGTGGCCCTGTGGGTTAAACCACAGAGCCTAGGATTTGCCAATCAGAAGGTCGGTGGTTCGAATCCCCACGACGGAGTGAGCTCCCGTTGCTCGGTCCCTGCTCCTGCCAACCTAGCAGTTCAAAAGCACGTCAAAGTGCAAGTAGATAAATAGGTACTGCTCCAGCGGGAAGGTAAACGGCGTTTCTGTGCGCTGCTCTGGTTCGCCAGAAGCGGCTTAGTCATGCTGGCCACATGACCCGGAAGCTGTACACCGGATCCCTCGGCCAATAAAGCGAGATGAGCGCCGCAACCCCAGAGTCGGACATGACTGGACCTAATGGTCAGGGGTCCCTTTACTTTTACCTTTTATCCTTTAGCGTCGGGTTTGGCCTGTTTGTCCAATATAGAGAGCTGAAGAGCACAGATTACACAACTTCTTACAGTGCATGTGTGTGTGTAGCTCTGACGGAATCTGAATAAATTTAGATGGCGTACCAATGTGGTGGTGTGTTCTGCTTTTTTAAAATCTGTATACAAAAAGAAGCTTTGCAGATCAAGGCTTTGTAATGAGCTGGATTTTCACTAACGTGGGTTTATAAAGCATCAATTCTGCCAGAGAGTATGGAAGCAGTAAAATATTATGTTGCTGAAGCTCTCTCTCCTCTCCCCCACTTCCCGCTGATCACTGAAGAGAAGCACTCTCTGATTTGAATCGTGTTTAATTAATTCTATGCATAGGTGCCCAACAAAAGCCCAATACTCTGCACAGAGGTTCCTTTGTGCCACCCTGGGCTCCTTTGGGAAGGAGGGCGGGATATAAATTTAATACGCAGGACAAAGCTTCCTGCTTAAGAAATTACAGGATACATGCATCTCGTATTTTTGAAATCATGTGGCAGTGCTCTGGATAATTACTGTGTTCAGTACTGAGTACTAGTATCATGCTCCAAAAACAGAGGAAACATATACAGTCGTACCTTGGATCCCAAACACCTTGGTATTTGGGTGTTTTGGCTCCTGAACACCACAATTCCTGGAGTGATTGTTCCGGTTTGTGAACGTTCTTTGGAACCCGAATGTCCGACGGGGTTCCACGGCTTCTGACTGGCTGCAGGAAGTTCCTGCAGCCAATTAGAAGCTGTGCCTTGGTTTCCAAATGTTTTGGAAGTCGAAAGGACTTCCGGAACGGATTCTGTTTGACTTTCGAGGTACCACTGTATATGGAAAAGCAGCCATATAAATGGGTCACAGACAGCTCAATCATCTTCAGTTTCCCATCTCAAGTGGCCTTGCCCTACTTCCTTTCCTTCCTCCAGTGTCTCATTCTCCAACCTAGGCCCAACTCTGACTGTGAAGGGAGACCTGTGTCTGGGCTATACCACTTCAGTCTACCTGTGGGGTATCACATTCTCTTCCATATGGAACACAAAAATCTCTCTGGAGAAGGATATTAAACCTCCTTCCTTACTTGCAAGTTTTCCAAGTATAGAAGTGTTTTTGGTTTTGTCTGTTGTAATGAGGGATGTGGAATATGTGGGGTGTGTGGGGAGCGGTAGTACCTCTGGTGGGGGACAAGTCGTGCTTCTTCAGGGTTAGTTTATCCACCTTTGGTCCTCACCCTCCACTCAGCTCTCACCTGTGGCTGCTAAAACCTGTCATACAGTTTCATAGTACAGTGGTACTTCGGGTTACATACACTTCAGGTTACATACGCTTCAGGTTACAGACTCCGCTAACCCAGAAATAGTGCTTCAGGTTAAGAACTTTGCTTCAGGATGAGAACAGAAATTGTGCTCTGGCAGCGCAGCGGCAGCAGGAGACCCCATTAGCTAAAGTGGTGTTTCAGGTTAAGAACAGTTTCAGGTTAAGTACGGACCTCCGGAACGAATTAAGTACTTAACCTGAGGTACCACTGTAGTGTTATTGATGATTGCACTCATGAACTGGAAAACAGGTTCAAGGAGAGAGACAGCTCTGCTATAGTAGATGTTTGCAAGCCTGCGAATGAGCACAATTTGAATTCACTATGAGAAATATTGAAACACAACTCAGATAACCATAAAAAGCTAGAAGACTTAAAACCAGAGGTTGCGTTGGCAAAAACCCTTTGCAAGAAAAACCAGTGTAAGTGGGGGTTTTTGCAGGTGAGCTCACAAAATGTGGACTACATTTCCCAGACTTGGTCTTTTGCTTGAGGCTGCGTTGACAATTTCAAGCAGTACTTCAAGAGTTGAAATCTGTTTTTCTCATTTAACTCCAGTTTTAGGTCCACCTCAATAGTTCGTGCTACATGAATGCAAAGTTGAAATGGTTTGTTTTGAGTTATAATAAGGACATTACTAAAGCATTGAATTTGGATAAACTTGTACTACAGTTTGCAGCGTCAAAGACAATAAATCTTTGTTATAAACTATCAGATGTATGGAAGTGAGAGCTGGAACATAAAGAAGGCTGATCGCCGAAGAATTGATGCTTTTGAATTATGGTGCTGGAGGAAACTCTTGAGAGTCCAATGGACTGCAAGAAGATCAAACCTATCCATTCTTAAGGAAATCAGCCCTGAGTGCTCACAGGACAGATCCTGAAGCTGAGGCTGCAATACTTTGGCCATCACATGAGAAGAGAAGACTCCCTGGAAAAGACCCTGATGTTGGGAAAGATGAAGGGCACAAGGAGAAGGGGATGACAGAGGACGAGATGGTTGGACAGTGTTCTCGAAGCTACTAGTATGAGTTTGACCAAACTGCGGGAGACAGTGGAAGACAGGAGTGCCTGGCGTGCTCTGGTCCATGGGATCATGAAGAGTCGGACACGACTAAACGATTAAACAACAACAATAACATCATCAGAATACTCCTGTTGTAGCTTATTCTTGATTTTCTACTAGTGGGTTACTGTTATTTTCTACATTTTTGTTGGTAGCAATTGTTGGGGGGAAATGAACAAGGCTTAAATAAAAATAGTTTACAATTTTGTCTTAAAGGGCCTACAGAGCAGATAAACACCCTTCTCTAATTTTTTGATGCCACCCCAGAACTTTTAGGCTGGCCATGAGCCTGGGATACTGCCTGAAACAATTCTGGTTTCTGGCTTACATAGTCATAGAAGTCACCATGAGACATGCCAAAATTTAATTTGCTCCGATGCTCTCCCTCCACTACATCAAAATGAAGACCGTTTTGTTCATTTGTCCAAATATTGGCCATTATGGAGAACACACGCTTCATTAAGCTGTTGCTAACAGGCACTGACAGTTCATAATGTACAACCTTGTAAAAGTTTCGTAGAACCAGTTCTACGTTTTCCTCAAACAATAGCTTCTTCCATGTATATTCACATGGAGTTGCAGTTGTGAATATGATGGACGTTGTGGTTTTTTTTAAATAGACGCAAACTCTGCACACAACAACAAGACACTTCTTCCACTTTTTATCACTGCCATGAAGTGAAAATTCAAGAATGGCTTTACCTTGTGATGTTCAGAAAGATAGGAATGAACCAAATTCTTCCTTAATCCTACCCTTCACTAGCTTTTTGCTACTCTTTACAACCACTTCTCTCCTCCTTTTGATGATTCTTCAGTGACTATGTTGTTTTCTGTTTCATTCTTCCTGATCCCAAACACTGGACTTGATGCTATCACATTGCTATGAAGCTGATATGATGCAGCTGTTTGCTGATAACACTGTGGGCAAATTATGTAGAATACATGGGGAAATCCTGACCATTCAGCGCTCACAATCAAACAGTTTCACATACTTTTACTATGCTACACTCCACTTATTTTGGATCAGCCATTTTACAAAGTCCTAAAAAAAGAGAGGCTACAGTCCTCCACACACTTAACTTGGTAGTAACTCCCACTGAATGTACTAAGACCTATCCTAAATGGACGTGCATAGGACTGTACTGTCAAACTACTTTATTGTACCATTTGCATCACAATAAATCTATGGGAAATTGAATGCTGAAAGTATTTTTGCACCAACTGGGAACATAAGAATCGTCTACTTCTTGGCAATTTTTCATGTCAAGGTCATAACTGATGTGAGCTGGAATTCACTAAAATCTTATGAAACATTTTTGAGTGATGCTGAAAACCCTAGCATGCAATACATCAAATTTATTTCTAGCCTCTCTGAATAAGTAAATAAATACCAGGAGGAAAACGTTCACGGCATGTTGTAAGCCAGCTTTCAAATTGTGTAGCATGGATTTATACGCCACCTTAATTTATTACATATCCACATATATCCGCAGTTGCAATTAGTGATGAGGCAATGCTTTTATGCTCTTTAATAGGTCAATTTGAAGATAAAGACCTATCGGCTAAGAAATGTAACTCCTAGAATCTACCGTATTTTTCGCCCCATAGGGCGCACCGGCCCATAGGGCGCACCTAGTTTTTTGGGGAGGGAATAAAGAAAGAAAAAAAATTTCCCCCCCAGGCGCGGGGCTGGGGCGGGGGAAGCCCGAGCTTCCCCTGACTCCAGCCCCCAGAACAGGATGCTCTGCGTAAGCCGTGGGAGGGCTCCCGCGGCTTGCGCAGAGCTACCCAAAGCCCGGGCGTGACTGCTCAGCACAACCGGGCTTCAGGGTGCAGGCAGCTCTCCGCAAGCTGTGGGAGCCCGGCGGGAACTCCCGCGGGCTCCCCAGGCTTGTGGATAGCTTCCTGAAGCCTGGAGTGCAAGAGGGGCCGGTGCGCACCGACCCCACTCGCTCTCCAGGCTTCAGCGAAAGCCTGCATTCGCCCCATAGGACGCACACACATTTCCCCTTCATTTTTGGAGGGGAAAAAGTGTGTCCTATAGGGCGAAAAATACGGTAAGCATGGATTATATACACCAGGCACCCCCAAACTTGGCCCTCCAGATGTTTTGGGACTACAGTTCCCATCATCCCTGACCACTGGTCCTGTTAGCTAGGGATGATGGGAGTTGTAGTCCCAAAACATCTGGAAGGCCGAGTTTGGGGGTGCCTGATATACACCTTTCTCCATTGTCAAGCTCCTGGTGATGAGTTTGTAACCCTGAGGTCCAAGTGCTGGCAGGGTATTGGGGTAGACTGGAAGACATCAGGCAGGAGGGAGGCAGGAAGACAGAAGGCAGACCCAGAGAAATAGCCACTCTACACGAGTGTTGTTCAGATGTTCAACCACAACCATACATTTAGAATCATATGAGAGAAACTATATTGGGTGGTGGGTCTCATTGGCCCTGCCCATTTCCATCATGTTCCTGTCTCTCAGCACTGTCGTCTTCCATGCATTGAGAGGGTAACGACTGGAGCGAGGAGCCTGATTTACTCACACAAGCTTCCCCTTGTGATTTAGAACCTGCACAGTCAGGGCGCCAAGTTTCACTGTTACCGCTTGTAATCTGAATTAGTTCGTTTTGGGAACTCCTTCAGAGGCCACCGGCAATGGCGCCTCTCAACCATCTCCTCGCACAGCTCCGTTTTGAATGCTACAGGTTAGGCCAAATCAATTTAAGCAACAGCTCTCCGAGAGCTGCTAAGAAATGTCATGAAACAATTATAGCAACCGTCGATGGATGCGGAATAATAAAAACCTACCCTTTGCACAGAGGATTGTGGCAAATATTACCTGTTAAAATGCCAGCAAACTTGGGTAATTAAAAGAACCTGTGTTGAAAGTTTAAGCATATGTGCTGGTGCATTGTCCCGGAATGCTCAAAATAAAAGGCTGATTTATAACATGATACTGACATTGGGACGCGGGTGGCGCTATGGGTTAAACCACAGAGCCTAGGACTGGCCAATCAGAAGGTTGACGGTTCGAATCCCTGCGATGGGGTGAGCTCCTGTGGCTCAGTCCCTGCTTCTGCCAACCTAGCAGTTCAAAAGCACGTCAAAGTGCAAATAGATAAATAGGTACCGCTCTGGCAGGAAGGTAAACGGCATTTCCGTGCACTGCTCTGGTTTGCCAGAAGCGGCTTAGTCATGCTGGCCACATGACCCAGAAGCTGTACTCCGGCTCCCTCAGCGAATAAAGCGAGATGAGTGTCGCAACCCCAGAGTCATCCGCGACTGGACCTAACAGTCAGGGGTCCCTTTACCTTTACCTTTACTGACATAGGAGGTTCGTTCATATGACACGTCCGAAGCATCCAGCCCAATGGTTGCTGTTGTTGGCATCTTTCTGTCTCAGGATACAATGGAGTGTGCCCCCGTGGGTGAAGTCAAACACTACATTTGCAGCACTGGTGACCTCCATGGGGCGCAAGCCTGGACAGTGAGTATGGCGGTCCTGGGCTGCCCAGATGACATAAAAACCCTCTCAGCCTTGCTGATATGGTCCAAAGGAAAGCAGAACAATATGTTTGTCACCAGCTTGGCTGCAGGAGTTGCTGGAAGGAGTCATAGGGCCTATCAATATAGAGAGGAAGAGGCAGAAAGAGAAGGGGTTGCATAGACCCAGCTCCTGTGTAATCAAGGACAGGTGTTTTAGTCCACCTGCGGCCATCCAGATGATGAACTATAACTCCCAGTTTCCCTGACTACTGGTCATGGTGGCTGGGAGTTTGACTCAAACAACCCTGACCCCCAACATCCATCTGTTGAATGCAAAATATCAGAAGAGAAATCTCTGCACCTGAAAAGCTGCTTCAGTGCATGGGTGTCCTACAAGCAATTAACACATGGACAGGGGATCAAGTTTTAAATGGTTCCCGTTTAAACGCTGTAGGTCAGCTGTGACCTTCTCTAGATTGAGTTTCACATTAACCAAAGAAGCCTAATGCAGAGGCAAACTCTTGAATGCTCCCCCCCCCAGTCCCATAAAATGAATCCCTTGCTGCATTTCTGTATTTCATCACCAATTTTGATCTATTTGGATATGGGGGAAAGTAGGTTTAGGACAGCTTAGAAGTGTTTAAATTTTAATATGGCAAATCATGTTAAATTGTGAAAAGGGCACTTAGACAGACAGAGTCAGAGTGAGAGGGAAGGTGTCAAGAATTAGTAATTTTTCCTTGTCAAGTTGATAATTCCTTTGTAACAAATGTCTAAATGTATTAAAAATGGGCTGGCAAGAAATTCGCTTTGTCATTACAGTTGAAAACTCAGCAGTTGCGGCCAGCGGTGTAGTCTTAAGCCACACAACTAATTCTCTCTCATTCTCTCTCTATGTGTGTGCTCGCTTTTTTATTTACCACATTTATAGCCCAACCTACACCACCAACAAAAGTTCTCTCTTTTTTATATATAAAATATTTATTGAGATTTTTTAAACAATCAAATAACAGAATAACAGATATAAAGAAAAGGAAAAAAGTCAGATACATAAGAAAAAAAGATAGAAATGTAGAGAAAAAAGTAACAGTATAATATGTATATTAATAAATCTACTTTCCATCATACTTTGGACTTCCTCACATCACCCTTCCCTGCGTTCCCAATCAGACAGTTATGTGCAGCAATTTGTTGCCTTACTTCCATTTCTTATTTTATAAATCACCAATATTCAATTTCAACTTTAGAATCTATTGATCTTAAATTTAAACTGCTTATAAATAGCATAGTATTTCTTCAAGTTTCAACATTACCTTAAACATCACATATTTTCATATATCTTACAATAATTTTACTGCTGCCATGTTTCTTTCATTCGTGCATTCTCCTAACATTCACCAACAAAAGTTCTCAAAGAAGCTTACAACACAAAACAAGTTACAAATTCAGTAACTAGAACAGTAACAACTGTAAAAAAAGTATGATGCAGCATAAAACTCAAGAAGTAGAGAACGAAAGGGAACTGAGGCTGTGCATCCATCGCACACTCAAAGCACATTTAAAGCATGGTGTCCCAAAGAATCTTGGGTACAATTCCCAGCACACTTAAGAAACTAGTAAAGGTACAGGAACCCCTGACCATTAGGTTCAGTCGTGACCGACTCTGGGTTGCGGCGCTCATCTCGCTTTATTGGCCGAGGGAGCCGGCGTACAGCTTCCGGGTCATGCAGCCAGCATGACTAAGCCGCTTCTGGTGAACCAGAGCAGTGCACAGAAACACCATTTACCTTCCCGCCGGAGCGGTACCTATTTATCTACTTCCACTTTGACGTGCTTTCAAACTGCTAGGTTGGCAGGAGCAGGGACTGAACAACGGGAGCTCACCCCATTGTGGGGATTCGAACCACCGACCTTCTGATCGGCAAGTCCTAGGCTCTGTGGTTTAACCCACAGCGCCACTCATGTCCCACTTAAGAAACTACTGTCCCCATTATCCTTGGGGGTGTGCACTTTAAATATACTTTAAGGCAGCACGTTAAAAATGCCTTGGAAACTAAAAAAAGGGCTTACCTGGCGCCAGAATTACAACAAAGTAAACATCAAGGAGATAGGTATGGTTTTCAGGGATGCAGGTAGCACTGTGTTCTAAACCACTGAGTCTCTTGGGCTTGCCAATCAGAAGGTCGGTGGTTCAAATCCCCACAACGGAGTGAGCTCCCATTGCTCTGTCCCAGCTCCTGCCAACCTAGCAGTTCGAAAGCATACCAGTGCAAGTAGATAAATAGGTACCACTGTGACAGGAAGGTAAACAGTGTTTCAATGTGCTCTGGCTTCTGTCACGGTGTTCCATTGTGCCAGAAGCAGTTTAGTCATGCTAGCCACATGACCTGGAAAGCTGTCTGTGGACAAACGCCGGCTCCCTCGGCCTGAAAGCGAGATGAGCACTGCAACCCCATAGTCGCCTTTGACTGGACTTAACCGTCCAGGGGTCCTTTACCACATTTTGAAGCAAGTGAAGTAATGCACATTACCCACCCGCCTTGTTTTATGACCCTTAAGTCAAGGGTCAGCAATGCCTTAAGTACACCACTGCTTCTTCTTCCACCAGGTACCTATAACAGAAAAAATGAGGACTAAAACTTGAATGACACATCTGTTAAAACTATGTTTTAATGGGGGAGGGGTGCCCCAGGAGGAAGTTCAGGAGGAAATCAGCAAACACAGAAAATCCCCACACCTCTAGTGGACATTACTAAAGTCACTTTTGGCTGCAGCTCCACCAGGAGGGTCTCAACAGATAACTGTACTGACCCTATTGGGCAATAAGAGAGAAGACAATCCCATAGGCACCCTGGTCCCAAGTTGGGTTTTGTAGAGGAAGACTTGACACCTTGGATCTGCCTTCATAGCTTGTTGGCAGCCACTGCCACACCCAGTTGCACTGGTGGGACATGGGTATGGTAAGGCACTCTGGTGTGCAACCTAGCCACTACATTTTGCGCTAAACTTACCCCTGGGGAAACACTGTCTCTGACCTTTCCCCAAGCAACATTCCGCACTAAGTCATTGCAGTAATGTGGCTTCCATACTTCCGCAGGGGCATCAAGCAAGGAAAACACGTTTTTTTCCCTCTCCCTTGGAAAGCAAAAACACATTTTAACAAATGTATCTTCCGAAAAAGCAGAGATGTTTCAGTTGGATCATTTCTCTCTCTCACCCTGCAATGTCTTCTTCATGACAGTTTGTCATATCATTATCCAAATCTTAGTTAATTTAAGGACAATTTTACCCATGGTCCTTGGAGGGGTGTGCTTCTGGCTTAACCTTTGGTGGTTTTCTCATTCTTGAGGAAAGAGGTCAGCTAAGTATGATGTCAGAACTCCCTTGATTATCTGCTTCATACCTTACATTTGAAATTACTCCTCTGAGACCTTGACGTCAATGGTTAAGGAAATGAACTGTGAGCAGGAAATCTCCAGTTGAAATTGTAGCTCAGTCATGAAATCACTGCATGGCCTTAGATGTTCCACAAGAGGAAGAAGCTTGGAAGAAGGCCAACAGAGGACAGAGCAGCAGAATCAAGTACAGTAGTTAGAATGGACCTCAAAGGTTATAAAGTTCTTGTCCCCTGTTGATGAAGGAAATCCACTTCTACAGCATCTTTACTAGGTGACCACAAAGCCTCTGCTTAAAAATCTCTAACAAAGGACTGGGCCACCACCTTGCAAGGCAGTCTGTGTTCCACTGTCAAACAGCTTGTACAACCAGGAAGTTCTTTCCAATTTTTAGTCAAATTCCCTTTTCCTGAAATTGAATACATCAGTTTGGGTCCTGCCCTACGAGTCACAGAGAACAATTTTGCCCCAGCAAACCTTCAAGCATTTAAAGATGGCAACAATGGCTGGATGGCCCATGGCCTGGGGATGCAGGAGAACTTAGCACTGATGTTGCTTCAAATCACCCACTGCTTCAGTGGCAGCTTTGCTCCAGAGAAAAGATGAGGTTCCTTTCCTATGAAGAAATGTATAAGAGTCCCTGAGGCTGGGACTCAGGGCAGAAGCAAAAGGTGCCATTTTACCTTGATGCCCTGGACTTGATTGTCAAGGTGAGGCAGGTACAGGTTCTACACACCATGGCAATTCTGTGAAGTATATCAGATATCCACAACTGTTCACGTCTTGCTTTCGCATGGCCCTGAGCAAGCCCTCCCCTCTCTCCAATAGCATACTTGTTCTTCTGACCTTCTGAATATCTAAATGATATAGCTATATTTCACCCTATTAAGATAAAGAGATTATAATGCATGTGGAGTTTTCTAAATATTTTAGGTAATTGTTTTATCAATATTGTTAAATTTGAAGACCTTAATGTGACAGATTTGGGGGATATGGGAATAACAAGAAACCTGAATCTATTAGAAAATGTATTGCAATTTTTCTTTCCTGCCAACCTTTATGGCAGCTCTCTCAAAGAATCATCCTGTGTTTTCATTATAAAACAATGCTTTATCAGGGGTTTAAATTGGAAAAATATTGATTAGGGAGGGGAAACTGACATGGTTAATTTAGAAGATATTAGTTTTGGCCTTTCTCCTATTTTAATATGTCTAGAAGTAAATAAATAACTGCTGTACTAGAAAATATGGCTTTTTGACATAAAAGCAGCATTCCAAAGAGGTTTCATGAGAATTTTACACTGCTAGTTGGTATATAATCATATAAAATCTAGATGTTGTATAACAATTAATTTAACCAACTATGGAATTTTCTCCCACAGGAGAGGCAGTGATGGCTATGAACCTAAAGGGCTTTAAAAGAGGATTAAACAAATTCATAGAGGAGAAGTTTACCGATGACTGCTAGCTATGATGGCTATTCTCTGCCATCACGTCATGGGTAGCAGTCATCGGTAAACTTCTCCTCTATGAATTTAGACTGATCCAAAACTTGCTATGAGCAGAACAGAGCTATTTCAGTTCACCAACACTGATCAGAGTTCCCAATGAAATTTGATCAAAAACAAAACTCAAAGGAGATTGTTCTACCTCAGGAACAACATAGAAATAATTCTAAGAGCAACTAAATAATTTTCAGTCAGACTAGTGAACTTCCACATTCCTAGAAAGCCAACACTAAATCAAAATTTGTACAGTGGTACCTCGGGTTAAGTACTTAATTCGTTCCGGAGGTCCGTACTTAACCTGAAACTGTTCTTAACCTGAAGCACCACTTTAGCTAATGGGGCCTCCTGCTGCCACCGCACCACCGGAGCACAATTTCTGTTCTCAACCTGAAGCAAAGTTCTTAACCTGAAGCACTATTTCTGGGTTAGCAGAGTTTGTAACCTGAAGCGTATGTAACCTGAAGTGTATGTAACCCGAAGTACCACTGTATTAATTTGGAAGGTTCCTCTTCAGATGTAACATCTAAGAAAAAGAATAAAAGTGTTCAATAGTATTAGCAATATGTAACTGATTGATAGTAGAGTAATTGCTGGATTTTTGTCTAGTTAAGCTAGAGCCCCACTTTGATCATATCTCTTTCCCGCCTATGGAGAATGTCTGCATTTCATCATCCGCCCCTGGCCATGTGATAAAACCAAATGGTCACATAGGACTAACAATATTGGTAATCAGTGCTATTTTTCTGGAAAAAGAGGTGCCGGAACTCACCATGATCACCTTGCTCCTTCTCTTAGAATGGCAATGGCCCCCACCTGAGAAGCGGCAGAACTGAGTTCCCCTGAGTTCCCGCTGGAAAAAAAGTCCTGTTGGTAACTTAGATTAACATGCTTCATGGTTACCCATAGGGTCTTATTTCGCTGTTCAGCAAACTTCAACAGCAGCCCACATGTTTTCAACACAGACACACCTGGGTCCACCCTACAACTCTTTGTCTTTCACCCCTCTCTTGACCCAACAGGTTCCACACAGAAGAAGAAGAAGAAGAAGAAGAAGAAGAAGAAGAAGAAGAAGAAGAAGAAGAAGAGGAGGAGGAGGAGTATGGATTTGATATCCCGCTTTATCACTACCCGAAGGAGTCTCAAGGCGGCTAACATTCTCCTTTCTCTTCCTCCCCCACAACAAACACTCTGTGAGGTGAGTGAGGCTGAGAGACATCAGAGAAGTGTGACTGGCCCAAGGTCACCCAGCAGCAGCATGTGGAGGAGCGGGGAAGTGAACCCGGTTCACCTGATTATGAGTCTACCGCTCCTAACCACTACACCACACTGGCTCTCTAGTTTGCCATGACAGAATCTCTTAGGTTCCAGTCAGGCAGTCAGTATTTTTAAATCAACCACTGATAATGGTACTCCAAGTTGGCTTCCATACAATACTAGCATATGTGTTGTTGAAAAGTACTGTATGTTATATTCTGAATTTGCATCATGATCCCACCTCCACTAATTATCCCAATGTTTCCCCCAGCTGTTACAGTGGTACCTCAGGTTACATACGCTTCAGGTTACATACGCTTCAGGTTACAGACTCCGCTAACCCAGAAATAATACCTCGGGTTAAGAACTTTGCTTCAGGATGAGAGCAGATATTGTGTGGCGGCAGCAGAAGGCCCCATTAACAAAAGTGCTGCTTCAGGTTAAGAACAGTTTCAGGTTAAGAACAGACCTCCGGAACGAATTAAGTACGTAACCAGAGGTACCACTGTACTTACAGAGGCTCATCTTGTTCAACTCCCTGCAATGCAGAAATCTCAACTGCAGCATCCATGACAGATGGCCACCCAACCTCTGCTTAAAAACCTGCAATAAAAGAGAGCCAATCGCCTTCCGAGGGAGACGGTTCCATTGTTGAACAGCTCTTACCTGATGTTTAGTCAGAAATGTATCTCTCACCTTGATTGCTTGTAGTTTTGTGGTGACCAGCGGTTTTTAGAAAATGGTTTGGCTGATTGACCATCTCTAGCTACCTCATCTATAGAATATGTCAAACGCTTACAAAAGTGGGGGGAAGTTTACAAAAACAGTTAAAACTGCTTGTTGCATATCGAGGTCCCCAAGCCACCCCCCAAATAACTCACAACGCACACTTAATTTTTGTTTAAGGTTTTTGGCATAATTTTGGCCACAACTTTATTTAAATACAAAACCGTGAGTGGTTGTTTAGGCATTGGTTAAGACTATCTGTCCCCCTGCCTGGGGACAGAACTGACTTCTGGGCACCACCGAAAGACAGTGCGGGGGAAAGCAAGTCGGGGAGAAATGGAGCTGAGTCACAGACCCTCACTTCTCATCCGCATGCTCCCCGAAGGCTTGCCGGCCCTAGTCCCATTCCAGGGATTGGACGAAAAGATGGCAAGCCCCAGGATTCCTTTAACGGAATTCCCTTTCTGCAGCAACCATGGAGGGGCAGGCCCAGCCTATCCTAACCCCTCCTCCAACCAATTTATAACCAATGCCTAACCGCAACCTTACAAGTTGTGACGATTTGCTACACAGTAGGCAAAAACCAAATGGCCCAGCCAATCTGCCAGATGGACAAAATTCCTACCAGGCCCCTGCCCCAATGGCAGACAACCCCATGACAGGCATAGCAAGGTCAATGCAACAACTCCTTACTCAAGGGCGGGTGGGCGGGTGATCCGTTGCACGCAGCAAAGAGAAAGCTCCAGGCTGCATGCAGAGTATTTAAACATTTTACCCCTCCCACCAAAATTGCAACATAACTTTTACCCCAGCAACCCAGTGAACCAATCACTGCCCCAGGCCATCTTTAGAGACCCTGCCTGGTAACAGAGGGGTGGCTCAGCAGACCCCACCGCAACACGTGCTCTCCATGAAGGAGAACACGCTTTGCAGTAGATCCATATAGATCCTTCTGGGCTAATCCAGACCATCAAACTGATGATCTGCTAGTTAAAAGTGTTCTGAGGAGAGCCTGATTCAATAAATCCCTGAAGAACTCCTTCTGCTGTTAGTGTCTGGTAAATGAGCAGTGCTTGCTTTTCTGCATCGGATCGTAATGACTCCATTACAGTTTATCAGATCATTGATCTACAAAGTAAAGTGCATTTAAATATTCCATGACTTGATAGACTATGGTGTATGATCTCCTGAGTCATCTGCTCTTTCATTGAACCAATATAGAGGAGAAGCCATTATGTCATTTCTTCAGCCACTGATCTAGAAGATCGTTAAAGAAACCTTTCCATCGGCAGTAAGCAAAAGGCCTTGAGTGCTTGGTTTTTGAGCACTCTGGTAGGAATTACATGGGCACTGCCAATAGAATTTTCATTGATATTCATAATAGTTCTAAGTGGAGTGCTGAAAGATCCAATTTTTCTACCATTTCACGTAATGAAACGACATAAGATCATTTGAGGCTGTAATAGTTCTTTGCTCTTCATTCAGTACACAAAAGACCCAAATCCCAGCCAGGTAATTTACACGCAAATGGAACTACATGCACATCATTTATTGACTTGTTTTATCTTTTGCAATCCTTGGGTGGTAGGAATATTCTGAAGAACAAGCTTCTTGTGAGCATAGAATACTGAACAGATAGATAGACAGACAGACAGGTGTATCTGTTCATTGCCATTGGCTCTTTTGGGAAGGAAGTGGGATGTAAATTATATAAATATATAAAATTTATATCCCACTTTCTTCCCAAAGGAGCCAATGGCAATGAAACAAAGCAACAACATTCTGAAACAGACAAAACATTCTCAAAACAATTGCAATGAAAAACATCTAAAAGCAGGTACAGCTAAAAATATTTTAAAAGCAATTAAAAACATCCATCCATCCAATGATCTCCCCCCTGTGTCATGTGATTGATCATGTGGGGCAGGGCTTACCTGAGCCCGCCCAATATTTTCTTCAAGTTGGCACTCCTGCTTACAGCCAAAACACTGGCAGAAAACGGCTGAAAGTCCTATTGATTCATAGCCCCTGACAGATGAGATACAATGGGCAGCAAAAGGCTTTTTTGCTGGTGGCTCCCCAGGTGTAGAATCCCCTTTGCAGTCTAGAATATGGGAGTTGTATCCCCCCCCCCCAGGTTCCCCACCCCCCGGTGCACACTTCCAAGCAGTGATCTTTCAGGGTTCCTGACAGGGGATCTATCCAGCCTTGCTGTTGTTGTTGTTTAGTTGTTTAGTCGTGTCCGACTCTTCATGACCCCATGGACCAGAGCACACCAGGCACTCCTGTCTTCCACTGCCTCCTGCAGTTTAGTCAAACTCATGCTGGTAGCTTCGAGAACACTATCCAACCATCTCGTCCTCTGTTGTCCCCTCTCCGTGTGCCCTCCATCTTTCCCAACATCACGGTATTTTCCAGGGAGTCTTCTCTTCTCATGAGGTGGTCAAAGTATTGGAGCCTCATCTTCAGGATCGGTCCTTCCAGTGAGCACTCGGGGCTGATTTCCTTCAGAATGGATAGGTTTGATCTTCTTGCAGTCCATGGGACTCTCAAGAGTCTCCTCCAGCACCATAATTCAAAAGCATCAATTTTTCGGCAATCAGCCTTCTTTATGGTCCAGCTTTCACTTCCATACATCACTACTGGGAAAACCATAGCTTTTACTATACAGACCTTTGTTGGCAAGGTGATGTCTCTACTTTTTAACCTAGGAAGTAAACCTGGGACCTTATATATGCAAAACATGTCTTTGGCTGCTGAGTACTATCAGTTACAGCCCTTCCTTAGCCCCTATAATCCCCATTCAGGGAACAGGATCAGTCTGAGTGGAGCAGTGCATTAGTCAAA
This sequence comes from Podarcis muralis, assembly GCF_964188315.1. Taxonomy (NCBI): domain Eukaryota; kingdom Metazoa; phylum Chordata; class Lepidosauria; order Squamata; family Lacertidae; genus Podarcis; species Podarcis muralis. The sequence goes on along the minus strand of NC_135663.1, from coordinate 74,052,032 downwards.
CTACAATACAGGTGTCCTAAGGAGGTAAAAAAACAAAACCCTGCTATGAATCAGAAGGGTAAAAGCTCACAAGGTTTCAGTATGAACACAGACCATGAAAGCAGATCCTCATGATCTTTCCGAATTTGAGGTTTTAAGGAGTAAGTGCCCCAAACATTAATACAGGGACTGCATTTGTGTGGTGTTCAGCTGCCCATGCTAAAATTGTATCGTCCTGAGCAGCATAGTTCCCTGGTTGAATTGAAAATGTGACCCACTTTGACCTTAATTACTCATTATTAGTACCTGCCAGTAATCAAATAATGTGATCTTTTTAGAGAACTGGGGGTATGATCACCCTCTGATGAAAACATTCGCTTTTAAGAGAAACGAAGCCATATTTCGCAAACTGAACCAAGTGGTACTAATCCCCTAACAAACAACAAATTATACATTCTGTGTTGATGCAAGTGAAGTCGACAGGGTATAATCTTAATTTGTATGTACAAGATTTAGAGGCAAGCTAATGGATGGGTTGCGAACTGCTGAGCCTTTTGAAAGAAGGTGCTTCTACCATCTAGCAATGAAGCTAGGGGTCATGCACAGTGTGTGAATACACATAAGTTTTTTATGGACTGTCTGCTCTGTGTACATCCCTAGAGAACTTAAAGCCATACTTCCTTGCTTTATGGCCTGGGATTTGTACAGCACGTATAATCATTTTCTTAACATAAGAAATCTGGTCATGCATTCAAGGTTCCTCTTGGTAGAAAACGATATTGCACCAAGGGAGGAATGAAGATCTCTGTACTGAGGTGTGTGAGCCACCCCAATACATTCCTCCCCCACCCCCCAGACATTTGGAGAAAAGAACATGAGGCGTGAATCCCTTGTGCTTCCTGTTCCCTCTGCTTCTCCGTCATATCCAAAAGACAATGTTCGTATTTGTCCCCTTCATTGAAATGTGCAAGCTGTCATCCCTACAGCAGAGGACGCATATCTCACAACGCACATGCTTTTTCCAGTATTACAGAGAAAGGCAGGAGGTTTACAGTTATGTGTCGAGGTCCCCAGGGCCACCCCAATAACTCACACATCACACGGAATTTTTGTTTAAGGTTTTTGGCATAATTTTGGCCACAACTTTATTAAAATGCAAATAAGTGAGTGGTTGCCTAGGCATTGGTTGCGACTAGCTGCCCCCACCGTGGGGGACAGTCTGACATTCCGCACACCTGCGAAAGTCAGAAAAGGGGAATACACTTGGGGGTAGCGACGGAGCAGGGAACCTGCCCTCAGCCCTCCCCAATTGCAGCCAGGAGCTCTTGCAGTGGCCCAAGCCCCCTTGACAGGGTGGACAAGCAATAGTTAGCCCCTGATTCCTTTAACGGAATCCCTTGCAGCAGCAGCAGCATTAGAGGGGCAGGCACAGCCAATCCATGCCCCTCAACCAACCAGACCATAAACCAATGCCTAACCGCAACCTTACAAGTTGTGACGATTTGCTACGCAGTAGGCAAAAACCAAATGGCACCAGCCAATCAGCCAGATGGACAAAATTCCTACCGGGCCCCTGCCCCAAAAGCAGATGACCCCATGACAGGCATAGCAAGGTCAATGAGAACAACCCTAAATATAGGGAGGGGGGATGGGCAATCCGATGCACGGGCGAAAAGAGGAAGCACCTAGCCTCGTGCAAGGAGTTTTAGCATTTCTGGCTGTCAATCAACAAATGGCAACATTAACTTCTTCCCAACAACAAGGGAAGCCCAATCGTATCAGTGGCCAACGGTCAATTAGCCCGCCCCACGACTTTGGAGTGTCCTGGCAGCCTCCACCACAACACGTGCTCTCCATGAAGGAGAACACGCTTTCCTGATGACTAGGCAGTACCAGTGGGCTTCAGGTTAGGGGTACAGTCCTATGGAGTTTGGGGGAGTTAATTCCTTATTTCACACCACTTCCTGCCCTTGCTGCAAGCAGCAGTGAGGAGTATTTCTGTGTTTTGGAGGAAGGCCTCAAGCAGCAGCATGTCTTCTGTTGCTACAAAAAATAATAGGAGTGGGAGGAGTGAAAGAAAAGGGCAGCAGATTGCTCTTGGAATGGCATACAAAAGACGAACAGGTTAAATCTGTAATGATACACTGGACAAGGGAATTGTGGCATAATATTCAGATTTCAGATTGGGAAAGGTTATGGAAAACGGATTTGAAATTCACGGCATGTTGTACGCTGAAAGAACATTATATGAAAATGATGTGCCGGTGGTATTTAACTCCTAGTAAATTAACAAAGAGTCGGACACAACTAAACGACTAAATAACAACAACAAATTAGCAAAGGGACACAGGAGGTGCTGTGATGTAAACCACTGAGCCTTGGTCTTGCCAATTGGAAGGTCAGCAGTTCGAATCCCCGCGACAGGGTGAGCTTGAGCTCCCATTGCTCGGTCCCAGCTCCTGCCAACCTAGCAGTTTGAAAGCATGTCAAAGTACAAGTTGATAAATAGGTACCACTCTGGCGGGAAGGTAAATGGCATTTCCCTGCGGTACTCTGGTTTCACCAGAAGCAGCTTAGTCATGCTGGCCACATGACCTGGAAAAACTGTGTGTGGACAAACGTCGGCTCCCTCGGCCAGTAAAGTGAGATGAGCGCCGCAACCCCAGAGACATTCGCGGCTGGACTTCAATGTCAGGGGTCCTTTACCTTTACCTTTAAATTAGCAAAAATGTATAAAACAAGTACAAATATCTGCTGGAAATGTAAAGAAAAGGAAGGTACTGTACCTTTTATCATATGTGGTGGTCGTAAGGTAATAAAGGTTTTCTGGGAAATGGTGTATAACGAACTGAAACACATGTTTAAAATAAGTTTTGTAAAAACAATAACCCAGAAGCTTTTCTATTAGGAATTATAGGTACCGACATTCCAAAGGGACAGAAAAGACTATTTACCATATGTATACGACAACAACAGCAGAGATGCTATTAGCACAGAGATGGAAAGAAGAAAGAAGGGAGGAATGGCAAAATAAGCTGTTAGACTATGCTGAAATGGCAGAACTGACCAGAAAACTCAGAGACCAAGAAGACAAGAAATTCAAGAAAGAATGGGGAAAGTTTGTAATTTATTTAGCAGACCACTGTAAGCAGATGAAAACATTAGCAGGATTTTAATCTCACTTGTAATGTAACAAATGCTATGGACAATATGGATAGATACAAAACATAGACTATGAAATAATATGTAGTTGGAAATATTGACAATTGGACCCATGGAGAGGATGGGGAGAAGTCTCAAGATTAAGAAAAAATCTATTTTTATGGATATGTATCTGGTATTGTAATTGATTTACATTTGTAAAATCAAATAATAATGATTAAAAGAAAGAAAAGAAAAGAAAAGAAAAGAAAAGAAAAGAAAAGAAAAGAAAAGAAAAGAAAAGGCAAGGCAGTACTTATGCAAATTGAATCTTTACATGTCCATGCTAAGCATTCCTGTTTTGGTTTTCAGAGTGAAATTAGCAATTTTGACGAAGTAGAAATCTCCTTAGAGATCCATTTCTATGAATACCCACGTTTTTGATTCCATTTCTGCACCATTGTTTGCTTCAGCTACTGCTACTGCTACTGCTTCTGCAGCAACATCCCCCACCACATACCCAATTATTGCTTCCTCCTCCTTCCTGGATAAGTAAAAGAAAAAAGAAAAAGGTAAAGGACCCCGGACGCTTAAGTCCAGTCAAAGGTGACTATGGGGTTGCGGCGCTCATCTCGTTTTCAGGCCAAGGGAGCCGGCGTTTGTTCACAGACAGCTTTCTGGGTCATGTGGCCAGCATGACTAAACTGCTTCTGGTGCAATGGGACACTGTGACAGAAGCCAGAGCGCACGGAAAGGCCATTTATCTTCCCGTCGCAGAGGTACCTATTTATCTACTTGCACTGGTGTGCTTTCGAACTGCTAGGTTAGCAGGAGCTGGGACAGAGCAACGGGAGCTCACCCCATCATGGGGATTCAAACCGCCGACCTTCCGATCAGCAAGCCCAAGAGGCTCAGTGGTTTAGATCACAGTTTCACCCGCATCCCTTCCTGGATAAGGCACAGGGGTGATCCCACCCAACTAGAGATCATCGAATGAGTAGCATCATGTCACAACACCATGTAGCCAATAAGATTCAGTTATGTGTGATGTCAGTGAAGGCAAATGACATCAATACGTATGAATGTGACAATATTTATTAAGTCAATATTTGTACAAGGAATGCTGGTGGGGGAAGGAAGAGTTTTAAATTTAAAATACTGAAAATGTTTGCAAACACAACAACAACCTGAGTTGCTGTGGCTCAACTCAGTTTTTAATATCCATTCTTCCAGATCCAGAAAACTTTGCACATAGCAGCAAGCTGCACATCATTGCGCACCAAACAGGTGGTGGTGATAGGATAGTCATTGAAACAGAACACAGAAAAGAAGGAAAGAAAACATGACCAAAAATGATCTAAATGGTCTAAGAGACAAGCCTGATATCCAATCTCGCACAATCCATTGGGCTTATGCGTGGTAAATTCATACCATTAGAGCGCAAAAAATAATTGAGTTTTCATTTTTCAAGGCCTAATGCTCTTATCTTTAGCTCATCACATTGTTATCCAAAAAAAAAATCTGCTTGCTCATCAGGTGAGCTTTGATAATCTTCCCTAGTCCTCGTATTTATTCATATATTTTTAGATTAAATTAAAAGAATAGAAAACCTTAGCACTGAACCCAATTAAAAACGAAGTGATTAGCTATGAATAACTGTAAAAGTGACCCAAAAAAAGAGACCAAAAGGAAAGGCAATCAGTGCTCTTTAATTGACACAACAACTTTGGTGTGAAATTTGAAATGAATAAAGGAGCTGATCAGAGAGCCCATTACAATATGCTTCCCCTCCCCTCCTTCCCCATTTTTAATAGCTAAGACTCCATCACATGCCAGGCTTTGACAAGCAAAATGTGTTTTTTTTAATTAGCTAGCTTATGTGCTTTTATCAAAAACTATGATACATCTCCATTTGGAGTACAGTTCTTGTACGATATTCCAAAAAGATATCGTAGAGCTTGAATAGGTGCAGAAAAGAGAACTCCAGACGATCGAAATGCTGAAGAAACTTACAGATGATGAAAGGCACATGGGGCCTTTTAGTTTAGAACAGGCATCCCCAACCTTTGGCCTTCCAGATGTTTGGGACTACAATTCCCATCATCCCTGACCACTGGTCCTGTTAGCTAGGGATCATGGGAGTTGTAGGCCAAAACATCTGGAGGGCCAAAGGTTGGGGATGCCTGGTTTAGAAAAGGGCAACTATGGAAGGGACATGATAAAACTGTATAAAGTTATGAAACGGATTGGCAGGGGATTGAGGAATTGAGTACTACTTCATTCAATGCACGATCAATGTACACAGTTTGCTGTCATAAAATATGGCGATGACCACTGGCTTAAAGGTAAAGGTAAAAGGACCCCTGACCATTAGGTCCAGTTGTGACCGACTCTGGGGTTGCGGCGCTCATCTCGCTTTATTGGCCAAGGGAGCCAGCGTACAGCTTCCGGGTCATGTGGCCAGCATGACTAAGCCACTTCTGGTGAACCAGAGCAGCACACGGAAACACCGTTTACCTTCCTGCCGGAGCGGCAACTATTTATCAACTTGCACTTTGACGTGCTTTTGAACTGCTAGGTTGGCAGGACCAGGGACAGAGCAACGGGCGCTCACCCCGTCGCAGGGATTCAAACCACCGACCTTCTGATCGGCAAGTCCTAGGCTCTGTGGTTTAACCCACAGTGCCACCCGTGTCCCTGACCACTGGCTGAGATGGCTTTAAAAACAATTGGACAATTCATAGAGGACAGGTCCATTGGTGGCTAATAGCCATGAAAGCTAAACAAAGCCTCCAGACTCAGAGGAAGCAACGTTCTCAATGACACTTGTTGAGTTGGAAAATAGCAGGGGATACCAGTTTGGCATAACTGTTCAATGAGAATTCTAGAAATGTAGGCAATTCCACACATTTTATTTAAAGGAATGTTAGCTTGTTCTCTCTTATAATCCGAGAAAATAGTTGCAACCAAGGATCAGAGTAAATGAAGGAGAAAGAATGATGAACCTCAGAATCTTGTCACTGCCACCTATTTTGACAGTTTCCTAGGAAAGCTTTGGGATTGGGGCTGAGGGGGAGTATTAGCCATCACACAACTGGGAGTAAGCAAGGCCTAGCAAATCTTGGAGAACAAGCTTGTCTATGAGCTGGCAGAGTAGCTAGGCAAGAGGTTGTTGCTCCTATCCACTCTCCATCTAAAAATGAGCAAGGCTGCTATTCTGTACATACTTTCCTGGGAGTAAATCCCATTGAACTTACTTGGTGTTGAGTTGTGGGTGAACATATCATACGACACAGCGATTCTTCACACAGCTCTTGTTTATTCAGAGGCCAGAACAGAACTGAACTGAAGGGTTCAGTCAGCCTGCTTATATAGAGCTCCAGTACAATGTAACTGTAACAATTTTCTAAAACTATCCAATCACTGAACGTCACTTTCGATACCTTATTTGCATAACTATCTACAGTATCCCCCTGCTGGCCCAGGGTGAGAACTTCAGTACATAACACTTGGACATTCTTGCGAGTAGAACCTGTGTAAGCTTTGTAGCCATGGAAAGGATGCTGTTATTCCCCCTTGTGGAAAAATGAAGCAACACATTTGGAGAACCCCATGAGATGAGAGAAAAAACTCCCCTCTCCCCTTACTCTGATATTGGTGGAGACACATCTCCCCAATACAGACCCTTGAAAGATCTATGGCAAGATGCCCAATTCTGTTGCTTGAAAAAAATTACAGTTGTACCTCGGAAGTCAAATGGAATCCATTCCGGAAGTTCGTTTAACTTCCAAAACGTTCGGAAACCAAGGTGCGGCTTCTGATTGGCTGCAGGAAGCCGTGGAAACCCCGTTGGATGGTCAAGTTCCAAAGAACGTCCGCAAACACTCACTTCCAGGTTTGCAGCGTTCAGGAGCCAAATCGTTCGACTCACAAGGTGTTCGTCAATCAAGGTACAACTGTATATAGGCTAGTAGGTAAAGGTAAAGGGACCCCTGACCATTAGGTCCAGTTGTGGCCGACTCTGGGGTTGCGGCGCTCATCTCGCTTTATTGGCCGAGGGAGCTGGCATACAGCTTCCGGGTCAGGTGGCCAGCATGACTAAACCGCTTCTGGCAAACCAGAGCAGCGCACGGAAATGCTGTTTACCTTCCCGCCGGAGTGGTACCTATTTATCTATTTATCTATTTGCACTTTGATGTGCTTTCGAACTGCTAGATTGGCAGGAGCAGGGACCGAGCAACAGGAGCTCACCCTGTCGCGGGGATTCGAACTGCCAACCTTCTGATCAGCAAGTCCTAGGCTCTGTGGTTTAACCCACAGCGCCACCCGCGTCCCTTAGGCTGGTAGAGTATTGCACATATTCAAGCTGATATTTCAATACACATGACACCTGGTGCTATAGAGGTTCTTCATTTGTGGGTTGTCAGTGGTGAGTGTTTAACATTCACATTATAGCCATTTTCATCTTTTGTAGGCTAGAAGCTATGGACAGGGCCAGTACATTACAGTACAAGCTGGCTCTTCTCAGTCCACTTTCATTCAGGTAGTTCCCATTCATTTTGCATAGTGCCTGGGGCTACGAGGACAAGAGAGGGAAATCGGCAGCTGAACAGTGAAAGAAAGAGCTGACAATTTAACATGGAAAGCAGAAATCGGAGGTTTTTATGTCCCTCTCAGAAGTACTTGTGCAGTTCTGAGCTCAGTGAAGAGGAAGAGAGAGTCCGTAAGCTGAGCAGAATGTCTTTCGCATAAAGTGGGTCTCACTACTAAGCATGTGAGAGGCGAGAGAAATTATTCTGAAAGGAGAGTAGAAAAGCCTGCCATTCCTTCTGTTCATCAAAGGGAAGGAAGAAGCAAATGAATCAGAAATCAAAGATTGAATATCATCGGTCTTGCTGACAAAGAAATCAGCAATCCCCTCACAGCAAGTGCAGAAGTTGGGGGAAAAAGCTAAAAGGACATAGAAGCCTTGAACAAAAATGGGTCTTTCCATTTATAACAGTAATTTTAAAACAACATTTTGATTTAGTAGCTGCAAAGAGTCTTTGAACAGTAGTGTGTGTGTGTGTGTGTGTGTGTAGGACAAAAATCTGGCCATTTTATACACTTCAAACTTGGAATAAAAAGTTTAAAGTCCCAGTGAATTGATAGGAGAGTTAAGCATCTGCTTAAAATATCTCATATTGAAATGAGTGGAACTGAAATATATTCACCTTATCTGGATATATCTTATAAAGTAAATGTTAGAAACTCAGGGAATATTAACTCTTTCCATTTGCCAATTGGGAAATTTACTGTTATTTACTGCTGAACACTAAATCTCATCTAGGCAAGTGCTCTTGGCAAGTTACAAACATTTATCTGTTTGCCATTGTTTAGTAGACAAAGAGGGCACTTTGCCTGGCCCAGCCAACCAAATTTTATCCCCATGCCCTTCATTTACTGGTAAATGTATGCCATGACACAGGGAGAAATATTGAAAACATCCTTGTTATGCAATGATTTATGATGGGTTCCTTTTTATAAATGACTCAAGTTTACCCTCATTTCTGTCAATTACTGGCAAATGTCAAAATTTACCAGGAAGGGGGGATGCCCAGAACGGTGAAAAAGTAATTGCTTTTTTATTAATTTTATTTTGTGTATAGTATTCTGATTTTACAGATGTGTTCAGGGATCTGCCTGATCATATGAAGAAGAGGAAGAGAAGGAGTAGTAGTAGTAGTAGTAGTAGTAGTTTGGATTTGATATCCCACTTTATCACTACCCTAAGGAGTCTCAAAGCGGCTAACAATCTCCTTTCCCTTCCTCCCCCAAAATAAACACTCTGTGATGTGAGTGAGGCTGAGAGACTTCAGAGAAGTGTGACTAGCCCAAGGTCACCCAGCAGCTGCATGTGGAGAAGCGGGGAATTGAACCCGGTCCACCAGATTACGAGTCCACTGCTCTTAACCACTACACCACACTGGCTCTCATGTATAGTGTCAAGAGCCCACATTCAAGCTCTTTCATGACACTGCTGGGGCTGCAGAATATTCTTTGTGTGGTTGGCATGAAGAGGAATTTTAAGTTCATTTGGCTGCAAATGCTTCAAAACTCTCCTTGTGCTTGAGAACCCTGATGCAGGATACACACCCAATGCCTATGCCGTTGGTTGTTTCAGGATACACACCCAATGCCTGTGCCCAAACCTACTGATATCCATAATCAATAAAGTTGTGGCCTGCTTAATCCCAATACATTTGTCCTGTGCTTATTGTATCTACCCCCAACCCCATCTATGGTGGGTTCACTGTGCCTGGGACCACAACCATGACCTTATGGAACATCTGGTATTCCAGGAGACCAGTAATGAAGATCGAGTAAGAATCTGTGAGGACTTTCCAGTTCACTTAAATGGTGAGCCAAGTTCCTTGAAGGCAGAGGGTGTGGGAAAGGACATGAAATAACACTTTGTATGGATTGGATCTAGGGTGAGAGAGCCAGTGTGGTGTAGTGGTTAAGAGCAGTAGACTCGTAATCTGGTGAACCAGGTTCGCTTCCCCGCTCCTCCACATGCAGCTGCAGGGTAACCTTGGGCTAGTCACACTTCTCTGAAGTCTCTCAGCCCCACTCACCTCACAGAGTGTTTGTTGTGGGGGAGGAAGGGAAAGGAGAATGTTAGCCGCTTTGAGACTCCTTCAGGCAGTGATAAAGCGGGATAGCAAATCCAAACTCTTCTTCTTCCTGCAACAATACCAGTTTAAGAAAGGCAAAAACTCTTCTCTTTACCCAAGACTTTGGGCCTTAATTTGGAGGATGGTATTGTGGCCTCTTTTAGTGGGGCAAGTTCTGTTAAGTCCAACACTTTATTTGTACAGCTGTGCTTTCTATTGGTTTTAGTGTAACCTGCTTTGTGTCGCTCTGTGAGAAAAGCAACTAACAAGCACAATAAAGAATAATACTAAAATAATATCCATTTATTTATTTATTTGGGTTTTGGGTGGGAATGCAGAAAGAGGTAGGAGAGGTAAACCACCAGCCCTGAGCACACAACTATTAAAGAGTTTTGCTGTTACAGAAAAGACACTGGAAAGAATTGGAAACAAGAAGAGTGAGGGGTTTAACCATCAGGACCTTTGGAAGCAGTTGTCAAATGACCCAAGTCCTATTCTGGAGCAAAGAGGAAACATGGGTATGGTGGGGCTGTGGAACCATGAATTTGGCACTGCCCTTGGGGCCGTGTGACTCTCTTGGTCAGTTGCACAAAGAGAGTAAACTTCTGAAGCACAATTGAGAATCCTGTTGCAGAGACAACTTTTCAGCAGGTCGAGGCAGGTGTACATGATTCTCTCCACCCCCATTTAATCCTCACAAGAACCTGGTGAGGTATGCTGGACACTCAATGAGCTTCAATGCTGAGCTGAGATTTGAACCTGGGTCTCCCTAGTCCTGATCTGACACCGGCTCTCAGTAGATACTTTAAAATGTACTATGTACATCCCAACCATGTCCAGGATTGAAGTGCTGTGATGTAAATAGAGGTTTTTACTCCAACAGCTATAACCATGTCTCTGACCAGGTAAACTGGGCATAGCTATCCATCTATGGTGCTGGAGGAGACTCTTGAGAGTCCCATGGACTGCAAGAAGATCAAACCTCTCCATTCTGAAGGAAATCAGCCCCGAGTGCTCACTGGAAGGACAGATCCTGAAGCTGAGGCTCCAATACTTTGGCCACCTCCTGAGAAGAGAAGACTCCCTGGAAAAGACCCTGATGTTGGGAAAGGAGAAGGGGACGACAGAGGATGAGATGGTTGGACAGTGTTCTCGAAGCTACCAGCATGAGTTTGTCCAAACTGCAGGAGGCAGTGGAAGACAGGAGTGCCTGGCATGCTCTGGTCCATGGGGTCACAAAGAGTCGGACACGACTAAACCACTAAACAACAACAACAACATCCATCTTTTATTCTTTGTTCTAACAAACCCCTCTAACACAGTTGCTACAATAATTTCCTTAGCTTGCACTAGGGTGAAGGTGAGGCTGCTCTCATTGCATTTGAGATGCGATGTCAAAGACCAAAAGCAGGAAGGAATTTTTGGAATATGGTGCATCATATATCACAATTTGGACTATTTCTTAAAAAAATAAAATACATAACAATATACCAACATTGTCCGATATAGAGAAGCAATTTTTACCTGATTCATGTAAGGCAATAAATGACATTCTTCTTATGCAGCTATGCCTTGGAATTTTGGCGGCAGCAATGGAAATAAGGAACAAAATCCGCAACGGCTGCTTTCATGAAATGGCAAATTATTCAGTGGTGAAAGCCAAGTTTCTGTTAAACATCTCATGTTATCTTACGTACCAGTCACATAATCCCTTATCAGCTAAACTTTTTTTTTATTATTATAAAAAATTAAAAAAATAAGGAACTTATATTCAAAAGGCCAAAGAAGAATTTCTAATGAGAAAGGATGTGCCAGCTTTTGGGGAAATTAACTGCTCCAGTGAATTGCAGAGATAAAGCGGAAGAAATTATCCCAATGATTCGTCTATTGTAATTAGAGATGGGCCTCAGCTTCTGAGGTACACAGCCAGATCCAAACTTCTCTCAAACTGGAAAGGGTGTGTGTGTGTGTGTGTGTGTGTGTGTGTGTGTGTGTGTGTGTGTGCTTTGCCTTGAGTCTTCCTCTTTTAAATGGCAAATATAACAGCAGTCAATTGAAAGACCAATCACTTATTTTTCCTTTCGAAGAGTGTAAATCTGTTGGTGTTATTACGGTCGGAGACCAGCTTATAAAACACACTTGGGGGTACAGTTAAAACAATGTACAACAATAAATTTAAAATTTATAAATGCGATAAGCATATAGACACTTAAAACTTTAAGATAAGCTACTGCATAGATATGACCCAGAGTCACCCATGGAACCGAGTTTGGGGATTTTCTTCACGAACTGGTTTGAGTCGGGGGATGGTCTGAGCCTACAGATCTGTACACAGAATCTGGCGACCATCCGGGTCATCTTCTGATCTTTGCCTAACAGGAAAAGGTCGAATTTTTGCTTTTCCGGGTGGTCAGTGAGCCTCACTAGTAGGGGATCAATGGTCTTACTACATGCCTCTTCATAAAAGGGACATCTAAAGAACAAGTAGAGACGTCACCTTGCCAACAAAGGTCCGCATAGTTAAAGCCATGGTTTTCCCAGTAGTGATGTATGGAAGTGAGAGCTGGACCATAAAGAAGGCTGATCGCCGAAGAATTGATGCTTTTGAATTATGGTGCTGGAGAAGACTCTTGAGAGTCCCATGGACTGCAAGAAGATCAAACGCATCCATTCTAAAGGAAATCAGCCCTGAGTGCTCACTGGAAGGACAGATCGTGAAGCTGAGGCTCCAGTACTTTGGCCACCTCATGAGAAGAGAAGACTCCCTGGAGAAGACACTGATGCTGGGAAAGATGGAGGGCACAAGGAGAAGGGGGAGACAGAGGACGAGATGGCTGGATAGTGTTTTTGAGGTTACCAGCATGAGTTTGACCAAACTGCGGGAGGTAGTGGAGGACAGAGGTGCCTGGCGTGCTCTGGTCCATGGGGTCACGAAGAGTCAGACACGACTAAACGACTAAACAACAACAACAACAACAAAGAACAAGTGCTTTGGGCTTCCTATATCCCCCAGTGAAGAGGCACAAAGTCTCTGAGCATATGGGACTTTTTTTAAAGGCTCCTTCCAGGACCGACAAGGGCAGAGCCGAGCTGCTGGTGAGTGTAAAGGCCCTTCTAGCATTTTTGGATATGAGAAAGAAGAGATATGCTACCGGTGCAGCTATATCTCTCTCGATTTCTCCAATTTTATAGTCGGGGCACCTTGAGCAGTTCTGTTGTCTCTCGGTGTCTATGATTCTTTGCCTGACCGTAGCATTTGCCTGGCCCAACCCCAGACTTAGAAGGGCTTGAGGGGCAAAACCCAATTTCTGAAGGGTGCTGCCAGCCAGCCTGACCGGAACTGGTCGCAGAGGATCAGTGGGGCTATTCCTCAGGGGAGCAGATTCAATGTCAGCCATTTGTAAATTGATGTTAGGCAACCTTAGTAGATACCTGTGTTGGTCCTTCAATCCAGCCTTGTTTCAGGGTGGTGGCCTGTATTAAGACTACGGATCCGGGATCGACCGTCAGCCAGATTTACCCAAAGTCGTGTATAAGCTGAATTAAAGTTAAGCTGATGAAGAAAAAGTCATTGTTCACAGATTATTAAAGCCAGTACCAGCTTGGAGTAAGCTTTTACTCCTAGAATCATAGAATTATAGAGTTGGAATAGACCACAAGGGCCATCGAGTCCAACCCCCTGCCAAGCAGGAAACACCATCAGAGCACTCCTGACATATGGTTGTCAAGCCTCTGCTTAAAGACCTCCAAAGAAGGAGACTCCACCACACTCCTTGGCAGCAAATTCCACTGTCGAACAGCTCTTACTGTCAGGAAGTTCTTCCTAATGTTTAGGTGGAATCTTCTTTCTTGTAGTTTGGATCCATTGCTCCGTGTCCGCTTCTCTGGAACAGCAGAAAACAACCTTTCTCCCTCCTCTATATGACATCCTTTTATATATTTGAACATGGCTATCATATCACCCCTTAACCTCCTCTTCTCCAGGCTAAACATGCCCAGCTCCCTTAGCCGTTCCTCATAAGGCATCGTTTCCAGGCCTTTGACCATTTTGGTTGCCCTCCTCTGGACACGTTCCAGTTTATCAGTGTCCTTCTTGAACTGTGGTGCCCAGAACTGGACACAGTACTCCAGGTGAGGTCTGACCACTCCAGGTGAGGTACTCCAGGTGAGGTACTCAAGAAACCAACCTTGGACTTAGAATGCTACAGGGAAAAAACTACTGCAGGTGGTTTTAATCTTTCATTTTGGATCTTTGTGGCTAGATAACAGAATGTTAGTGCACCGTCAAAGCCACATATTCCTTTCTCTTGCACACTACTGGATCAGCTAACAATCTATCTACCTATCTACTAAGGTCCCCCACTCCAGCAGGGAGTTTACTGGCAAGGACCTCCTCGACCCATAGGAGCCAACTCCGAGGGGCCCCCAATAAAATATTTTAAGGGATCAGCTCTGCCAGTTGATGGGTGTTGCCATTCAAATGATGTGTGTGTACCAAGTGATGTGATCGATTTTATTCCAGTTGGGACCCTTGCCTGGACCTGTTGTAGCGAGGATGGAAACTTACTGAGGAAGGCACTGCTGAATCACACTCCATTGTCTCTTGAGACAAGCAGATGCCAACAACAACCAACAAAACTCCTGTCCCAATGACCCAAAGATGAGTGGCACCAGCAGTTTCTTCTCCTCCCTGTTGCAATTTCTCATTGATTTAGAAATGCAGGCAAAAAGGAAGCAATAAGAAGGCTAAGAAGTGACAGGGCTGATGGGTACAGGTGTGCCAGTCAGCACCCTTGTATGGGGGGGGGGGGTACGGGCCCAGCAAAGTCATTCTTTGACCCAGCCCAGCCCCTGTGTCAGAATTGCAACTGGCGATGTGGGACGGTGCTGGAATTGATGGAGTCTGATAACTATTATTATGAGTGTACCGCTTCCATGACAAAACAGCTTCTCGGTGGTTTGCAACTATTTAATCAGTACAGTGGTGCCTTTCAAGACGAAAAGAATCCGTTCCGCGAGTCTCTTCGTCTTGCGGTTTTTCGTCTTGCGAAGCAAGCCTATTAGTGGCTCAGCGGATTAGCGCTATTAGCGGTTTAGCGGGCTTAGAGGATCAGCTGATAAGCGGTTTAGCGGCTTAGCGGATCAGCTGATAAGAGGCTTGGCGGCTTAGCGGATCAGCTGTTAAGCGGCTTAGCGGATCAGCTGATAAGCGGCTTAGCGATCAGCTGTTAAGCGGCTTAGCGGATCAGCTGTTAAGCGGCTTAGCGGCTTAGCGGGTCAGTTGATAAGCGGCTTAGCGGCTTGGGAAAAAGGGGGGGAGGGAAAAAGCCCTGCAGGAACTCACAAGACATTTTCATCTTGCGAAGCAAGCCCATAGGAAATTCGTTTTGCGAAGCACCTCCAAAATGGAAAACCCTTTCGTCTAGCGGGTTTTCTGTCTTGCAAGGCATTCGTCTTGCGGGGCACCACTGTACATCATTAAACACGCAATAGCAATTCCATTGGGGCATTAAAACTTCCTTAAGTGAAATGTACAATGGGACAAACAATTAAAATTCAAAGCAAATTTGTTTTTTTAAAAAAACAACAACAACACAACAGTTAAAACAATAAAACCAGATGTTCAGTTCGTGAGATCGCTTGCCATAACAGTTGTGTCTTCAGGAGCTGGCAGATTGCCAACTTATGGGGCCTCTCATATTTTCTTTTTTTTTGGGGGGGGGGTGTATTCCACAGCACTGGTGCCACCAGTGAAAAGGCCCACGTTTGGTTTTCCACAAGACAATAAAGATTCGGTTGAGGCAAAACTAATCAGGTTCCATTGCCTGATTGTAGTGCCCTCGCCCTAATCTGCCCTTGGTCAGTCCACCAGTCTTTATTGCACAAGCAATAGGGATTTCAGCATAGCACTGGCTAGGCACTCGATAGTTTTGAATAAGGACTCTTTCTGCACTCCCTTCAATAAGAAATAAGAAGCTCATGAGCAAGTAAAGGATACAGAAACACTCCATAAGATAATGCGAGATGCAAGAAGAACTAATGGACAACGTGCTCATCATTAACTGCTGGGTAATAACAAGCTTTGTTAACAGTGTTTTATAGATTGTAATTGTTTCGCTGGTGGTTTGTTAATTATTCAATGTGATTTATGCTGTATTTGTGATATTCTATTACGTTCTATCATATTATCATTATTTATTGTTTGTAAGCCCCTTTGGGATTCATTTGAATGAAACGTGGCCTAGAAATTTATTGAATACAAAGAATCCAACCAGAACACCCGTTTCTGAACTCATCCTTCCCTGAGTTCTGGAGCTGCTCTGCACCACAGCAGAACTTAAGTAGGACAGCATGAAGTTACTGCTCTTGACATGTTCCCAAAAGGAGGCTTCTCTCGGGAGAGTGCAGCTGTCTGAGCAGTTTGAAGAACTAAGAAATGCCCTGCTGCGTTCGACCAAAGGCCACTGTAGCCTTCCCTTCTAGTCTCCCCACAGTGGCCAATCAAATGCCTCAGGTAAGTTTGCAAGCAGACCATGAGCATAATTGCACTCGCCCACTCACATTGCCCATCAGAGGATATTCAGTGAGACACACTGCCTGTGATACTGGAGGTAATATACAGCCATCAGATTTGTGTAAAGGCATTAGGACATTGACAGTTTTATTTTTAATCCCCTTTCTAATGATCCCGAACATGGAATTTGCCTTTATTGGGGTTGCCATCTCCTGTTGAGGATTAAATTGTCACATTTAACGTTTGTAAAGGACTAGAACAGGCTGATTTCATTAATATTAATGTAAATACCTAATTCTGAAATCTGAATTGGTGCTTTAACACACACACATACAGCATATCTTCAAGGGATATTCATTTATGACCATTGCTTGTCTCTGAATTTGGGCCTCATATTAGGCATTGTGCAGAGGCAGCTGTGACAGCACTGGGTGCTAGATTCAGGTAGGTAGCCGTGTTGGTCTGACACAGTCAATATATATATAAAAAATAGTCCAGTAGCTGTTAGGTTTCTGTTTGTGCCACTGGTGCAGTGCTTGGAGTCACAAGACTCTGTTTACATTCCAGGGATTCCAAACTGCTGGAAGTCTCACAGGAGACAGGAGACGGATGTTGTTGTTCCTGGTTTCCTGTTCCTTTGTTCCAGTTGCCTCTCAGCTCTCACAGAGAGAGGATGTTTCTTTTCTGTCTGCGTAGTTAGAAATAAAACTCTTTGCAATGTAGCTCAAATTTCTCGTCCTTCCCTGCATGCTGGATACTCTGCGTAATGGGGAACGTGCCTGGAGCCTCATCAAAGGCTCAGGTCGTTAATCACGTCGGAGGACTCGACCGGAGGAGGAGCTCGGTTGAATGCAAGTCCGACAGTAGCAGCTTAGAGACCAACTGAGTTTGTTCTTGGTATAAGCTTTCGTGTGCATGCACACTTCTTCAGATACCTTCAGATACTGGGTGCTCACAGTCAAACAGTCATAGCTGTGAAAGGCCCCATTCCATTGCAAGGAAGGCTGCAACACACAAGCATTTTGCCTGTTCAAAACCTTTGGCAGGGCAGCTAGAGCATTTCAAAAGAGCCACAGAGATGTCCTTCCCTATATAACAGCAGAAGCAGCTGGTAGGGCCGAACAGAGCCAATCCAACCCTCTCAACAAAACAACCGCACCATTCCAACCCACCACCACCTTGCTCTTTCCTTCTGTTACCGGTGGTGACCTCCACATTGGGAAACCAGATAAGCAATGCTGTCCCATCCTGCTCCACAGCACTCTAAATGATAATGATGTTGTTGTTGTTGTTTAGGGAAGATTTAGGGAAGATGCTGTTTTGTTTTTAATATTCGGTTGGAAGCCACCCAGAGTGGCTTGGGAAACCCAGCCAGATGGGCAGGGTAGAAATAAATTATTATTATTATTATTATTATTATTATTATTATTATTATTATTATACATCTGGCTGGGGTTTGGCAGAGAGACAAAATAAGCAGCCATATTTGGAACGGTGTGGCCAAATCTGTACTTTTTAGAAAAGCATATGGTTGAGTTGTAATGCCTATATTAAGGAGCATTATATGAGGCATGTGCATGGAAGGAAAAAGGTCATCCAAATGCAACTGAATGCTGGGGCTGGGAGGAACAATGGGAGAACTTCCTCCAGTTCCTCCTTCCTGGTTAACATTTTTCCAATTTCCTCTTGGGGCACACTGGGAATTGATGCAGCATTGACTCTTATCATTCGTGTTTTACCTGTTGATCTTGCCCAGATGGTGATAGAGACCTTGCCTATTGTCTCTGGGCCACCATCCCTTGTATTTTGCTCAGTGCTTGCTGTTTACCACCTAAGACAAGGGTGGCCAACTCCCAAGAGACTGCCATCCACTCACAGAGTTAAAAACTGGCAGTGATCTAGCCCTTTTGGGGGGTTCAGATCAAAGTTGTTGAGCTTTTTTCAGGAAGGAAAACCCTGTTTTGGGGGGTTCCAGTCTTTTTTTAGGGAGGAAGAAAGCCCCAATTTTTGGGTGCAGGGCTTCTTTGAGGGGAGCCATTGATCTACCACATACTTTCAATGATCTACCAGTAGATCACAATCTACCTGTTGGATGTGCCTGACTCCAGGTCAGACCTCACCTGGAGTACTGTGTCCAGTTCTGGGCACCACAGTTCAAGAAGGACACTGACAAACTGGAACGTGTCCAGAGGAGGGCAACCAAAATGGACAAAGGCCTGGAAACGATGCCTTATGAGGAACGGCTAAGGGAGCTGGGCATGTTTAGCCTGGAGAAGAGGTGGTTAAGGGGTGATATGATAGCCATGTTCAAATATATCAAAGGATGTCACATAGAGGAGGGAGAAAGGTTGTTTTCTGCTGCTCCAGAGAAGCGGACACGGAGCAATGGATCCAAACTACAAGAAAGAAGATTCCACCTAAACATTAGGAAGAACTTCCTGACAGTAAGAGCTGTTCGACAGTGGAATTTGCTGCCAAGGAGTGTGGTGGAGACTCCTTCTTTGGAGGTCTTTAAGCAGAGGCTTGACAACCATATGTCAGGAGTGCTCTGATGGTGTTTCCTGCTTGGCAGGGGGTTGGACTCGATGGCCCTTGTGGTCTCTTCCAACTCTATGATTCTATGATTCTATGATTCTAAGATATCATCATCACATGAATTCTGGCCTTCCAGGTTGTTGGGTCAGGGGTGGAAGAAAGTTTTATATTCAGCACTATCTCCCTGGGTTCAAGCCCAGGAATGGCCCTCCCTGGATTTTCAGACAGATATCCATTGCTGTTGTGGGAAGCAAGTAAAACCCAGAGCGCAGCTTGGCTAACAACCCGCAGCAATGTTTTCTACAGTTTGCGAAAAGGAACATGAAGCACCTCCATGCAAACGCGGTTGCTACATTGATCAAATGTTGCCGGAGCGATCAAATCTCTTTCTTCCCTCAAAAGTAGAAACCTCAAATTGGCCTTGAACTTTCACTGGAGAGGAAGTTTGGTCACAAAAGAGACAATCAAAGATATTGTGGTTGCCTGAGGCAGAAAATCAAAATGGCACTTTCCCATGCTGGTAAGAATATAACAATAAACTCAATAATTGACAATTTGCTGCTCTGGAACGGCACCCCAGAGTCTGCCACCTGAGGAGGTCTGCCCCACCCTGCCTCATAACAGAGCTGGCCTGGCAATTGTAGTCAATGCCAATATTCCAGCTGCCACAGCCATAGAAACAGGCACCCTGAGCCAATTCCAGACAGCAGAAGGTAAAATTGCATTATGGAACCCATTTGCTGAAAGTTGGGGGCAGGGAGTAGAATGAAAGAAGCATGCTATCAACATAAGCATATTCCTACTAATTAAGTAAAAACTTTTTTTTTCAGAAAAGAAAACAATTATCAAGCAAATAAGAGAAGCCAAAAATTGCCCCAAACCCTATAACATCTAGAGGGGGAAAAATGCAGATTAAAAAAAAACCAGGCTAAAGCAGACCTCAAAGCAGAGCAGCCATCTGTGCCAGCCACGATTTCGTAATAATCCAACTCCTAATAGCATTGCGAATAATAACAGTAAAAATGGCAAGAGTTGCTATGTTTTCCCAGCAGTAATTATAGAACCTTTCTGTGGTGTCTGATCTTTGCTTATGGATCGTTACAACTGTGCTTAACGCTTTCAGAAACGCAACGTTTCCCTCCTTACAATACTCCCCACACCCACTCCCATCCGTTCCCATTACAAAATAGAAGAGAAATGTTTCTGTGCTGATTTCTGATTTCCTGGAAATGTTCACCCTATATCCACCAGTGAAATTCGAGACAGCCATGGCTTTAATGTCCCTAGACTGTAAAACAGAAAAAGAGAAAGTTTTCGCTTATCTGCCAATCATCTGCTAAACTAATAGGTCATATAAGGAAGACCATCGGCAGACTTTTTCACATGGCTTCATTTTTTAACCACCTGATTCCTCAGCACTCAGGGATTCATAGCTGGTTGTGTGAACAACACTGATGGAAAAGACTTGTGTTTGTGGTGAAAGGAAGTGATTAGGAAGGTGGGACTTTGACTCTAAGCAGATCTGGATTGGACAGTTCTTTGGACTGCTGATTTATACCCCCCTTGGCTCTCTGGAGGAAAGGTAAAGGTAAATGTACCCCTGCCCGTACGGGCCAGTCTTGACAGACTCTGGGGTTGTGCGCCCATCTCACTCAAGAGGCCGGGGGCCAGCGCTGTCCGCAGACACTTCCGGGTCACATGGCCAGCGTGACAAGGCTGCATCTGGCAAGCCAGTGCAGCACACGGAACGCCGTTTACCTTCCCACTGGTAAGCGGTCCCTATTTATCTACTTGCACCCAGGGGTGCTTTCGAACTGCTAGGTTGGCAGGCACTGGGACCGAGCAGCGGGAGCGCACCCTGCCGCGGGGATTCGAACCGCTGACCTTTCGATCGGCAAGCCCTAGGTGCTGAGGCTTTTACCCACAGCGCCACCCGCGTCCCTGGAGGAAAGGTACAATATAATGAATAACCAAATCACAGGTAGGAGGAGGGGGCGCTAGAGAAGGAGACTAATAATTTAAATAAACACTTTGCGTGTCGAGGTCTCCAAGCCACCCCACAAATAACTCACATCACACACATTATTTTTGTTTAAGGTTTTTGGCATAATTTTGGCCACAACTTTATTGAAATACATAAGCGTGAGTGGTTGTTTAGGCATTGGTTAAGACTATCTGTCCCCCGCCGCCTGGGGACAGAACTGACTTCCAGGTACCACCGAAAGCCAGTAAGGGAAAACAATATTGGGGAGAAATGGAGCTGAGTCACAGGCCTTCACCTCTCCCCGCATGCTCCCCAAGACTTGCCGGTCCTAGTCCCACTCCAGGGATTCGGACGAAAAGATGGCAAGCCCCTGGATTCCTTTAACGGAATTCCCTTTCCGCAGCAACCATGGAGGGGCAGGCCCAGCCTATCCTAACCCCTCCTCCACCAATTTATAACCAATGCCTAACTGCAACCTTACAAGTTGTGACGATTTGCTACGCAGTAGGCAAAAACCAAATGGCTCAGCCAATCAGCCAGATGGACAAAATTCCTACCAGGCCCCTGCCCCAACGGCAGACGACCCCATGACAGGCATAGCAAGGTCAACGCAAAAAAACCCTTTAATTTAGGGCGGGTGGGCGGGTGATCCGTTGCACGCAGCAAAAAGAAAGCTCCAGGCTGCGTGCAGTGTATTTAAAACCTTTTACCCCTCCCACCCAAATTCCAACGTAACTTTTACCCGAGCAACCCAGCCATCCAATCTTTGCCCTAGCCCCTCTCTAGGAACCCTGCCTGGCAACAGAGGGGTGGCTCGGCAGACCCCACCACAACACGTGCTCTCCATGAGGGAGAACACGCTTTCTCACCTTAGGTCTTAAAGACTGGCAGTGATCTACCCCCTTTCTGGGGGTTCAGGTCAAAGTTGTTGAGCTTTTTTTTAGGCCAGTGTGGTGTAGTAGTTCAGAGAGGTAGTCTTGTAATCTGGGGAACCAGGTTCGAGTCTCCGCTCCTCCACATGCAGCTGCTGGGTGACCTTGGGCTAGTCACACTTCTCTGAAGTCTCTCCGCCCCACTCACCTCACAGAGTGTTTGGGGGAGGAAGGGAAAGGAGAATGTTAGCCGCTTTGAGACTCCTTCGGGTAGTGATAAAGCGGGATATCAAATCCAAACTCTTCTTCGTCTTCTTCTACTGACTGAACTATCTCCCCATTCTCATACCATACTTCTTAAAACACCCTTAACATGGGTTTTGTCAGGGTTTCATGTCCAAATTGCAAGTTCTTTTAGCATTTTCATTTCTTAATGCAAGAAATGCAAGGGAATTTCACCTGCCATCCTGGTGCAAAGTTGTGTGAGTGTGTCTGTACTAAGGCTGAGCACTGGATTCAGCTGAAACCCAAGACAAACCAGGGTGATCAGGGTGGAGTGGGGGATCCAGGATTCAGTCAAGACATCCACATGTTGCCCTGGCTTGAGTCAGGCTGCCCACAGTGATCTGAGGCTGTCAGGAAGTATGCCTTGAGCAGGAATTCAGATACTCCTTTACAAGGCCCTTCCATGCAGCCAGCCAATTGCATGTTTAATTTGATTTTGTATAATGTCAGACCCCTCCAAGAGTCCCTGTTTTCCAGGGACAGTCCCGGATGTAAGAAGCTGTCCTAGTTTCTGATTTGATCCCAGAATGTCCCACTTTTCCTTAAAGGTAAAGGTAAAGGTACCCCTGCCCGTACGGGCCAGTCTTGACAGACTCTAGGGTTGTGCGCCCATCTCACTCAAGAGGCTGGGGGCCAGCGCTGTCCAGAGACACTTCCGGGTCACGTGGCCAGTGTGACAAAGCTGCATCTGTCGAGCTAGAGCTGCACATGGAAACGCCATTTACCTTCCCACTAGTAAGCGGTCCCTATTTATCTACTTGCACCCGGGGGTGCTTTTGAACTGCTAGGTTGGCAGGCGCTGGGACCGAACGACAGGAGCGCACCCCGCCGCGGGGATTCGAACTGCTGACCTTTCGATCGGCAAGCCCTAGGCGCTGAGGCTTTTACCCACAGCGCCACCCGCGTCCCTCTTTTCCTAAGGACCTTTCCTTAGGACATCCCTATTTTCATCAGAGAAATATTGGAGGGTATGGAGCTAGCTGATCCCTGAGCCAAGGAGATAACAATACAACCTTTAGAAGACATCTGAAGGCAGCCCTGTATCACTGTATCAGAGTGGTTGGGGCAACCCAGTCAGATGGGCAGGGTATGAATAAGAATATTATTATTATTATTATTATTATTATTATTATTATTATTATTATTATTATTATTATTATTTAGGACATCCCTGTGTTCATCAGAGAAATGTTGGAGGGTGTGTACTGTTTTAAATTGTTGTTTTAATCTGTTTTAAACATTTTATTCTTTTTGTAAACCATTTTGAGGTTTTATTTAAAAAAATTCAAGTGGTATATACATTTTATGAAATAAATGATAAAATAAGTACATCTTGGTGAAATTCTCAGGGGTGAGGTGCAGGATTTTTTATGTGCTTACTTTAGAGCTGGTTAAGGATTGTTTCTCCTTTCTTTCCTTCTCCACGTCATTCCCGCCAATGTTCTTCACTCGGCAGCCTTCCTGGGTGACATCATGAGATAGCTCCTCCCATGAGGCTTTTTCAGCTCTGGAAGTGTCAGCAGCTAGGGAGATTGCAGAGTTGTGGGGAAATGTTTAATGGAAAGTGGAGGGAACACATACACACACCTCCTTGGGCCAAGATTAGCTCAAAACCTGTTCAGCCAATAATGGTGAGCCATTATTGTGCTATTGCACTAAGCACCATGCCTTCAAGAGGCCAAGACTTTGAGCTTCCTTCCTTCCTTCCTTCCTTCCTTCCTTCCTTCCTTCCTTCCTTCCTTCCTTCCTTCCTTCCTTCCTTCCTTTTTTAAATTTTATTTGCTTAATTAAAAAACAACAACATTATTCATCATCCATTAATACAAAAAGATAAGAGAAATCAACTAAAAAAGGGGGGGAAAGTCTAATCTAATAGAACAAAGAAGATCTTCTTAGTTGACATACAACTTCCCATCCACTCCATATTAACTTGTTGCCAAAACTTGTCAGATGGTTATCAAAACAGAAAATATAAATAAATATTTAATTGTCTGTGGTCTCGATTCTTACTACCAACTACTACAGATGTTATTCGAATGCTACAACAGAGTTTAGACGGCGACAACTATTTTTCAAATATATTTTAACTACTTCCCACTTTGAAATAAATACATGTTTTGGTTTATTTTTCATTTTTTTTCAGATAGATTATCCAACTCCGACCTTTCATTTTAAAAAAGTATGCGTCTAGCTCTACTGGCAGTAAAGTTATAAGGCAAAATGTACAGAGCATCCTTCTAGTTGATTTCTCGGAGATAAGTCAGCTGCTCCGTGTTTTTAGCCAATGAGTGAAATTTGAACTGTGATTAAAGAATGAGTTCTTTGAGCACCAGCCTATAGGAATACACACACGCAAAAACCCTGATTTTGGGTTGTTTTGTTCACAGTTCCTGAAAATAAATATTATGATTATGGGTGATGTAGGAGTAGTGATATTTTTAAATTACTAAATATACAAACGAGCTAAAGGATTCTTAAATATGCTCTCTTACCTTGAGTCACTGTTGGCTCCATTTCAGAAGGCCCTTGCGACCATTGCCCTCTTTGCCACTCTTACTGTTGCCTGTGGGTTTTTTCTTCTAGAAAAAGAGGTGTCAGAATTCACCATGAACACCTCCCTCGTTCTCTTAGAATGGCCATCTGAAAGGGGCCGAAACTGGGTTCCAGTGAGGTCCAGCTGAGGAAAAAAGCCCTGACTGTTGCCATTCAGGCCGTCCTTTTCAACACCACAGAGATGTTTCTCCATCTCTTTAGTCTTGTCACAGACTACATGCTCGGAGATGACAAGCTCTGCCATGGAAGAAAAGCAGAATACAAATATAACCATTTCAATTGATCAATCGATCAATTGATCAATCAGTCAGTCATAGTACTCCAATGAATTTATCTCACATCATTGCCATTATGATGTGTGCATCCCTGCTCACCCCATTATAGCTTGGGGTAAATTGTACTAGATATTAGTGTTGTGAGAACTCAAAGCATCAACCTTTGTGCTCTCAGTACTGCGTGGTTCAACCTGGGTATTTTATTGAGGAAAGTATCCATAAACGAATCTCGTAGAGAGATTGCTCTCACGTCAAGAGGCATGCTAAGCCACTCTTACAGAGCATTGTGCTAAACTACTCTGCAGAAAATCTTTCTTTGCAATTTGTATACAAGCCTGGGTAAGGGCGTTGAATCAAGAAAACTTAATTTTGACAGGCCTGATATATAGTCTATTTTGGTTAACCAAAAGGAACACATACATTTTCTACATTAGAGAAATTTCCATTATTTTCCTCTCAGCCATGAAAATCGATTCTGATGTGATTACACTCGGAGGCCGCTTGATGTGCCTCTGACAGTACAAAATGGATAGAAACTGTTATGTAGTGTAGTTTCACCCTGGGCCAACAGGGGGATACTGTATATAGTTTTCACTCAGGTCTGTAGATAGTTTTCACTCAGGTCCGCGGCAGTTATTTTAGGCGGGAACTCTGGGCTGTTGTGGTTACAATGTGACAGCCGGCTGCCTATAAATACAGGCCGGCTGAGCTGTTCACTGTCAGTTCTATTCCAGCTTACCATAATAAAGAGCTACTTGAAGAGATCGCTGTGCCGGCTGCTATGTCAACTCACGACTTAACACTGGCGACGAGGATGGGATGGATGGACATCAGAGCACAGCCAGATGCGGCCAGCCTCTGAACTGAGCTGAATCACTGAGCTGAATCACAGAGCGAAATCACTGAGCGAAATCACTGGGCAGAACCAGTTCAGAGCTGACTGTTCTGGCTAGAGCACTGTGTTCCATCCATCGCCCTTCACGCCGGCATCGGAATCATGGCTTCACTTGTGCCTCTACCGCCGTTTGCGCCAGCCTCTGAATCATGGGACTCCTACCTCGCTCGGTTCGACTGCTACCTCCAAGCCAACGAACTGACAGCAGTATCACAGGATCGGAAGCGGGGCCTATTCCTCAGCCTCTGTGGGCCTGAGGTGTTTGAGACGGCCCGAGCGTTGGTTGCGCCTGAAGCAGTCCAGGCATCACCATGGGACACGATCCAAGAGAAGCTCCGCAACCACTACGCACCAAAGCCGTCCAAGATTGCTGCCCGCCATGCGTTCTACCACAGGAACCAGGCAGAGGGGGAGTCAATCAACAACTACACCACCGCCCTGCGACAGGCTGCAATGCACTGTGAGTTCCGAGACTTAGACGATGCCCTGATGGATCGAATCGTCTGCGGGGTCCGGGACATCCATCTGCAACGGCGTCTCCTAGCCAAGCCAGACCTCACGCTACAGAAAGCCATTGAGGAGGCTGTGGCCTCAGAAGCTGCTGAACGCTCCGCTCAGGAGATCCGCAAGTCCAGCAGCCTGCGTCTTGCTAGGGAGCCCGTTCCGGTGCATCATGAAGAGGCCAGCAGTGAGGAGGCATCCTCCAGTGAAGACGATGATGTGCACCAGACAAAGCGGGAGCGCAGGAAGTTCCAACAGAAGTCCAAGGGCCAACCGGAATGTGCTGGCTGCGGAGGCAACCATTCCCGTGCCAAGTGTCGATTCAGAGACGCCATCTGTAGGAGGTGTTCCAGAAGGGGCCACATCGCTAAGGTCTGCCGATCGGCTCCGTCTGACACCCCCCCTTCATCGACTCGCAAGTCCAAGTCTTCACTCCAGTCTGCCAAGGAAAGTTGTTTCGCTCTCACCAACTGCCGCTGCCCGTCTGGAACCACGATTGGCCAAACCGACTCGCCTACGAGACGCAAGCTGAACGTCACGGTGCTCATTGAAGGAGCTCCATGTGACATGGAGATCGACACCGGGTCTGCCCTGTCCATCGTGTCATGGAGCACCATCAAAAGACTGGTACCCAGAGTGTCCAAAAGGCAACTCGACTCTCACCGCGTACACCTGAGAGACTACCAGGGAAACGACGTTCCCGTGGTAGGCGTTGGCCGGTTCCGGATCGCCTTCAAGGATTTTTCGGGCCTGCTCCGGTTGGTGGTGGTCGAAGGTCAGCGGCCAAGCCTCCTAGGGCTAGACTGGTTTGATGCCCTCGGCCTGGAAGTCACCGGCATCAACTGCATCTCTAACGCAGAGACTGAGGGTCTGGTCAAAGACTTTGCCGAGGTTTTTGACGGCACCTTGGGCCAATATACAGGTACGCCCATCTCCTTTAGCCTGGATCCACAAGTCGCCCCCATCAAGCTAAAGCCACGCCGGGTTCCCTTTGCTCTCAAGGCTAAGGTGGACGAACAACTGGACAAACTGATCGCCCAAGGAGTTTTGGAGCCGGTTGACCACGCAAAGTGGGAAACCCCCATCGTCACGCCTGTCAAGCCAGATGGGTCGGTGAGAATCTGCGCTGACTACAAGTGCACGATCAACAAGGCACTTCAGCAGCACGCTTATCCGGTTCCTGTTGTCCAACACCTGCTGCATTCCCTGGGTGAGGGTAAGGTCTTCGCTAAGCTGGACCTTGCCCAAGCCTATCAACAACTGCCAGTCGATGATGCTACTGCTGAAGCCCAGACGATCGTCACCCACCGGGGGGCATTCCGTTGCCGCCGGTTGCAGTTCGGGGTGAGTGTGGCTCCTGGCATCTTCCAAGGCCTTATGGAGCGTCTCCTGCAAGGGCTTCCGGGCGTGGTACCATATTTTGATGACGTCTTGGTGTCTGCAGACTCACACCAGCAGCTGTTCGAGCGCCTCCGTGCCGTGCTGACCAGGTTCCAGGAGGCCGGGCTCAAGGTAAAAAGGGAGAAGTGCCAGATCGCCGTTCCACAGGTAGAGTTCCTGGGCTATCTTATCGATGCCTCCGGTCTTCATCCAACCACATCCAAGATCCGCGCTATCCAGCAGGCCCCCACTCCAAAGAACAAAACGGAGTTGCAGGCGTTCCTGGGGCTGCTGAACTTTTATAACATGTTCCTGCCCCACAAAGCCACAGTGGCTGAGCCTCTTCACCGACTCCTTAGCACTAAGACGCCTTGGGCCTGGGGTCATCGGGAGACGGCGGCCTTCAACGCGGTCAAGGCTCTCCTTTCTTCGGACAGTGTGCTGGTACAGTACAGTGAATCCAGGCCGCTGGTCCTTGCCTGCGACGCCTCACCTTTTGGCATCGGGGCTGTCCTTAGTCACCGTTTTCCAGATGGAAGAGAAGCACCGCTCGCCTACTTTTCCAGGACACTATCTCCGACGGAACGGAATTACAGCCAGCTCGACAAGGAGGCATTGGCACTTGTGGCTGGAGTGAAGAGGTTTCATGAATACCTCTATGGCAGGACTTTTGACCTCATCACTGACCACAAGCCACTCCTGGGCCTCCTCGCCGGTGATCGTCCAACTCCACCGGTCCTCTCACCACGCATGCTGCGATGGACTGTTTTCCTGGCTGCCTACCACTACCGGCTCATCCACCGCCCGGGGAAATCGATGGGCCATGCCGACGCCCTCAGCCGTTGCCCTCTTCCAGCATTTGTGGAAGACCCGGCTCCAGCTTCATCGCTCCTTCTGATTGAGGATCTTCCGGCAGCGCCTGTGTCGGCTGCCACTGTGGCCTCCGCATCTGCCCAGGATCGCACCATCAGCCGGGTGCTCAACTGGGTGTGGAGGGGGTGGCCACAAGGGCCCTTTGCATCGGAGTTCCAGCCCTTCGCAACCAGACAACATGAACTCTCAGCTCATCGCGGCTGTCTGCTGTGGGGAGACCGCGTCGTGATTCCCCAGGGACTCCGTCAGCGCGTCCTGGAGGCTCTGCACGTTGGCCACCCGGGAATTGTCAAAATGAAGGCGTTGGCTCGGTGTTACGTCTGGTGGCCTAATATGGACGATGCCATCACTGCCTGGGTGTCCGCCTGTCAAGCGTGCCAGGAGTCGAGGCCTGCACCACCGGCAGCTAAGGGATACACGTGGGAGACGCCAAAGACACCCTGGTCGAGGGTGCACATCGATCTGGCTGGCCCCTTTCACGGCCGGACCTTTATGGTAGTGGTGGACGCCTATTCCAAATGGCTGGAGGTCGCCCTGATGCCCTCCACCACTACCGAAGCTGTCATCCGGGTGCTGCGAGGCCTGTTTGCAACGCATGGGTGTCCTGATGTCCTTGTCTCTGACAACGGACCGCAGTTCACATCAGGCACGTTTGAGCGGTATCTTTTGGGACTGGGCATCCGCCATGCCCTAACGGCACCCTTTCATCCATCCAGCAACGGGCAAGCGGAAAGAATGGTGCGCTCGACAAAAGAGGCACTGGCGCGCCTGGACCGGGGAGACTGGCAGGAGCGGGTCGCCGAATACTTGTTCGCGCAACACATCACCCCTCATGCGGCCACAGGGAGGAGTCCTGCGGAACTGCTTATGGGCCGCCGCCTCAGGTCACCGCTCGACCGGCTACACCCAGACTTTGCCGTGGCTGAACCCCCAGGCTGTGCCAACGCACCACGGTCATTTGTCCCAGGAAACCAGGTCTTTGCCCGGAACTATGTGGGGGACATCCCTTGGGTGCCAGCCACAGTAGTGGGAGTCACTGGACCTCGCTCGTACCAGGTGGCACTCGAAGACGGGCGCTTGTGGCGACGGCACATAGACCAACTTAGGCGCAGGGTTGGGGACTTGGACACTACCGAGGTGCCCCCAACTGCGCTTGCGGCTCCAGAAGAGACACGTACAGATGGCGAGGCCCCACCTACACCTCCCTCGCAAACTGCCAGCGTGGAGCCGAACCAAGCCGTCTCAGAACAGACTCAGACCACTCCACTTGCGGAGGCTCCACTCACAGCAGCGGATCCAGGGGAGTTGGTTCCAACGCCACCTAGGGTCGCACCACAGCCTCAGCGAGAACTGTGTGGCCCTCCGGACTTGGCTACCAGTCCCCGGCGGTCTGGCAGAGTTTCCAAGCGCCCAACTCATTTAAAGGACTATGTTGTTGGACAGGTATCACTGTTGGTCTAAGTATGGGAAATGTAACCGATATGCTTTTGTGCCTAATTGAACCATTACGCGTAGTGCTGTATATAAGGAAACCATTACGATTGTAACTAACGCCTTATCTCGGTGGGGAGGGGTGTTATGTAGTGTAGTTTCACCCTGGGCCAACAGGGGGATACTGTATATAGTTTTCACTCAGGTCTGTAGATAGTTTTCACTCAGGTCCGCGGCAGTTATTTTAGGCGGGAACTCTGGGCTGTTGTGGTTACAATGTGACAGCCGGCTGCCTATAAATACAGGCCGGCTGAGCTGTTCACTGTCAGTTCTATTCCAGCTTACCATAATAAAGAGCTACTTGAAGAGATCGCTGTGCCGGCTGCTATGTCAACTCACGACTTAACAGAAACGGTGGGTGGTGTTGAATCAAGGATACTGTGGTTAGCTGAACTCATGTCACAAAGTCAAAATGGTGAGATTAGAATGCACACCATCCGTTTGTCTCATGCCAGGAACTGAGTCTCTGCGTGCCTTGGAGCAGGGTTTAGGAGGAGTGTGGTAGCAATATTCTGATGTTTGATGATCAGAAGCACTTACATCATTTTCTGTTTGTTGTAAACAGTGCTATTTGCAGAAGTGGGAGGAAGTCACCACTGTTCATGGCTCAAGTACCTCCTAATACTAAATAATGGAATGTAATTTAATTGGTATCCATTAATTGGTATCCATTCTGAAGGAAATCAGCCCTGAGTGCTCACTGGAAGGACAGATCCTGAAGCTGAGGTTCCAATACTTTGGCCACCTCATGAGAAGAGAAGACTCCCCGGAAAAGACCCTGATGTTGGGAAAGATGGAGGGCACAAGGAGAAGGGGATGACAGAGGACGAGGTGGTTGGACAGGGTCTCAAAGCTACTAACATGAGTTTGACCAAACTGCGGGAGACAGTGGAAAACAGGAGTGCCTGGCGTGTTCTGGTCCATGGGGTCACGAAGAGTCGAACATGACTAAACAACAATAGTTTATTGGTTAATTTTTCTAATAAGGCTGTTTCCCATACTATTTGGTACCATTGGTCTATGCTTACTCCTGAAAGGTCTCTCCAGTGTCTGGCTATGTTTCTGGCTGCTGAGAGTAGGTGGGTTATGAGCTCTTTATGATGTGAGTGGGCATTATTTACTTGGAAGATGTTTAGTCACCCCGGTATGGCTCCCCTTTATCACATACACAGCCCAACAAGACAACGACAAGAATCCACCATATGAATCAATATGGCTAACCTGATTCAAAAACACCCACCCACCCCACCACAGCCAATCACAAACAACCACACCCTAGGCCAACCTCTCTCACCACCAAAGGAACACAAGCGAATAGTAAAGAGAACCGGCACAAGCGATGCTGACACAAAACCCTACACATACATCAAGTAGAATAGAAACATTGCCACCCGACCCCATCCCCACTCCACCTCTTTCCCTGTTTTCTTCCTAATGTAACACTAATGTCTCAACAAATGAAACTGATATGTAGAAAATGTAACTTGAAAAAAGAGACATTGCACATACAGTGGTACCTCGGGTTAAGTACTTAATTTGTTCCGGAGGTCCGTTCTTAACCTGAAACTGTTCTTAACCTGAAGCACCACTTTAGCTAATGGGGCCTCCCGCCATCGCTGCGCTGCCAGAGCACGATTTCTGTTCTCATCCTGAAGCAAAGTTCTTAACCCGAGGTAATATTTCTGGGTTAGCGGAGTCTGTAACCTGAAGCGTATGTAACCTGAAGCGTATGTAACCCGAGGTACCACTGTACTTTGGTAAACCAATAAATTTTTAATAAAAAAATATGTTAAAAAAATAAAATAAAAACAATAATAGAATGTAGTTAAATGTAGTCACAGTTACACAGGCAAAGTTGAAATCTACCTTGTTAGCATATGAACTGGCTATGGGACTAGCCACACTCATTGGCGGAGCTCTCCCAAATTTCCAGGAAAAGTCTTTCCCAGCCATAGACCAGGGGTCCTTTAACTGGAGATGTCAAATTCTGAGGGTGGCCCCTTCTGCATGATGCCTTGCTACTGAGCCCTGGACCCTCCTCATATAAAGAATCCTGCATGCTACTGTAGTTATGAAACTGCTTTTTATGGAGCCAGATTATTAGTCTAGTGAGTGCAGTATTTTCTTCTCTCAGTGGCAGCAGTTGTCTAAGACCTCCAGTGGAAATCTTTTCCACAGGACTTGCTGTCTAAGATGCTTTTAACAGGAGATACTAGGATTGAAAGCGTGTGCCCTACCACTGAGCTATGGCCCCTCTCCCCAAGCTATTCTTGATTATCAAGGCGAGCTTGGAAGAACAGAAAAGACATACAGAATATCTTCTGCATGCTTCCTGATGTCTTGCGAAGGAAAGATGATGTGAACGTTTAGTCTGCAAGGGAGGTTTGGGATTAAGGATGTGACAGCTAGCTGTGGGGTTTTTGGTGTTTTTTTCTGGAGCCAAAACCACACACTTGAAGCTGCAAATCAACTTCTTTGCTGGGGAGGGTTAGCGACAGATTTTTGAAAGGTTGTAACTTAGGATGTCTTAAGGTTTTGATCCAGGGTGTTTGAAAAGGTCAACACCCCAGTCTTGTTCACTGGCCTGTGCATGCCCTGACCCTATAGACTGCCTCCAACTCCCCCTGCCCAAACACACCAACCCTGAAATATACCTTTGAACAGGATGAAGGCATTCAGTTGTCCACATTGGGTGGCTAGACTGGACTTACAAGTCTCAGCATGCCCATGAGAAAAATGGGTACACTGTTCCCACTGGAGAGCCTGGAACCCTATGCATTGATTCTTGGGAAGCTCTGGGGCAAGGAGAGACCATTCACAGTGCCAGGGCAAGAATAGCCTTATAAACAAGACTGACCCCCCCCCAATCCTTGACTAAACACCCAATAATTTCTTAGTTCAAACCATTTCTGCCACACTTATCAGAGAATGACATGCATTCTGAAATGAAATGATTTGAACACATCCTAAGGCATGTGTTTCCTAAGTAGATACCAAGAGTTTTTCCAAATGACCTGTTTAATGTGCACTCATCCTGATTTGTTTGAGTGGAGATTAGATGGTATTGCATCAAAGCAAATGATGTCCTACGTTTTCCAGTACATTCCCCCATCATGTTCCTCATTGCTATAATAAAATAAAATAAAATAAAAATCCAATCTTTTGGGGGAAGTGGGTTTGTTGCACCAGACCCCACCGGTTCCCTATTACTGCAAGTCCTGAATTTGCCAGATTCATCTCACCCTAAAATAGTGACTGTCTGGAAGCACCCTGCAAGTTCCACCTCACTTGGAATGAATGTGTGTCTTCACCCTGTCATAGTTCCCACCCTAACACAGGACTGAGCAGACTCTCATATGTAGCCTGAATCATTCTGGCAGGCTCTGCCCTAGCTTCCCTGTTCCCTTTAAAAGTACAGATCCAGCCAGATCTGTGTGTGAGAGTATTATGAGAGCTATTTCTGTGTGAAATTCTGTGTGCTGATCGCCGAAGAATTGATGCTTTTGAATTATGGTGCTGGAGGAGACTTTTGAGAGTCCCATGGACTTCAAGAAGACCAAACCTATCCATTCTGAAGGAAATCAGCCCTGAGTGCTCACTGGAAAGACAGATCGTAAAGCTGAGGTTCCAATACCTTGGCCACCTCATGAGAAGAGAAGACTCTCTGGAAAAGACCCTGATGTTGGGAAAGATGGAGGGCACAAGGAGAAGGGGATGACAGAGGACGAGATGGTTGGACAGTGTTCTCGAAGCTACCAGCATGAGTTTGACCAAACTGCGGGAGGCAGTGGAAGACAGGAGTGCCTGGCGTGGTCTGGTCCATGTGGTCACGAAGAGTCGGACATGACTAAACGACTAAAGAACAACAACAATTTCTGTGTGAGAGAAAAATGCTGTGGGGTGTGGGGTGAGGTGTGGGGCATGGGGCGTGGGGCTGTGGTATAGCCACTGACAAATTTCCTCTGAGGGAAAGAAGTGTTTGAATGAAAGAAGCTTGTCCATCTCTGCCCTAACACACCTTCACCATAGCAAAAGCTCTGCAGGTAAAGCAAAAGGAAAAATTCAAGTAGACAGAGTGTCTCTTTCAAGGAAACGCTCCTCTGGCCTTTACTTTATCCATCACTTTGGTAGCAGACAGGACAGCGAGAATCTGAACAATGCTGCTTGTGGTATTTATACTTTTTAAAGCATTAATGGGAAAATGTATTGTATGAGCTAAATGTATCTGCGGACGGTAAATTGGCCCATTTATACACGTTGGGTTCATGCTTACTCCCCATACATTGTTGAGAAGGTTGCTCTTCTCGTGAGAATAACGGAGCCAATTAGGGTGTCAAGAATGAACTAGTCCGTCCTGTAAGCTTTGACAGAGTAGTTAGGCTAAGGCTGATTAGCGTCATAGCTATCAGGGTTTAACATTTACACCAAGGACAATAACTTCTTCCAAGTGCCCTTTAGAGTATTTTCATGATCATGAACTGCATCTGTTTTGGGTGTATATTACTGCTGTTGTGCTTATATTACTGTGCAATTTAGTATCTGTTTTTCTGTTGGGCTCTAAATGCCTGTCACTTGCTACAGCTCCTTCGGTCCAATCCTACATGCATTTACTCAGATGCCAGTTCCACAGAGTTCAGTGGGACTTATTCCCACTTAGGTGTGCATTAGACTGAAGTGCAATACACTACATTCTGTGTATACTGATCAAAGGGACTCCAGTCCTGGTCAAAAATCATATTAAATTGTACATAAAGATAAGGTATGGTTTGATGCAAACTATGTCATGGAAAGGGACGCGGGTGGCGCTGTGGGTTAAACCACAGAGCCTAGGACTTGCCGATCAGAAGGTCGGCGGTTTGAATCCCCGCGACGAGGTGAGCTCCCGTTGCTCGGTCCCTGCTCCTGCCAACCTAGCAGTTCAAAAGCACGTCAAAGTGCAAGTAGATAAATAGGTACCGCTCCAGTGGGAGGGTAAACAGCATTTCCGTGTGCTGCTCTGGTTCTCCAGAAGCGGCTTCGTCATGCTGGCCACATGACCCGGAAGCTGTACGCCAACTCCCTCGGCCAATAAAGCGAGATGAGCACCACAACCCCAGAGTCAGTCACGACTGGACCTAATGGTCAGGGGTCCCTTTAACTTTACCTATGTCATGGAAAGAATGCTGCATGCAACAAATACAGGAGAGAATGGAAGATTATACCATGTGACAGACCTTTCTACAGCCTGTGGGAAACTGTGGAAAGAGCCTCACCACAGTGCAGGTTTTTGGTTTTTTTTTACAAAGTTTTAAAAGAAAGAAAACAGAAAAACTTCAGGCACCTTGCAAGGTTAAGAAAGGTAGAGGAACACCATCCCCAACCCAAAAATCTTGGAGACATTTCTTCCCAATTTTTATAGGAAGCTTCATTTTGCCCCACCCACCCAAAGAAGTGTTTGGCTCAGTTTTAGTTTTGCAAGAGAAATTTACCTTTGCTCCTTGCTTTTTTCAAGCTGTAATGGAACCAAATGACCTTACCTGAATTCTCTGAAATATATAATGAATATCATATGATAATACCTGCCCATTTGAGATACGCATGGGGCCCATACATAGCTGTGAAGTTGCCTCTTCCACCTTGAGTGGCCATTGTTCTTTAAATATCAGACAGACCTAGTTGTCCTCCCCAGCTCGTAAAGAAGATCTTAAATTTTTAAAATTAGAATGCACAGTGTCAAAAGGCACATTCCCTGCAAAATGTCAAATATTCACTCAGCAGGGATATCAGTTCTCAATGATCTTTCTTATATATTCTCCTTCTTTCTCTCTTTCATCTGAATGTTCTTTCAACACACCTCTGGCATTACTGCATTAAAAAGAAAACCCTAGCTATATCATGGTTTTTATTATTATTGTGATTCAGTCTACCCTTACTCTGCCACAACACTCTTTGCAAGCATTTTTAGGATTTAAGGTTTATTTAAGAATTAAAAGGAAACTTTGGATTATTTATCTGGTAGTGATTTTAGTCCTACAGAACAAGATGCATAAAGTAGCTAAAGCGACGTCCTGTTTATTGGACCATCTTCTCTTCAAATAAAAGTAAGCAAGAGTTCTATGTAAGATGGGTAAATTTAGAGCAAACCCAGCTATCCTGTGTTCAGTGGGATATACAGTGGTACCTCGGGTTACATACGCTTCAGGTTGCATACGCTTCAGGTTACAGACTCCGCTAACCCAGAAATAGTGCTTCAGGTTAAGAACTTTGCTTCAGGATAAGAACAGAAACCGGGCTCCGGCGGTGCGGTGGCAGCAGGAGGCCCCATTAACTCAAGTGGTGCTTCAGGTTAAGAACAGTTTCAGGTTAAGAATGGACCTCCAGAACGAATTAAGTGCTTAACCCGAGGTACCACTGTACTCCCATGTGCAGTCCTCTTCAGGCATTCAGTTTGAATATGTGAGGGCAGAAGTATGTAGAGGGATGAGGGTCCACCTGTTGATCATACATCTAGCATCATTTGTCATGCTGGGCCGCACCTATTTAGTGTGAAGGTCTGAAGGGGGTTGTAAGCATGTTTGCTTGAACATGTGTGATGGCCTGGGAATCCGATTCAGAGGCTGAACCTGAGGAATCCCAGCCTGCACAGGAGTCCCCGCCTCCAGGGCCGGCTGAGCTGGGGCAGGGGCTTGAATCTGAAGGACCCTCACCTGTGCCAGATCCTCAGGAGCAGACACCAGCTGAATCCGCTCTGGCTCCGGAGGTGATCGAGGACCCATTGCCTGCAGGTGCTCCTCTCCCCGCCCTGTCAGGGGAAGGTGAGGTTGCCTCTGGGTCCAGTAACCCTCCAGCCTCTCCGGAGCTGCAGAGGCTCAGGGCAGAGAGGAGGAGAGAACTAAGTTCTCACAGGAGGAGTGCTCGCCTCCAGGCCAGGAGAGACGAGTCACCTGTGGGCCGGGACCGCCCAATGCCTCAGAGGAGATAAAGGCCAGTCAGGCCAGTCCCAGGTTGCGGGAGCAACATCGTTGGTAACCTGTTCCTGCCAGCACTCTGTCCTGCTCTTCCAGAGTTCCTGACCATGCCCAGCTCCTTGCCTTGGACCCAGCTTCACCCTTGACGGACAGCCTCCATACCCTCGACCTAGGACCGGACTCAGACCACACCGCACGGTAACCGCCCCCCGGGACCAGCACAACATGCTTCCAACGCTGAATTATCATTGTTCCTGATTGCAAGCAGATTTGTAAGCACATTCAGGCAACGATGCTTACAAGCACCTTTCAGACCTTCATGCTAAAGAGGTTTGAAGGTGGGGAGGTTGCCCACCTCACCATAGACCAAAGATCAAGGAGAAGAACAGGACTACCCAAGTACCATGTTATGGAATTTAGCAGTGGCTCCCAGCCCTAACCTGGTCAACTGATCCAAGAGGATATCATGATGAATTGAATCAATAGCTTGTTCAGCAGAAGCAATGGAGACACTCCACCATCTGCTTCCCATTGTAGGTTCAAGGCAGTCTCTGACCAAAAGCCAGGCAGTCACAGCCTCCAACCTGTACATAAGAAAAAGGACAGTTTACAACCTTGTGTAAGTTCTGACAGTGGGGAGGCAATACAGGGAAGAGGAAGGGATGAATAGATGCTTTTATGATGTAGTCTTATTCCCCACCCCCACCCCTGTTCGTTATCTTTCCCTCTCTCACACCTATATTATATGGATGGTGTTGATGTTCTGTTTCATTATCAAGCATCTGCTTTTCTTTCATTTGGCTATTTACTTTTGAAATTACATTATTAATTGAAAAACTTGTAAATATTTGTAAAGTTGCCACTCAAGGTAATTGCCACCACATTCTCAATTCAACCCTGAGCCTTGTTTCTGAATAGCTTGTGCATAAAGCTGTGGAAAGGAGGAAGCACCAGACATTACAGAAAATATCAATTACATCCAGAGATCTGTAGGCTCTCTGATGGCGCACACATGCCTGGATTTTGACAGATGGAATGGAATACAAGTGTTGCCTGAGAGGTGTGCAGAAGCATCAATAAATGCACTTTAGAGACAATGTGCTTCAGTGGACACAGTGTTGCATTTGAGCCAGGGAAGCTTGGGTTCAAATATCTGCTCGGTAATGAAGCTCACTAGACAGCTTCTCTCACCTTAACCCACCTTTTCAAATTGGCTGGCGACAACTCATTGTGCAGAAGGAGAAGTATAAATATTGCAGTGGGCCAAATGTCCATGCTGGGGAGAGGAGAAAACTGGTCTAAAGTAGAAGATATTAGGCAGAAGAGTGAGCCAGCAAGGAACAGGAAACAGATAATTGAATAATTGTTCAGACCAGGATAGTTCAGTACCTTGGATAGCTCCAGGGGCAAAGAGAGTGGGTAGTTGTTCCAAGAAGTCCAAAATCCATTGTGTAGTATAATTGTGTAGTATAACATGTGCTCTCTCTTAGACAGCATTTTTCCTCCACCCATCTCAAACAGTTTCTTAAAAAAAAAGTACCTCCAAAAGGAAGAGAAATTATCATTGCCAGCTCCAGGACTGCTGTAGATCACCCCCCTGTTCTAGAACTTTATGTACCCCAGCAGAGTTTGATTACTCAAGTGAGGCTGCAAGAGGATTAAGTTTGGCATTCTGGTTTGGAGACTTGCATGGTGGCACCACTGAAAAGCTTTGATTTGCATCTTTTTCTTTCTCCATACATATAAGTTAGCATATGGGTTTTCCATGCAACACTATGGCATCTTGACCCTCCTTTTTTGGGCAATGTCTGTCTGGTTTTCGGGTGATGTACAAGTGACGCCTCTGATTTCAGCTCACAATTGCTTGATCAACACAATATAGGAGAGAGGTACCTTCTTTAAAAAGAAAAAAGAAAAAAAACAGAGGAAAGGGTAATGTATATTTAAAATGTGTAGCCTAACTGTGATAACTTAGTCAATGTTATCAGGAGGTCAGGATGGAAGGATTGCAGAATAAAGTCCATAGAATGCTAGCAAGGCAAGGAAGGGGAATTTGGCAGAGATTGCAAGAGGTTTTTGTAGATGCAGGGACAGAAAATATGGCTCACATGTAACTTATCTGTAGGGATTTCAGGAAAGCTTTAAAACTGACATCAAAACAGGCATTCACAAAGAATCACTAGGCGGGGATTAGTGTTAGCAAGCACACTCCTCTGCGAGATTCAGTTAATATACTGATTAAATAGGCAGCTCAGCGTAAGTTTCCCCAAGTAAAGTAAAACGTTTCACTTCTATCCACTCCACACAACCGCACACAGACTGAACCAAATTGATTCCCTGCTTCTTGGAAGAGATATGTTGTTTTAACTGTAGAACCTACTGGTTAAATGAAAGGGTCTTGTCTACCCTTAAGAACTACAAAGCAGACTGATGAAATGGAACTTCTCTATGAAACAAACAAAAATATTTTTTTAAAAAAATTAGCAAAAAACAAATCCGTCTTTATAAATAAATTAAAATTCTTTTGGAAAAAAGCTAATTATAGGGGTATTTGTTTTGTTTGAGGTAAAGCACATCTATTATCATAAAGATAATTAACTCAGCCTGACAGATCTAATAAAAGGGGAAGTTTAGCACTGGCTTAGCTAGAAGCCCAAGGCAAGCAATTTTTATAATTACTAGTTATTGTAACTGGGCTCTGAGAAAATGGTCTGTGATATTTAAACAGTAATGTTAATTTGCATTTAGACCTGTTTTTTTTTTCTTGGGCAAGATCTATTTAACTGGAATAAGTGAAAGAAACTCAAATAACTTTACAAAAATCAGAACGGCTCTCTTCATTCAAAAACGTAGTGCTTTTTATGTCTAGATAATTAATATCCTTATGAGGTAAGTAGCATAATCACAAAACAATTCCACAGCTTAACATAGTTTTAACATGCAGAAAATGTTGAATTTTCAGCTTCGGCCAATGTGTCCAAATAGCGTGTGTCTTGAGGCAATCTTATTTACTTATTCACAGATGTGCTAACATGCGCTGCATCGTATTGTCTCAATTGTGTTACTAGAGTTAAAGTTGATCAAGAAAATTGTAGAGCAGGGATTAAACATAAAGGCATTCCAAACTCATGTCAGCAAACAGAACCTATGAGCAAGCCGGAAAGGGAGAACAATAAAGTTTAGAAATAGGTGGAATCAGAGTAAGTGGTTGCTTTTGAAATGCAGGGCTGGACGATTCACAAGTCTTTTACACCATAGCATGTTGTTTGTAAGAAGAAAAGAAAGCAATTCGAGTTTCCTAAGAGAGATTTTTAAAATGTAAAGCTATAGATACATGCTAGCCTGGATCTTTTGAAATTATATTGGTGGAACTGTACAAATGAGAACACTAAGCGTTTGACATTCTGCTATGAATTTCTCTGTGCGGAGGAAATATGTAATCTCCAAGTGTTTACTGTTTTCATTGCATGTAGCTGGTGGTATAAAGGACTGAAAATACTAGGGCTGTATAACAGCTCCAGGTTGATTCAGCCAGTGTGGGTGGAGGCAGCCCTAGATCACCCTGAGTTGGATCAGGTCCACCTGGAGTAATCCAGGACTGTCAAAAGGGGAGCAGCCATACAATGCCACCAAAGAAGTCATCATTCTGATTGACCAAACTCGGGCTCTAGGACAATCACGGCCAGTGTCACCTTCTTCTCTGCCTTCTCCCCCCCCCCCTTCCTTCCAGAATTTCAGTGCATGATGGGAAGTGTAGTCTTTTGCTGAAGAGCATCCTCTGAAGCCATGCCTACCTTGAACATTGTTCTTCATGGCAGAGCCCACTGCCCAAGCAAAATAACACCCTTCACCCTTAACCATTTGCCATGCTGTCTATGGCTGATTGGAGCTGGGGACCAACATCATATGGAGAACCACAAGTTCCCTATCCCTGCCTTGAAGCA
The DNA here is from genome assembly GCF_964188315.1 of Podarcis muralis. Taxonomy (NCBI): domain Eukaryota; kingdom Metazoa; phylum Chordata; class Lepidosauria; order Squamata; family Lacertidae; genus Podarcis; species Podarcis muralis. The sequence goes on along the minus strand of NC_135663.1, from coordinate 74,011,207 downwards.
CAATGTAAAGGTGTACAGTGGTACCTCGGGTTACATACGCTTCAGGTTACAGACTCTACTAACCCAGAAATAGTGCTTCAGGTTAATAACTTTGCTTCAGGTTAAGAACAGAAATTGGGCTCCGGCGGCATGGCGGCAGCAGGAGGCCCCATTAGCTAGAGTGGTGCTTCAGGTTAAGAACAGTTTCAGGTTAAGAACGGACCTCCGGAATGAATTAAGTACTTAACCCAAGGTAGCACTGTATTTGGAGATTTTTGCTTGGGTAAAAGGAAGCAAGAGGGACGCGGGTGGTGCTGTGGGTTAAACCACAGAGCCTAGGATTTGCCGATCAGAAGGTCAGCGGTTTGAATCCCCACGACGGGGTGAGCTCCCGCTGCTCGGTCCCTGCTCCTGCCAACCTAGCAGTTCGAAAGCACATCAAAGTGCAAGTAGATAAATAGGTACTGCTCCGGCAGGAAGGTAAACGGCATTTCCGTGTGCTGCTCTGTTTCGCCAGAAGCGGCTTAGCCATGCTGGCCACATGACCTGGAAGCTGTACGCCGGCTCCCTCGGCCAATAAAATGAGATGAGTGCTGCAACCCCAGAGTCAGTCATGACTGGACCTAATGGTCAGGGGTCCCTTTACCTTTACCTTAAAAGGAAACAAGAGACTTTTGGGAAAGCAAACAAGAGTTTTAATAGTCTGTAATATGCCCCTATATTCTGGTGTAGCTCAACAATGCCAATTATCTGTGATCAAGACACTGTTGGGGGAAGTTCACAACAGGTTTCTGACTTTGGCTCTTCAACGAACATTTGTAGGCCAATCCTTTTAAAACAATGCCTAAACTAGTTGATTCAGATTAGTTTGGAAACAGATGGAAACAGCCTTTAAATGATTTGGGGGGGGGAGCACATAGACCACTGACATCCGAGATGGAGTCGATCTCAAGCGCTGTACCAAACAGTCCTGTCTCCATCAAGGGGACTCGGATTCCTGGACTCAGATTCCCATGAAAATGTGAGCCTATACTGTACTCTGAGTCCTTGTCTTCCTGGAAACATCTGATCTGGAATTCAGACATGCTCTCTTTCAGAAGCTCTTTTCTGTAAGGAACTCTGCACATGTTCTGAATCCTAAGCCTCTGCTCAAGCAGGGATCAAGCTAAGTTACATGGAGTTAGATGGAGATGGAGTTTTGGTTTATTTTGCGAATGGTGCCTGGTGGCTCCTCCCCTCCTTTACCCCACATAAACTGCTTTTTAAAACACTTCTGGCTTAATTGGCTTAAAGAATAAATTTTCACTACAAGCTGCTCCATGTAACTGTATGGTGAGGACACTTCTTGTATTCTAAGGCTATTTCACAGGGGGTTGTTAAATTCTGTGTTCAATGGGCTTTGAGAAAATGAAACCCAAACTTCTCTTTGAGATTCTCTTAATGACCAGTATCTCTTAATACCCCACCCTCCTGCACCTGTGCTAAAAGGAATAGGGACCAGAAACTGCTCAATTAGTAGAACAGCCATGGGGTTTCTAGGCAAGCTTAGTCTGCAGTAATGGTTGTTGACATAGAATCATAGAGTTGGAATAGACCACAAGGGCCATCGAGTCCAACCCCCTGCCAAGCAGGAAACACCATCAGAGCACTCCTGACATATGGTTGTCAAGCCTCTGCTTAAAGACCTCCAAAGAAGGAGACTCCACCACACTCCTTGGCAGCAAATTCCACTGTCGAACAGCTCTTACTGTCAGGAAGTTCTTCCTAATGTTTAGGTGGAATCTTCTTTCTTGTAGTTTGGATCCATTGCTCCGTGTCCGCTTCTCTGGAGCAGCAGAAAACAACCTTTCTCCCTCCTCTATATGACATCCTTTTATATATTTGAACATGGCTATCATATCACCCCTTAACCTCCTCTTCTCCAGGCTAAACATGCCCAGCTCCCTAAGCCGTTCCTCATAAGGCATTGTTTCCAGGCCTTTGACCATTTTGGTTGCCCTCCTCTGGACACGTTCCAGTTTGTCAGTGTCCTTCTTGAACTGTGGTGCCCAGAACTGGACACAGTACTCCAGGTGAGGTCTGACCAGAGCAGAATACAGTGGCACTATTACTTCCCTTGATCTAGATGCTATACTCCTATTGATGCAGCCCAGAATTGCATTGGCTTTTTTAGCTGCCGCGTCACACTGTTGGCTCATGTCAAGTTTGTGGTCAACCAAGACTCCTAGATCCTTTTCACATGTACTGCTCTCAAGCCAGGTGTCACCCATCTTGTATTTGTGCCTCTCATTTTTTTTGCCCAAGTGCAATACTTTACATTTCTCCCTGTTAAAGTTCATCTTGTTTGTTTTGGCCCGGTTCTCTAATCTGTCAAGGTTGTTTTGAAGTGTGATCCTGTCCTCTGGGGTGTTAGCCACCCCTCCCAGTTTGGTGTCATCTGCAAATTTGATCAGGATGCCCTTGAGTCTGCCTCGAGAGACAATGGAGTGCACTTCCCAGGGTGAAGTCAAACTGCTGGGGAATCACAGCGCCTGCTGTGGCCGCAGAGACCAGTAACTCGTAACTGCTACCTCCTGCGTTATTTTTGCAACATTAGCAGCACCAAAGTGACCTCTTCGGGGTGCAAGACTAGGCAGTATGTATGGAGATCCTGGGATGCCCAGACAACAACCCCCCCCCCCCATAATTAATGGAGGAAGGGGTTGACCAGTAAGGAAAAGTCCCCACACCCTAGATGGGTCACCTAGCCCAATTGATTTTTTGGGGTGGAGGGGGGAGAGCATGTTTATTCCTACATTACCACAGACATCAGAAGTGTTTCAAGGGAAACAGGGGGAGGAGGGTAAATCTGAAAACATCTCACTGGATGGGAGCTTGCCTAACCCAACTAAGAAATATAGCATATTTGGGCATAACACGAATCCAGTAGATTAAAAAGCACATGCCAACATTCTGGGTAAGTTTGGGCTCTAATATGAACAGAATTATTTTTGCATGTGCTGACAAGCTTCACCCTGCCTGTAGAAATGGTCATTTGAGAATGAAGGAATTCTGTCATTCCTTGCCCCAGCTCATCCTTGGAGCAGTTCTTTTAGCAAAAGACTGTAACTAAGACCTTTCTCGGTGGCATATCACCTGCTAAGTAGATGGTTGGAATCAGGAAGGCAATTCAGCTGGAACTTTTCTATTTAATGGTTGACAAAGCCTCTCTGCTGCCTTCTCTGGGGGGTTTTCAACATCTGTATTGTATTTTTAGTTTGTATTAAACATATGAGCGAGAGAATTGCCTTGATGGATTAGAACAAGGACTGGCATTTGGGGTTCTAACACAGTACTTCTGCAAACCTTGGGGCTTCTCAAAGCCTGCTGATCCTTCTGTGGGGTCGTTCTGTGGGGTCGTTTTGGCTACCTTAGCAATGTCACTCCCTGAAAATGGGATCTGGAGCATGGAGTGGCCAGCTCAGGATTCCATACACTTCATTCCATTCCTCCCCTCTATTTTTCCCCCCATTCCCTTCCGCTAACAGAGAGAGAAGGAAGGAAGGAAGGAAGGAAGGAAGGAAGGAAGGAAGGAAGGAAGGAAGGAAGGAAGGAAGAATTTATGGGGAAGATCATAACACAGGGTGAAAGAGGAGAGCACAAAATATGGTCTGAAGCTCAACATCCAAAAAAACTAAGATCATGGCCACTGGTCCCGTCACCTCCTGGCAAATAGAAGGGGAAGAAATGGAGGCAGGGAGAGGTTTTACTTTCTTGGGCTCCATGATCACAGCAGATGGTGACAGCAATCACAAAATTAAAAGACGCCTGCTTCTTGGGAGAAAAGCAATGACAAACCTAGACAGCATCTTAAAAAGCAGAGATATCACCTTGCCAACAAAGGTTCATATAGTTAAAGCTATGGTTTTCCCAGTAGTGATGTAGGGAAGTGAGAGCTGGACCATAAAGAAGGCTGATCGCCAAAGAATTGATGTTTTTGAATTATGGTGCTGGAGGAGACTCTTGAGAGTCCCATGGACTGCAAGAAGATCAAACCTATCCATTCTGAAGGAAATCAACCCTGAGTGCTCACTGGAAGGACAGATCGTGAAGCTGAGGCTCCAATACTTTGGCCACCTCATGAGAATAGAAGACTCCCTGGAAAAGACCCTGATGTTGGGAAAGATGGAGGGGAGAAGGGGACGACAGAGGACGAGATGGTTGGGCAATGTTCTTGAAGCTACCAGCATGAGTTTGACCAAACTGCGGGAGGCAGTGGAAGACAGGAATGCCTGGCGTGCTCTGGTCCATGGGGTCACGAAGAATCGGACACGACTAAATGACTAAACAACAAAATGACCTCATTTGTTTTTGCACCAGGCAAGCAAATCGTAACACAGAGTTGAATACACTATATTAAAAAATAAATAATACAAATGCATTGTTTATATTTTGAAGGTAAGAAATGGACATGATATAGGAATGTAGGTGGTGGTCATCACTCCTCACCCATGCATTGTTTTTGTGCTATACTAAGATTTCCCTCCACCTGCCTTCCCCTTTCTATAGGATTGGGAATGTGCTCTGCATTAAACATGTGGATTTCTGCCACCTCCACACACTTACTCTGTCTCTAAGCCTTCTGGTGGTTCCCTCACTGCAAGAAGTGAGTTTATAAGGAACCAGGCAGAGGGCCTTCTTGGTAGTAGCACCCACCCTGTGGAACACCCTCCTGCCAAGGAGATGAGTAACTATATAACATTTAGAAGACATCTGAAGGCAGCCCTGTACAGCAAAGCCTTTTAATTTGTAATGTTTACTGTATTTTTATATGTGTTGGAAGCCACCCAGAGTGACTGTGGCAACCCAGCCAGATGGGTGGGGTATTAATAATAGAATTATTATTATTATTATTATTATTATTATTATTATTATTATTATTTATTAGGCTTGGACAACGCACCTTTGTGCTGGATTGTGACCACTCCCTTTAACCATGTAAAGTGGGTCAAATATAAAGTCTCCTTATATTGATGGACACCCTGTTGAATATACTCCCTTGGTAGCATGCTCTTAATCACCGCAGTAAGCATAAAATTATAGCATCAGTTCCTTGCTGAGGAAGGCATGTTTTTCTTTGCTTATGAATTGATCCCTTCAACATTCCTCATGGGAATGATTTTCTCTCTCTCTCCCTACTGCAAACTGGCTTTCAACTACAGATGTGCTAATCTGTGAGAGAGTCCTGAATTCATTGATTTAGGGGCAGCATAGATATTCATCTACCTTAGTAGGAAGAAAGAAGGAACAATTAATTAAGCATCTCCCAGGGTTATTTTTTCAAAACAGCAGTGCAATGAGGAAATCTCCCAAGGCTCAAAAACTGTCTTGACTGAAAATAAGACCCTCGATTATTATTTTTCAAAAAAAGAAGCCATTTCAGAGGGTGTTAAGGAAAGATACGCAACTTAGGCTCATTTTTGAGATTGTGTCTATGTGTGGTTGGGGTTTTTTTTTGGGGGGGGGACCTGGATATCTTTTTGTTTGTTTGTTTAGTCTTCCTGGAGGCATCTGCCTAGCTATTGACAGAAGCAAGATGCTGAAGAACTAAATGAACATAGTGAGGCTCTTGCATTCTTATTACAAAAATATGAATACTTTTAAGTTGCCAAATTCAGCTCTAGGAGTTTAGAAGAGTTTAACTGTTCCCTCTCAGGGAAGGGGCACTTTCAAGATTGAGTGTGTGTGTGTGTGTGTGTGTGTGTGTGTGTGTGTGTGTGTTGTCATAGCTGCCTATATAGACTTTGAGGACCAACTGGCTATGTCTTCCAAAATGGAGTCATCCAAAAAACCAAAGTGCTGCACCAACAAGTACAAAATAACCCCTCTGCAGCGCCACAAATCCAACTCAATGGTGTAATGTTGGAAAATGTCGATCACTTCTGCTTCCTAGGCAGTTATCTTTCCACTACGGCCAACATTGATGCAGAAATCCAGCGTCGCCTGAGCTCTGTCAGTACGGCTTTCTCCCAATTGAAGTGCAAAGTGTTTGAGGACTGGGACATTCGCAGGGAAACCAAAATGCTTGTTTCCAAGCTATTGTACTACCAACCTTACTATATGCTTGTGGAACATGGACCACTTATAAACACCATCTCCAACTCCTCAAAAGATTCCATCAACGGTGTCTCCAAAATTTTTTACACATCACTTGGGAAGACAGGTGAACTAATATCAGTGTACTGGAAGAAGCAAAAATCACCAGTGTTGAAGCAATGATTCTTCAACATCAACTTCGTTGGACTGGTCATGTTGTGCAGATGCCTGATTATCATCTTCCAAAGCAACTACTCTATTCCGAACTTAAAGATGGAAAGTGTAATGCTGGTGGTCAACAAAAGAAGTTTAAAGACTGTCTCAAGGCAAATCTAAAAAAATTTAGTATAAACACTGACAACTGGGAAACCCTGGCCTACGAGTGCTCCAGTTGGAGAACAGCCTTTACCAAAGGTGTCATGGGCTTTGAAGATGCTCAAACTCAGGACGCAAGAGAGAAACGTGCTAAGAGGAAGGCACGCTTGGCAAATCCACACTGTGATCAACTCCCACCCGGAAACCAATGTGCCCACTGTGGAAGGACGTGTGGATCCAGAATTGGCCTCCACAGTCACTTACGGACTCATTGTTAAAACCGTGTTTGTGGAAGACGTCTTACTCGGCTACAAGTGATCACCAAAGAAAAACTATTCATTTGGTACTTCTTACAGTTATAATAGAGATAATACCCATGTTTGGCTGATGAGGAATACTTTTCCACATCAATCTATGAGGCACTTTGCAAACTAATATAAGCAACAACAAATTCAGACTCTTGCTCCGTGGACTTTCCAATCAATATCCAGTTCTGTGTGTATCATAGTTTTGGCACTCCAAAATTCACCTTGCTATTTGTGGAGAGCAAAATTGTGGGGGGCACACACACATATTGTACTGAATATTCTTGAGGCAAAATGGCGAATTCTCCAACTGTTTTTCTCAGGAAGTCATTTATTGACAAATTTCAGCTCAAGTAATGCTGCGTGAAACTCTAGTATTAGTTGAAATTGGTGGGTGACAGAAGGAATAGGCTAAGGTAGGAAGCTTGGAAGAGTAGGGACAAAGCACGTTGCTTCCTTCAGCAATATTAAAATAATTACATTATTAGAAAGCCTTTCCTCCTCCCAGGAAGGGAAGGGGTTGTGATCGGGAGACGATTCCTGCTCCGCCCCCTGCTTCAACTCCAGGGCTGGCGTGCCACGCCCCTCCCCGGTTGGGCACCCAATAGGGAAGCTCGGTGGGGGCATGCTTGCTGCTCAAACGCAGCTGCGCCAGCCATTCCCACCATTGTACACACATTTTCTTTGAGTCACCCACCCTCCACTCCCTTTAGATTAGCTGTTCCTGAGACTTTGCTATGGACCTCTGGTTGGTCGCCCTGTTTAACCAGGGGGCCTGGTAGGAGTTTTTTCCAATTGGCTAAATTGGCCCGGCCTCTTGGGGTTTTTTTGCCTACCTCGTAGCAACCGTCACAACTTTCGTGGTATTTGGCGGTTAGGCATTGGAATGTGTTGTTGGTGTTCCGGGGGGCAAGGTGTGGCCATCGCCTTCCCCGACAATTTTGGGTATTCCGCTAAAGGAATCCGGTGGTCGTGGATCCTGTCCGATGCCCGTGTGGCGGGGGGCCATGGCACGACCCTCGGTGACATCAGGAAGAGAGCCTATAGTTGGATTAGCATCAACAGGCTTCCCCTACTGGTGGTTAACCCCTCCTCAGACTCACCCCTCTACGAGTGGGTAGAGTCTAATGTTCCGTGGTCCAATGCCTAAGCCAATACCTTCTCACATGCTATAATCAATAAAGTTGTGGCCTTTACCTTACCCATTAACCTTACATTCTGTGTCCATGTGTCTTTATTCCCCAACCGGGCATCGGGTCCTCGAATCACAACTGGATCCACAGTTATACGCAAAGTTCATGGAAGCTATTTTACCAAATATTCTCAATGGGGGGACTGAACTTCTCCAAAAGTTCAGTAGGAGCTCAAGAAAGATTTTCTTTTTCAAAAATTTGTCAGAAAATAATCTGAGATTTCGACCCAGCCCTACATAGTGCACCTTGCTTCGTCTTCTTTTTTTGCACAGTCCCCACCCCCTAAATACTTTGGCAAGCATTCTGTCTCTCACATTTTAGACATATTTTCTAGATCCAGCAATAGCCAGATGGTCAGCAGTTGTGAACTGCTTTTTCAACTGCTCTTGATGCTCTGCCAAACCCTCAGAATGTGTGTGTGTTCCTCATGCAAGCAAGTGCAATAAGGTCACGAGAATAATAAGGTCACAAGCAATTCAGCTAGTGCAACAGACGTGCAGGCCTGTTGGACCTAACCAATCACGCATAGTTAAAGCGTGCTTAGGAAACCACAAACAGAAAGCAGGCTGGCAGCCATTCACCTTCTCAGATGATTTGCCTTTTTTAGCATTTGCAAATTATCCACAAAATCCTAGCATGTTTTGCAATAAACTTGATTATTCAGAATTATTTGCTGACAAAGGTAGCAGGAGCCTCGTAAGCGAAGCAGAGGAGGAACTGCCCAGTTGGGGCCTCTATTAATTCTTTTTAGGCAAGATGATAAATGGGGACCTCCAGATGTAGAAGATACACATATTTCAAGATCTCCTAGAGAGCTTTGGTGGCACAATACACTTAGTAACTCTAGGCATTCCAGCACCTCCTATATGGTGATGTTCAATGTTCTTCTATTAAATTTATTCTAAATTTTCTTTATTGTGCCTCCTATGTGCTCTGCAGGGAGCGCTTGGACAACGTTGGACTTATGACCAGGAAGAGCAAAGGAGTTCCCATCTCGTTGACCTTAATATCACTCGTGTCTATACGACACCGGTTGAATTCAAGGGCAAAGGCAGCAGGAGGTCTTTAGCTCATGTTTTGCACATAGAAGATCCCAGGTTCATTCCATCCCTGGAGTCTTCAGTGAACAGAATCAGGCATAAGTGATAAAACCTTTGCTGAAGACCTGCAGCCAGACCAGACAAGAATGGGATAGATGACCTGGCAGGGGGAAGATTTTTATGTATCGGACATCTATTCTAAAATGCTGGGGAAGTTGGTTCACATGCACCTTTCCTAGATTCTGAGGCCTTTGTTTTCACAGCAGTGAATGTGTGTTCAGTTACTTACTCCACAGATGTCTGTTCCTGCCTTGATTCACTTAGAATTTTTGTTTGTTGTCTGTCCTGTCTCCTTTCCCCCCCGTTTTGTCGGCCTAGCAACTTTGATTTGTCTATGTGAGCTTTTGACCCATCAAGTCAAAGGCAGCTCACCATCTATGTACGATGTTCTATGTAGGGCTCAAAAAAGCCTCCTGTTTCCACAGTTCACCTGGGGAACAGCAGAACCTGTGGCCAGGAGAAAGGTGGACCACAATACATGGCTGATGGCTCATGTTTTCCTTGACTGGTCAGAGGTTGTGCCTAACACTTAGTTTCAAAAAAGTATTCAACACATCTGTGGGAAATAGATCTAATAATGGCAACTACAGAAATGGGTCTTTCAGGAAAAGTGTTCCTTGTTTTGTTTGAGGCAAGGGAAGTGATGTTTCAAAAAGAATTTGGAAGTCCTGTCCAGAGAAACATTTTTGACATTTTAAGGGAAGTGACATGATTTTCAGTAAGAGCAGGACATGTTCTTGGAGATGGAGATCTTCAAATTCATAGCTGGGGCCCACCATCTATCTTAATGTGGATTGCTAGTGAAGGTGTCCTGCTTTGGGTGTCATCCTCTGCCTCTCAATAGCATTGGATGGGTGCCCTACTGGGAATCTGGATGTGGGGGAAGAAAAGCTTCCCAAATGGTGAGTGAAGTTGCCATGATCTGAGACTAGCACTGCCACTGAATGTTGCCTAAAGCAGTGTTTCCCAACTACTGTTCCGCGGCACACTAGTGTGCCGCGAGATGTTGCCTGGTGTGCCGTGGGGAAAATTCGAAAGATTTTTTTTTTTTTTTGTAAAAGTCAAATTAGGTCCTAATCTATCCCTCGAGCGCCTCTTGTCCGTTATTGTGACGCATGAAGCGTGTTCCCGCCCACTCCCCGCCCTCCCTTGCTTCTCTCTCTCTCTCTGTGGCGCTCTCCGCTGCTTCCTGCTGGGCATGCGCAGCTCGCCTCGCGCTTCCATTCCGGCCCCTCCTTCCCCCGACTACCCCGCCGCTCCATTCCTTTCTCTTTCTCGCGTGTCAGAGAGCGGCGGCGCGAGCGCGGCGGTTCCCTCAGGGCTGACGGAGGGCTCGAGGAGGAGGAGGCAGGACGTGGAGGCAGAGAAAGTGGCGGCAGCCACCCCCCACCTCCGGCTCGAGGCCCGCGTAGAAAGCTGAGGGGGAGAGATAGATAGAGGTGGGCGGCGGCGGCGGCAGCGGCGACCACGACCAACCGCCACAGTAGTTGTAGCTGTGGCGACGGCGAGCAGGGACTCCCGCTCTCTCTCTGTCGTGTCTCTCTCTCTCTCTCTCCCGGGCCTGTCCGTTGAGTCTCCCGCGCGCCTCGGCTACAAGATGAGCATCGAGATCCCGCCGGGTCTGACTGAGCTGCTGCAGGGCTACACGGTGGAGGTGCTGCGGCACCGGCCGCCGGACCTGCTGGCCTTCGCCGCCGAGTACTTCGCCAAGCCACGCTCTCCTTCCTGCTTCGCTTTGCTGCCTCCTCCCCCCCATCCCCAAAGCTTGGAGGTTCCCCGGCGCCGACCTGCAGGTTTGACCCCCTTCTCACACCTGTTCGCGCTCCTTGCACGGAATGGGGCGGATGCGGAGGAACGGGGCTCGCCGCTGCCTCCGCTCGCCCTCCCCCCCTCCGCCGGCGGTCCCGCGATTCTTGGCTTTTTGGCGGTTGGCACAGAAGGAAGGCAAGGGGGAAGGGAAAAAATTGAATCTTACACTTTCGTGCGTCCCTCCCGGCGTGACGCTGCGCGCTGACGTCATGGGGCTGTAATGGTGGTGTGCCTCGAGATTTTTTTCATGAAACAAGTGTGCCTTTGCCCAAAAAAGGTTGGGAAACTATGGACTATAACAACATCATAATGATGGGTGACATGAATGGAGTGGTGTCTACACATATGGATAAGTCTCAAAATCAAAACTTAACATCTGATGGCAGACTGCCGAAAACTTTTTTTGAACTGACTGAAAACTTGGATTTGATTGATATATGGAGGACAAAGAACCCCCTAGGTAAAGAAGGAACTTTCTTCTCTGAGGCCCACCTGTCCTGGACACGGATCGACCAAATTTGGACGTCTAGAGGGCTGGCACCCAAGACCAGAAAGGTGGAAATCTGCCCAAAAACATGCTCCGACCACAACGCCTTGAAATTAGAATTCAGACTTACTCAAACTGGTTCCTTCAGATGGAGGATGAATGACACTCTTTTAAGAGATCAAGAGATTGTGAAAAAGGCCCAAAAAACTTTAAAGGACTATTTTGAGATAAATTTGAACACTACAGTAGAAAAAAGAACGATTTGGGACGCTAGCAAAGCGGTCATGAGAGGGTTTCTTATACAACAAAATTCAATCAAGAAAAAGCTCTGGAATGGAAAGAAAGATAAAATAATGGAGAAGATTCATCAGGGAGAGAAAAAATTGAGAACCAACCCAAAGTCAAAAGAAGTGCTGAGAGAAATCAAATTCCATCAAGCACAATATTCTAAATTGATAAATCAAGAAATCGAATGGAAAATTAAACAGATGAAACAAAGATCATTTGAATCAGCAAATAAATGTGGAAAGCTGCTAGCTTGGCAGCTGAAAAAAAGACAAAAGTTAAATACAGTTACAAATCTAGAGATTGAAGGAAAAATGGTCCAGAAACCAGAAGAAATTAGGAAGTGTTTCCATAGATATTTTAAAGAACTGTATGCACAGGGGCCTCAGAAACAATTTGAGATAGACCAATTTTTAAAGACAAATGGACTATCAAAAATTACTCAAGATAAAAGAGTAATCTTGAACTCTAAAATAACCTCACAGGAAATTGAAGGTGCCATTCAGAGCATGCAACCAGGCAAATCTCCAGGCCCGGATGGGCTCACCTCCAAATATTATAAGACTTTGAAGGACTACTTGATACAACCTTTGATGGAGGTATGCAACCAGATCATGGATGGGAAGAGAGCACCAGAAACGTGGAAAGAAGCTTTCATCACATTGATACCTAAGACTGAAACTGAAAAGACCCAGCTGAAGAACTACCGTCCCATCTCACTCCTGAATGTGGATTACAAAATATTTACAGACATTTTGGCAAGTAGATTTAAAAAGGTCTTAAATGAAATAATTCACAAGGACCAAGCAGGCTTTCTCCCTGGTAGACATTTATATGAAAACACCAGAAACATCATTGACATCTTAGAACTTTTACAAACCAACAGGAACACAAGGGCGGTGTTAATTTTTATTGATGCGGAGAAAGCATTTGACAATATATCTTGGATGTTTATGAAAAAAAACTTAGAAGGGATGGGAGTGGGATGGGGGTTTGAAAATGGAATAGAAGCAATTTATTCAGAACAGAAGGCTAAATTAATAGTGAACAATGTGGTGACGGAGGAATTCAAAATTGAAAAAGGGACACGACAAGGGTGTCCTCTATCCCCTCTTTTATTTATATCAGCCCTGGAGGTGCTACTGAACATGATTAGGGAGGACCGGTTGGTACAAGGGATAGAGGTCGGAGTGAAACAATATAAATTGAAAGCCTTTGCAGATGACTTAGTTTTAACATTACAGGAGCCAGAACCCAGTACAAAAAGAGTTCTAGAACTTATAGCAGAGTTTGGTCGGGTGGCGGGATTTAAGTTGAACAAACAAAAGACTAAGGTTCTGACCAAGAATTTGACATCTACAGAAACAGAGGGGTTCCAGAGAGAAACAGAATTAACTGTGGTTAAAAAAGTGAAATACCTAGGGATTTATTTGTCTTCCAAAAACTTGAATTTATTTAAAGATAACTATGAAAAATGTTGGCTGGAAATCAAAAAGGATTTAGAAATTTGGTCAAGACTGAAACTTTCCTTGTTAGGTAGAATTGCAGCTATAAAGATGAATGTATTGCCGAAAATGTTATTTTTGTTTCAAACCCTTCAGATTGTGGACAGAGTGGAATGTTTTGGAAAGTGGCAGAAGGACATATCTAAGTTTGTCTGGCAGGGCAAAAAGCCTCGAATAAAGTTTAAAATACTAACTGACTCGAAAGAAAGAGGAGGTTTTGCCCTGCCGGACTTGAGGTTATACTATGAAGCTGCAGCCTTCTGCTGGTTGAAGGATTGGTTCTTGCTAGAAAACACTGATGTCCTAGATCTGGAAGGTTTTGATAATGCTTTTGGTTGGCATGCATATTTGTGGTATGACAAGGTAAAAGTTCACAAATTGTTTAAAAACCATGTTGTTAGAAAAGCAATTTTTGCAGTCTGGATGAAATATAAAGACTTATTAGAGAGTAAAACCCCGAGGTGGCTATCACCGATGGAGGCCAAGGCCCGAAAAAGGCCCAATATGGAGGCCTACTGGCCGAAATATTGGGAAATAATTGAAAAAATTGGAGACAATTGGAAACTGCAGAGCCAGGACAAATTAAAAAATAAGGTGCGAGACTGGCTACATTATGCTCAAATTCAAGAGGTTTTTAAAATGGATAAAAAAGTTGGTTTCCAAGTGGAAAAATCAAATTTGGAGACAGAACTACTAGAACCAAAAACTAAGATATTATCGAGAATGTACAACTTGCTGCTTAAGTGGAATACACAGGATGAGACAGTTAAATCTGCCATGATAAAATGGGCACAGGATGTGGGACATAACATTATGTTTGAAGACTGGGAGAGGTTATGGAACACCGGAATAAAATTCACGGCATGTACTGCCCTGAAAGAAAACATTATGAAAATGATATACCGGTGGTACATGACCCCAGTCAAGTTAGCTAAGATATATCACCTGTCTGACAATAAATGTTGGAAATGCAAGGAGGCAGAAGGGACATTTTTTCATCTCTGGTGGACCTGCCCAAAAGTGAAGGCCTTCTGGGAAATGATCTATAATGAATTGAAAAAGGTATTTAGGTATACCTTCCCTAAGAATCCAGAGGCCTTCCTGCTGGGCATGGTAGACCAGAAAGTGTCAAAGAAAGACAGAACGTTGTTTATGTATGCCAGCACAGCAGCAAGAATACTCATCGCAAAGAACTGGAAGACACAAGATTTACCCACGTTGGAGGAATGGCAGACGCAGTTGATGGACTACATGGAGTTAGCTGAAATGACCGGCAGAATCCGAGATTTGGAGGAGGAATCGGTTGAGGCGGATTGGAAAAAATTTAAAGACTATTTGCAAAAATATTATAAGTTGTATGAATCCTAAGACAGTGCATGTTATTGGAAATGTTATGCTTTAGCAAATATGATAAAGTAAATGGCAAAATAGGTGATAAAAGAGAAAAGAGGACAAGGTGAACCAAACATATTATGTTTATTTTAAAGATATCAAATTTGAGATATAATACATTGAATATGGATACATAATAATTGAAAGTTGTAACAAGGTTTGAAATAAGGTAACAAATTGCTGACATTGATATTACAAAGAATGCAGATTTGGAAGGTGCGAGGAAGTACAATGGTTTTTTCTTTCTTTTTTTCTTTCTTTCTCTTTTGTTAAGAAAAATCAAAAAACTGTTTCTTGTATTTGACTCATATTGTATTGGAATGTTCAAAATTATGAAAAGAAACGCAATAAAAAAATTTATAAAAAAAAAAAAAAAAAGGTTGGGAAACACTGGCCTAAAGCGGAATTTTGAAGTGAATTTGGAGATGCATTCTCAGGAGGAACAGTTGAGTAATTTCAAGAAACTCAAAATGTGATTTAATAAGACTAGTGAATTTTTTTTGGAGGGGGTGATTCCAGACCACAGGACAACACTGATGGTTCCAAACATTAGCTTCCCATAACTACTTTCTGGAAATGGCCCTGGAGATAGGAGCAGAACCATAGAAGCACGCCCCCCCCCACCTCTTCTTCCATGAGATGCTACAGGAGAATACCATGGTCAACAGTATGAAAAGCTGCCAAGATATCAAGGACAACAAGGCACACATATTTAAGGCATTAGACACAAAAGAAAAGTCCCAGTCCAAGGACCTGAACGCTTGACAATGGGGAGGGGATAAAGGACCAGGTGGAATGGGAGTAACCAGGGGCGCAGGGGATGAATGTATTATTGAGATGTACTTCAGTAGTTGAAAGGAATTTCCAGGCAAGGGTAAGGGGCTGATATTACCAAGAACAGAACTGAAACTTCCTCCATCCCATTCTTTAGCAAATTTCTGAATGTTCATTTCGACTGAAAAATCTATTTATATTGCCATGAGTGGAATCTTCTTCAACTCTTTCCTTTCAGCTTTTGACTTTCCTTGCTGTGCTATTTATTCACAGAGAAGAGGTGGGTTTCCAACGCCAAAAATAACACTTGGCACCTAAGTGCTTGTCTCGTCTTTGAAACTCTACTCCAGAGAACTCGATTTTGTACCACAGGGACCTGCAGCGAAAGGAGAGCCTTGCCCAGAAAGGATGATGGTCAAAATAGAAAAACAAAGAGGAGGGGGGAAGAGAGGGAAAGTGCCCTTCTCACAACATGCTGTTGTTGTGTCTGTTTTATTTCGCTTGCCCCTCCCTCTTTACATTTTTCCAGAAATTAAATTTAGCTGCATGCCTTCAGGCTCAGGCTGTTATGCCATGCTTCATTAAGACCCTAATCTTTCAATTGGATCTTTATGCTTACTGCTTGATGTTTGTTTGGTTGTGGGTGTCGGGAGGGGTGATGGTTCGGTTTACAAGGACTACCCCCATTTTAGCGTGAAGCCTCTGGTTTGGAGGGAAAGGAGAAATTCTCACACACTCGGCTCTGAAAATCATGTCAGGCTTGACCTGCTTGATGGCACAAGCAAAAATATTGGGATACAGGTACAGGGTGTTGTTTTTGTTTCTTTCTTCTTCTTTTTTGTACCAGTGAAGCAGTGCACTATTAGAGAGGTGAATTTGCAATGGATTCCTTCCAATGTCACAGAGATCTGGCAAAGCAGACAATTGGCTAGTAGGCCAGAAGCCTATATTTACCTTGTAAGAGCTGGCTGAAAGAAGTGGAAACAGGGAAAACAAGGTGGCATGAGTTTCCCCAAAACACACACACACTTCATGATAGGGCAGCAGCTAGAATAAAGACTTTATGGGGATGCTGGAGGATGAGGAAGAGCTTCAGCCTTAATGTCTTAACGGGTAGGGCTGCAAGCCCTGAGGGAGCCCAGGACCAAGCAGATATGGTCAAAGTGTTCACAACCCTCAAGGATTTCCTCCTAGCATTCAACCACAAGACTTAAGGCTCTCTCTCTCTCTGTGTGTGTGTGTGTGTGTGTGTGTGTGTGTGTGTGCATGTGCATGCATGCGCCTCACCTTGAGGAAGAGGCTAGCAGGCAGGAGACACAGCCTAGGCAAAGCTGAGGGTATTTCTGTAGGGTTACTTCAGTGGACATCATGTTTTGGGTAATTTTTCTTACCCTTGTAGTCCAGCCCCACAATCACTAGCAGAAAAGGTTATGTTTTACAAAATAGCACTAACGTACCATTAGTGGTGAGCTGTGGAGGGGGGCAGTGGTAGTGGCCAGGAGTGCGGTGTTGTGTTCATCAGGATGGGACAGGACATGACGGCAGCAAGATTAGGGAGCACGGCAGCTGCCACTGCTTCTTCCCAACTCGGCGATGGCAGCGCCATCACTGCCAGGAGGATGTAAGTGTCTCCACTACCACCACCGCTCTTGAGCCAATGCTGTCCACAATTATTATTTTTTAAGAGACAATTAAAAGGAAATTAGTAGATAAAGGACACGACCCTTTGGAGGGAATAGGAACTGACTAGTTAAAGAGCTATTAATGGGCAATTCATCACTAATGACACCCCAGAACATGTTGAGCGGGAAGACTTTAGAAGAAGCAGTGAGAAGGAAGCTTCTAAGCAAACTTGCAGAGAGCCTATGCGTAACTTATGAGTCAACTTTATAAAAAGGTCTTGGCCATAGAAACAAGCAGGTTTTCAGATTAGCATATATAGCTCATTAGTCAATTTCAGTTCTGTGAATTTATAATAAAGGAAGGGGATCATCTACCCCTTTACAGTTAACCCACCTCCTCTCCTTGGACAAATGCCATGACTTTGCAGATTAAAAAATGTGCTTCAGTGGAGCAAAGGACTGTGATTCAGCGGTTGCCACTGGTTTGTAAAAAACACACCTCCAAATGAAAATGCTAAAGGTAAGAGGTCTAGAAAGGGCTGTGCATTCTCAGAAGGGCAAATTAATATAAACCGTCCATGTCCAGTCTTTCCCAGCTGATGGCACGTAGGAGACTTCTTAATCTCTAATTTGTTAATTCTTCAATGCAGATGCCCCCATTCAATATAAATATTTACAAAGCAGCTCACACAACAGAAAGAATAAAATCTGAGATGTCATGCGAAAGGAAATATTCTGTGAAAATAAAAGAAAAAGTCTCCACCTGGCACCACAAAGACATCAGAGGAGGCTTCTGGTGAGAAATTATTCCACAAGTAGAATACCACCGGTGCTTTTCTCCTAGAAAAATAGCTCACCATGAAGTTGTCACAGTAAGTGCCACACTTTCTAACAGCAACAAAAGAGGTGCTGGCACTGTTTGTGCTCGAGTTCCCCCCAGAAAAAAGCACTGAATACCACCAGTGTGAAGGTCTCTCCCCAGTCACTACCCACTTCAACCAGAGAGTGGGGGCACCTTGGAAGGTCTCTGAAGGCGACTCGACTCCAGTGTGTAGGCAAGCTCCAGTTGGAGCAGGCGAGCCTTTGGTCACATGCCTTCCTAGCCGATTGTCTAGCTGAGTTGATACACTACTTTATACGCCCTGTTTCCAAAGTGGGAATTGAGACTGTAACCCAAACCCCAAAACCTTGGGCCCAGAGGTAGGTAATAGTTAATAGAGTAGTCAAATTTTCAGTGGTACAGTAATCACTGCTATAGTCATGGTATACACCGTCATTTGTTTTGCATCACGATCGTCTTTGGTCCAGCAGATATTGCAGATGTTGGGAACAATAAAAACCCCATGCAAACCCCATCTGAGCAGATACAATGCGTGTAAGATAAATGTGCACAGCGTGAACAATTACGGCTCTGCCATGCTATCTTCAGCTCTCAGGGGTGGCGGTGGGGGATGAATGCCTGTCTTTCAGTATGTCTCAAGCACTTTCATGAGTCTCAAGCACTGGAACAACAGGGCCACAACTCTATTCATGATTTCACCCTTGGTCTACAGTAAAACGGTGCTCTTCCCCAACCTAACAGGTGCTGCTTATATGGAAGAGATTATGGCATGTGGGTGAGCTCCATCCTGGCTCTGAAGTAGAACCGGGTGGGTTCCCGATCCTGTCCCATTATCACTCTGTGATGTGTTGAGGAAGATGTTACCAGAGCCTCCCACCACCAGTGAACTTTTGGTGGGTGAGTCAAGCAGGTCTCAGAGGGGGTTGTGTCTACCTGCTAGTCCAGAGAGGCTGACTTGAGGAATCTTCTTGCACCCTGCACTTGATGCTTCCAGGAATGTTTTTACTTCTACTGTCCCTGCTAGCTGTGACCTTTCGGGACTTATTCACCTCTAACTCTGTCCCTCCCTGGTTACCTAGCAGTACAGAGTAGGCAAAATAAACTCTGTTCCCAGGCCAATACTAGTGTGTGTGTGAGAGAGAGAGGTGGGAATTATGACTCACCAAGTAGGCAAAGATCTAGTATAGATGAGTGTCAAGTGACTTGTGAAGCGCACCTCGGAGACAGGACTTCTGGACACGGGTGGTGCTGTAGGTTAAACCACAGAGCCTAAGACTTGCCAATCAGAAGGTCGGCGGTTTGAATCCCCATGACGGGGTGAGCTCCCGTTGCTCGGTCCCTGCTCCTGCCAACTTAGCAGTTCGAAAGCACATCAAAGTGCAAGTAGATAAATAGGTACCACTCAGGCGGGAAGGTAAACGGCGTTTCCATGCGCTGCTCTGGTTCGCCAGAAGCGGCTTAGTCATGCTGGCCACATGACCCAGAAGCTGTACGCCAGCTCCCTTGGCCAATAAAGTGAGTGCCACAACCCCAGAGTCGGCCACGACTGGACCTAATAGTCAGGGGTTCCTTTACCTTTACCTTTACCTTTACTCTGCTGTTGCCTGAGGACAACTGTTTGTTCATGCTACACAGTCTTCCTTCCATCCATCCACCTGAACCACAAACCACCAGCCTGCCCTGCTGCATGTTAAAAGTATAGGAGCAACATCCTTTATTTCTGGAAAGGAAGAATGGAGGCTGAAGCTACATATTACGGCTCTGTGTGGCCATGCTTCAAATAACTTCTCTCCTTTGCCCTCCATAAGGTTTAGGAAGTGATAGGCCAGGATGTGGAAGTTCTCAAATCACTGATGTCACATGATGTGTTTTAGTCTACAAAACCTATTTTTAATGGGTGGAGAGAAGAGGAGGAAGCCTCTGGCTGGTGCCTGTAGTCCCAGCTTCCACTGGTGGAGCTTTGTTTTAACCTGGGGGGAGCATCCTATATCTGTCAAATGCATATCACTGCATCCTACAGAATTCAAACTTGTTATATTCTTTAAAGGTAAAGGGACCCCTGACCATTAGGTCCAGTCGTGGCCGACTCTGGGGTTGCGGCGCTCATCTCGCTTTATTGGCCTTCCCGCTGGAGTGGTACCTATTTATCTACTCACACTTTGACGTGCTTTCGAACTGCTAGGTTGGCAGGAGCAGGGACCGAGCAACGGGAGCTCACCCCATCGCGGGGATTCGAACCGCCGACCTTCTGATCGGCAAGCCCTAGGCGCCACCCGCATCCCGTTATATTCTTTAGACTCTCTGAAAAGGACAGAATCCAAGTTGGGTGGCTTCGTATTTCTCGAGCTTTTATGCTTCCTGATTAACTACCATTCTCAACACCTGAGAATCTGCCTTGGCCCTTAATTAAGTCTCTGCAATTTCCCCCTCCTTTGTCTCTGCTTGAGAAGCAGCTGGAAGCCATTTTTCTGCCTGCTTTCTCAGATCTCAGGCTAGCTTCCTAGACTTATTACATATCTTTGAAGCAACAGGGGAGTTTACATGCTTTCTCCCCACCACCATCACCACCTTGATGAGGAAACTGGAAAACTGCAGTGGCAAGATGTCGTTCCTGACACCGGACTACACACATAGTTCAATAGTAAATAACATCAGGATAGGGTAGCTAGCTATCTGCCACGACTTACTGTGTGCATCTTAAAGAGAACACAAGTCATCCTCATTCCAGAGACCAAGGTTTTGCAACGGCAGAGCTACTGGAGTGAGACATGACTTTCTTGCTCTATGGGTTATCTTATCAGCCTCTGCTCCTGATCCCTAGGATGCAAGGGAATTGTCGGCATAAACCTTAAGCACTTCCACAAGCAACTGCATCAGCTTAAAAGCAGAAATTATTAAGCTTCTTAATTTAGTCATTTTATGCCTTAAACCTGAATCTCTCTTATTCTTCAGAAAGTGAAGGAGGAAAGTCAAACCTTTATTAGCGTTAAAGTCAGATATCACTTTATCTGACTCAGTCCAGCACTCTGAAAATAACTTCTTTCCCCATGGCATGCGCTCGTTACTTAAAGGAACATCCACTGTCCCAGTTAGTATGCAATTGCAAAGAGGGCGAGGGGAGCACAGAGACTAGGAGTTTTGCCTTGGGCCTTCCAGTTGCTCTCTGGGTCAATTGTTCAACACTAATAACATGGGATAGCTCAGTCGGTAGAGCACAAGACTCTGAATCTTAGGCCCATGGGTTCGAGCCCCACGCTGGGCAAAAGATTCATCCATTGCAAGGGTTTGGACTAGATGAACCTTGTGGTATCTTCCAACTCTACAATCCTATGAATCCATGATCACACTCAGCAGTGCCGGATTTACGTATAAGCAAAACAAACTATAGCTTAGGGCCCCACTCTCTTGCGGGCCCCAAAAAATTTAAAGGGGGGAAAAACTGGATGTACATTTCCAAACTGTAAGATAAAAAACAAATAAAATAAAACCTACATACAGCAACTTATTCTTAATTGTATTTCAGTTCAACAATTACTTTGATAAAATACATATTTTGTTATGTGCAAATGGCTTTAGATACCTATTAGGTCCATAAATTACCATATAGCACATACCACATTTTTCCATCTGTAAGATGTCCCCTATTTAGGGGGACTTAGATTTAAGAAAATGGGGGGAGCTGTATCCGTGTATAAGACACCCCCTAATTTTTGACATTATTGTAAAGGGGGAAAACCTAGTCTTATACAGGGGGAAATATGGTATTCAACACACAAAAACAGCGACAATTTGTTGTTGACAAAGGACAGCTGGACATATAAAGGGCCCCATTACCTTCAGTAGCTTAGGGCCTCATCAAACCTAAATCCTGCCCTGACTCTCAGCACAGTGACCCCTTACAAACTTCATAGTGGTATCGTACCACTTTCAGAAGTAACAGTTATGAATTATATATATCTACAGTATAGGACGCATGGGACGCGGGTGGTGCTGTGGGTAAAAGCCTCAGCCCTTAGGGCTTGCTGATCGAAAGGTCGGCGGTTCGAATCCCCACGGCGGGGTGCGCTCCCGTTGCTCGGTCCCAGCGCCTGCCAACCTAGCAGTTCGAAAGCACCTCCGGGTGCAAGTAGATAAATAGGGACCGCTTACTGGCAGGAAGGTAAATGGCGTTTCCGTGTGCTGCGCTGGCTCACCAGATGCGGCTTTGTCACGCTGGCCACGTGACCCGGAAGTGTCTCCGGACAGCGCTGGCCCCCGGCCTCTTAAGTGAGATGGGCGCACAACCCTAGAGTCTGTCAAGACTGGCCCGTACGGGCAGGGGTACCTTTACCTTTACCTTACAGTATAGGACATTGCAACACAGAAGCAATAGCTATAAACTCTATAAACTTACCGTATACTTCAAATAAACCTAACAAATAATAATGAACACTGACAGCCATGAGTAAGGTCAAAGAGGGTTCTCAAAATAAATGACTAACACATGCCTCTCTTCCAAAAAGATATTTTGCTTCTCAGATTAGGCTCTGCTCCTTTGAAAAGTTAGCTTCATCGTTATGCGATCCCCCGAAACCTTTGAAATCCTTTGTTTCCTTATCTCCACCCGCTTCTTTGGTGTGTGTGTGTGTTTTGGAATCTGTTGTGTGGACATTTCAGCTGCAGTAGTAGAACAACTTCCTATGTTTATAAATGGTTTCTCAAAACGATTTAGTAACAGGAAGGCAAGATCAAGGCTCATAACTGTATAACATGTCCTGACAACTTGCTTCTAAAAACATTGAATTATATCACATTCACACCATAACTAATCTTATGTTCCAGCTTGCCTGTCCAATTTGTAACTGTCCCTCCTGCTGTATGTTTTTTACAAATATCCTCCATTATGTTTTTTTTTTATTTTTAATTTGTTTGTGCATTGCTTTGCGGATTTCACAAACAGAACAGTGACTAGCACATTTGCACATACATATGTAAATCCGAACCTGCTCATTTAAGGCATTTGCTCACTCACTGGGCCACCAGTGCCCTAACCTTTTCTGAAATCCAAAGAAGGGTGGTGGTGAATGTGTAGAATACCCTGGACTTTATATAGCTTTGTTTGACAATAGCCCTAACTGTGTAAGTTGAAATAATTTAGCAAGAGTCTTATATGGAGGAAAAGGCAAAATACTGTGTTTACTGGATCAAGTTCACAAAACGTGAGCTCTCATACACATACCTTAGCGTGCAGAACACACACACACACACACACACACACACACACACACACACACATTTTAATAAACTCACACTTCAACACAAACTCTCCAGGAGTATAGCCACCAGAGTTTGGTGCCTGGACGGGTAGATGTTCAGTCCAGAACTTGAGTGTGACAAGGAAGATGAAGGAGACAGAAAGTGTGGAGTTGATGTGTCAGATGTGTCATCCTGCTACAGGTGGGAACGAAATAATCTTCTTCTTCTTCTTCTTCTTCTTCTTCTTCTTCTTCTTCTTCTTCTTCTTCATTTTTATTAAATATGTTCTTGGGTTACAAAAGTACATACATTGTCTCTATTTTCAGATCATAAAGTCCTTTCTACGAATCAGTTATATTCTGAACTAAACATTGATTCCTTACTCACCCCTTTCATAACTTATTTGTATTACATTTGAGGGCATTAAAGACTAGTATACTGCTGAAGATTGCTGAAATGCACAGGCAGTTTATAGAGAATGAGGATTGGTGAAATGTGTTGTTGTTGTTGTTTAGTCGTTTAGTCGTGTCCGACTCTTTGTGACCCCATGGACCAGAGCACACCAGGCACTCCTGTCTTCCACTGCCTCCTGCAGTTTGGTCAAACTCATGCTGGTAGCTTCAAGAACACTGTCCAGCCATCTCATCCTCTGCCGTCCCCTTCTCCTTGTGCCCTCCATTTTTCCCAACATCAGGGTCTTTTCCAGGGAGTCTTCTCTTCTCATGAGGTGGCCAAAGTACAGGAGCCACAGCTTCAGGATCTGTCCTTCCAGTGAGCACTCAGGGCTGATTTCCTTCAGAATGGATAGGTTTGATCTTCTCGCAGTCCATGGGACTCTCAAGAGTCTCCTCCAGCACCATAATTCAAAAGCATCAATTTTGCGGCAATCAGCCTTCTTTATGGTCCAGCTCTCACTTCCATACATCACTACTGGGAAAACCATAGCTTTAACTATGCGGACCTTTGTTGGTAAGGTGATGTCTCTGCTTTTTAAGATGCTGTCTAGGTTTGTCATTACTTTTCTCCCAAGAAGCAGGTGTCTTTAGTTTATAAAGAAAAGGTATAGAGTTTACATTTAGAAACTTGACTGGAAGCTTTAAAGGTATTTTATAAAGGAAGAACATGCATGAGCACAAAGCTCATAAAAAAATGTAACACTAAAATGTGTAACACCTAACTAAATGCTCATGCGTAATTATCTCTCTGCTCCTTTTTGGGTCTCATAGCTCCAGCCAGAACAGAATTTTCACCAGACACCTGAGGGAAATTAATTCCTCTAGATTTGGATAGGCAACTGGCAGTTTGAGGACTCAATCCTGTCCCCAGAGGCAGCTGCAGAACCCCAGCAATCTCTTCAATATGTACCTGAACCCAGGTAAGAGGCGCTTTAACTCCCTCTTTGACAGTGTGAAGAGCAACGGAGCTGCTGACAGAGTTTCCCCATTTGCCTGGCTCTCGACTCATGCAGGACTGAGAGCGGCTAAGGGGAAACCATGCAACACACACACACACACACACACACACACACACACCTCTGTTACCGTTTACCCTGGAGAGGATTATGAAGCCCTTTGGAGTGAGTAATGGAATACAGCCAAGTCTACAGACTCATCAGCCTTTATTCAGTTTAAAATATGTCCCCCATTAAAAATTTGTTGGGGCATGCTCTGGATATTTTTGGGAAAGAAACCAAGGACCACTAGAAGGGCTACACTTGCTGTGTCATACAACAGTCGGCCAAGCAATGATGATGTGAGGAAGTCTTTAAAACAAACAGAACCACTGAACAAAAGGTACATTGGGAGATTTTGCTTCAGTACATTTCAGTCCACGTTTTGGCACATGAAAACAGTCAGGTAACTCCTCCAGACAACTATTTGTTCCTGCTATTGATATTTTTGTTTGCCTTGTTCTGTCTTCTTTGTCCTTCATTGATTTCATCGGTCTTCATTTGCTCACCCCCTTTCTCTTCTTCATTTAATTCCTACTTGCTTGCATAATCACCTGAGAGAGGGCTTTGTGTTATCTTTTCCAAGCCAGAGTCATTTAAGAGGCGCCACCTTCCCACTTGCCCTTCCATGACAGTTGAAGTCTGCTGGGGTATCTTAGCTGTTGATGCCTGAAATTAGAATTTCTAGGGTCGGTGGTAGGGCATGTCCTTTGGAGGCCAATATCTTTGGAGCTTGCTCCATAGGTTTGTCCGGTATAGAAAAAGCCTAGCAAGCTTTGGAGCACATTGAAAAGACTCTTGAATATATGAAACTGTCTTATTCTGAGTCAGGCAATTGGTCCATATAGCTCTGAGCCCTGTCTACTCCAATTGACAAAAAGAATGCACACATGAAGCTTTCTTGCCCTGGAATAAACTACTGGCCCATTCCATTAGACTGCGGAAAAGGGAAAGGAAGGAAGCCGAGCCATTCCATTGGCTCTGCTGAGAAACCAGCAACTTTTGACTCCTCTTCATGAAGAAGAAGAAGAAGAAGAAGAAGAAGAAGAAGAAGAAGAAGAAGAGTAGTTTGGATTTGATATCCCGCCTTTCACTCCCCTTCAGGAGTCTCAAAGCGGCTAACAATCTCCTTTCCCTTCCTCCCCCACAACAAACACTCTGTGAGGTGAGTGGGGCTGAGAGACTTCAGAGAAGTGTGACTGGCCCAAGGTCACCCAGCAGCTGCATGTGGAGGAGCGGAGACGCGAACCCTACACCACACTGGCTCTCACAGTGCAATGAACAGTTGCACTTCAAGCCCCAAAACCCGCCCCCATGGAATAAAGACACAATGGACACAGAATTTAGTTTAAAGGTTAATGGGCAAATTTAGGCCACAACTTTATTGAATACACAAGTGTGACTGGTACTGGCTTAGGCATTGGTATCTAATGAGTATAACTGGCTCCTGCCCACCCAGCAGGGAGCCTGCAAAGGGTAAACTACCAGCAGAGGGAGCTCCAACAATGGCTGTTGACTGGTGCTCACCCCTGGGGTTCCCGGGGGTCCTGGCATGGCCCTAGCCCCTCCCCAGGCTTTGGACGAGATCCAGAGCCCCGGATTCCTTTAACGGAATACCCTATTAAATGGAGGGGCAGGTGATGGCTGCACCTCCCCTCCCCACCTTCCCCTAAACCAATGCCTAACCTCCAAACCTTACAAAGTTGTGGCGATTGCTAAGAGGTAGGCAAAAACCAAGTGGCCACTGCCAATCTGCCACATTGAAAAAAATTCCTACCCGCCCCCCGATCCAAAACAGGCGACCAACCCAAGTCCAAAGCAAGGCCAAACACCAACCTATCAACGGGTGGGTGTGTGTGTTTGGCAGCGCAAAGCAAGAGGGGTTCCCCACGTCACGCTGCCATTTAAATAATAAAGCCCCAATCACCCCACCACGCCAATTGGCTAAGAGCCAGTGATTGTGGCACCACCGTCCCAGAGCGGGGCAAAGCCCCGCCCCCAGGCCAGTTGGGGGGAGTCCCAGGGCTGTGTGCAACATGGACCCTTGGTTAGAAGGATCCAACTTTCCATTTCAGCCGGTCACTATAAAAACTGAATTTATTTTTTTCTTCCTCTCTCCCAATCCATTTTCCATTTGTGTCATGACTTTAGATCGTAAGCCTCATTACTGTCTTATTACTGATAATTTAAACATATGTATCATTTGTGCATCTTAGGTTGTTTTAGCATGGTTTTTATCTTTGTATCTAATGCTCATCTTTATAAGTTGCTTTGGGTTTCATTTTTTTTAATGTGATTAATAAATATTACCAACAACCAAAGAAAACCCCACATACTTCCTAAAACTGGAAACAGTCTATGTACTATATATGAACAACTATGTGTTCTCTGCCCCCCCAGGGGGGGATATAAAGGAAACAAACAAACAAACAACTGTTGGGGAATAACTGGGGAATACCAGTTAATTCAGAAGTCCCATGTGTGGGGGAAACTGCAAGAAAAACAACAGATGACTGCCTGGATTTTAAAAAAAAATTGTGGCTTGAGTCACTCTCTAGCTAAAAGAACCCCCAGTAGAGTTTAAAACAGAAATACATTCTGCATTTGCAAAGCCAGGAAATATAGGTGGCTAGACCTTTAAATGCACCAGTATTAAGCAATTAAAATTGTGGTTCCCCGCCTCTACCCCTTTCAGAGTGAACAGAGTACAATCGTAAGTAAGTTGAAATGCTTTACTTACAGTAATCAAAGGTCTCACTTAATGCATTGTTCAAGGCTACAGCAGAAACAACAAAGGCAAGGTATTCTGGGCTGCAAAATCCAAAACTTAATCTCAAACACACATTCTAAGTCTGGAGTCCCAGCCTAAGATGTTTGACTCAGTTATATGGTTCAAAGAGAAGAGAGGAACAGGAAATAACCCTTACCAAATGTGAGGGGGGCCTGACCTAGCAGAGCCTTCTCTAGCAATTTAGAGCTCTGTGGTCCTTAACCCTTTCATTTACTAACTAGCATACCTATGCATTGTTAGGTTCAATTTCAAAATCTCCCACAATAACCACCGAGGTGTAATATTAAGACAAGGCCTATTGTAGCCCGATCTTCTGTTTCCAATAGTCAGCAACTTTCTGAGAGCTATTCCTAATATGAAAGACTCTCTCCTGATGAAAAGCTTCTTCTACAGTTGCCTCCATGTTCCTAAGGTGGAACACATAAACTTCTGCCTATGCAGTTTTGGCATTTTGCCCCTCGGTTTTTGCTCAAGAAAGGTATCAGATCAATCTTGGCCTCCTTGAGGCTCAAGTCTATAATTAAGTTGTCTCAATGCAGGATTCCTCCCCCCACTCCGGTTATTTTCCGTGATTGAAAGAGGGAGAGTGCTCCTCAAGGCCTTGCATTGCCTCACCGGCTCTAAATTGTTTCTTCCCAATTCTGAACCTGTCTATTTATAGTTATTTTAATTGTTGTGTGTTCTTAATACTTAGGGGTACATTTGCAGCATACCACATGGGGATTGAGCTTTGTGAATCCTACAAATGTTAATGGAGGTCACACAGTTAAATCTCAGTGCTCCATGCAGGAAACTTACCCCCAAATGTCCTTCTCATATATCCTCCCTCATTCTATTCCTTACTGTCATGTGCCGTATCCTCACCTGAATTCTCATCCTGCCAAATTATGTACAGAAAACTCCATTTTATTGTACCATCAAAACTCTGAGTCCTTTGCCACCCAGGTATGCTTTGTACTGTCTTTGTTTTTAACTGAAATTCTGCTGCTGCCTCTTTATTCCATATTATACTATAAACATAAAAAACGAAGATCATGGCCACTGGTCCCATCTCCTCCTGGCAAATAGAAGGGGAAGAAATGGAGGCAGTGAGAGATTTTACTTTCTTGGGCTCCATGAACACCGCAGATGGTGACAGCAGCCATGAAATTAAAAGACGCCTGCTTCTTCGGAGAAAAGCAGTGACAAACCTAGACAGCATCTTAAAAAGCAGAGACATCACCTTGCCAACAAAGGTTCGTCTAGTTAAAGCTATGGTTTTCCCAGTAGTGATGTATGGAAGTGAGAGCTGGACCATAAAGAAGGCTGATCGCCAAAGAATTGATGCTTTTGAATTATGGTGCTGGAGGAGACTCTTGAGAGTCCCATCGACTGCAAGAAGATCAAACCTATCCATTCTTAAGGAAATCAGCCCTGAGTGCTCACTGGAAGGACAGATCCTGAAGCTGAGGCTCCAATACTTTGGCCACCTCATGAGAAGAAAAGACTCCCTGGAAAAGACCCTGATGTTGGGAAAGATGGAGGGCACAAGGAGAAGGGGACGACAGAGGACGAGATGGCTGGACAGTGTTCTCGAAGCTACCAGCATGAGTTTGACTAAACTGCGGGAGGCAGTGGAAGACAGAAGTGCCTGGCGTGCTCTGGTCCATGGGGTCACGAAGAGTATATATTTTTTTTCTTGATTTCCCCCTCTAAAAACTAGGTGCGCCTTATGGTACGAAAAATACGGTATATGTTGCAAGATAGGCATGCATGGAGAAATGTAACCGGCAAAAAATGATAAGCTCAAATATACTTCAACATAGTTCCAATGCATTTTGAAACTATATAATATAATATATTTTTAATGTCTCATTTTAATGTCTCATTTGCAAAACACAAACAAATGCCAGATCAAATGTAATATTGTATGAATAGATTTAAAATGTACAACTATGAGAGGAAAGCCAATGTGCAAACAAAATGGTTAACAAAAATAAAGGGACAAGCTCCTAGGAATTTGCAAATCCATTCTTGTCATTTAATAGCAAACACTCTCTTCTTGCTAAATTAGTATGACAAAGAAAATATTACTAAAATGAAAAATAGAGAAACTAGTTAGCAACCGAGTTGCTAAGCTATTAAAAAAAAAGCTCATAAATTCGTAAATAGTTAGGCTTGTGACCCAATTAAAAATAAAACTAAAACAGTTTAAGTGATTAAGAAGTGTAGGTCCAAACCATCAAAAGTGAAATTATTTGATCATTTCATGCGACAGCAGGATTTGAAAATGAAAGCGAGGTCCCTTCTAAATTGGGCTCTTTGCCAGATGTGCGTGGCCAAGGACCATGGGGAGCAAAAGTATACCATAACAGGTTAAGAGAAAAAGTTGATTAATCACCAGTCTTGACAGATCAATCAACTGATTAAATTTAAATAAATGTGCTTATAACCAAAACCTTAATAAAAGAGTATTTTTGAGGTATTGAAGGAGGATTGAGATAAATCTTAAAATTTAATAAAGCTAGCGCTCATGCCAAGAAGGAAAGGTCATATTTAATATTTCCCTTTTCATTCCTTATTAGAGGAGCATTAGCGCAAAAACAACCTCGAAAGGCAAACACGTGTGTCCTTAATCCATCATCCTGCAGGTTCGCATTTGCCCATTGTGAGTAAAGTAGGACCCATAATCAACTGCAGCCAGTGGCATGGCATGGGTTGCCAGAGCCTGGGGCCACGTGGAGGTGGGAATGAAGGAAACAGATGGAGAAAGCATGCACATTCAACTGCCTAACGCAGTGATGGCCAAACTCGGCCTGCCAGATGTTTTGGGACTACAACTCCCATCATCCCTAGCTAACAGGACCAGTGGTCAGGAATGTTGGGAATTGTAGTCCCAAAACAGCTGGAGGGCATCTGCATCACCCAGGAAATTGCAGCCACAGAGATAAGTGTCGGGAGAGGCCACTTCGTGGTTCACACGGAGAAGCCGTTTTCAGTGAAGCTCAGCAATAGAAGCATACAACTGTACTGAGGAAACACCGGGTGTTAAAATTTTATGTCCCTGACAAAGGGGAAGAAATGGAGGCAGTGAGAGGTTTTACTTTCTTGGGCTCCATGATCACTGCGGATGGTGACAGCAGACATGAAATTAAAAGACGCCTGCTTCTTCGGAGAAAAGCAATGACAAACCTAGACAGCATCTTAAAAAGCAGAGACACCACCTTGCTGACAAAGGTCCGTATAGTTAAAGCTATGGTTTTCCCAGTGGTGATGTATGGAAGTGAGAGCTGGACCATAAAGAAGGCTGATCGCCGAAGAATTGATGCTTTTGAATTATGGTGCTGGAGGAGACTCTTGAGAGTCCCATGGACTGCAAGAAGCTCAAACCTATCCATTCTGAAGGAAATCAGCCCTGAGCGCTCACTGGAAGGACAGATCCTGAAGCTGAGGCTCCAATATTTTGGCATCTCATGAGAAGAGAAGACTCCCTGGAAAAGACCCTGATGCTGGGAAAGATGGAAGGCACAAGGAGATGGGGACGACAGAGGGCGAGATGGTTGGATAGTGTTCTCGAAGCGCCCAACATGAGTTTGACTAAACTGCGGGAGGCAGTGGAAGACAGGAGTGCCTGGCATGCTCTGGTCCATGGGGTCACAAAGAGTCGGACACGACTAAATGACTAAACAACAACAACAACAACAAGGAATTTTGCACCCAGGGCTCCCCATACACACCATATCTGACTGCAGCTGTAGCTCTTTTACTTACTGAATCAACCTACAATTCTGTATTTTAAACTGGCCCACAATACCTATAAACTCCCGTAGCTGACCTCTCCCACAGTTCCTTGATTAAAGCCTGCTCTTAGGAGACTAGAGATAAGATGCCCGTGGTTTTTTTCCTGACCACCCAGGAAACAGCATTGTTAACACCTCATTTACATTGGCTACTACTTAGCAGCTGTTTGTGGGGAAGCTGTGCCTGCAGAGTATCTGTGAAGTATTGCAAGGAAGTGAGAAATTAATTGCTGAGCAGTAAGTTCCCTCATCATCATTAGCAGCAGCACCCCCACAAACACTTGTTCATAGCAGCCAGTGTTTAATGAGGCTCTAACAAGGCAGATTGCTGGGAGTTCAGCAAAATTTATATTACTCAGCATTCCAGGAGGCTCAGTATGTGATATCAGTGTTGAGAAATCACCAGCAGTTAGGGCTAAGCCAAAACTATTCCATGGCTTCTCTTTTGACGTTTTAAGCGCTTCTAGTGGGACGCGGGTGGCGCTGTGGGTTAAAGCCTCAGCGCCTAGGACTTGCCGATCAAAAGGTTGGCGGTTCGAATCCCTGCGGCAGGGTGCACTCCCGTCGTTCGGTCCCAGCGCCTGCCAACCTAGCAGTTCGAAAGCACCTTCTGGTGCAAGTAGATAAATAGGGACCGCTTACCAGCGGGAAGGTAAACAGCGTTTTGTGTGCTGCGCTGGCTCGCCAGATGCAGCTTGTCACGCTGGCCACGTGACCCGGAAGTGTCTGCGGACAGCGCTGGCTCCCGGCCTATTGAGTGAGATGAGCACACAACCCTAGAGTCTGGCAAGACTATGGCCTGGTCTCAAAGTATCTATTATTATCACAGACCCTCCAAGTGCCACTATTTTCCAGGGAAAGTCCCTGTTAAGTTGTGGATGAACATATCAGACGACACACCGATTCTTCAAACAGCTCTTGTTTATTCACAGGCCAGAACAGAACTGAACTGAAGGGTTCAGCCAGCCTGCTTATATAGAGCTCCACTAGAACGCAACTGTAACAACTTTCTGAAACTATCCAATCACTGAACGTCACTTTCAATCCCTAATTTGCATATGTGGACCTGAGTGAAAACTATCTACAGTATCCCCCTGCTGGCCCAGGGTGAGAACTTCAGTACATAACAGTCCCCGATTGACAGAAGCCATCCCGGTTTCTGGTTTCTGATCTTGGAATGTCCCACTTTTCCTTTGGACACCCCTATTTTCATTGGATAAATGTTGGAGGGTATGGAGGCATGCGGTCCTTGAGCCATCTGGAGGTAGCCCAGTATAGGAAAGTTTTGAAATGTTTCATGTTTTATTATGTTTTTATATGTTGGAAGCTGCCCAGAGTGGCTGGAGCAACCCAGTCAGATGGACAGGGTATAAATAGAATGAGGAGGAGGAGGAGGAGGAGGAGGAGGAGGAGAAGGAGAAGGAGAAGGAGAAGGAGAAGGAGAAGGAGAAGGAGAAGGAGAAGGAGAAGGAGAAGGAGGGAATGGGATGTCCCTATTTTCATCGGGGAAATGTTGGCGAGTATGGAATCAGTGCAACCACACTGCTCCCTGCAGTATTATCATGCAACCAAATCTGCTTAGCTCCATCGTTTGATGGAGGAATTCAGGAAGGTGGGAGAAGTACAGTATACCTGAAGGAGCATCTCTACCCCCATCGTTCTACCCAAACACTGAGGTCCAGTGCTGAGGGCCTTCTGGCGGTTCCCTCACTGCGAGAAGCCAAGTTACAGGGAACCAGGTAGAGGGCCTTCTCGGTGGTGACACCTGCCCTGTAGAACACCCTCCCACCAGATGTAAAGAGAAAAACAACTACCAGACTTTTAGAAGACATCTGAAGGCAGCCCTGTTTAGGGAAGCTTTTAATTTTTGATGGATTACTGTATTTTAATATTTTGTTGGAAGCCGCCCAGAGTGGCTGGGGAAGCCTAGCCAGATGGGTGGGGTATAAATATATTGTTGTTGTTGTTGTTGTTGTTGTTGTTGTTGTTGTTAGGAAGGAACAATGGTGCTGAACGGTATTCAGGAGGAAATGGTAACTAATTCCACCTCACTGAAACGGTGAGTCTCCCAAAGTGCAGAACAGGTGTCATTTTCCTACCACTCACCAGTGAAAATTAGATACGTCAATTTACTAAAGGTTGCCCCCCCCATCCACCTCTGGCAGCAGTGATTCACAGCTTGGATCACATCTTATTCATGAGCACTGATGTTCCCTAGATGGAGAGAAATCCAGCCACTGTCATTCATGGCTGTGTAACATTACGAAGGATTTACGCAGAGCTGCTCCTGAAGGGTTCAGAAGCTTTTTCGGAATTTGGCAGCCTGCCTTCTTAGTGACAGCAGAGTTGAGAACACATGGAATGTGCGCTCTCAGTGCTGCACGAAGACAGCTACTTAAGGACACCTGAACCCAACTCAAGCTGCTGCTTTGGACTATGGCCTGGTCTCAAAGTATCTGAGACAGCATCTCTTCCTTTCACAAAATGTGGTATGAATTGAGATGGTCTACAATACTTCAAGGGGACGCAGGTGGCGCTGGGGGTTAAACCACAGAGCCTAGGGCTTGCTGATCAGAAGGTTGGCGGTTTGAATCCCTGTGATGGGGTGAGCTCCCGTTGCTCGGTCCCTGCTCCTGCCAACCTAGCAGTTCGAAAGCACGTCAAAGTGCAAGTAGATAAATAGGTACCGCTCCGGCGGGAAGGTAAACAGTGTTTCCGTGTGCTGCTCTGGTTCGCCAGAAGTGGCTTAGTCATGCTGGCCACATGACCTGGAAGCTGTACGCCGGCTCCCTTGCCAATAAAGCGAGATGAGCGGCGCAACCCCAGAGTCGGTCACGACTGGACCTAATGGTCAGGGGTCCTTTTACCCTTTACCTACAATACTTCAACAGGTGGGTCACAGAAGTACTATCACCGCCATTTTGTTTTGTGATGATGAGGGGTCTTGAGAAATGAACCCATGCTACTGAAACACTTCTTTGCCGCCTCCTTCATTTCACTTTGCTTCACTTCACTTTTAATTTGTCTACCGCCTTTCTATATTGCTTGAAACGAGACGGTTTACAAGCTGAAAAAACAACAAAATAGACAGCAAAGATCACACACGTAATAACAATCTTTTTTGTGATAAAACTATGTCACAATAACTTTGGAATAAACAACTTCTATCAAACAAAGCAATATTCAATAATCCATTAAAATATAGTAGTAAACAGTAAAATTAAAATCAGCAAATAATAATAATAAACAGTTTACACTTTTCAATTATGATAAAGAATTGCTAAACTATAATCAATAAAAATAACGGCAAGTCACAATGCATAAAACACCACAAAACATACAAAACCATGTAAAAGGGTCAAACTGAGGAACAAGGACACATAACTTATTAAATTATCGATCCAGAGGAAAAGGAGGAGGTGAGGCAGAATAGCACAAGGCAGATGAAGAGAAGACTGAGCAGCCATCTTTGGGTCAGTTCAGATGATATTGCAGTATCAGTAGTTGCAGCAGCAGGCTGGTTTGTCTGCCTGCCTGCACACCTATCCAAGCATGGAAAATCCAAGTTAAAGGGAGTCTAAGTGCAAATATAAAGACATAAGTAGACTATAAATCAATCTTGCACAGTGGCGGGATTTGGGGTTAAGAATACAAGGAAGCCCATTGTGCTGTTCTCACAGTGCCCATTGAGGTGCCCATGGAAAGCATGCAAGCTCAACAGCATTTTGCCTCGTAAAACTAACTACACTGGCCACTCATAGAATAATAGCATTGGAAGAGAACCTGGGGGTCATCTAGTCCAACCCTCTACAATGCAGGAATATGCAGCTGCCCTCCACAGGGATCGAACCCATGACCTTGGCACTATCAGCACCATGCTCTAACCAACATAACTAATGCTGCAAACATCTTACAGCTACCATAGGGTTCCCCTATTATACAGAGCTTATACAGTCAAATTCGGCTCCCGAACGCTGAAAACCCGGAAGTAAATGATCCGGTTTTTGAACGTTTTTCGGAAGCTGAACATCCGACGTGGCTGTGGCTTGACTGCAGGAAGCTCCTACAACCAATCAGTAGCCACGCCTCGGTTGTCAAACATTTCGGAAGTCCAACAGGCTTCCGGAATGGATTATGTTCGAGAACCGAGGTTTGACTGTATGATGTATTCCTCAAAAATGTGGTGATTTAAAGGAGGCCTACTCTGTCCCATTCATAGAATCATAGAGTTGGGCCATCGAGTCCAACCCCCTGCCAAGCAGGAAACACCATCAGAGCACTCCTGACATATGGTTGTCAAGCCTCTGCTTAAAGACCTCCAAAGAAGGAGACTCCACCACACTCCTTGGCAGCAAATTCCACTGTCAAACAGCTCTTACTGTCAGGAAGTTCTTCCTAATGTTTAGGTGGAATCTTCTTTCTTGGATCCATTGCTCCGTGTCCGCTTCTCTGGAGCAGCAGAAAACAACCTTTCTCCCTCCTCTATATGACATCCTTTTATATATTTGAACATGGCTATCATATCACCCCTTAACCTCCTCTTCTCCAGGCTAAACATGCCCAGCTCCCTTAGCCGTTCCTCATAAGGCATCGTTTCCAGGCCTTTGACCATTTTGGTTGCCCTCCTCTGGACACGTTCCAGTTTGTCAGTGTCCTTCTTGAACTGTGGTGCCCAGAACTGGACACAGTACCCCAGGTGAGGTCTGACCAGAGCAGAATACAGTGGCACTATTACTTCCCTTGATCTAGATGCTATACTCCTATTGATGCAGCCCAGAATTGCATTGGCTTTTTTAGCTGCCGTGTCACACTGTTGGCTCATGTCAAGTTTGTGGTCAACCAAGACTCCTAGATCCTTTTCACATGTACTGCTCTCAAGCCATTCTCCACAGAGGGCCCAGTCCTGATTCAGCAACTCATTTCCAGGCATGCCAGAGGCCACCTTCTCATTGGTGGCTTCCTTCTTTCAGTATTCAAGATGTTCCTTTCCACCTTGGAACCAGCCACTTTTAACAACGCAGACCTCTCTTCTCCTTCTGTTCCCCCAAAAGTCCCTCAATCCACCTCTTAACTCTTCGCCAACTTACTCAGTCCTGGGGAGATCATTATTTTCCCCAAGAGCATATATGGGTTGCTCACAAGTTTATGATACAACATCTCTTCTGCCTTGGCTAGGTTTACGCCAGCCGGGCTGAGGAACTGCGTGGTGTCATGACAACTGGCATACTGAACTGCCATTATTAACACAACCAGTTAAATGGGCCAACTTGTCAGTTGGACCACCTCAATTGTCAGCATAGCATGACGCCAACTTAGAGGCCAGAAGCAAGGTCTGGAGTAGCTTAGCATTTGGCACAGGCAGACTGTTCCCTCCAATGCCACCCCCCTTTGGCCCCTCCATTGGCACTGAAGCACCAGTGGCAGGAATATACTGGTATAACATGGCACCAACATACCAATGATGCTATGCTGGCACAGGGTTTCTGCTGGTGATATGTGTCAAAGTACACCAGAGTGGGGGGACTAACAGTACAATCCTAACTCCATTTACCTGGAAGTAAGCCCACCTGAATTCAATACGTAGACATGGTTGGGATCGCTGGGTAAATTTCACACAACCTTAATCATCCATGTCTTTATATTAATGATGAAATAATTCTATCTGTTTTCTCTAATTAATTTTATTGGGAAGACATTTTATGTGCCTGTTTTTTAAAAATGAAATTCTATCTTATTCCAAATCCTATGGTGCTCTAGCTAGTGTAAAGTTAGCACAGAATTCTGCTCTGGGGCATATTTACTATATGCAGAAAATGCAGGTTTACAGATCGGTGATATGCAGAATATTCACAGCTTTCCTGGAGCCAACGTTGTGTCTTCAGAATAAATATTTTTTCCTTTATCTCAAAGATTTCTTTGCTTTCCAAACATTTTTATGGATATCAATAGAGCTTTTGTTCACCCAAAAATATCTTTAAAACTCATACAATCTTTGCTTGAGCAAATACTTTTTTTTTCCAGAGTCAAGCACCATTTAATCTAACCAACATTTACTCAAATCAATACATTTTAATTGAAACTAATGGCAGTTAGCTTAAACCAACAGATTTTTCACTGAACTAAGTTCATTAAATCAATACATTTCTTTAAGAAATGGCTATAGCTTATGTAACAAAGTATTATTTTAAGTTCTTGTCCAAATTCACTCTTATTCAAACATATATGTGAATTATAAGAGCCAGTAAAACACTATATGGCACGACTGCATCAGAGAAACCTTCTTTCCTCCCGCAGAATTTTAAAGGTTGGGGACCATTTTCAAGGCAACACCACCATACAAATAAGGGTAGTCACATGACTACCCACCATAGGGAAGTGCTGATTTCTACAACCAGTTTGAAAGCTCACTGGCAGCCTTACACTTTGTCATGGCTCCCTTGGTTCTGTCAGGATCCAGAATTGTTTGGCAGATGCAGGAGAAGGAGGAGGAGGGAATAGATGAGACACTAGAAGGTTGACACCCAGGGACAGAAGTGCCAACTTGAATTTGGGGGGGGGGCAGGTCATCTCTATCGGAAATGCTGGGGGGCACTGCACAGCCCCCAGATTGAGACAAACCCCTCTGGGCGTCTTCCTCTGGAACGGAGCACGGGATGGTCATAACTCTTCAGTCCCATCGCGCAGAAGTCAATTATCCAAAAATATGTGCACACTCAAACAACAGAGTAAAGGTGGAAGTTGAGGCTATGAAGTGTGGCATCGAAGTAATTTATTAAGCAATATATATGCAGGTGGCGCTGTGGGTTAAACCACAGAGCCTAGGACTTGCCGATCAGAAGGTTGGCGGTTCGAATCCCCGTGACGGGGTGAGCTCCCGTTGCTCAGTCCCAGCTCCTGTCAACCTAGCAGTTCGAAAGCACATCAAAGTGCAAATAGATAAATAGGTACTGCTCCGGCGGGAAGGTAAACAGCATTTCCGTGCGCTGCTCTGGTTTGCCAGAAGCAGGTTAGTCATGCTGGCCACATGACCTGGAAGCTGTACGCTGGCTCCCTCGGCCAATAAAGCGAGATGAGCGCCGCAACCCCAGAGTCGGGCACGACTGGACCTAATGGTCAGGGGTCCCTTTACCTTTACCTTTACAGGACAAAGCAATCATGGCGTCCTCTCACATCTTCTCCAAGAGAGAGAGGGGAAAGTACAAAAGTACAATCCAACGGAAGAGATAAGACTTGCTTCCGTTCCCACACTTTCCAAGCATGGAATGTAAACACATACATGTGATGTAACTATCACACATTCGGCAACAGGAGAGAATGAAAATGCTAACAAACCCCACCATGCTCGATTGCACACACACCATTTGAATGGCTATGTCCACCAACTTTGGGGCGTGGCCCCCTCAAATATTTTATGGGGGGTGCAGAAGGAGTTGGCTCCTATGCCCAGGGACATCCTTGCCCTTGTTAGGATTCTTGCTCCGTGTTTGCAGTCATGAGATTGCTCTGTTATCACATGACAGTGTATGCTTTCATTCCACAGTGTGGGAAGTGACGGAGACAGGATGTTTTGTACTACTGTGTTCCGGAATGTAGGACTATTGTCCTTTGTTTTTTTCCTCTTTGCTGTCTGATGAGAAAGAGGAAGGAGCCAAGTCAGAATGCTCCGAGGGTATTATATGTAAATAAAGTAGATTAGCCAAAATGCTGTGCTACTGAGTTCTGTTACGCAAACTGCAAATACTCTGCAGGATCGTAAGTGTGCTGATGTCTCTTGGTATCAGTCGCTGTGATGTTTGGGTTGGAGAAAGCTTTTGAAGCTCCCAAAAGACCGACCAGCAGGGAGAGAACATGCCAATCGGGCATTTGTCTCTACTAGGGTCCTACACGAGAGTAGGATGATCCTAACAGTGACTTTAGATGTCAGGGTGAGGGAACCAGCTATGCCAGGCATGGGCAAACTCGGCCCTCCAGATCTTTTGGGACTACAACTCCCATCATTCCTAGCTAACAGGACCAGTGGTCAGGGATGATGGGAACTGAAGTCCCAAAACATCTGGAGGGCAGAGTTTGCCTATGCCTGAGCTATGCCATCTCTTTCTCCTGCCCATCCCCCATTGGAGCACAGGACTTTGACCAGCCAGAGGGAAGAGCTGAACAGGAGAATGTGGCGACAAAGCAGCAGAGGGTCAGGACACAGTGCCTGAGAAACGGGCACCACCTTTGTAGGTAGAATCAGATGCACCTGCCCTGATGGAGTGTGGGAAATTGCAGTCAAACATAACTATGCATGGGTGCTAGTTAGTCTATGGAGGGTTTAAGATCATAGAGCTGTATTCCTAGACTCAGCTAAGTCACTCCCCCTTCTCCCTCTCTCTTCAGCAACTTCCTGATGAGCAAGGTGTCATCCAGTCTGTAGTCATCATTGGGGGGGCATTTCTTCCTTCCCCCCCGCGAAGTTAGAACTGCTAAGCTTTTTACCCATGTGCACAGAAAAAGGAAATAAACTAGCGAAAGCAAGAGAAGCGTTGACTGCATGCACAAC
The DNA here is from genome assembly GCF_964188315.1 of Podarcis muralis. Taxonomy (NCBI): domain Eukaryota; kingdom Metazoa; phylum Chordata; class Lepidosauria; order Squamata; family Lacertidae; genus Podarcis; species Podarcis muralis. The sequence continues at coordinate 73,971,728 of NC_135663.1, read as the reverse complement.
AACAAAAATTCTCTAGGACTAGGAAAGGGTATGTTCAAAAGGAGCATCTAAAGAAAGCCATATTTACATTTATGTACTTTCCTATTTGCACCATAGATAAGGAAACATCTGCGTATGAAGTCGGATACCTCATCTTGCTAGGTGAGGGACTGGGGTTGGCATATGGTCATCTGTTAAGCATTTAATTACAATCACAAGCTAATTAGACAGTCCCTTTAATTGCGAGTCCAAATTTGGGTGGGAAATTTGTATGTGTAGTTATGATTTACTGTGTTTTTAGTAACTGGCTCACCGTTCCTTTCCAGTTGAATTAGGGAAAGGTTTTGTCTTCTATGCCCCCTTGTTTTTCAAAATGGCTTCAAAAACACCAAGTAAGGTCCTTGGGCTTTTAAACAGATGGTCACCCACCAACGTTCAGCACATTTTCTGGACTCTTGTAAAAAGCCCTGATCTTGCAATCTGGTTTGTACAGAAAGTCTAGGGGAACATTCATGAACTTAGGGATACTAAGAAACCAGCTTCTGAGGCCTGCAAATCATTTTGTCCAGGTCAAATCTGACCTGAAGGATTGCAGGTATTTAAAGAACAAATAGCGTCTACAGAACCTCACCAGCACTACAAAAAAACCAGCATAGCCATTGCAGTGCCAATGTGGTAAGCCAGGCTGCAACGAACAACATGAGCCTTTCTCAATACTTTTTTTATGAAAAAAGGGTGAGGGAACACACCACCAAGTTCGTTTATTGTTTGTTTGTTTCAGGCTCTGTCACAGCACCACTCCACCCCAACCCCAGGCAGTGTAAAACGTGATTAACAAACTCAAGCAGAACATTACCTGTATTAGAAATGGCCACAGCTTTATTGATTACAGAGATAGGGGTGTGTTTGGCTCAGGCATTGGGTGTATATCTGTTCTAGCCACTGCCCTCCAACCAAAACTAGATATAGATTAGATGATATGGAGAGATGGAGGAGAGATGGAGGAGAGATGATGATGGGGAGATGATGATGGGGAGGAGATGGGGAGGAGATGGGGAGATGATGGGGAGGAGATGGGGGGGAGATGGGGGGAAGATGGGGGGATGGGGATGGAGATGGGGAGATGGAGATGGGGAGATGGAGATGGGGAGATGGAGATGGGGAGATGGAGATGGGGAGATGGAGATGGGGAGATGGAGATGGGGAGATGGGGAGATGGGGAGATGGGGAGATGGGGAGATGGGGAGATGGGGAGATGGGGAGATGGGGAGATGGGGAGATGGGGAGATGGGGAGATGGGGAGATGGGGAGATGGGGAGATGGGGAGATGGGGAGATGGGGAGATGGGGAGATATATCTATATAAATATATAGATATATAAATATATAGATATATATATAAAATTATTTAATTTCAAATATGGTAAGGGAACTCAGTTTCCCCGATTTCCTGCTCAGAAAAACCTCTGGCCTTCCTTGAGAACATGGGTTTTCAACTGGTGGCCTGCAACTCACATTTTGGTTGCTGGCTGCCAAATAGCAGCGATGTGCAAACTCTATTTGGATTAACTCAGAGTTCTCTCTTCTACTTGCAAAACAAACAAAACCCCACCACTGTATAACTCACATCCTTTCTCCAGTCTGAGCATGGGAAACTATGCTCGCCTTTGATGTCCCCACAAGCCTCCTTTGGTAATCCTCATAGAACTCTAGCCCAATGGTTGCCATTAATTTGGTTCTGAATTGATTTTAGAATGCTGTGTTACTTTTACTGTTGTTAGCCGCTCTGAGCCTGGCTTTGGCTGGGGAGGGTGGGATATAAATAAATTATTATTATTATTATTATTATTATTATTATTATTATTATTATGCCATTCCACCATTTCCCCCCCTTTAAAACCTATTCCCCTTTTATTACCAGTCAATTGGAAGCAGGAATGATATTTTGCAAATTAGTAGGGTGTCCATGGGTCTGACTTTACAGAGGGCAGTTCTCCATTTGAAGGGCAGTCTGCTCCAAGCCAGGTTTAAAAATAAGGAGCCATAAGACGGAAGAGCAGCAGGGACTCTTGAAGTTGTCCATCAACAGTTTTCAGCACCTGCACAGCAGACTGAGCAGAGACACAGGTCACCTGCTCACATTCTTCCCCACTATGGTGTGATGTATTATATTTCAGTCCATAGCAATAATTTCTAAATATGCATCAGCACGTGCAAATCTGTATCCTCTCTTGACCTTTCGTTCTTCCTGTGACTGAGGCCATGTCACAGTCCGGTCTGCTGGTGATCAAAGTCCCGGCTGAGGACGTCAGGACCAGGGGCAAGATGGCGGGGTGGGAGCAGGAACTAGAGTCCAGAAGCCGGGGGTCCAAGAGTCAGGAAGCAAGGAGTCACGAAGTCAAGGGTCCGAGGGTCGAGAAGCAAGGAGTCACAAAGTCAAGGGTCCGAGGGTCGAGAAGCAAGGAATCACAAAGTCAAGAGTCCGAGGGTCGAGAAGCAAGGAGTCACGAAGCCAAACACAGCAAGGCAGGAAGCATCTTGCTGTGGCAAAGAGCTGAAGGGAAATGCTGACCTTATATCCCTTCCCAGCTCTTGCCACCGGTGCAGTGAGTTACCAAGCGGCCTCACCTGTGCAGCCGCGCCTTGCCTCTCCAGAAAAAACTTAGAAAGGCCCCAGTCCTGCGAAACCCTACTGGTCACAGGGCCCGGCTCCTGCATGCACTCCTGACAGGCCACATCTGCACTATACGTTTAAAGCAGTATCATACCACTTTAAACAGCTTTCCCCCAAGAATCCCAGGAAGTGTAGAGTGTTGGCTATTGTTAGGAGAACCCATTCCCTTCAAAGACCTACCTAAAAATTCCTAAAGTTCCCTAAGAAGGATCGGTCGCTAAATCACTCTGGGAATTGTAGCACTGGGAGGGGATTAAGGTAATAGGTAAATGACCTCTTGGTGGTTACGTCCAGTCAAAGGCAACTATGGGGTGTGGTGCTCATCTTGCTTTTCAGGCCAAGGGAGCCAGTATTTGTCCACCAACAGCTTTCCGGGCCATTTGACCAGCATGACTAAACCGCTTCTGGGGAATGGGACACCATGACGGAAGCCAGAGTGCACGGAAATGCCGTTTACCTTCCCGCCACAGTGGTACCTATTTATCTACTTGCACTGGTGTGCTTTCAAACTGCTAGATTGGCAGGAGCTGGGACAGAGCAACAGAGCTATGATCGGCAAGCCCAAGAGGCTCAGTGGTTTAGACCACAGTGCCACCCGCGTCTCCTACAGAGGTGTCCTATCAACTCTCAGCACACTTCTCAGCATTCTTTGGCAGAAGCCAAGACTGCTGAAAGTGGTAAAATGCAGCTTTAAATGGATATCGCAGGTGAGGCCTGACTCACTTTGCGTTCTTTTGCCATCTGGTGTGCTGTGGGAAGTCCTTCTCCGTTACAGCTCCAAGGTTTTTGACAGTTTGCCTAGAGAGATTTGCCTGGCCCCTTCTCTGCCCACCCTTTGACAAGCAGCAAAGGCCTGTGTGCCTTTTATTAATCTGACCCCTTTTATGGATTTTAACATCTGTTGTTGTTGTTTAGTCATTTAGTCGTGTCCAACTCTTCATGACCCCATGGACCAGAGCATGCCAGGCACTCCTGTCTCCCACTGCCTCCCACAGTTAGGCCAAACTCATGTTAATAGCTTTGAGAACACTGTCCAACCATCTTGTCCTCTGTCGTCCCTTTCTCCTTGTGCCCTCCATCTTTCCCAACATCAGGGTCTTTTCCAGGGAGTCTTCTCTTCTCATGAGGTGGCCCAAGTATTGGAGCCTCAGCTTCAGGATCTGTCCTTCCAGTGAGCACTCAGGGCTGATTTCCTTAAGAATGGATAGGTTTGATCTTCATGCAGTCCATGGGACTCTCAAGAGTCTCCTCCAGCACCAGAATTCAAAAGCATCAATTCTTCTGCAATCAGCCTTCTTTATTTGCATTCTATTGTTCTATTCTGTTGTGTATTTTTTTAAAATTACACTTCCCAGCTACCTGTAATAGTGTCAAAAAGCAGAGTGGACATCGTAGAATTGTAGAGTTGGAAGGGACCCTGAGGGTCATCTAGTCCAACTCCCTGAATGCAGGAATCTCAGCTAAAGCATCCATGACAGATGGCCACCCAACCTCTGCTTAAAAACCTCCAAAGAAAGGAGAGTCCGCAACCTCCCGGGGAGACCATTCTACTTCTGAACTGAAAGTTTTTTTCCTGGTGTTTAGTTGGAATCTCCTTTTTTCTGTAATTAATTAGCCATAGTATATTGGACTCTGGGTGTTGTTTATGTGCCCTGCCTTGCTTCAATGGGATCGGCTCTCAAACACACAGCATTACCCACATTTTGACACATTAGATGCACATAAATGATACTTCTTGGCTTTGACATCACATATACAGTGGAACCCCTGATGTTGGGAAAGATGGAGGGCACAAGGAGAAGGGGACAACAGAGGATGAGATGGTTGGACAGTGTTCTCGAAGCTACCAGCATGAGTTTGACAAAACTGCGGGAGGCAGTGGAAGACAGGGGTGCCTGGCGTGCTCTGGTCCATGGGGTCACGAAGAGTCGGATGCGACTAAATGACTAAACAACAACAAATACAGTGGAACCTTGGTTCTTGAATGCCTTGGTACCTGAACATTTTGGCTCCTGAATGCTGAAAACCTGGAAGTAAGTGTTCTGGTTTGCAAACGTTCTTCAGAAGCCGAACATCTGATGTGACTGTCGGCTATTGTTTCTGAAGTGCCTGCGCCAACTGGAAGTCGCACCTTGGTTGAAGTCAAACAGACTTCCAGAATGGATTACGTTCAAGAACCAATGTACCACTGTATGTTTTTTAAGGACCCATCCTATTCCTGTGACTAATATTTCTTTTAGCTGTTTTTAATACTGGATTTTACATTATTGTAACCCGCCCTGGAGGAATGCGGGTGGTGTTGTGGGTTAAACCACAGAGCCCAGGACTTGCTAATCAGAAGGTCAGCAGTTCGAATCCCTACGACGGGGTGAGCTCCCGTTGCTCAGTCCCTGCTCCTGCCAACCTAGCAGTTCGAAAGCACATCAAAGTGCAAGTAGATAAATAGGTACTGCTCCGGCGGGAAGGTAAACGGCATTTCCGTGCGCTGCTCTGGTTCGCCAGAAGCGGCTTAGTCATGCTGGCCACATGACCCGGAAGCAGTACGCTGGCTCCCTCAGCCAATAAAGCGAGATGAGTGCCGCAACCCCAGAGTCGTCCACAACTGGACCTAATGGTCAGGGGTCCCTTTACCTTTAACCCACCCTGGCCCCTGCAAGTGAAGGTTGGGCAGTAGTAATGCAACCTTTCTCAAGGCTGCTGGAGTTGCACTGGGATACAGGCTAACCTACCCTGTGAACCAATTAGCCAAACACAGCACATCGGCCCTTTATCTAGGTATTTCATAGAGGTGATATGAATCAAATCTAAGTTTGAAACTGCATAATATGGACATTTGGGTAATGTTCAGAACTCAATCTAGGCTTAAACTTTACTGATTATTCAGTTAAGCTATTTCTGTCCCGTTCTCCTTTTAGAAAGTTCAGGGAAACTTACATAGAGGCCCTCTTTTACAGTGGCCTGCTGTCCAGGTATTCATTATAATTTATTAAGCTAATTCATTGCCTTATAAGAGCTGACTTAAGGTGATGAACCAAAAAAAAAGTGGTATGCTTTAATACAGGTATTGATTTGGTATTCACACACATAGCTGCAACAGGACTAGAAACTTAGTTATTCCCAGACAAATCACTGGCCACAATACCTACAGCAGTGCATGCTGCGTATAAGACACATCCATTTCCTTTCTCAAATGTCTTTTTAGCGTTTATTTTTTACATTACTAAAACGTGCCAATTCTTTACGAATGCATAGCCCCTAAATGCTTTTATAAAACCATCTTTGCAAACCCCCCCCCACTTTAATTGGGTCAAACGCTGGCATGTATGGAACTGGCGAGGCAAGAGTATCTCTCTCTCTCTCTTCCCCCTCCTTTTCCCTTTCCTTATCTTATTCCTCCCTGTCCTTTGCTGTCAGATATATCCCCAACAGCCTACAGTTAAATCCCTCATTTAATATACAGGTGAAGGAAGGAAAGGGGAAATCAATTCATTCCCTGAAACTTGCCAGGTTTTGGTGCCCTTCAAAATCCTGCAGGCACAATGCTTACCCTTCTTGGCAAAGGAAAGGGTTAACCCCATTTCTATCAGCCTCCAGAAACTAGTTTATATCCGACTGTCTGTTCCATAAGCAATGATGGCTTAAATCATCTGTTCCAGAGTAGTAGCAGTGGCAGGGCTGCAAATAAGTCACGATTGTGTGTAAGTGCATCGTGCGGCAGTGAGCACACAATTCAGCTTCCTCGGCATATCTGTTTTATGTCCTTTTTTTAAAATACTGGTTTCTAGTCCTTATTGTCGTTCAGGTATACCAGAAGTCAAATGTGTGTGGGCACAGCATGGCTGAAGCTGAGATGCCAGGAAAAACAACAAGAAGACACTAAATAAGTTTTCCAGGAATGAGGGGGTGGGTTGCCAGTTCCATGGCTGCTTCCTTCCCCCATGAATACCAGAAGCTGAATTAATTATGCAAAGTAAAAGAAGTTATGCAAATGTGTTTGATTTGCATAACGTGCGCCTTTTGCAGAATTTGGCTTTCCTCCGCACATAATAATAGTTATCTTGGCACATAAGGTCTTTTGTTCCAGTCTTGCGCAGAGTGTGAATGGCCCTGAGCAAGACTGGGGGACCAAGAGACAGGCATTTTCACCCTATGGATGTGATCTCAGCTTCTACAACATGAGGAGAGACTTGTGGTCCAGCAGCTAAAACAGCAATTGACTGGAACTCTAATCCATCTTAACACAGAAACCTTTTCTTTGTCCCGATACTTAAACAAACATCTGCAAGGACTCACTTTATGGAGTCAGGAAGGAGAAGGTTGACTAGGATGTGCCATCAGTACTGAAAGAAAGGAGATAGGCTCACATTGACTCTCTAACCTGGTCACAGTGCAGTTTGATCCTAAGCCCACAGAAAAGAAGTGCAAAGCTATCTTCTAAGAGAGAACCAACCCACAGGAAGAGAAGTTGGCATTTATGACAGTCCATGAAAGCTCATACTTACCATACTTGGCCTTTATCCCAGTCAGCCAGGGGTGATTTGCACTTGCCTTCTTGTGGGGAAGCTCCAGTCTCCCCAGACATCATGGCTATTCTGATGATCACTGTTGCCACCTAGAGGGAAGTTGGTGCTTGCCCTCTTCCGCCATTCTTTTCACCAGACTGGCAATGGAACCAAACAAAGGAGAGCCTCCGCCATTTCAGAGAGAAGTCCCACCCCTCCTCTTTCTGATCCTGCACCTTTGAGCCATTTGGGTCCCTGTAGCAGGCTTTGGCCCCACTGGAACTATAGAGAGTGGGAGCGCCCAAACACCCAAAGCTGCTTAGATACATCTATGGGACGAGTAGTTGGGGGAGTCCCTGTAACTTTGGGGGCTCCAATCCTGGGGGAGGACCAGTGGAGTTTTTGGGACCATGGGGCTAATTCCAAGAGCAGAGACTTTTGGTGCTACCAGCCACCCCATTATATCTTAAGTGGACTTATTAGACAGGAGTGGAGTGCTGCCACAGCTGGGATAGGTGTGGGCTGAGTCCTATCACAGTAAAAAGGAGAAGCTGAGGCCTTCCTACCATATCTTCACATACAAATATCACACGAGCACAATGATAAGATCGGAATGGTTTGTGACTACTCAGGAATGAGATACTGGGTTTGTAGTGGCTAGCTTCATCAGCAAGCACATCAATCTCATGTGCAGCACCAATGAAAATGAAATAATTATGTGACTGTTGTAATTAAGAAAGGTATTGAAAATACAGTAGCCAATATAATGCAAAATTCAGTTTATATGGGTATATTGTGCTGCTATATTTGGAAAGTATGTTCTGCTTGCCCCATCACAGAAGGTCCAAATTTTGCAAGAGCTGAGAAGTCCTGGTGTGTGATGGCCTGGGAATCGAATTCAGAGGCTGAACCTGAGGAATCCCAGCCTGCACAGGATTCCCCACCTCCAGAACCAGCTGAGCCGGGGCTGGGGCATGAGCCTGAAGGGTCCTCACCTGTGCTGGGTCCTCAGATGCAGGCACCAGCTGAGTCTGCTCTGGCTCCTGAGGTGATGGAGGACCCATTGCCTGCAGGTGCTCCACTCTCAGCCCCGTCAGGGGAGGAGGAGGTTGCCTCTGGGTCTGGTAACCCTCCAGCTTCTCCTGAGCTGCAGAGGCTCAGGGCAGAGAGGCGGAGGGAACTAAGTTCCCGCAGGAGGAGTGCTCACCTCCAGGCCAGGAGAGGCGAGTCACCTGTGGACCGGGGCCGCCTTATGCCTCGGGGCAGATAAAAGCCAGCCAGCCCCAGTGCCAAGTTGTGGGAGCAACATCATTGGTTGTCGGTTCCAGCCTGATCCCTGACCTGCTTCCCTGCCGGAGCTCCTGACCTCACCCGACGCCCTGCCCTGCACCCAGCTTTGACTTCTACGGACTGCCTTCCTATTGCACCCTCGACCTCGGACTGGACTTGGACCTCGCCTCTCAGCTAGCCCCCGGGACCAGCACATGGTGTTTGGAATGAGAAGTACATCTCCTACTGGATAGCAACTTCTTTACTCCATCCAAGAAACCAGAGTCGTCACTGAGAAGATGTAATGGCACAAACAATGGATCAGATGAATGATCTAGCTAGTCCAACATCCTGTTTCCCACAAGTGTCAACCTGAAGCCTCAGTGAAGTGAGACACAAAGACAAACAAGCCTCTCCCACTGTTGCTCTGCATCCACGGATATTCAGTAACGTAGTGTCTCTGAACAGGCAGGGTATGGCTGTGGGAATGTTCAGGGATACAGGAGAGGATATATTGTTTGATATACTTGTGTTAACAAGTTCTACAATTTAGCAGAGTAACATTCCCCTTTTTAAACTTGCACAGCAGATGTGTTTGCTCAGGCTTGCTAAAGCATCTAAAATAAGTTACCTGGTAATTTCCCCTTTAGTTCCTTATAAAAGAAATAGACATGACACAGTCTTCTATAAAATATAAAAAGAGTTTACTCGCACATTCTGTTCACAGATGGATCCCAGAAGGCAGACTTAAGTTACAAAAGTAATATACCTGGAAACTATCCCATAAGGAGACAGCTCCTTTGTCCTCTCTTGGCTGGAAGCCAAGAGAACATCTTAGACTAAGCAAATGTTGCTTCTTCGACAAATGTAGTCAGAGAGAGAGAGATGGTGGCCAGTCCTATGCTTTTGTTACCTGCACAGGTGAGGCCACGCCCACCTCTGGTCACATGTAAAGGAAGTATGTCCCAGCCTAGGAGGAAACAGGAAGTTCTGATTGGCTGATCCAGACATCCCCTTTTTATGTCCACTCTAGGGATGTTGTACTTGACTGCTCTGTTTCACATCCCACAATGGCCAGCCATCATGCCTATTGGCCATTGCTTGATTCATTTTCCATTAAGTTGGACACCCATTCAGCATCTGCCTAGCACAGCCCAAAATTCTGTTTCTCTCTACAACAGGGATAGTCAACATAGCGATCCCTGGATGTTGGTGGACTAAAACTCTCACCAGCCCTAGCCAGGGTGTCAGAGATTATGGGAGATGTAGTCCAACAGGGTCTGGTGGTCATCCACTGCTCTGCAATGTGACAATGTTTGGAAGGTGGGACAGAATATTGGGAATTGGCTTTTTTATAGGATTAATATTCCTCTTGCAGGAGCTTTATTCTGGCAAACTTGCATGTATCGTGTATCTTTTAAGACTTCCCAGAAGATACAAGTTTTCATACTGGGTGTTACTTATATTTGGTATACTGGATGGTGGAAGAGGAGAAACTTATTCCTAGATCAAAACATCAGCACTTTTTAATTACACTGTTATGTGGCAGAAAGACCTGTGAGATGACCTACAGAAAGAAGTCAGCAATTTTTAAAGTACGAACCAGCATTTTTTAAAAAATATTTTGCTTCCTTTCAGTCCGCTCTTCTCTTTTAAATGGATCAAGTTCCCTTTCTTTGGATCTTTAGCCTATGTCCATTAGTACCTCCCCAAAGACTATTTCATCAAACAAAGCCAAGCGCTTGGAGATGATTTTAAGTTTGTTGAAGAGTTATAGCCAGTGCTTTGTTTATGTATAGTGAACATTTACTGAGTTAGCACTCCCCAAAGGAAAATCGGAGGAGATACCAAGAAAAAAAATGTTGTAGATAATTGCTACTTGGTTTGATCTCCTGATATTTCAAGGTATTTTATACCATCTTAATGGTTTCACCTGAGAGTGTTGGGCTCAACTTATACTTTTAAACGATGGTCCCAAACAAACTGTAAATGAATGAGTTCTGATGTCTCTGCAGTAAGCCACTACAACGAAAATATCCAAGATGCTTTTCTTTGTGTGCTATATGGTGCTAAGAACCTTCCACAAATGAGAAAGTCTATGATTGTGTATTCTAACGATCCTTCTCTTTCCCACTAATTGATTTTGAAAATAGGGATTAAGTTGCACCTCCTAACTTTTCATAATGATTTCAGCAGGACCTAACGGCTAAGGGTGTGCAGTCAATCTGTGCTGGGGCTGAATAATGAGAGCAATAAGGGCGATTCAGTGTGATCTGATCTCTCTATAAGTTGATCTGTTGTGTCAACAAAGAGCAGTGAATCACGTCAGGGGGTGCCACAAAGCCTCATGTTACTCTGTTTTTCTGTTTTCTCCACTTTTCAGTAAAACTATATATCTATGTTTCTGTATGGTAGGTCCACAGGTCTGTATGGTAGGTCCACAGGCTATGCAAGAAGAGCTCTTACTGATTTCTTCTTGTTGTTCTGTTGTTAAAGCTTATTTGCTATGACTTTCTATATTGCATAACAAGTATTTTCTCTTGTTTAGCCCTGGACTTACCACAACATGGCCTCTTTGATTCTATAATTTCCATGCTCAGTGTTAACAAATGCAAATAGCATTGTGAGGACCACTCTTCCAACACTGTATATGGAGAATTAAGAAACAGGACAGAGAGACCCAGAAGCTGGCAATATGTTGGATAAGTGATGGTTCTGGGTCAACAAGCGAGGAGATGGAACTGAGACACTGAGTAACTTTGCCCAAGAGTGTGTGCTATGATGACATAAATTCCAGAGGAGGGACAATGCATGCTGGGGCCTATGACTCATAATTGACCCTTTTTGTGAAAAGGGACCTAACATTACACAATCTAATCCTGGATTGTGGCCTCCTAGCTCAGCAGCCAGGTGAGCTTTTTTTACATGCAGTCATCTGCAAGATATCTCCTTAAAAGATGAATATGGGAACTTCTGCTAACACTTCTAAGCCCATGTAATTATCATTTTTAATATGGAACCAGTAGCATAGTATACAAAAATCACTGAACATTTTGATAGAAATGAACATTGATTCAGTCAATGATTTTTAATTACTCTGAATTCTATAGACTCATTTCTGGATCATTGACAATAATGTAACATGAACTGAATTTCCAAAAGCTTCAGTTCTACGATGTTATTTTCTCCCAAATATCACATCGCTCACCCTGCTGTCCTTAAAAGAAAGAAAGAAACTTACCCAGTTATTGTTAAATTTAATATTTGGGTTTAATTCTCCAATATACCAACCACAGGACAGTAACCTTCTCTACATGTTGAGATTCGACTAAAAAAATATCCAAACAGCGATTGATGAATCTTCTATCCTTATGCCCTGGTGTCATGGATTTGTTGGATGCAGAGGAATGGTGGGAGGCACCAGCTGGGGAACCCCCAAGGGGGAAAAGGCTCAAAGGGTGGTGGTGGTGGTCAGAGGGAGAAGAGGGTGCAGACTTGGAAGAGGAGCTGTCAGAAGCTGAAGAGGTAACAGGGTTTAGTGAACAGGGAGAGTCTGTGGCAGAGAGAAGTCTGGAAGCAGAGGCAAAGGTGGAAGCAGGAGAAGAAGGAAGCCAAGAGGTAGAGATGAGTCAGGCTGGTGAAGAAGCCAGGAGGTCTCCCTCTCCTGCTGTGACAAGCTCCCCTCCCTTCTGGTCTCCCAGGACCAGAAGAGGTGTGAAGAGTGAGGAACAGAGACAGGCGTGTCAACATAGTCTCAGATTGCTTGGGAAGGACCTGGGGGAGGAGGAGATTTAGACAGCTGTGGGAAGGCCTTCACAACTGCCTCCCATGGGCAAAACCTACTGAGAAGAGTTGCTATGTTCATTAGGCCTGGCACTCCTGAGCAGACCTTCTTTCTTTTAATAAAGAATTAACCTCACATACTCTGTCTGATTTATTGCTGGCTGGCTCCCTGAGACCTGGGATTTCTGAGCAACTTCTTGCTTCAGGTCCTTCTCACCAAAGTGCCTAAGGTAAAGGTAAAGGTACCCCTGCCCGTACGGGCCAGTCTTGACAGACTCTGGGGTTGTGCGCCCATCTCACTCAAGAGGCCGGGGGCCAGCGCTGTCCGGAGACACTTCCGGTTCACGTGGCCAGCGTGACAAAGCTGCATCTGGCGAGCCAGCGCAGCACACGAAAACGCTGTTTACCTTCCCGCCAGTAAGCGGTCCCTATTTATCTACTTGCACCTGGGGGTACTTTCGAACTGCTAGGTTGGCAGGCGCTGGGACCGAGCAATGGGAGCGCACCCCGCCGCGGGGATTCGAACCGCCGACCTTTTGATCGGCAAGCCCTAGGTGCTGAGGCTTTTACCCACAGCGCCACCCGCATCCCTAGTGCCTACATGTCCTTAAACCAGGCTGGCCAATCCAGAGCCTTCATATTGCTCACTCCTATTACCTTCTGGTGTCTGAAGAGGGTTTGAGACCGGAGTTCACAGCAGCCGCAGTAGCTCATCAAGCTAAGTCCCAGTCTCAGACTGAGAGGATCCTGGCTCAAGCCTGAATTCGTTCTGGAGCAGCCTAAGATATTACACGAGGAGCCGTTGCAATAGGAAGGAGAGAAATGGAGGATCCCAATTAGGGTGGCAGGTGAAAAAAGATGTCAGGGCTGCAAAAGCTGTGCAAGTTGTATAGAAGAGCAGGTGTTGCTTGCATGACAAACCATACCTGCTGAAATTCCCTTCTCTATCCAGGACCCCCTATACTGTTTTTCCCCTGGCTATCCCCGGACACCCAGTTTGTGTGTGCCTTTGCCATACCAGTAGAATTCTTTGGAATGTCAAAATATTGTGTCTTAGCCATCAATCCTCTCTATATTTAGTTGCTGGTCTTCTCCCTTTCCTTATCTTCTCTTTTATCACTAAGTGCCAGCTGTAAGCATTTATCCATACGGAAGCCTACACACATGCTGTCTTGTCAAGATATAGGAACTAGCAAAAAGCACCAAATTATTTTCCCACAGAGGCAATTGTTACATCATTTCCCAAGCAGCCAATCACGTGTTTAAACCCCTTTGTTTAACACAAATCATTGCTTTTAGCTACTTATCAACTAGTTCCTCACTTCTGCAGACATTTTCCCAGTAATGTGTTTCATAACTTAGACCACTTATGAAAGTATCTATTTTCAACATCAGGGATAGTTAAAATGTGGCTCTCCAGATGTTAACCTTCCTTTTAGCATAATGTTAAGTGTTTATGTAGTACATTTTATAAAAAGCACTTCACTCTCATTAATACTAGCAAAAGTCCTCTAGAGTAAAAGGTAAAGGTACCCCTGCCCGTACGGGCCAGTATTGACAGACTCTAGGGTTGTGCGCCCATCTCACTCAAGAGGCCGGGGGCCAGCGCTGTCCGCAGACACTTCCGGGTCACGTGGCCAGCGTGACAAAGCTGCTCTGGCGAGCCAGAGCCGCACACGGAAACGCCGTTTACCTTCCCGCTAGTAAGCGGTCCCTATTTATCTACTTGCACCCGGAGGTGCTTTCGAACTGCTAGGTTGGCAGGCGCTGGGACCGAGCAACGGGAGCGCACCCCGCTGCGGGGATTCGAACCGCCGACCTTTCGATCGGCAAGCCCTAGGCGCTGAGGCTTTTACCCATAGCGCCACCCGCGTCCCAGCGCCACCCGCGTCCCTAGCGCCACCCGCGTCCCTAGCAAAAGTCCTCTAGAGTAGACCAGTATTATTATTATCTGCAACTGGCTTGGAGTGACACGTATTCCCAGGGCTGAGGCAAGATTTGAGATCCAGTTCACTGTAGTCCTGTTCCAACTTTTGTGAACTAGTGGAAGAAGATTTAAAGATTTCTAGAGTTACGGGATGACTCTAGGGTTGTCATTATAAAACGTTGGGCATTCAGCATACAACATTCTAAAGCATGTTAAGGATGCTAAGTAATCTTCAAAAGTCCAGCACAAGCTTCGAGAATGATTTTACTTGTCAGACCATAGATGAAGAACAAAAAAAAAAAAACCAGGTCAGACTAAAGGACTAGCTAAATCTAAGATGAGCAAAAGAAAGAATGTTGTCAACTGATGGGTCAAGTGCAAGAATTCTTGCAAGGAATATTGGACTATGTGGACCGGGATCCAGAAAAGGCACTTCTTTAAATTCTTGAGCAAGAGTGCATATTTAGCATAGATCAGATTGGCCTTAATTTTGAGAGCTCACATTGGTTTAAACTCTTCTTACTGTGAAACTTTAATGGGTGAGCTAAGAGTTTGTTTGGACAATGGCTGAGAGGGAGGGTATATCAGAAGGAAAATGATTTTGATTTTTTTCTATTAGTAACTTTGTATTAATGTAACATTTTTATACGTAACTATGCATTTTTGTAATATTTTGTTTAAGTCGTCTGTTGTGGCTTCAGTTTTTTCTACACTACTTAGAGATATTTTTAATATAATTGCAGAAATTAAATCATCATAATCATTGGTGGTCCACAGAGATGCTAATATTTCTTTAGAAAAGCTGGATAAATCATTTCAAATTACCTTAAATAAATCAAGTTCATCAGAAGTGTGGAAACCTTTGTGGTAGGATTATTTTTCAATGAAATCATTTAAATATCTATGCTGGGGTATCCCAGTAGTCAGGGTTACCTCTACTGAGTGATCTCTACTGAGTGGAGAAGAGAAAATTGAATGGGAATATGGGCGTGTGACACCAGGTTTCCTACTCCCAGTAATGGCCTGGTTGTGTGCAATGCATGGACATTGCAACCGTGAATCATGAATGCACTAAGGTTGTGGTTCCTTCACATGGTAATGCTATAGCCAAACAGGGAAGAATAATTCCCCCTCTATCTAGGCTGACAGATATACCTTTTTAGTGTTAGTAGGACAATCATTCATACTAATTGCTAATTGCAATTAAAACAAGAGCTTGAAATTCTCTGATGTGCGCATAACCTGGGATTTTGAATTAGTTCAGGGGGGCTCGGGGATTTGTAATATACTGTGAGCTCATTCTGTTCCTGGAAAAAATCTGTTTGTTCATTGTCAGGTGTAGTCTGATTTCTTTTTTTAAAAAATAATAATAAATAATAATAAAAATGAACACTGTGCAAACATAGGCTGACTCCTTTCTAATCTGTCAGCACATTCTTTACATCTGTGCATAAACATTATTATTGCAAACTCAGTGTGTTACTGACTGCAAAAATGATCAGTGTCCTCAAAAATGTACTCAGCAGCCTCCAGTAGAAGGAGACTTCGGTACATTAAGATAAAAACAAGCAAACATGAATGTGTTTCTTGGGGGAGGGGAGGTAGCCATTTTGTAGGAAATTGGCCAGTATTTTTCTTTGGCATCGCATGTACGTGCAGGGTAAATCTTTTGATTCAAGGACAACAATATTGCCTTCCTTGGTCCCCGATAACAATTTCCATTATATTCATATACAATATTAAATGTCGATGAAAAGACAGAGTCAAGTCTAGTGAGAGACCAGAGAGTGGCACACATTCAGAGATTCTTCAAGATCGTTTGTTAGATTTGTGTGTTGGGAGAAAAACAGTGTGCTCTTTTTCATGTTTATAGGAGGGGTAGAATCTAAGGAGAGCAGCTCCCCTTGATTCTGAAGCAATGGGGTTTTCCCCCCTTCTCCTCTTTAAAAGCCTTTGGGTTTTGCTTCATCTTGTTCCACTCCAACCCCTGTAACTTTTTCTGCCGAGCTTTGAAGCAGAGTTATTATTTTTATTATTTAATTGCTTTCTAAAGTTAACCGAGGCTATTCAGTGTCTCGTTTTGTTATAAGTACTGCCGAGCCACAAAACATTTGGTAAGTGAACCTTTTGGGTTAAAATGTGGATTTGGAATTGCAGAAACGTTTCGATTTTTTGGGTTCCTTTCCCCTTCCTGTCAGTATTCCTGTATACCTAATGAGGTGACAGAAAGAATTAAAAATGACAGATTGTTTTGGCTGCAATGGAGCCATCGGAGATATATTTCCCTGTAATACAGCTCAATAAGCTCAGCTTGTGTGAAGTCCTCTGTGTATGATTCATTGCTGCAGCAAGGGTACTCGTGGCGTTTTTTAACGAGAGATGGTCATGAGCTGGGCAGCAGGGAGATGGAATTGCTGTCAGAAGACAATGGTGACAACTGTCTGCCAGCACTGCTACATGAATTCACCGAGGTTGGCTAGACTACAAAGTAATAGACTATTACTCTGTAACACACCTAATTAGGAGCTGCACAGACTGGCTGATGCCTAGCCAATCACCTCAGGGAAGGAGAAGGGGGGGGCTGCGAATACGCTGCTCCAAATTTGTAATGTCTGCAGAACTGTGCTTGCCCCGTCTTCAGGCCAGTCCCCAAAGCCTTGGAGTTAACTCAGGGAGATTAGAATCAGGATTTTGGTCCGCAGTAATAAACCTCTTAACACCCATGCACCATTACTCTGCCAAGTGTCTGGCGGAACAATAAAACATATCAAAAGGGATTCTTCAAGACAGAATGGTTAAGTACAGGTGTTAGACTGATAGCCGGCGTAATTAAGAAAAAAGATCTGTCATTTCACAACCAGCGTGGAATAAATTCCAGATATCTCTCCATAATCTTTCAAAGTACCTTTATCTCTAGAGTCAGCCAGGGTGACCATGGAACACCCTGAACCCAATTATGTGGCTCTCTGATTAACATATCTTTATTTCTCAAGGCACAGGGCTAGAGCGTGTGCTTTTTCTTTCCTTTTCGGAAAGTTTGAACTGCAGTCATTTCGAATATCAAGTACTAGTCATGCTTCTAACCAGCTCCCAGGGCTCGGCAATATAAGCGCTTCAGTGTGATTCCTCTGGAGAAGTGGAATGCATGGCTGGAGAATTCAAAACAAATTTGTCCTATAGAAGCAACCTGTGCTGTTGAGGGCTTTCAGGTGTGTGAAGCTCGCTGAAGTTTTATTGTTAATCCAAGCCAGAGAAAACATCTGTACGAGGTTGTTGTTGTTGTTGTTTAGTCATTTAGTCGTGTCCGACTCTTCGTGACCCCCTGGACCAGAGCACGCCAGGCACTCCTGTCTTCCACTGCTTCCCGCAGTTTGGTCAAACTCATGCTGGTAGCTTCGAGAACACTGTCCAACCATCTCGTCCTCTGTCGTCCCCTTCTCCTTGTGCCCTCCATCTTTCCCAACATCAGGGTCTTGTCCAGGGAGTCTTCTCTTCTCATGAGGTGGCCAAAGTATTGGAGCCTCAGCTTCAGGATCTGTCCTTCCAGTGAGCACTCGGGGCTGATTTCCTTAAGAATGGAGAGGTTTGATCTTCTTGCAGTCCATGGGACTCTCAAGAGTCTCCTCCAGCACCAGAATTCAAAAGCATCTGTGCGAGGTACAGCAGACAAAAACCAGGGCGGGGGGGGGGGGAGACCTACTTTCCCTAAAAACATTGGCCTCAACAAATAACCCCCCAAAATTTATCTTACCACACACTAAAAATAACCCCCAAAAGTTTATCTTATCACACACTAAAAATTGCCTGTCATCCAATCGGTGTGCCACGCCTCAGCATGCTGGCTGATGTAAGTCTTCCTCGCCCCAAACTCGTCCTTTTTTTCAGCTTCCATTCCCCCATTTCCCACCCTACTGCAGGCACTCAGTATTTTGCTGCTTGTTTTGGGTCTGAGTAGGAACCATTTCCCCCTCTTACACCTTTACTTCTTTGCACCTGGCTGGCGAAGTTTCTCATCTATTCTGCACACTGTTGCTGGAGGGTATTGGGATAATTTGCAGATTTGCAGAGCAGATTAGGGCCCTATCGCAAGCAAGCCCTCCCTGCTACCTGCCTTATCAAGGGGGAGCAGAGAGGGTCATGCTAGACGGTGTGGCTGGTATGGATGGAATTAAGATTGAGCCCAGTTGCTGCAGACATCAGTTTCCTTTCCTAGTTGCATCCGTGAGCTTCTAGTGCTGAAACTGCCTTATGATGAATTTCACTGCATGGCTAAGTACGTTGGGTAATCACTAAATGGGCAGGTTACTCAAGATAGCTAATGAACCCACGCAAAATATCAAGAGCAGAATCCAGCCATGGTTAAGCATTTTAAAGTCCCATTGATTTCAGTGGGAGAGAGATTTGAACATGTACTTAACTTTCCCGTTAAAATCAATGGGACTGACAAGTCCTTCCCTTTGGCTGGACATCACCCTGCCTTTATTTGTTTTATTACTGCAAGGAGAGAAGAGAGGGAAGTTTGGTGGATCTGAGAAGTGGATTGTTGTGTGGAGGAGGACATAATTAGATTTTGTCTGGTTGTACATTTCCGGCAAGGGAAGTAGAGCCGGTGCTTAAATTGTAAAGAGAGAGGTGCTGGGGCTTTAATCTGTGTGGCAAGTATGCAGTAAGTCCCATTCCTGGATATTTCTTTATTAAATTTATATCCTGCCCTTTCTTTCCAAATGAGCTTGGGGCAATAAACACACATCACATCTCTGATAAAACAGATTTATTTATTGAAGATAAACTAAAAACAATTGAAAGCAACGAAAACATTTAAATGCAAATAAACAAATTTTAAAACAGATGTAGCCAAATCATGCAACCGGATGGGCTCACTGAAACAAAAGTAAAGGCACGGATGCAACCAGAAATGCATAAAGGGAGGCTCCAATTGCCCAGCGATGGGTGAAAAGCATTATGTTCATAGATGTGCACAGAGATGCCGCCTTTACTATTACTTAATTACAGTTTCTGTTTAAGAATTCTAGCGCATTGACTGATTTTAAGCCAGGGGTCGGCAACCTAAGGCCCATGGGCCACAAGCAGCCCATGGGGGTCATTTAACCAGCCTATGGACCCCTGCAGAGCAGAGCAGGAACCGCCTTCCGCAACGCTGGAAATGCAGCCAATGGGAAGCTGCGCACACCTCTTCCATGCCAGAAGAAGCGCTGGAAATAGTGTTTGCGCATGCGTGCAAGCACACACACACTCTGGCCCATCGCGGCGTCTGAGGGACCATGAACCGGCCCAAGCCACAAAAACTTTGCCGACCCCTGTCTTAGGCTAATCGTTTATTGCTGAGCCTCAGCTCTAAATGCAATATAGTTCATATATCTGTGATATTTTCCTTGCCTCTCAATGCCCGTTTCTGGGAATCACAAGTGGGCAGAGCACTGTGGCAACCAGCTTCCGCTTGTAGGTATCTCAAAGGTTGGCCACTGTGAGAACAGGATGCTGGACTAGACAGACCATTGGCCTGGTCCAGCAGAGACTCTTGTTACGTTCTTATGTCATTTGTACCCAGAGGGATCTGCCTGCATGCATTTTATTTCTTCCTTTCAACGTTTAGCGCCTTTGAGTCTGGACTGGGTTGTCTCCACCATTGACCAGCAAGCCATGCTGCTAGACTCAGTCCCTAATCCCACCTACTTATACAAGGAGTGGAGTGTCTTTTCTTGTCATCTGTTAAAAGTTGGCCAGTGTGAGCTCCTGATCCCATTATCTCTCGGGTTGCCGACACTTTGTGACCGAAATGCTCTTGCAATTGATTTTTGTCCGCAGAGGAAAACCTGGCTTTTTCAGGAAGCTTCTCCTCTGCAGGCTCTTAGTACAAAGGATGCATAACAAATTCAGCTGCTTGGTTATCTGCTGTTTTATTGGAGAGTTGTTAGGGGGTTGGGTTTTTGTTTCTTTTTCTTTTATTTACTCCAGGAGCCACGTGATTGGTAGAGAATGTAGCATTTAAATATTCAAATAAGAACTACACAGAGCTGCTGACATCACCTAACGGTGCATTTCACACCAATGGATGCACACATTTTCAAACATGAGGCAAACATGTACCGTATTTTTCACTCTATAAGATGCACCAGACCACAAGTTTTTGGAGGAAGAAAACAAGAAAAAAAAAATTCTGAATCTCAGAAGCCAGAACAGCAAGAGGGATCGCTGCGCAGTGAAAGCAGCAATCCCTCTTGCTGTTCTGGCTTCTGGGATAGCTGTGCAGCCTGCATTCGCTCCATAAGACGCACACACATTTCCCCTTACTTTTTAGGAGTGAAAAAGTGAGTCTTATACAGTGGTGCCTCGCAAGACGAAAATAATCCGTTCCGCGAGTCTCTTCGTCTAGCGGTTTTTTCGTCTTGCGAAGCAACCCTATTAGCGGCTTAGCGGATTAGCGCTATTAGCGGTTTAGCGGCTTAGCGGCTATTAAAGGCTTAGCGGCTTAGCGGCTAAAAGGCTATTAGTGGCTTAGCGGCTATTAAAGGCTTAGCGGCTAAAAGGCTATTAGCGGCTTAGCGGCTTAGAAAAAGGGGGGGAGCAAAAAAAATCACAAGACTCGCAAGACGTTTCCGTCTTGCGAAGCAAGCCCATAGGGAAAATCGTCTTGCGAAGCGCATCGAAAAACGGAAACCCTTTCGTCTAGCGGGTTTTTCGTCTTGCGAGGCATTCGTCTTGCGGGGCACCACTGTAGAGCAAAAAATATGGTATGTCTTATTTGAATTTGTTAGCTGCTTTTCTACTTAACCGTTAAGTCTCAAAGTACGCAAAGTGAGTTCTGGGTTTCTGCCAACCGATATGATAATGGGAAAACCCAACAATGCTCCAGAATGGACTTTTGTCTAAATGGAGGTGATGTTTATGCATTCCCTTTGTGTTCACTACAGCTTCAACTGTGCAGCTTTTGCTGTTGATATGCGTACACCATTGATTTGCTGACTAGTCTTTTTATCTGATCATTATAGACTGCAGCTTTTCGTCTATAATCTTTACACCGCCCGCTACTGTAGCAAGTGGGAAAAAGGTGGGATGCAGAATAATTAACAGGTTCCCCATATTGATATTTCCTGCCTAGCAAAAGGTAAGGTGTACCATTTGACAAGTGGGAGCCGTATTTTTTAGAGAAAAGTGTAAATAGGAGATGAATATACAATATTTAGTTCCTTAATATAAATTACTCGAGAAGAAATAGTATGTTGCCTTGGGGAAATCAGCAGCTTCTTCAATTGGATTGCTTCTGTCACCGCGTGGACGCCGTCTTGTTTGATGTCCTCCCACCATTCGTCTTGTATGGAGTCTTTTATCTAAATCCAAAGCAATGCAGTCATCACCAGGGCAATTCAATAATGGCTCCACAGGAGCTGTCATCCACAGTTTGCTATTCATCTTGTAAAGCCTTTTGAGTTTTCAAAGTGCCAACTAAGGTTGGTATTTCAATCACTTAAGGCTCTTTTGTATGTTCAAAACAGGTCTAAATTGAGGATGAACAGATATTACTGAAATATTCAAACTCATTGTGCTTTGGAGGTACCAGAGGCTAGTGTGGAAATGTCAAGAGGTAATTGGGCAGCCTGACCTTCCTTCAGTCTCGACAGCTTGACCAGCAGAACTTGAATCAACTTGGGCTCTAGTCCGTGGTACAGGACGCACCACATTGCAACCTGGGAATCCCATAAGTGCCTAGAGAAAGTGCAACGATGAAAGCAACAATAACTATGGGTAGAGCATGGAGGTGACAATCAATAAGATGTCACTCTCTCCCCACCCACAACCCCTTAGTTATTTGAAATTTTAAGGCACATGCAAGCTTTCTGCAGCACAATGGTATGATAACACGTATGGTCACGGAAATTCTAGCTGCATTTCTCTGTTCCGGGGGGGGGGGGGAAGATTGAAGTGGCTTGTCGCATCTTAATGACTGGTGCATTTGTGATGGCAAAAGTCTATCATGCCGGTTGCATAAAGTGGGAAATGAATATGACAGATGTCTCTCACACAAGAGAGAGAGAGAGAGAGAGAGAGAGAGAGAGAGAGAGAGAGAGAGACTGTTTTGAATCAAATGCGGTAAAAATCTTCTAGGTTTAGATGGGTTCAGGCATATTCAGTTACATAAGGCCACATGCGAAAACATTATTGTTTGCTGTGACTTTGCTAAAATAGGTTGCATCTCATCCCAAGATACTGTGTCAGTTCTATCAATGGACTCATGCTGAGAACCACCCTTCCATAGATATAAATACACTCCATATTCACATCTACAAGAAAATGAAGCTGCTACCAATCAGCGCCCCAAGACCGAATCTGTTTCCAGTATTGGAGATGGTGATGAGTCCTCACCAATGGGATGGAGGCCAGTCCCTATGGTTTCTCCTCCTCCAGTTTCACAGCCGTCCCTCCTTCCTGGTCTAACCCCTCCCCCATTGCTAGGGAATCTCTCTGCTCCATGGATGGGGCATGAACAGGGAACCAACAGGATGTCTTCCTCTTTCTTGGTCTCCACAAGCACTGGAGTTGGGGGCCCGTTCTCCCTGTCGGGCCACTTCCCACTCTCTGTGCTCTGTTCCTCCTCTTTCTCATGTGACGGCAGCTGTCACTCAGCCCAAGGCTCAGTGGTTTAGATCACAGTGCCACCAACGTCCCCCAGATTATCTTAGGCGTATTGAAAATTATTAAATTTGTTGCAGCTGTATTTTACTCAGAGGGAGATACTTTTTGTGGTCAGCCTTGGGTATGAGGCAACTTATCATTTGCTATTCTGTCAATATTACCCTATTACCTCAGAATCCCATGTTAATGTTTGAGATTAAAGTTGGGTCTCCGGTTTAGAAAGGTGAACCACCGCTTTAGCATGTGGCAGTATTATCGGGAAGCTCAAGTATATTCCTAACAAATTCATCCCCAATAAACATTTATAAATAAATATATCTCCCACTGTTTTGTTCTTTTGTTGCTTGTGACACTTTTCTTAGTCTAATTAAGAACAATGAAAATGTAATACAAAGAAGATGTATTTCCTTTTCATAAACACAGAAAGAAAGGAAGACATTTACAGCCTTTTAAAATACAAGAGAGAGCGCGCTAAACATTAAAATGTAAGATACACATATAAAATTATTCAGGCTGAGTCGTATAAAACGGAATCTAAATTGAGCATATTTCAGTAGCATTGGGAAACCTCACCCCACAGCTAATAATATAGTTGCAACAGAGTTTTATACACAAAGGAGCATTCTGTGGCCTACTTTATTAAATACCTTGGAGGACTTTGTATGTATCCGTACATCTGAACAATGCAATTTATTAAGACGTCTTTCTCTTCTTTCTCTTCTGATGCCTGAATGAATTTTAGTTCTCTTTGTATCAAAAATAGTTATAAATAATGCAAATAGTATAAATACATCTTATTCAAAACGCCAGGCCTTCATATCACTCACCAGAAAAGAAAAGACGCAATCATTGATTTTTCCATTGTGATTAGTTATATCTGTTTCTCTTACTTTCCCCTTTCTCCTGATGAATAAGGCAATTTCATTGACTGCTATTATTTGCTGACTTGTAGACATTTTTAAAAGTGTGGAAGAGAACATAAGAAATCATCCAGGATACATCTATTGGCCATTTCAGCTGGAACATTTAATGTTTTCCTATTTCCTACACCTCTGGTAGCTGAGACTTTCCCCCCTTTAGTTAAAATGAGAGGCACATTACACACTTGTACCCCCAAAATGTTTACTTTTACAGAGTGTAAGAGTATAAGAATGACTCACTCCAGAGGAGCCCATTCCATTGATAACTTCACGGGATGCTATTTGAGGCATGCTTTGTGGCTGGGAGGAACCAGAGAAGTAACTCCTGGAGAAACACAAAATGTAGCTTACTCTGTGTGCAAATATCTGATGTTATCTTTGTCCCCTCCAACTACAAAGAAACTTCACAAACATGGCTAACCCAAGACACACTGTTCTCCATATGCCCCTGCCCCAATGAGGGCCACCAAAACATCTTGTTTTAACACAACAATTCCTGTCAATCACTCCACCCCTACTGCTACATATCTATGACCTTCTGTATGTTGTTGCACTACAACTCCTGTCATCCCAGAACATTGGCTATGCTTGCAGGGGCTGATGGGAGTTCTGGTTCAGCAAAATATTGGGAGGGCCAACTGTTCTCCACACCTGACAACAGAGCAAAGAAGAAGAAGAAAAAGAGAGAATTGTATCAAGGCTCAACTCTGCCAAAGATCCGTTCTTCTGGTTGTGTTGTCAGCAAAACCTCGGTGGAGCTAGTCCAACGTTTCAGTTGCACAGTGCTGTCCAATATATATTGATGCTAGTTTAGTGTGGTGTTATAAGCTACAGTCTTGTCACTCTAGGGAACATCCACCCTGAAAATTACCAAAATGCTCCTCCCATATTTACTTCCCACAAAGGTGTGGGTGTGCACATGATGGATGTATTCAAATGTGATGGCCAGATCCACAAAGCAGTTTAAAGCAGGCTTCCTCAACCTCGGCCCTCCAGATGTTTTGCGACTACAATTCCCAGCATTTCTGATCACTGGTCCTGCTAGCTAGGGATCATGGGAGTTGTAGGCCAAAAACATCTGGAGGGCTGAGGTTGAGGAAGCCTGATTTAAAGGAAAACCAAGGAAGAAGTAAAGGTAAAGGGACCCCTGACCATTAGGTCCAGTCGTGACCGACTCTGGGGTTGTGGCGCTCATCTCGCTTTATTGGTCGAGGGAGCCGGCATACAGCTTCCGAGTCATGTGGCCAGCATGACTAAGCCGCTTCTGGTGAACCAGGGCAGCACACGGAAACACCGTTTACCTTCCCGCCAGAGCGGCACCTATTTATCTACTTGCATTTTGATGTGCTTTCGAACTGCTAGGTTGGCAGGAGCAGGGACCGAGCAACAGGAGCTCACCCCATCACGGGGATTTGAACCGCTGACCTTCTGATCGGCAAGTCCTAGGCTCTGTGGTTTAACCCACAGCACCATCCACATCCCACAAGGAAGAAGTACTAGCACTTAAATTAATTTTGACTCCTTGAGATCCATTGGACTAATCAACTTAGAATTAGGTACACGTGCATTAAGCATTAAGCGGCTTAGTCTTCTTTTATATAATGAATCACATTATATTCATGAATTAAAGACCTAGGGTAGTAAGATTTTGGAATCTATGAGACTGAGTAGGCATGTCTACTCAGAAGCAAGTCCCACTGAGTTTAATGGGACTTACTGTCAGGTACATGTGTAAAGGATTTCCACCTCAAAGAACAAAGAACCAAAATGCAAGGGTATAGAGAAGTCTTAAATTCTGTAGGTTATAATTCAGAAGGTTGCATGGGGATAGGGTTGAACCGCGCTTAAATTTAACAGATGCCAAAATATGGACACAGATGACTGAGTTGCCTTGATAACATAAATGTCTAATGAACTTGGGGGGGAAGCAATTCATTCCCAACTTATGAAGTGCTAATGCAGTCAAGGGCTATGCCATTAAAAGTAAATGGAACAGATTTAATTTCCATGGAATTATTGTTAAAGGCAATCTGATCTGTTCTTAAATGATACTTCTATTAGAAAAGACATAAATAACACCCATTTGTCACTGCAGATGAACGATGGGTTAAAAACGAAAGAAGGAATGGAAGGTAGGAGTTCTTGAAGAGTGAAATATGCACCACTGAAGAAAATGCTAATTAGGATCTGGAATAAATTATATTGCATCCCAAACCACATGGGTAAATTGGTTTGAGAGATAATAGAAACTGTTGGAACTGCACTGGAAGTATGAGACGATTAGAAACATCTGTTGTAGGAGTGCAAGGCAGTTTAAATATTGTGTTGAAAAATATCAATACTGAATGGAACAATCAAAGGTGAACTAGAGGTCAGATTCTGAGACTCAGGATCATGACACAAAACATGAGAGAGCAAAGCAAATGGTAATATAGTGTTGCCCTGGAATAAGACTTGATTTCTGCACCAAGCAAAATGGCTTGCCTAAAACTGAAGGAAGTGGGAGTTTTGCCATTTAGGAATGTGCAAAACATAGCTAAGAAATTATGCCGCTATTATGTAAAGTGCTTGTTTCTCCCTTGATGTGTTTTGTCTGAGCAGGAACTCCTAACATGACTTCAGAATTGGTGGCCATCTTCTGCAGAACTTCCCAGAGAAAGTCCATTTGCCTTAATAGAATTCTTTACTTCCCTCAAAATTATTCACCCTTGTCACAGAAATCCACCTTGAAACTCACAAGATGTGGTTTAGTCATGCTGGCCCCATGACCTGGAAAGCTGTCTGAGGACAAACGCCAGCTCCATCAGCCTGATAGCAGAGATGAGAGCTGCACCCCATAGTCAAATTCAACTGGACTTAACCATCCAGGGGTCCTTTACTTTACCTTTACCCTGTACCCCTCTGGACCACATCTCACACTGTTTGGGAAGGTCCTCAAACCTTCTGGAGCAGGGAGATGGGAACTGGCAAAATAGCATTTCTCCTTGATGCAGTAGAGCATCTCATAGGCCGAGTTCCACAGAAGGAGAATCTGGATGCAACCCCTTGTATTTTATTGCATATGGAATTTCAGCTCTTGGAAAGGTGGCCTAAGACTTTTGTTGTTGTTTCTTTTTTTTAACATTTAGTAGAATCAATTAACATTTTTCTTAGGTTGTACCACTTTTGATCCAAGTGGAGAATCTCATTTTTTTTAAATGTTCCTACATGAAAAAAATCATTCTTGTACATGAAGGGGGTGGGATTAATAGTATTTTGGCAAGTAGAGTAGACAGAACCTTCCACTCTGAAGAAGAAGAAGAAGAGTTTGGATTTGATATCCCGCCTTTCACTCCCTTTAAGGAGTCTCAAAGCTCTGTGAGGTGAGTGGGGCTGAGAGACTTCAGAGAAGTGTGACTGGCCCAAGGTCACCCAGCAGCTGCATGTGGAGGAGCGGAGAATCGAACCCGGTTCCCCAGATTACAAGACTACCGCTCTTAACCACTACACCACACTGGCTCTCTGGCATGCTACCGGTAATTTTATGGGTGCAGGGAGCTTTGGAGAGGAACGCTCCAACATTAAAGCCCTTTATATTAGCAGCCTGAAGTGGTAAAGTCAAGGCAAAGTGTGTTTATTGTGGATTGGTGAATCTGTCAATTTCAGTTCCTCATTTTCCCCATTCTTCCCATTTCCAGTTCTGCACATTTTCACATCAGTTTACAAATTACAAATCATGACAATTTGTTGGCATTTTAGTACAATTTCCCCAGATATCCACATTCCCCTATAGAATTTTGCCAAACATCCACACTTTTGCAAGCAATTTCCCTGAATACAATGATACAATGCATCTTTTAATGTTATTTTCATGAACATATGTTTCTTTATGCACACATTTGCATTTTTGTACACATTGCTTGGCTGGAAAATAGCATTGCAAAATTCAGAAACATAGGAATCTTGAAGCATGACTCTGTTTTGGTTCATATGTTGTTTCATGAAGTTTGAATTAGGGAGGTTCACCTTTCAATGCAAATTAAATAAAATTTCTCCACCACTAATTTACTTGCATGTTCCCATGTGGGCTGATGAGGACAAACTGAATAATACAGTTATTTCTCAAAAGCATTATCACCACTGTTTTCCAATATAATAAAATAGGTAGAATTCCTCAACACAATGAAGAGTGAAAATGAGAAGACTGTAATGACCAGTCTGTGGATTTTCTTGTTCTTCCGTGCACTGTTATCTTTGAATTATGAGTTTGGAATCCTGACTTCAACCAGGTTGTTTTGCACAAGAGTAAGTTCTTCTGAATATGGTCTATGGTTTTCAAGGTCTAGGGAGCACTTTCTATAATAATAAATCTTACAGACTTTTCTAAGAGCAGTAAAACTGCACAAGAGAAGGGGGCTAGAACTTCTACAAGGGAGAGGTCAACCATAATAGTGGCCTTGGGACCAGACGCAATGTTCCATATACTTCATCAGCACACCAAGAAAATAAAAGGAGCATGGATCAGGCTTGGGTTCAGTAGCAATCACCTCCCTTAACAATCATGCATTAGCTGATGAAAATCCAAATGACTTATTTCACCATATGGATACATCCTACCTACACCATATGTAGGATGTATGAATTTCGCCATATGTACACATCCTACACAAACTAAACGGCCTTGGTCCAGTATACCTAAAGGAGTGTCTCCACCCTCATCGTTCTGCCCAAACACTGAGGTCCAGCGCCAAGGGCCTTCTGGCAGTTCCCTCATTTACAGGCAGAGGGCCTTCTCGGTAGTGGCACCCACCCTGTGGAATGACCTCCCACCAGATGTCAAAGAGAAAAACAACTACCAGACTTTTAGAATACATCTGAAGGCAGCCCTGTTTAGGGACGTTTTAATGTTTGACGGACTATTGTATTTTAATATTTTGTTGGCAGCCACCCAGAGTGGCTGGGGAAACCCAGCCAGATGGGTGGGGTATAAATAATAATAATAATAATAATAATAATAATAATAATAATAATAATGCCTTGCACAGCCCCTTTGGCCCCAAGGAGTCAGTATCAGCCACTTTAGGAACCCCTCCACTAAAGGGCTATCAAATGCTGAGTGGCGTTGGTATTGTTGGTACCAGAACATCTTTTGCTTTTTCATAGGTTTTGACTATCACATTAATTTCCTATCAGCAGCAAAAGAGGCTAACTGTTTGATTTAGTATTAGGGACACAAGAGTTAAGGCTCAGCTGTACATTTGCTTCACACTTGAGGCTCACAATGTTCCTTGCATTTGGGGCCGGAAATGCAACCCACCCCTGCAAGCAATAATTTGACTGCTCGTTCATTTTTGCTCCTATATTTAGCATGCAGCATATGAGAGATCTGATGTTACCTGTGGTGGTGCTCATAGGGTGGCCATATGTCCTACTTTATGTTGGTTAGTCCTCGGTTTGAAGGTTTGTCGGAGGACAGTCCTCTGTTTGAAGGTGTTGTCTATTTGAAGAGCTGTCCAGGCCAAATCCTGCTGAAAGATGAAGTGTCCTAAGAAGGGACCCAGCCACGAAATTAAAAGACGCCTGCTTCTTGGGAGAAAAGCAATGACAAACCTAGACAGCATCTTAAAAAGCAGAGACATCACCTTGCCAACAAAGGTCCATACAGTTAAAGCTATGGTTTTCCCAGTAGTGATGTATGGAAGTGAGAGCTGGACCATCAAGAAGGCTGATCGCCGAAGAATGGATGCTTTTGAATTATGGTGCTGGAGGAGACTCTTGAAAGTCCCATGGACTGCAAGAAGATCAAACTTCTCCATTCTTAAGGAAATCAGCCCTGAGTGCTCACTGGAAGGACAGATCCTGAAGCTGAGGCTCCAATACTTTGGTCACCTCATGAGAAGAGAAGACTCCCTAGAAAAGACCCGGATGTTGGGAAAGATGGAGGGCACAAGGAGAAGGGGAGGACAGAGGATGAGATGGTTGGACAGTGTTCTTGAAGCTACCAGCATGAGTTTGACCAAACTGCGGGAGGCAGTGGAAGACAGGAGTGCCTGGCGTGCTCTGGTCCATGGGGTCACGAAGAGTCGGACATGACTAAACGACTAAACAACCACTACAACAAGAAGGGAGAGTGGGGATCTAGAAGTTGCCTATCAGCAGCTGTGATGAATGTACTGTTGATGTGTGCCTCGGGGGGTGAAGTCAAGCCTGTGAAGGGTGTATGGAGGTACTGGGCTCCCAGACAACAAGACACCCCTGCTTCCCAGCCTCACTGATGTGGTCCAAAGGAAAGCAGAGCAATATGTTCGACACCAGCTTGGCTTCAGGAGATGCCAGAAAGAGGTATGCAAGACACCATTTGTGTAGCATTTACTCCTTAGCCTTTTCTTCTCCCAGAGATATTCCTCAAGGCAGCAGAGGTTGGGGATTAGAGTTTTCCTTCTCCTAGATAGATTACCTCCTGGGACGTGGGTGGCGCTGTGGGTTAAACCACAGAGCCTAGGACTTGCTGATCAGAAGGTCGGTGGTTCAAATCCCTGCAACGGGGTGAGCTCCTGTTGCTCGGTCCCTGCTCCTGCCAACCTAGCAGTTCGAAAGCACATCAAAGTGCAAGGAGATAAATAGGTACTACTCCGGCGGAAAGGTAAACGGTGTTTCCGTGCGCTGCTCTGGTTCGCCAGAAGCGGCTTAGTCATGCTGGCCACATGACCCGGAAGCTGTACGCCGGCTCCCTCGGCCAATAAAGCAAGATGGGCGCCGCAACCCTAGAGTCGGCCACGACTGGACTTAATGGTCAGAGGTCCCTTTACCTTTACCTTTTAGATAGGCTACCTACCCAGGTAGCAAGTGCCATCTGCCCCTCACCTCCCTCTACAGCACATGCAGAAACCGCCTTTTTGACCATTGGACCTCATCCAAAGCCTGCTTTTACATGTGGGGGAAGTCCATGACTCACAATGGTTTGAGACCAATTAGCTACCCTCACCTCATTTAGCCAACCAGTTGAACCCATCTCCCGGGTTGTGGCTGTTGTCACATGCTAACAGCTTCTAGGAGCCACAGATGAAAACTGAGTGCAGGCTGGGGAACGTAGGTGGGCAAACTACACCAGAAGGAGCATGATGTGCCCCCTACCAGAGGTATTACCCCTCCCCACGTACCCCATAAACCCTTGTATGGGGGACTGTACTTCACTGTAAACTACAGCAATTATCATGGCAATTATTATTTCTAAAATATGAATATATACCTATAAATTAGCATATGCAGATTCCATGGAAATCTGTGTCGTCTTTTGTCCTCTTTTTTAGTGACACTTTCCCTCTAACGCACGCGCAACCGCCCTAGGTGCTCATTCTTTACTCCTGTTATATAATTACGGCACACTGAGGCCCCAATTTGAGGTGGAGAAGGGAGAAGGGGGGATGAGAAGGTTCAAGGATCGCAGCAAATTATTTGTCAAACAATAATCAAGGATTAATGTTTGAGTTTGAATTAAAAAAAAGTTAAAGCTACCTTCAGGCTTTTCAAAATTTTAAGTCTCTCTCTCTCTCTCTCTCTCTCCCTCCCTCCCTCCCTCCCTCCCTCCCTCCCTCCCTCCCTCCCTCCTCCAACTTGCAGACAGGAGGGATGGAGTTTTCCAGCTAGTAGGCCTGAGGCCAGAGAGAGAGAGCGAGAGAGCGAGAGCGAGCGAGAGAGAGAGAGTTGCCTGACCAGGCCAGTAGCAATAGCAGCTCTGCTAATAATGGCTCTCTTAAATGAATTATTCTAGAGTTCTCTTTTTTGGCAACTCAACAAGCATTAATAACTCTGTCGTCATCGTCTAAGGGCAAGAGTGACAGTTACATAGCCCTTTGCCTATGGCTCATCAGTCAGAGTCAAAATTGTTGGTTGCAGTGGGCTTGTTGGATGTATAGGAGTGGTGGGAGACACCAGCTGGGGAACCCCTTAGGGAACCCCCCAGGGCAAGAAGGTTCAAAGCCAGGGGACTGGTGGTGGGACATTGATGAGTGGTCAGAGGGAGAAGAGGGAGCAGACTGGAGGAGGAGGTGTCGGAAGCTGGAGAGACAACAGGGTTTAGCGAGCAGGAAGAGGCTATGACAGAGAGCAGCCCAGAATCAGAGGAAGAAGTGGAGGCTGAAGAGGAGGGGGCCCAAGAGGCAGAGATGAGGTAGGCAACTGAAGAAGTCAGGGAGTTTCCCCATCCTGCTGTGACTAGCTACCCTTCCAGCTGGTCTCCCAGAACACACAGAGAAATAAAGAGGGAAGAGCAAAGAGAGACAAGGCGAATGAGCCCTGGGCTGCTGGTGAAGGAACCAGGGTAGGAGCTTTAGACAGTGGGGCGAAGACCTTTACTCCTTACAACTGCCTCATTGGGGCAAGACATACTGGGGAGAGTTGCTAGGCTAGGCCTGCACTGTTTTGGGTCCTTTGAATAAAGAGTCAACTTCATTGACACTTGGTGTTTTATTGCTGACCTCTCCCTAACTCTGGCTTCTGACATTGGTGTTTGTAAAATTCAAAATAGAGCCACTGTCAAAAATTAGTTGCCAGTCGGGGATCTACATTGTGAGGCCTTCTCACAATGAGAGCCAGTGTGGTGTAGTGGTTAAGAGCGGTAGTCTCGTAATCTGGGGAACTGGGTTCGCGTCTCCGCTCCTCCACATGCAGCTGCTGGGTGACCTTGGGCTAGTCACACTTCTCTGAAGTCTCTCATCCCCACTCACCTCACAGAGTGTTTGTTGTGGGGGAAGAAGGGAAAGGAGAATGTTAGCCACTTTGAGACTCCTTTGGGTAGTGATAAAGCGGGATATCAAATCCAAACTCTTCTTCTTCTTTTTATAGTTCCCAGCTTGCTCTCTTGTACAGATAAATGTCATGCCTTGCTTATACTCAGCACAGTGACTGTCATGTAGTTCTATCTAGTCTTCAGTCACTAGGCATGCCTGCGACCCTGGAATCCAAAGGGTTTAGGCTTGACCAATTCTGCAAAGCGTGTGGGCAGATTGGGAATATCAGGCTGGTTCTACACTGAACATCTTTGCAAACTTCCATTCTGCTGAATATCAGTAGCATTTGAGGAACAGCGTCTGTGAAGCAATATAATGCTTTCTTGCATCATTTATAAATGCATCTTATTCAAACCACTTAGTGTTAATTTTGATTTTCATTTCATCTCTTTCATCAACTGGATGTCAAGATGATGTCTCTATTTCTGGTGTATAAAGCAAATGTGGAAAGTTTCTCTGTGGATACCTTTTAAATAAATTCTCTCTTTTGCCTGAAGAGAATTAGACGTTGGCTTTTGACCTCTATTAATTTTTTTAATTTAATAGTTCTCTGCATGCATTAATAAATATTATTACCCATACTTTGTACTCCTGCATTTCCATTTCCTCTTCCCCAAAGCTTTCTCATCCATTGCAGCAGGTACCCAGTTGGAGAGAAGATTAGCAAAAGCAGAGCGAATAAATATAGAGAGATTCAAGACCAGGAGTTCACCTCCTCATCAAAAACAAACACAGAGATCTTAGTAAGTCTCTATCTTTTTATAATTGACGACTTTGCAAAAAAAGAGAAAGTAATTATAAATGAAATTACTATCTAAAAGGCTTGTTGTGCAAAATAACATTGTTTTCAAATAATTTATTCCCTTGGGAAGGCTGTTTAAAGGCAATTCCCATGAAACATGGTTGTGTGATTACAGACTCAAACATGCAATTACAACGGTCATGTGAAGTTTAATCATGTAATTGCAGCAATCATGTGATGAATCTATAACCCCGGACCCAAGATCCAGGTCACATAGCTTTTACCTGAAAAGATGGTTTGCACTATTGAGGAATGACTGGCTTTCCTTCAGAATACAGACTTGCAACCCAAGTCCCATAGGGTTCAGACTTCATGGAAGCACTCATAAAGAGACACAGACACAAACAAATGGCCCAGATGTCTGCAGATGTAGGTCAAAAGTGCTGAACAGCCACAGTTCTTTATAAGAGTGGTGTCATAAAGTGGCCTAAATTTGCCCAATAACATTATGGTCTGAAGCTCAACATCAAAAAAACGAAGATCATGGTCACTGGTCCCATCACCTCCTGGCAAATAGAAGGGGAAGAAATGGAGGCAGTGAGAGATTTTACTTTCTTGGGCTCCATGATCACTGCAGATGGTGACAGCAGCCACGAAATTAAAGACGCCTGCTTCTTGGGAGAAGGGCAATGACAGGCCTAGACAGCATCTTGAGAAGTAGAGATGTCACCTTGCCAACAAAGGTCCATATAGTTAAAGCCATGGTTTTCCCAGTAGTGATGTATGGAAGTGAGAGCTGGACCATAAAGAAGGCTGATCGCCGAAGAATTGATGCTTTTGAATTATGGTGCTGGAGAAGACTCTTGAGAGTCCCATGGACTGCAAGAAGATCAAACCTCTCCATTCTGAAGGAAATCAGCCCTGAGTGCTCACTGGAAGGACAGATCCTGAAGCTGAGGCTCCAAGACTTTGGCCACCTCATGAGAAGAGAAGACTCCCTGGAGAAGACACTGATGCTGGGAAAGATGGAGGGCACAAGGAGAAGGGGGCGACAGAGGACGAGATGGTTGGATAGTGTTTTCGAGGTTACCAGCATGAGTTTGACTAAACTGTGGGAAGTAGTGGAGGACAGAGGTGCCTGGCGTGCTCTGGTCCATGGGGTCACGAAGAGTCGGACACGACTAAACGACTAAACAACAACAACAACAACAAGTAGCGGCAAATTCAGCGTGGGAACATCCTACAATGCCTTGGCGTAAAATTCAAATGTAACTGGAGAAGCACTCCTGGATCCTAAAAACAAACATTTCCGACAAAAGAGACACTAAATCTTTGATTCCTGAGTGTGCTAAAGCTATTCACAGAATTTGGATCCAGGATGCTAAAGCTATCCACAGAGTATGCTAAAGCTTACAATGAATTTGTGATTCTATTTGGATTCCTGGCAAGACTGGACCATTCTTCCCAAAATCATGATACACTGGAAAAGAGTGCAGAATTTTTAGTAAGATCTGCACATTTCTCTGTCCTCTGAACAAAAACATTATAATAATTTCTTAGATGCTGCAGGGGGGTGCAATGGATCTGAGACTACGGCACACAGCAGTTTGAAGATAATTTACAGGATGGACCTTTTTGAAGCTTTTCCAAATGTTACCATAGCTCCCCACCTTTATCTAGCTCTGCCAATTCCAAATTGTGAAGGAGAAAGAACATTCTCCAAATTAGCCTTTATTAAAAACAAGCTACGTTCTGCAGTGCTAAAGTGAAAATCTGTTCTATCCAAAGAAGAGGATCTTCTGAAAGAAATGTCTTTTGATAGTCGCATCTCTGAATTTGCTGACAATAAAAGTAGAAAAGAAGATAGCTTTTTCAAATATTCTTAATGCAGTTTGTCACTGTAGCTTTTTTAACTGTAGTCATAAAATATTGACATTCTGATGTCATATACGGCTTTTTAAAAAAGTATTATATGCATACTTACTTTGCATATAATGCAAAGAATTATGCATATAATGACACTTGACACAAGGTGCTGTGAGGGCCCTTGAATGAACATCCTGCCCTAGGCTCTCCCTGCAAGTAGGAGAGTTTATTGAGAGGGTTGGGATGGAAGAGGTGAACCAAGGACACTAGCGGGGTAACTTGGAGGCCAAGGCTATAGGCATTAGGGAAGAGGGGTGAACTCCGTGTTGTCAGGACACTGGCAGAAAGGACACTGGCAGGAACGGACCCAGGAAACATGGGTAAGAAAAGGACATTGTGTCCATCACTTTCTTTTGCAACATGAGGCCTGAATTGTTGGGATGAGTCTTCTTGACTTAACAATGGTGCTTGGAAGTATCTATCGGAAGTCTGCTTGTTCTCTTCTCCTTGTATAGGAGCCATGATGCCTTTGAGACAGGAAGGTGGGTTAGCTACCTTCAGACTTTACGATCCTATAAGCAAACTTAGGAAGATGTCTTCTGTAAGAGTTTGCCTTCCGTGTCAAAAGGCCTAACATCTGTCCATAAGTAACAAGAACCTTAAAAAGCAGAGACATCACCTTGCCAACAAAGGTCTGTATAGTTAAAGCTATGGTTTTCCCAGTAGTGATGTATGGAAGTAAGAGCTGGACCATAAAGAAGGCTGATGGCCAAAGAATTGGTGCTTTTGAATTATGGTGCTGGAGGAGACTCTTGAGAGTCCCATGGACTGCAAGAAGATCAAACCTATCAATTCTTAAGGAAATCAGCCCTGAGTGCTCACTGGAAGGACAGATCCTGGAGCTGAGGCTCCAATACTTTGGCCACCTCATGAGAAGAGAAGACTCCCTGGAAAAGACCCTGATGTTGGGAAAGATGGAGGACACAAGGAGAAGGGGACGACAGAGAACGAGATGGCTGGACAGTGTTCTTGAAGCTACCAGCATGAGTTTGACCAAACTGTGGGAGGCAGTGGAAGACAGGAATGCCTGGCGTGCTCTGGTCACGAAGAGTCGGACACGACTAAACGACTAAACAGCAACAAGAACCTGTTATCCAAAGTTATGAATTGGTTCCCCAGTCAGAGATGCTGAAGCCATCTGATTTCAATGAGATCATTGCAGTTTCCACCTGCATGTTGATCATTTTACAACGGCAATAACAAGTGATGACTATTTATTTTTATTCACCTATTTTAAGAATGCTTATACCACTCCTCAATCTGAATACTCTTGGGGTAGCTCACACAATAAAAAAAAAGAGTGATATAACAACAGTTCGTGGCAAAATAAAGAAGCAGGGAAAACATTCAATGATCACCTACAGATGTGAATGGGCCATCACAGAACTAACACCACAGGCAGAAAAGCCTAAGCATTATTTATTACTACCTTGTTCCATTAATTTTAATGGGATTTAAGCATGACCAACCTTCTCTGTGTTAGGCTCTTTATAATTCATTGTTCCTGTGCACCATGCCTATTAGCTATGGACAATATCTATAGCATTAGCAATGTCGCTACTATGTAGTTGACTATATGTGGCGGCTGTGATATATAAATCTATGGTTGCACTAAGGACTGTTTCACACAAATAAAAATGTGGCCCCGGCCGTGTAGAATTTGATACATGTTGAAGTGAAGTGTGCAGCAAAGCAATTGTTCAGCTTGCGATGAGATATTGGAGGAAGGGAATACTCCCCTGGGAGGTTGTCTGGCCAAGTAATGAGGGCTACTTCACAGTTTATGAATGCAACAAGTACTTATTTGCAAATGTGTAACCCACAGATACAGTTGGGCAGGGGGCTGGGATTGGCTGCAGATCTGTGATGATCAGGAGTAACCAGATGCTGTTGCTGTTCTATTATTAAAAGGTAAAGGGACTCCTGACGGTTAGGTCCAGTCGCAGACGACTCTGGGGTTGCGGCGCTCATCTCGCTTTATTGGACAAGGGAGCTGGCATACATGTGGCCAGCATGACTAAGCTGCTTCTGGTGAACCAGAGCAGTGCACGGAAACACCGTTTACCTTTCTGCTGGAGCGGTACCTATTTATCTACTTGCACTTTGACGTGCTTTCGAACTGCTAGGTGGGCAGGAGCTGGGACCGAGCAACGGGAGCTCACCCCGTCGAGGGGATTAGAACCGCCAACCTTCTGATCGGCAAGTCCTAGGCTCTGTGGTTTAACCCACAGCGCCACCCGCATTCTATTATTATCAGTGCTTTTTAATAAAAAATATATGTTTAGGGGTACTCTCATTTTGACTCAAGAAAATCACCATTTTATAGTTCAAATTGGGAAAAATAATTACAGTAAATGGACAAAAGTATAATGATTCACAAAATGATTATTATTATTATTATTATTATTATTGGTTATACATGATTCTAAAAAATACAGTGACATCAAATAGGGTCTGATGACCTTATACAGTGGTATCTCGGGTTACATATGCTTCAGGTTACATACGCTTCAGGTTACAGACTCCGCTAACCCAGAAATATTACCTCAGGTTAAGAACTTTCCTTCAGGATGAGAACAGAAATCACGTGGCGGCGGCGCGGCAGCAGCGGGAGGCCCCATTAGCTAAAGTGGTACCTCAGGTTAAGAACAGTTTCAGGTTAAGAACAGACCTCCAGAACAAATTAAGTTATTAACCCAAGGTACGACTGTACATAGTCCATATGCATTTGTAAATCAAACCAAATGAGTACAGACATAAAATAAAGCCAACGTACATAAACCACAGGCATGTGAATGCATGAAAGGTAGCGATTAGAACTATTTATAGCTTAGATGTAACAGTTAAACAGGACAAGGTTTAAAAACATGGACCCTACTATACCAGGGGAAAATAACTGAGGTATTCAAGAGCCCTGAATCCCACCAGATGTTGATTGGCTACTACTACTATAATTTGTGAGCATTGGTCATGCTGCCTGGGTGGGGTTGATGGGAGTTGGCACCATGATGAAGAAGAAGAAGAAGAAGAAGAAGAAGAGGAGGAGGAGGAGGAGGAGGAGGAGGAGGAGGAGGAGGAGGAGGAGTAGTAGTAGTTTGGATTTGATATCCCGCTTTATCACTCCCCTTCAGGAGTCTCAAAGTGGCTAACATTCTCCTTTCTCTTCCTCCCCCACAACAAACACTCTGTGAGGTGAGTGGGGCTGAGAGACTTCAGAGAAGTGTGACTGGCCCAAGGTCACCCAGCAGCTGCATGTGGAGGAGCGGAGACGGGAACCTGGTTCACCGGATTACGAGTCCACCGCTCTTAACCACTACACCACACTGGCTCCCACCATGCTAGCTGTTCCTGATGTTGAGTGATGTGCAAAAGAGCCCTCACATAGAATCTATAATGTGCATTGATCAGTGCTGAGGACCAGTTGAACACAGAGGAATGGTGGGAGGAAGAGGTTGGGGAACCACCAAGAGAAGAAGGCTCAGAGCCCGAGGAGTGGTTAGAGGGAGAAGACAGGGGGGCAGTGTTGGAAGAGGTAACAGGGAGTTGGGAGAGTTTGTGGCAGAAAGAAGTCCAGACTCAGAGGCAGAAGCTGAAGCAGGAAAGGAGGGAGGCCAAAAGGCAGAGATGTATTCCCCTCCCCCCGGTGCAAAAAGTTCCCCTCTTCCCCTCGTCTCCAAGAACCAGGAGAGGCATGAAAAGAGTGGAGACAAAGTTAACTTCATGCAGCCGCAGTTTCAGATTGCTTGGGGGAACCTTGAAGAGGAGGGGACAGGCAGCTATGGGGAGTCAGGGACCTTCAATCTTCATAACTGATGAGGCTGTATTTTAATGTTGTATTTTAATCTTGTTTTTAAGTTGTATTTCAATCAATTTGTTTTTATATTGGGTGTTATCCACCCTGAGCCCGGTCTTGGTTGGGGAGGGTGGGGTATAAATAATAATAATAATAATAATAATAATAATAATAATAATAATAATAGCTTCATAGAATACTGAGGTCCAGCTCCGAGGGCCTTCTGGTGGTTACAGGGAACCAGGCAGAGGGCCTTCTCGGTAGTGGCTCCCACCCTGTGGAATGCCCTCCCACCAGATGTCAAAGAAATAAACAACTGACTTTTAGAAGACATCTGAAGGCAGCCCTGTTTAGGGAAGCTTTTAATATTTGATGAATTTTTGTATTTTAATATTTTGCTGGAAGCCGCCCAAAGTGGCTGGGGAAACCCAGCCAGATGAGCGGGGTATAAATTATTATTATTATTATTATTGAAAAATTGCCCTGTTCATTAGGTCTTGCATTCCTGTGCATATCCTGCTTTTTCTAATAAAGTGTTAACTTCACTTACTTCATGTGAATTAGCCTAATAATAAAATTTCATAAAATGTGGCCATCTTCTCACATTACATGCTGTAGGTATACATGTAAGCTGTGTTAAATGTACACTTAAAATATCAGATGCAAATAAGACAAAGAGACGATTGAAAGCTCATACCTCACTCGTCAGGAAGTCAAGACTGGCTGTGGTTCCCCACTGAGTGTACGCATGGAAGCAAATCCAGACCTATTGCTGCGCATGTAGAAAACAAGGTCAACTGAATGCTTCTTCAGCACCATCATGAACTGTGGCATTTGCCCTCCTAGGTGTGTGGCATCATACTGGGTTCATAAAGAAAGGGCTAACTAATTGTAAAAATGACTAACCAATGGGAACCCAAGGGGCGGAGTTAACTGTGTATAAGCGCGGGTGGCGCTGTGGGTTAAACCACAGAGCCTAGGGCTTGCCGATCAGAAGGTCGGCGGTTCGAATCCCCGTGACGGTGTGAGCTCCTGTTGCTTGGTCCCTGCTCCTGCCAACCTAGCAGTTCAAAAGCACCTCAAAGTGC
This sequence comes from Podarcis muralis, assembly GCF_964188315.1. Taxonomy (NCBI): domain Eukaryota; kingdom Metazoa; phylum Chordata; class Lepidosauria; order Squamata; family Lacertidae; genus Podarcis; species Podarcis muralis. The sequence continues at coordinate 73,931,706 of NC_135663.1, read as the reverse complement.
AAGTAGATAAATAGGTACCACTCCGGCGGGAAGGTAAACGGCGTTTCCGTGCACTGCTCTGGTTCGCCAGGAGCGGCTTAGTCATGCTGGCCATATGACCCAGAAGCTGTACACCAGCTCCCTTGGCCAATAAAGCAAGATGAGCACCGCAACCCCAGAGTCGGCCATGACTGGACAACTGGGTCAGGGGTCCCTTTACCTTTAAGGTTTTAGCACAGAGGGTTTTTAGGGAAGGGGTTAGGGTTGTTGAGAAGACAGTCTGGAGTTAGAAGAGACATAGAAGATAAGTCAAGTCTGTGGGTTGGGCTAGTCTGGTGTGAGAGAGTGAGAGAATTTGTTAAGAGGAGTCAGACAAACAGTTGAGATAATCAGTCAGAAGGTATTAGGAAGGTATAGGCCGGTAAAGAAACTAAAGTTAAGATACTGACAGGAATATTATCGGAGAAACCATAAACTTGTTAATGTTTGTAAAATAAACTTGTTTTCTTGGTTCACTTTTAACAACTGTCTGGACTCAACGTTTTACCCAAGAGTAACGAGTTGGTGGCAGCGGGGAAGCGAGCACAGTGGTGGCACAGGGATCAATAGACCGTTAAATATCCGGGGACCCTGTGTGATTACCACACAAGATCAACCAAATGCTCCTTCGGCACCATCATGAACTGCTCCCAGGGCTGGCCCAAGACATTTTGGCACCTGAGCAGAACCACAAAATAATATTCCCTCCGTCCGGGAAGAAGGGTGAGTGAAGATCTGCTGCCCCTGTGGGTGCTGCCTCACCTTGTCTCATGGGTGGGCCAGTTCTGACTACCCCATCAGGACCCTCAGGTTGCAATCCTATGTATATGGGACTATATTGTATGAAATTTGCAGGGATTTACTTCAGGGTAAACAATGCATGGAATGGGACTAATTGGGTGACATATTTACCATTCATTCTGATTTTCGTTCCTTCTAAACAATTGTGCATGTTAATAATAAGAATCCAAACAGCTGCTGGGTAATTTATTAACAACTGCTAATATTGATTCACTTTTGTTCGGAGCCTCCAGTGTTGTGACATCGAAGAAGTAAAGAAGTCTACACTGGGAACCAACGGCGAGGCAAAAACATTGATCATACAGGAACAATTGAACCCTCTAGTGGAATCAACCCCACACTGCAATTGTCTGTTTATGGTGGCTTCAAATTACCAATGCAAAAATAAATACAAATATCTTTAGCGTGCTGTATAGCACAGCAGTTTGGTTCTTCTGCAAGACAACAAAGGGGTGCAATTCAGATGTTCTTAACTTTATTTCTTAAAGGACAGATTCGCTCCTTTCAAAATGACGACAGAAAGGAAGTCCTGCAAACTTCTTCCCAAACTACTACTTCTACACTTCCCAGCTGGGTTTCTTTGTTTTGCATCTTTCGTGTTTCTAGGCTCCTCCTTGGCCAAGTAGCCCTCTTTGCATATTCTGTGACATTTCACTGTTTGCTGAAAATAAATATATGCCCTACATCATGAAACAGTCATATTATGCTTAGGCCATCTGGTTGGCCACTGTGAAAATAGGATTCATGATACTATACTATACTATACTATACTATACTATACTATACTATACTATACTATACTATACTATACTATACTGGAATATGTAAATGTTTCTTGGATTGTCCTTAAATTGTCCCGCTACACTTGCCATCCACGCCACACCCTTTGAGAACCACCACAGTAGAAGGAGAATCGAATACACTCTTGATTTGCAATAGCTTTTAAAAAATTATTTTTTTAAAAAAATTACCTTTGTAAGTTGAAGCTTGCTAGAATGCTGTAAAATCCTTTCTCAACCTCGGGTCCGCAGCTGTTGTTAGACTACAACTCCCATCATCCCTAGCTAGCAGGACAACCAGTGGTCAGGGAGGATGGGAATGGTAGTCCAACAGGGTCTGGGAACCCAAGGTTGAGAAAGACTGGATTAGAGTATGGGCCGCTTCACACATAAAGGAGCAGCTGTGGCTTTTTAACTGTAGCTTTGATGTATGTGTGAGGGAAGCACATTTATCAGGCAGGTACATGCATCTCAAACCTAAACGAGACAAGATGAATCTCCCTGGTGATTGTATTTCATGTGTGCTTTAAAGTTGAAAGTTGCTGCTGGGATTCTCTTTTTTAAAAAAAATAAATATATTTATTAAGGGTTTAATAGTTACAGAATAAAGAAAGAAAAACAAAAGAAAAACAATAAAAAGTTCACAATACATCAAAAATAAAAGGAAAAAACTAAAAACAACACAGCAAAACAACAAGAGAAACAAAAACATTTAAAAACGCATCCAGTATCTCTATATCTCTACCTTTCATTTACTTATATCGTCGACCTCCTCACACCTCCCTTTTTTGTATTCTTGTTCAATTAGCTATTTCAGCAAATCCTTTCCATCTTTCTTAATTTTTGTTCTATAATTTATCTTATCACAATCTAACCTTAAATTTTCCACTTTGGCCCATTAACAATCTATTTTTACTTAATTCTTTATAATATTTCTGCTAGAGCCATATAACTTCATTCCAGCATCCTTCTAACATTCATTAATTTTACAATATTTCTGTAAATAAACTTTAAATTTTTTCCACTCTTCTTCCACCGACTCTTCTCCCTGGTCACGGATTCTGCCAGTCATTTCTGCCAACTCCATGTAGTCCATCAGCTTCATCTGCCATTCTTCCCGGGTGGGTAAGTCTTGTGTCTTCCAATACTTTGCAATGAGTATTCTTGCTGCTGTACTTTGCAATGAGTACAATGGTGTCTTCCAGTACTTTGCAATGAGTATACAGCAGCTGCTGGGATTCTCTGAAATGGACTGAGACCCTGGATCCTTGAGAGGGTGGTTAAAACTCTCACCCTGTGCTATTTCTCCCCATTGAATCTGTTGCCCTTAATTCCTTACTTTCCTAACAAGGGAAAGCACAGTTACCACATGGGAGGCAGGACTGCATGCAACTGTCTGGCAGGTGTGTACTCATAGGAAGCCCATCACTAAATATGCATGAAATGGATATTTTTAAGAATCACTTCTCTTTTTTGGCAGTGTCTTTAGTATATGCAGAAAGTTGACAAGGCTGTTCGCCTCTGACCCAAATATGGCTCTTTATTATTATTTTTTAAGAGCTGTATAGATGATCGACTCAGCAGCTGCAGGTTCTTCTTTCGCAGTGGCGGTAAAAAGCTGCCCTTCCGTCCTGAACGCCTCCCCACCCAATCAATGCTAAAAATTCAGAGCATCAAAAGAACTTTTCTAAGAAAGATGGCAATGAAAAATAGCACACTTGAATGAAACAGAATTAAGAAAGAAGTCATAGATCACAGAGCTGGCATAAAGCTCTATTACTTTCAATCCTTCCTTAAATCCCATTTCTTGCACAAGCAATTCCTCTTTTCCTACCCTGGGACCAGCAATGTTGCTTGCAGTCTGAACTGTCCATGTGAAAATATTATTTCCAAGTGTTTAAAAAAAAAAAAGCACATGGCAGAATTTACCCAAACAGGCCCTTTCAATTTGACAAGAGGCACATGTGTTTTGTACCTTGATACCTTGATTTACTTACCCAATTTTATTGCTAGGGCATGCGTTTAAAAAGCAAATACGTTGCACAAACTCATTTTCAGTGCCCTGGTGCTGTTTTATTGCATGTACATGTAGAAATGAACTCTCTCTTTGTCTGTGTGTGTTTTACTACAGCATTCAAAACCTTTTGGGTGGTGTAGCCACAACTATAGTCTCTTTACTTCATCTGCAAGATTCCCTGATCCTGGGCCTTATTTGGTGTATACTCCAAATTTTTTGTCATTGGGGTTTTTTATAGTTAAAGATTAGGAACTTTTTTAGAAGTCCAAATATTTTGACCAGAGAACCGAATCCTTGTAATTTCCCACTCACCTTTCTCCGATGAAAAAAGGGATGTCCTATTCCATTATTATGGGACGCAGTTGGCGCTGTGGTCTAAACCACTGAGCCTAGGGCTTGCCGATCAGAAGGTCGGCGGTTCAAATCCCCAGATGGGGTGAGCTCCTGTTGCTCGGTCCCTGCTCCTGCCCTCCTAGCAGTTCGAAAGCACGTCAGAGTGCAAGTAGATAAATAGGTACCTCTCCGGCAGGAAGGTAAACAGCATTTCCGTGCGCTGCTGTGGTTCACCAGAAGCAGCTTAGTCATGCTGGCCACATGACCCAGAAGCTATACGCCGGCTCCCTCGCCAATAAAGCAAGATGAGCACCGCAACCCCATTATTATTATATAACTCTATTATTATTATTATTATTATTATTATTATTATTATTATTCCCCGCCTATCTGACTCGGTTGCCCCAACCGAGTTGCCCCAATACAGGACTGCTTTCGGATGTCTTCTAAAGGATATATAGTTAGTTATTTGCTTGGCTTGGGGGTTGCATAACTACATACCCTCCTATGAAAATAGGGACACCCTAGGGAAAAGCAGGACATTCGAGATCAAATCAGAAAATGGGACGTCTTCTGTAAATCCAGGGCTGGAAAACAGGGACACGTGGAGGGTCTGAGATTTTCTAGTGGGTGTCTTGCTACCGCTCTTGTGTGTAAGAAGATTTCAGTGGAAGACTCTAGGCTTTCATGTGTATAACAGAATTGGAATTGGTAGCAGGCAGTGTGTGGTGTTTCTGGTGGGGAGATTATCAGATTATGAAGCCGTCCCTCAGCGTTATCACCCCAGAATCAGGCAAAACATTTTTTTAAAAAAATTGTCACACTAACTTAGAATGCAAACTTTTCCAACTGGCATTTGAGTTTATACTTTGAATATGAATGCTTATCATGGCCTTTGGGTGCCTTGGCATCTGTGTTAGAGCTTTGGTTTTGCTAGGCATCATCAACCAGAAGAGCCAAGGCAGGGCAGTGATTAAAGTGTTGGCTTTGGACTGGAGACTTGGCTTCAGTTTCACACTCAGATTCAAAGCTCACTAGGTGACCTTGGGTAGCCAAACCTACCTGGAAGGTAGATATAACAGGAGAGAAACCTACATATGCAGCTTTGAGTCTTTGATCGAGTACGGGCAGGAAACAAATATGGCAAAGGAAGCATTTCATATTTAGAGACTGAGAAACATGTTTCTTGACAGAGAAGCAATTGGAAAAGGTGCTGCTTGTACAAAGCCCTAGCGTCTTGTAGCTGAATGACAGAGCACATACTTAATAACAATAACAATAACAATAAATTTCGATGCTGCCCTTCCTCTGAGGACAACAGGGCAGTGTGCAAAATAAAAACACAAAAATGCATACCATAGTAACAAACAAAACAACACAACACCCCACAGTTTGAAAGGCCTTAGATTGTTTAATTAGCCAAAGACCTGGGAGAAGAGGTATGCTTTTGCCTGGCACCTAAAAATATGTAATGAAGGTGCAAGTCGAACGTCCCTATAGAGAGCATTCCACAGACGGAGAGCCACCACAGAAAAGGCCCACTCTTGTACTGCCACCCTCCTTACCTCTTGTGGAGGACGCACACGAAGAAGGGCCTCAGATGATGATTGTGGGATCTGAGTTGGTTCGTATGAGGAGAGACTGAAGGTCGCAAGCAGTGCTGGTGAAGATTCCATGCCTGAATCCCTGGAGAGATGATGCTAGTCATTGTCAGGAGTTCGGCCTACACTCGAGTAGGACCTTGGCAGAGACACATGCCCGACTGGCATGTTCTCTCCCTCCTGGTCTTTCGTTTGGGAGCTTCATAAGCTTTCTTCTGCCCAAACATCACAGCAACCGATGCCAACCGACACCGGTACACTTAGGGATCCACAGAGTTTGCGCATTTCGCGTGGCAGACCTCAGCAACTCAGCATTTTGGCTAATCTACTTTATTTACATATAAACACACACAGAGCACTGCGACATGGCTCCCTCTCTCTCTAGCATCAGACAACAAAGAGAAAAAGAACAAAGGACAATAGTCCCACTTCACGGAACACAGTAACACAAACATCCTGTCTTTGTCACTTCCCACTCTGTGGAGTCAAAACATATACCGTCATGTGATAGACAAAAATCTCATGACTGCGATCATAATCAGGAATTCTAACAGTCATTGTGGACAGTACTGGACTAGATGGACCAATGGTCTGGTTTGGTCTAAGGTGGCTTCCTGTTTCTATGATTACCCACATTTGAGTGTTTAGACAGTATGCTCTCAGCTTTCAGATAGTTTGACCACATTGCGCCATTACCTGTCCGACACTGTCCGTAGTGATGATGCAACTTTGTAAACCTAGTTCGGAATACAAATTTCATATGCTCAGAATGCATGCCTGTACTTCTTCAGCTTCGATAGTAATTTGATTGAAAGAGCAGGTTCTCTTTCCCATTCCCATCCATTTAAACTTTTGCTGCCAAACAGAAAACACCTTTGCATGTGTGCCGTCCAATACTAGGAGCTGTTACTTATCACTTGTCAAGTATTGACATCTATCTTTCAAGTCAAGCATCCAACGAAATGAAATATCATTAGATGTCAAGTACAAAAATCAAAGATTTGATAAATATTTTAATATTCAGAGAACGGCTGGAGAAATTTGGTAAGAATTTTGAAAAACAACTTCCTTTCATCTCCAAGTCTGATGGTGTTAGGAAATGGTCAAAGGCCTGGTGATAATTCCATTCTTTTTTATGCCTGTTTCAGAAACAAGAAACTGCTGTGAAATTATACTTATTCTATGTGCTAACAAGTCTGCTTCTCTTATCAACCCTAGTTGTTGCCATTGACATAATTTCTGAGCACCCAACCAGAACAGCGGGAGTTAAAGATTTAATAAAAGCTTCACTGATGCCTATGAATAATTGTATTTGTTCAAATAGGTTTGTAGCACATTTTAAATCATCTTTATCTTAAGTTAACAGTAGTGTGTTCAGGCTACTTATGAGATAAAAAAAAAGTCCATAGGTTTTCATGAACCTGTCAACACTGCCACAAATCTCCCCTTAATAGCCTTTTTGGAGAGCAAGGGGGCAAGGCATGCTTGTCAAAATATACTTTGTTCAATCATTTACACTGCCCTTAGTGATGACATCGTTATGTAGCCAGAACTGATTGGCTACATAGCCTTGTGACACAATCCCTGATTGGCTCAGATTACCCACGTGACTAATCCAGACAGAAGGAAGGTGGGGATTGCATGGAAGCAGAAACAACGGCATCAAAAGGTTGTTAAAAAGTAAATATTCAGAGAAAGCATTGTGGGTTTTCATGAAAAAGTTCTACCACACTGAAAGTATTAATTTCTATCACCCAAAGCTGAAATTGTAGATAAGTTTCGCACAGCTCTTGTTCAGACATGAAAGCATATTACAGTCATACCTCGGGATAAATGTGCTTCAAGTTAAATATTTTCGGGTTGCGCTCCAGGGTGACCCGGAAGCAGTGGCGTAGCGTGGGGGTGCAGGGGGGGCCGGCCGCACGGGGCGCAACATCTGGGGTTAGGGCAAATCCACAGGTTAGGGGGCGCAAATCCACGGGTTAGGGGGCGCAAATTACTTGCCTTGCCCCGGGTGCTGACAACCCACGCTACGCCACTGCCCGGAAGTAATGGAGCGTGTTACTTCCAGGTTTCGCCATGCACGCATGTGAAGATGGTCAAAATGACATCATGCACATGCGCGGAATCAGCGAAACGCAACCCGCAGATGCACGGACACACGGACCCAAGGTACCACTGTACTTAACTTCTTCCTATGTTGATCAGGGCTTTGTAAATTATTGCAACAACCTAGAAAATGGCTTGGTGGTAGTAGAGGAGCTGCGAGTGCAGATATTTTAACAATGATGTCACATGTTGTCACTAAGTGTGGCGCAGAGGAGGAGTGGGGGGCAACCAGCTGGGGAACCCCCAAGGGCTCAGAGCCAGGGGATTGGTGGTGGGATAATGATGGGCGGGATGCTGGAGAAGAGGGAGCAGACTGGGAGCAGGAGGTGTTGGAAGCTGAAGAGCGAACAGGGCTTAGTGTGCGGGAAGAGGCTGTAGCAGAGAGCAGTCCAGAGTCGGAGGCAGGAGAGGAGGGTGGCCAGGAGACAGAGATGAGGCAGGGTGGGGAAGAAGCCAGGGAATCTCCCCTTCCTGCTGTAAGCCGCTCCCCTTCCCGCTGGTCTCCCAGAACCCACAGAGGTATGAAGAGGACAGAGCAACGGCACACAAGGCAATGGAGCTTCAGTTTGCTTGGGAAGGACCCATGGGAAGAGGGAGCTTAGAGAACTGTTGGAAGACCTTCAGTCCTCGCAACTCCCTCACTGGAGCAAGATCTACTGGGAAGAGTTGCTGTGATCACTAGGCCTGCACTGTTTCGGTTTCCTTGACTAAAGAGTTAACTTCACTGACACCTGTGTATCTGAAGAAGCGTGTATGCACACGAAAGCTTATACAGTGGTACCTCGGGTTACAGATGCTTCAGGTTACAGACGCTTCAGGTTACAGACTCCGCTAACCCAGAAATAGTACCTCGGGTTAAGAACTTTGCTTCAGGATGAGAACAGAAATGGCGCGGCAGCGGGAGGCCCCATTAGCTAAAGTGGTGCTTCAGGTTAAGAACAGTTTCAGGTTAAGAACAGACCTCCAGAACGAATTAAGTACTTAACTTGAGGTACCACTGTATAACATGTGCTCTCTCTTACATAGCATTTTTCCTCCACCCATCTCAAACAGTTTCTTTAAAAAAAATGTGCCTCCAAAAGGAAGAGAAATTATCAATGCCAGCTCCAGGACTGCTGTAGATCACACACACACACCCCACACCCCGTTCTAGAACTTTATGTACCCCAGTTTGATGACTCAAGTGAGGCTGCAAGAAGATTAAGTTTGGCATTCTGGTTTGGAGCCTTGCATGGTGGCACCACTGAAAAGCTTTGATTTGCATCTTTTTCTTTCTTTCTCCAGCATGAACACTTCTTTTAGAATTGTAGCAATGATGTCTAAGTTTGTGTCTATACATATAAGCATATGGGTTTTCCATGCAACACTGTGGCATCTTGACCCTCCTTTTTTGACAGAAATTTTGCGGCGACTGCATGGCGGCAGCAGAAGGCCCCATTAGCTAAAGTGATACCTCAGGTTAAGAACAGTTTCAGGTTAAGAACGGACCCCCGGAACGAATTAAGTTCTTAACCCGAGGTACCACTGTACCAGAACAAACTTAGTTGGTCTATAAGGTGCTACTGGACAATTTGTTATTATTTTTATTTTGACACCTTGTGAATTACTGCCAACCTGTTCCCAACTTCTTCATTGGCAGTCAGGTGCCCCCCCCCCATTCTGTACCAGCTGGACCTTCTAAACCAGGCCCAAGGGCTTCCCCACATGGAGTACCTTGAAGTAATCGAGCCTTGAGGTTCATCACATGGACTTCGGTAGTCAGGCTATCTTAGGTTGTGCTGTAAGCTGGAGTGGGCACTACGAGGTCACAGTGCTACGCAGATTTCAGATTGCATCTGGAAAATATCTGTGTTATTTGCAGATTCACATCAAGAGTAAAACCTCTCCATGCAAATTATTCTAATAAAAGTAGATAGCGGAGTTAAATAGTAGCAATTTCTCAGGTCCCCCGATTTAAATGTCCAATATAAGAAAAAATAATTGCAGTATATGTGTGCGCGCGTGCATTTCTAGAGCTAAAGCAAAAGCCTGACACCAGATCCAGATCAATTTAGAGATAACACCAGGACATATAAAAATACAAAACCTTGAAGGGCAGTTAAAAATTGGATAAGACAAGATCTTGTTAGATGGAGAGAAGGGAAACAACATTCAAAACAAGAGCTAGACAGCACTCAAGTGTTACTTAAAGTAAAAGCCAAATTGTTGAACTCACAATAAATTGGGTACTAATATTCAAAACAAAGAAAATAAATTAGAAATGCAAATAAAAAAATGCAAAAAATGAATTAGTTGAAAAAAGACCAGGAAAGGGGGGGGAGGGCATTCAATATCATTAATTCTTAAGCACAGGAACGTGGAGAAGAGGAGGGAAAGGGTGTCATTATCTTACTTGTGAAAATGAAGAAAGAAAATCTGTCTTTTGGGTGTCCCATCAAAGTCAATTCTAGGGATCTCACACAGCTGTGAAACCAAGTGCCATGTGACTACAAGTCTTTTCACTTGTGTGTCTGGAAGTGGCAAATTCATTTACAACTCGGAACAGTAAGTTAAAGAAGCCAATAAGACAGAAGCCTGGAACTACAAATAAAATATAATAAATCAGTTTTGTTAGCCTCTAACAGATTGAAATCCTGGCAGGGTAGGAGAGAGGCAAGGGCCCTGCTGTGAGGCGGAGGCAGACACCGTAGTTCTGTGATGAAGGTAAATGCTGATTTACTAATGAACCATTTGTGCCTCAAGGACTGATGAGGTTGGAAAAACAAAGCTGCTTATTATGTGTTGGAAAAAATTCTGCATAGTTTACATACTTGAGCTGCATTTTGTGCACCTAGTGGATGTACCAGGAAGTCTCCAGTTCAATTTTTGTCCTACTCCAAACTGACTAGGCAAACTGACTAGCTTGTCATCAGGAATTAGGATGTGTGTTTGTGTGTTTGCAATTATAGTTGTTTGAATTATGGTGCTGGAGGAGACTCTTGAGAGTCCCATGGACTGCAAAAAGATCAAACCTATCCATTCTGAAGGAAATCAGCCCTGAGTGCTCACTGGAAGGACAGGTCTTGAAGCTGAGGCTCCAATACTTCGGGAAAAGACCCTGATGCTGGGAAAGATGGAGGGCACGGGGAGAAGGGGACGGCAGAGGACGAGATGGTTGAATAGTGTTCTTGAAGCTACCAGCATGAGTTTGACCAAACTGCGGGAGACAGTGGAAGACAGGAGTGCCTGGTGTGCTCTGGTCCATGGGGTCATGAAAAGTTGGACACGACTAAACAACAACAACAATTATAGTTGTTGCTGTTGTTGGCATCTGCCTGTCTTGAGAGGAAATAGAGTGCACCTCCAGGGGTGAAGTCCAACCACTGGAGAATCACAGCACCTGCTGTGGCTGTGGAAACCAGTACCTCATAACTGCTGCCTCCCTCGTTGTTTTTGCTGCGTTAATAGCAGCAAAGTGACCTCTCTGGGGCACAAGCCTGGGTGGAGTGTGTTGAGGTCCTGAGCTGCCCAGATGACAATGAAGGGATAGCACCTGTGGTGGGGTACACTTTGTGCTCATTCTAAGATAGTTTGTCCACCTTGCATTCAGCTCTCAGCTGTGGCTCCTAGAAGCTGCCAGTTGCATATCATAACACTGACTTTTCAGCAATGTAAGGATTCCTGAGATACCAAACATCAAGGATGGGGGGTGCAGATGTTGTTAACCAACTCCCATCAGCTCCAGAGAGCATGGCCTAATGGACAAAGATTGGAGGAGTTGTAGACCAACATCTGAATGGTCACAGGTCCACCATCCCTTCTATGCATGAGCACTTTGAACTCCTTAAAATTGTGACAGTACCAAGTCTTGTAACTGAGGGGTTTGTAATTGTGAACTCAACCTTCCCCTCCCCACAAGGTCACTTCAAAGTGTGTGGACCACTTCACTGGTGCCCAGTCAAAGGTCTATGAACCGAAAGATGGTAGTGTGTGTTCCAGTTCACCAGCAAGTTGGAGCATGTTGAATTAGGTCAGTTTGCCATGAAAAAGGGGACAAAATTCATTCCTCTTCCAACCCTAGTTCTGAGTTTGGAGCCCCCAAGACTTAATGGGCTTGATTCAGTGCCAGAACTCTGAATGCCTTGAATGAATCATATCCGTGTGTGTGTTTGTGTGTGTCCTGGGCAATGTGCTCACTCCTGATCCTTGCCTTTATTAATCTGTAGATAGTCTAATGGAAGAGGCTCGCTCTTAATTTGCATCTCCTTGACCTTTCGTTTCCTCATTTGACAAAATGAAATGGACAGTTGCGCGGTGAGTGAAGTGGGATTAAATGGGGATCCCTGGGTGGTGCGGGGAGAAAAAGATGATCTTGGGGTGAAGTGTATGTGTGAGAGAGAAATCAAGAATGGGAGAATCGAAGCGTTCTGCAAATTAGAATTCTAGGGAGAAGTAAATCCCACCCACAGCAAAGAACTGGTGTTGGATTCATGCTGGCTGACCAGTGGGATGTTTGAATGTAGCATCTTCCACATCAATTTAGCTGGCAGCCACTTTCATTTCTTTCTGACCAGAGCTGCTGCTTCCATCTGCTACACTGGACAAATATGGATTGTGGTGCCCTTATGGAGCATGATCTACAGTGATGCAGGAGGAGTAAGGGCTATATTTGGATGGTTATGATTCATTTTATTATGGTGTGTGCAGAATGTCTACGAGGACAGCCCCTCTAGAAAGAAGTTAGTTTCAATGGGGCCCAGTGTCAAAAAGGAGGTAGAAGTGAAGAAAAGAAAGAGTGGATACATGGGAGAGAAGTTGTGAGAACGAAACAACAAAAAAACCACCCTCCTAGTAATGCAAAAAAGGAGGATATTCCTGCTGTTTGCCCCCTGCAGATGAGAAAATGCAAAATGCAACATGAGTGCATGCAAATGTGTGCAAATGATATGCAGATTTTTATCTCATAGTTTTGATGGCCCAGAATTACCACCTCTGTAGCTAGCAATCCGGAAGGAATCAGTTTTGCTTTTTCCTACCAAAGCAAAAATGTCTGGGAATAGACTGGGATGAGACTTGTTTTCTTTCCAACTCTGCTCTTAGAAATGAACGAAATAACCGAACACAAATTTCAAGCTGTATATTAGACCGGACATTGTGCCAAGCATCATAAAGACACAAGGGCATGGTCCTTTCTAGAAGAGGTGAATGGGCGATGACTTGTTAATGTATAAGATGAGGAAGCAGAGTAGGCAAATGCCCGGACAAGCAGCTATCAATTCCCCAAAAGAAACAGCCCATGTCTATGACTCCACAAGCCTACATCTTGCCAACTAGGTGAGAAACGCTGATTTCTTTTTCTTTCCCTGGACAGAATCAATTTACAAAAGTGTTTCCTTCAGCCCCACCAAGGCTGGTGGCATGTGACACAAGTCCCAGTGGCTCAGAGTAGCCAGCAGCCATCAAATGGTGTTAAGCAAACAACTTCAGCTTTAAAGTGATACCAAACCACAGAAAAAAGGCCATTTCTCTCAACAGAGTGTTTTAAAACAATCCAGCTTTTCAAAATTTTATCTCGATCTACGTGAGCACAATTGTACTTTTTTTACAGGAATGTCTGCTTAATCAACTCACCAGAATAGAGAAAGAATGCAAAGAAAGAGAAGGTGTTACATTAAAGCACGGCTGTGAATGTAGTATGGCTTGAATCACAAAAGTGTTGCATCCAGGCTTGCTCGCAGCAAAACTCCAATAACTGGATACTCCTATGGGTATTTTGGGCTACTCTTCTTTCCCCTTGCAGACCCCAGGGGTTTCCAAAAATCTGCTCCAGGGCTGAGGATTCTCTAGAACAGGCATAGGCAACCTTCGGCCCTCCAGATGTTCTGGCCTACAACTCCCATGATCCCTAGCTAACAGGACCAGTGGTCAGGGATGATGGGAATTGTAGTCCAAAACATCTGGAGGGCCGAAGGTTGACTACACCTGCTCTAGAACATCATGAGAAGCTGCAGCAGAGAGAAGGGGAAATTAGCAAAACTTCCTTCCTTTCTTCAGACGCTTCCAAGGAATTTGTGATCCATTCTGTGAATGAAGGACACCCTTCTATTTACAGAATGGACAATCCACATGCAACTGGCAGTCTTTGTTGTGGGTCTGTTTTCTTCTGAATGATCAGGCAAATTGTTAAGTTGTGGGTGAACATATCAGACGACACAGCGATTCTTCAAACAGCTCTTGTTTATTCACAGGCCAGAACAGAACTGAACTGAAGGGTTCAGTCAGCCTGCTTATATAGAGCTCCAGTACAACGTAACTGTAACAATTTTCTAAAACTATCCAATCACTGAACGTCACTTTCGATCCCTTATTTGCATAACTATCTACAGTATCCCCCTGCTGGCCCAGGGTGAGAACTTCAGTACATAACATAAATGATGATGCTCTGGGCCACCATAGCATGTTTTGCTGGCGCCCGGGGCAGGTGCAAACAGAGCCCCGCTGTATCAGTCCAGCCCTCGCCAAAGACGTGGCACCAGTCCTGAGCTACTTTCACAAAGTGGCTTGGGGCTGGCAGGATGGCATGAGAAAGATGCAACAGCCATGTGCCCTTTGATCTCAGCCTTGCCCTTGCTTTGTAAGGCTGAGATGGAATGGTGCATGACTGTTACATCCTCCTAACACTGCCCTGCCAGCACTGTGCCATTTTGCAAGGCTGGGATTCAGGTCAGATCCCAACCTCGCAAAGTGGAGCTTGAGCAGCGCCCCCCTTTCCAAGAAATGCACCCAGGGCCATCACCCCGGCAGTGCCCCCATGCTATGCCCTTGGCCCCCCCAGGATATTATTCATGCATGAAGTCCCGAATTCAATCTCTACTGTTTTAGCTAAGGCAGGGGTCAGCAACCTTTTTTAGCAGGGGGCCGGTCCACAGTCCCTCAGACCATGTGGTGGCCGGACTATATTTTTTGGGGGGAAATGAACGAATTCCTATGCCTCACAAATAACCCAGAGATGCATTTTAAATAAAAGGACACATTCTACTCATGTAAAAACATGCTGATTCCCGGGCCGTCCGTGGGCTGGATTTAGAAGGTGATTGGGCCACATCCGGCCCCTGGGCCTTAGGTTTCCTACCCCTGAACTAAGGCGTCTCAGGACGTGGATGGTGCTGTGGTCTAAACCACTGAGCCTAGAGCTTGCTGATCGGAAGGTCAGCGGTTCGAATCCCCACGACGGAGTGAGCTCCCGTACAGTGGTACCTCAGGTTACATATCCTTCAGGTTATATACGCTTCAGGTTACAGACTCCGCCAACCCAGAAACAGTGCTTCAGGTTAAGAACTTTGTTTCAGGATAAGAACAGAAATCGTGCTCCAGCAGCGCAGCAGCAGCAGGAGGCCCCATTAGCTAAAATGGTGCTTCAGGTTAAGAACAGTTTCAGGTTAAGAACGGACCTCCAGAACGAATTAAGTACTTAACCCGAGGTACCACTGTAGTTCGGTCCCTGCTCCTGCCAACCGAGTTCTCATCCAACAACATAAGGAGGGCCGCAGGTTCCCCATCCCTGGGTTACAGCATTCCACAATACAAAATTGGAAGAATTTGCACTTTTTCATAAGATTAGGTGTCATTTTTTTTTTTTTTTGGTAGACCTAAAGACAGGCAAGGGACACAGGTGCTGCTGTGCTGTAAACCACTGAGCCTTGGGCTTGCTGATTGGAAGGTCAGCGGTTTGAATCCCCTTGACGGGGTGAGCTCCTGTTGTTCGGTCCGAGCTCCTGCCAACCTAGCAGTTTGAAAGCACGTCAAAGTGCAAGTAGATAAATAGGTACCACTCTGGTGGGAAAGTAAAAGGCGTTTCCGTGCGCTGCTCGGGTTTCGCCAGAAGTGGCTTAGTCATGCTGGCCACATGACCTGGAAAAACTGTCTGTGGACATACGTCAGCTCCCTCGACCAGTAAAGCAAGATGAGCGCCACAACCCCAGAGTTGTTCACAACTGGACTTAACTGTCAGGGGTCCTTTACCTTTACCTCAGGTAACAGGGAAATACTATTGTCTGGGCACTTGGAGAGCAGCAGTCAGAATACTGGACTAAATTGACCAATCATCTGTGTCAGGGGTTCAGGGAGAGAGGCACAGATGAGGGAGGAGACTGAGAGCGAGGGGGAAGGATCCCGGAGTGAGGAGGAGGAGGATGACAATGACTTGAGGTTTTCCATGAGTCTTTCAAGTGACTCGGAGGATTCCCAAAAGGGAGCGCCCCTGGTCAGGCCAAGGGGAGCCACAGGGGGGAGTAGTCAGGAGCAGGGCAGCAGCAGGGGAACCCCCAGTGGGAGTTGGAGATCGGGACCGGCTTCTCCGCCGGAACGGAGTGAAGGGGGTGGAGTTCCCAGTGGGACAGACGGAGCAGAGCAGGAAGCAGAGAGGGGAAGGAGATCGGGACAAGCCGTCCTGCCGGAGGGGGCGGAGAGTAGCACAGAGAGCAGTGTAACTGTCAAGAGGAAGGTCAGGGGTAGCGAACGCGCGCCAAGTTCAAATGTGGAGGCGCGCGGAAATGAGGAGAGCCCGGAGGAGGAGCCTGGTCCCAAAGCACGAAGGAGGGGAGAGCAGGCGTCTGGGGACTCAGCGTCAGGGGAAAGCAGGAGGGAAGGAACCCAGGGGGGCAGAAAGACCCTGCGGGAAAGGAAGGACAGGAAGAGGTGGACCAGCACAAGCCTCTTAAACTGGTGTAGAGGCGGGACTGATTCAGAGGGGACTTCAGCGGTCTAAGCGTAACAGACGTGGGGCCGCGCGCCTCGGCTGTGGAGCAAGCAATGTACTTCAATAAAGACTTTTGTAAATAAAGTGGACTTGGCGTTGGTCTCTTGTGAGCTGGGACCTGGAGCGGCCCTGACAATCTGACTTGATATGAAGCAAGCAAAAGCTATGGTTCACCGCCAAGGGCTTTCTGAATACCACCACCACAATTCAAATAAAAGTATCAAATAAAAAAAATTAAATAAATAAATAAATAAATAAAAGTAGAGCCAGTGTGGTGTAGTGGTTAAGAGTGGTGGACTCATAATCTGGTGAACCGGGTTTGCTTCCCTGCTCCTCCACTGCAGCTGCTGGGTGACCTTGGGCTAGTCACACTTCTCTGAAGTCTCTCAGCCCCACTCACCTCACAGCGTGTTTGTTGTGGGGGAGGAAGGGAAAAGGAGATTGTTAGCCGCTTTGAGACTCCTTCGGGTAGTGATAAAGCGGGATATCAAATCCAAACTGCTACTACTACTACTCTTCTTCTTCTTCTTCTTCATCATCATCATCATCATCATCATCATCATCATCATCAAATTGTGCCCCAACTCCACTTCAGATTTGGAGTTTCTTTCGGCACTGGATTTTACCTTTTTTTTAAAAAAAAAAAAAGCAAAGCAAATAAATGGGGACTGAGCCAGGAAATATTATTTGTGTGATAATCACTGTGTATTCCAGCCAGCACTCAGGTCTTTGCACAGAGCTGTGAATAGGAGGGCTGACAGAACAGCCTTAATTATATGCAATGTTTCAGGGAGCTCACATTTTGCAACCTCAGCAAGCCATGAGTGATTCTGTGTCCAGAAGCTCGTGAGCAATCTCTCCCCATTTTGCGCCAATAATCTTGCAAGCCAGTCTAATTTGCAAGACTATTCTTTTGCAGCATTGTAATTACATCTGTCTCAAATGGCAACAAGCGGAAGCATTTCCTTGTGTGTTCAATCGTTTTTCCTAATAATACTAACAGAACACCACACCTTAGAGCAGGTTTACTTAAGGATCCACATTAGATTAATGGAAGGAAAATATTTTTAAAGGAATATTGACACACTTTTTACTATTTTCATTAAACATTACACACAACAAATGTAACCATGCAAAGTTTTTTTTTTCTTCATTTAAAAGCCCTCACAAAGCAATACACAGCTTTAAGGTAGGTTGGCCACAAAATACTCCAATTATATAGTGATATGTCTTCATGCAGCAAATGATTTCATAATGGTGGTTTAAGAGAAATATTTCAGCACTAGCTTCGAAAAAGCCAAAGGCGACCACTTGTGAAGATTCCGTGACACCAAGGTTGTCTCAGTTAAACTGTAATATACCACCTTGGCTAAAACCTATCCATCCTTATCTCTAACAGAACGGCCCACATAAAAAAATTTAAGATTCAAAAATGAGGAAGTTAACATATGAAAAAAGTTAATCTGGGACACTGTTGACACTGCTTAAGTTTATTAGAGGAGTATAAATATGAATTTCAAATGGGATTGACATTTAAACTTTCAAGAACTGACTCCTGTATGGACAACAGAAAACCATATACAAATTTTCTTCTTATTTTTTGTGTGTGTAAATGCATATTTCCCCAAGGATGTGGAGTCATGATTACAGATGTTCCAGAGTTCCCATTTTTGGCTACTCCTCCCTGCTGCTTCTTGCTTACCTCTCTCTTTATTCTAGCTAACCGTCAGAAGACTTCATCCAGAAGGTCGGATGGGCCACAACAGGATAGTCTTTCTTGGATGTTACAATCTGGCAGCACCAGCACATTAACTCGCACAATGGGGTCATAATACCTATAGCCACTGTCATGTTTAGGGCTTCTCCCACACAAGACATGGAACTCTGGCAGTTTAAGTAGCTGAGGTTTACATCAATCCAATTACAGGCTTACATCAATCCAAGCTTCAACAACTCATCCTTCACCATCAGAGTCAGTTGACTCGACTGGCTTCTGACCCTCCCAAGGCCATATATACACCACGTCCTTCCCCGCCTCCTGTTGGCCCGCCTCTGCTCTAATTGCTTGCTCCGCCTCCTACTTCTTGGCGACTCAGGTGCAGCCAATTCCTCCTCCTCTGGAGGTAGAGACTCAGGTGCAGCCAATTCCTCCTCCTCTGGAGATTCCTCTCTGCTGGACATGTCCCTGACAGCCACTCTCATAGTCTCTCAGCTATTCACAGCAACTACAGTCATACCTCATGATACAGCCACTTCAAGTTACGTTCTTTCAGGTTACATCCTGCGGCGACCCAGAAGTACCAGAAAGGGTTACTTCTGGGTTTCGCCACTCGCGCATGCGCAGAAGTGCAAAATGACATCACACGCATGCTCATAAGTGGCGAATCGAAACCCGCGCATGCACAGACGCGCCACTGCGGGTTGCGCTCTTTTCATGTTGCGAATGGACCTCCAGAATGGATCCCGTTCGCAACAAGAGGTACCACTATATTTTCCTGATCTTCTGCTGTATACCACTTTAAATGGTTGTTTGAAAGGGTTCTTCGTTGCCTGATCCCAGACAATGAGGGATCACAGAAGACACATAATTGTGATTACAGCACTGAAGGAATGGCTTTCCCAAAACCCAAAACTGACTGTGCAGGCAGTTTTAAACTGCACCAAAATCCCTATTTTTCCTTAGCTAAAATGCATAAACTTGAGCCGTTGAGCAAATGCATAACAAGAACACAGCTCTCTCCTTTGTCAGTTTGTGACGTCAAGGATGACCCTGACTGTACCAGTAGAACAGAGAAAACACGTTTGCGCCTTATCTTATGTTCTGACCACAAAGATGCACAGACCCAAGTCTGGGAACAACGCCAGAAGCGTGTTCTCAGAGATGATGACCTCTTCCTCCAAGATAAGAGTAGGAAGAGGAAGATCCTTTTATGGTCAGGAGTGCAGGAAGGAAATCCCTTTTATGGTTAAGAGTGCCAGAGCAGGAACATCTGTGATGTCAACCTACGTGTACAAGCTGACGTGGCTGGGGAAGGGGGAGAGGGTGTCTGGAGGATATATATACTGCATGAAACTTCTCATTTCTTTGGACTTGCTGTGGACTTGATCACGCAAGTGCCTTCTGCTATCCGGAGAGCAGAATAAACTCTTTCTTTGAACCAACCTCGGTGTCATTTGACTTCCTTCCTCCTGTCCGGGAGCAACGCAGACCCAACTGGTGAACTCCAATAAGGCTACAGTACCACAGAATCACACAGATGTAGCTGCATTACAACTTCACCAGGAACAAATAAATTCATCCACACCATTGAGAGGAAAAGATGGAGCATGTTCCCATTGCCCATGCACAATCAGGCCCTACAGTCCCTCTCACCATGTCAATAGTCACCATCACTGTATAGACCTGAAAAATGGAATTTCTCTGAAAATTCGCTCCCCTCCCCTCTTTTTGGTTGCTTTCTTTTTGCCTCCCCTCACTTCCCTCTCAAAAAAACTAGCTTGGTGAAAATATCAGAGCAGTACTACTTTCTATGCATACTAGTCTGTACTGGAGTGTATGGGTTGTTAGGCAGGGGTAGTACCTCTGAGGGGGAACATGTTGTGTTCCTTCTGGGGTAGTCTGTCCCCACCCTGCACTCAGCTCTCACCTGTGGCTCCTAGAAGCCGTCAGCATGTGACAGCGGCCACACCCTGGGAACGGTTTTGACAGGCTGCTTAAACCAGACGAGGGTAGCTGATGGGTCTTAAATCCTCAGTGTTAGAGACTTCCCTAGCATGTGAAGACAGGCTCTGGCAGACAAGTCCAATAGTAGCTCCAACTATCAAGATGGTGGTTTCTGTGTGTTCTGTCAAGGGAAGTGAGGGACAGATGATGAAGAAGAAGAGTTTGGGTTTGATATCCTGCTTTATCACTACCTGAAGGAGTCTCAAAGAGGCTAACATTCTCCTTTCCCTTCCTCCCCCACAACAAACATTCTGAGGTGAGTGGGGCTGAGAGACTTCAAAGAAGTGTGACTAGCCCAAGGTCATACACCAGCTGCATGTGGAGGAGCAGAGACACAAACCCGGTTCATCAGATTACGAGTCTAGCACTATTAATCACTACACCACATTGGCTCTCTATGGGGCTCATCAACCTGGGACGGTAGCCCATCTAGGTGGAGAAGGAAGCCTCTGATCCTAAGCCTCTACTGCCTTGTGGGATATCTTCAGGAGAAGAAAAGGCCAAGGAGTAAACCCTACACAAATCCAGAGTGGAGTCCCAAAGATGGTTGGATAGCGTCTTGTACGCCTCCTTCTGGCAACTCCTGCAGCCAAGCTGGTACCAAACATATTGCTCTGCTTTCCTTTGGACTACATCAGCGACACCAAGAGCAGGGTCTTGACATCTGGGCAACTCAGGACCTCCATACACACTGCCCAGGCTTGCACCCTGGAGAGGTGACTCTGGTGCTGCCAACACAGCAGTTTGACTTCACCCCTGGAGGTGCACTCCATTGTTTCTTGAGACAGGTGGATGCCAACAGCAATAAGTCTGGACTTCAGATTGCAAGTATCAAGACTAGCTAAGCTACAGCTAGTGCTGAACAAAGCCTCTCTCCCATTTCCATCTAACCCAGTGACTTTCAGAATTCCCAAATTCAGGAAACCTTTTCCACATCATCATTCTCAAGAACCAAAAGGGAATCCCTGAGATTCTCCTACGAAGTCCCTGTGTGTTGCAGAGAATTCTCAGACATCTTCTAAGGCCTCCAGATGTTTTTGGACTACAACTTCCACTAGCCCTGGCCAACACAGCTGTACTGGTTGGGGCTGGTGCAAGTTGTCCTCCAACAGCATATGAAGGGCAAAGGTTGGCAAAGACTGCTCTCATCAGAACTCATGAATCAAGGCATGATTCAGTGGCAACACAATGCAAGGGAGGATCAATGGCGGGCAAGAATTCCTTTCAGAGAAACTTGGGCACTGTTATTGATCTTCTCATTCATGAAGGAACTTCTTAAAAACACCTCTAGGATTCCGCAGAATATAATGTAAAAAAAAATGCTGGTCCAGTGCATCATTTTTTGAATAATACTACTACATTTTATTATATCTATAAAAGCAAGGGGGGAATGATATGGTTGGGAAAGGGGGAGGGAGAAGGGGATTTACATCTGGCTTAAAACCAAACTAATCTCTTCTTACCAAGGATTACTATTAGGTGTTTGTTTATCTAGTACTAACTTTATGTGCAAACTAATTCAATGTGCTCAGCCCCCATTGCTGAAATATTTTACCTCCTTTCTATGCAGTTTTCCTCGGGTATTTGCATTTAGATACTATCCATCTAAAATGAGAAATCCAAATAGGAAACAAAAATCTTATAAAAAAAGTAAGATTAAACGAAGAAGAAATAGAATGTCTGAGAGAACAAAGGCAGGAGATGAAGTAGGAATATATCTTTAGGACCAAACTATACAGTGAAGGGGGCATTAATCTCTGGGGAGAAGGTGAACGAGGCAATTCAAAAAAGGGGGGGGGATGGTGACAGAAGGGCAGAGATATTTAAATAGTGTGAATTGTTAATACTTCAGCTTGCAATATTTTTCTTTGGAAATTCTGAGACGATGAAATTGGTCCATATTTATTTGAGTCGAGGAGTGGGAGCAAAGATATGCGTAGCATAAAAAGAGAATTTGCTGCATGGAGAACATGATGCAGTTGTGCACGTTCACAACTGAACTGGGTAAAGGAGCCTGCTCTCTCCCAGCTTGACCTCCTGTTGTCTCTTCCTCCACCTCCTTCTGCTTCTGTTGGCAAGCATTAACAAAGCTCCCTGCAAGCAGGCACCTCAAACTGGTCTCTCCCCATCTCACACCAATGGCTGAAGGGAGTTTGGTTTAATTTTCCACAGATGGAACACAAGGAAAGAAGAGACAGCAAAGCAGGTGAGGGCCAAAAGTGCCAGCGTTCATTATACTAATATGTTTGCCTGCCCGTTGAGTTGTAAAGACAGGCTCACACCACAGCGGAAAAGTATGCCCTGATCTCCCTTTTACCATTATGTCTCTCTTTGTGCTGGTCCCGTTACCATACGGCATGGTCTGAGTCCGGTCCTGGGTCGAGGGTCTGGAGGCTGTTCGTCAGGGGCGAAGCGGGGTCCAAGGCAAGGAGCCAGGCGTGGTCAGGAACTCCGGAAGAGCAGGTCAGGGTGCTGGCAGGAAAAGGTTTCCAGCGATGTTGCTCCCGCAACCTGGGACTGGGCAGACTGGCCTTTATCTCCTCTGAGGCCTAGGGAGGTCCTGGCCCACAGGTAACCCGCCTCTCCTGGCCTTAAGGCGAGCACTCCTCCTGGGAGAAACCAGTTCCCTCCGCCTCCCTGCCTTGAGCCTCTGCAGCTCAGGAGAGGCTGGAGGGTTACTGGACCCAGAGGCAACCTCACCTTCCCCTGACAGGGCTGGGAGAGGAGCACCTGCAGGCAATGGGTCCTCAATCACCTCTGGAGCCAGAGTGGATTCATCTGGTGTCTGCTCCTGAGGATCCGGCACAGGTGCGGGCCCTTCAGATTCAAGCCCCTGCCCCGGCTCAGCCGGCCCTGGAGGCGAGGACTCCTGTGCAAGCTGGGATTCCTCAGGTTCAGCCTCTGAATCAGATTCCCAAGCCATCACACTCTTCCACATGAACCTGTCCTGGTGTTAAGGACTTCAGGAGAGGACCTTCTCTGAGGAGCCTTTGGTGAGGACATGAGAGTGGATCATCCCAGGAATTGGGCATAGGCTTTGAAACTCCATCCCAAGGAAGCCCTCTTCTAGCCTTCTGATGGTAAGTGAAGACCTTTCTGATCACATATGTAGTTTACAGCTGACAGCTGTTTTTACTTGCCCGTGTTATGGTTTTTAGATACGTTGTGAAGCTTACACTGAAACCAGCTTTATGGATTTTTATTTTTATTTTTAGCATGATACTCCTTCCTCAGGCCCAGGGAGGGGTCAAATGTGGACCTCCATTGGGATTCTTCCCATGTCACAGGCCATACCTCTCTCACTGGGAAACAGCTTCATGGGCCCTGCTCCGCATCCTCCTCAAATCTGACTGGAATATGTCATTGGATTGTGATCATTCATCTCACTTGCTCAGATAGAGGATGGAGAGATGTGCTTGCATATCAAAACCACTGGCTTTTGCATGAGTGGCATGTAGCCTACAATTAAAAAGCAGGAATCACATCCATTGATCTGTCCATTTTAGCATCTAGGCATCCATGCCAGTATGTGGCTCCCTGGAAGCTTGCCCATGAGGCAACGCAGGCTGAAAAATGTTCAGGAACTATATTACAGCTTCCCAGTACACTCAAGATAAAAGAATTATTGTTTTTCCTTTGTCAAATGTTGGAGGTTGTTGCAACAACGGTGATAGTAAAGTGTTCCACAAGTTCTGGGGGACACCAAGCAAGGAACAATAGTACAGAACAGTCTCCACCACAATTCTTTAGTCTTGTCAGAATTGTACTGTTCAAGTAAAATTAATTTGGTCACGCGCTCCAGTCTCCTGCTGCATCATTTATAAACGATGCCCTATCAAAAAATTGCAGGAGAGTTCTTATGAGATGAAAAAGTTTGAGAAACACTGGTTTCGGGTATACAAAACACTTTGCATCCTCTTCAGAGACTTAACCACAAACATCTGCCCTGCAGTTTTAGAGTCCAGCCTGTTTGCTACTAAAGCGTTGCCCTTCAGACTTCACATCAAGGTGGGGGGGGATGAACATTCCAGCTTTCTAGCATAAATGGATAGGACTGCAGGGCACGTCATTGACAAGTGTTCTTGTTTGGATCAAACCGTAGGAAGTCCATTTTAAAAACGCCACGTCATCTTTCACTTTCAGTATCAAAATGGAATTGTTCAGGGGAGACGAAGTACAAAAGGAGTAGGTCCTACCTCCGCAGGTACAATTTTTCATGTTGCCCTTCATCTACTCAACCAGAACTTCTTGCCAGTAGCCTTAGGAGAATGTAAGACAAATGCCCATATTCAGGAAGATCTACAGAATCATCAGTTTCTGAAGTGCGACGAATCCTTTGTGACAGCCCCATTCGCTGCCACATAATCCTGACAAAGGCTGGGCTTTCCCAGCTGCTTCTGGGCAAAGTGTAAACAGCTACAAGTTGATAATAACAAAAAAAAATCCTCTTATTATTATTCATCCTCATTAATGCACCTACCTCTTTACTGACCAACACAAACAAATGACACAGGTGTCTGACCTTAGGAAATGACAATCTAAATTTCTGCAACAGTGAGACAACAGTGAGCCAATGAAAGAGAGAGTTGAGTATAACAAGGAAGGGATGTGAGCAGAAATAATTTTCAATTTTGCATATAGGAATTATTTTTGTTAACATAAATTTGTTGCATACCTAACAATATACATTTCCTACTATCACATTTAGGTGATATACAGTTCAGTAGAAAAGAGAGTGCACATATCAGAATGCTGTATTCCAGGAAGACGAAGTGAGACTGAGTAATAAGAAAATAGTCTCTTGAAGAATTTAGGATGCTAGCAAGGTACATATTTCTATAAATTATGTGCAGAGTTCCCAGGACTGTGCCGTTTTGAGACTATGGGTAGGGGAAAAGGTTTCTGTTTGTTTCCTCACATCAACATGGCTGTCCATGGGAAACCAGCATAACAGAGAAACTGACTGCCCCTCCAAAATTAGGGGAGGGAACATGGTCTTTAAATTTCTTTCCCAAAACAGTAAATCATGTGGGAATCCCACTGTGCCTATCGTTCAAAAATTTGGAACGCAGAAAGGACGGCCATGCCTGCTATTTGCATCTAATTCTGGCAGAATACAGTGGTACCTCGGGTTACATACGCTTCAGGTTACATACGCTTCAGGTTACAGACTCCGCTAAGCCAAAAATAGTGCTTCATGTTAAGAACTTTGCTTAGCTAAAGTGGTGCTTCAGGTTAAGAACAGTTGCGTGTCGAGGTCCCCAAGCCACCCCCCAAATAACTCACAACGCACACTTAATTTTTGTTTAAGGTTTTTGGCATAATTTTGGCCACAACTTTATTTAAATACAAAACCGTGAGTGGTTGTTTAGGCATTGGTTAAGACTATCTGTCCCCCCGCCTGGGGACAGAACTGACTTCCGGGCACCACTGAAAGACAGGGCGGGGGAAAGCAAGTCGGGGAGAAATGGAGCTGAGTCACAGACCCTCAATTCTCATCCGCATGCTCCCCGAAGGCTTGCCGGCCCTAGTCCCATTCCAGGGATTGGACGAAAAGATGGCAAGCCCCAGGATTCCTTTAACGGAATTCCCTTTCCGCAGCAACCATGGAGGGGCAGGCCCAGCCTATCCTAACCCCTCCTCTACCAATTTATAACCAATGCCTAACCGCAATCTTACAAGTTGTGACGATTTGCTACGCAGTAGGCAAAAACCAAATGGCCCAGCCAATCTGCCAGATGGACAAAATTCCTACCAGGCCCCTGCCCCAACGGCAGACGACCCCATGACAGGCATAGCAAGGTCAACGCAACAACCCCTTACTCAAGGGCAGGTGGGCGGGTGATCCGTTGCACGCAGCAAAGAGAAAGCTCCAGGCTGCATGCAGAGTACTTAAACATTTTACCCCTCCCACCAAAATTGCAACATAACTTTTACCCCAGCAACCCAGTGAACCAATCACTGCCCCAGGCCATCTTTAGAGACCCTGCCTGGTAACAGACCCCAGCAGACCCCACCGCAACACGTGCTCTCCCTGAAGGAGAACACGCTTTTCAGGTTAAGTACGGACCTACAGAACGAATTAAGTACCTAACCCGAGGTACCACTGTATTGGGTAATTGTTTGTTCTGGTAACCTCTAGGCTGGATTACTGCAATGCATTGTACACAGGGTGTCAGAGGCTGCCTCTGAAGATGCTTCAGAAAGTTCAGCTGATGCTGATGCAGAACTCGGTAGGGAAAGACGGTTTGAGCATGTTACAATCAACCTGGTCCGACTGCACTGGCCACCAATTAGTTTCCAGGTCCAATTCAAAGAGCTGGTTTTGACCAATAAAGCTTTAAACGGCTCAGGACCACAAGACATTAAGGACCGCCTCTCCCTATATAAACCGACCTGGAATCTGCAATCGTCCTCTGAGACCTTTGTTCATGTGCCTCCTCCACGTGAAGTCTGGATGGTAGAGACACAAGAACAGGCCTTTTCTTTTGGTGGCTCCCCATTTGTGGAATGCTCTCCCCAGGGAGGTTCGTCTGGCACCTTCATTATATATCTTTAGATGCCAGGCAAAAATGTTCCACTTCAACCAGGCCTCTGGCTGATTCTACAGCCTTTTATATGGTTTTTGTGTGGAAGAGGGGGGTTATTGTTGCTTGTTTGATTTAGCCCCCATGTTATGTGTTTTGGCACTCCAAAGTCAGTTTTATTATTATTTGAATCTGATTTTCTATGGGTTGTTAGGGATGCAGAAGCAGGTGGAAATTCCTGAAAGAAATGTATGCAATAAAACATGTCTTCCAAACAATCTCCTGGTATCCATTAGGGTTGCCACATTTTTTTCCCCCCTGGAAAGGCTCCCATACTTTTCCACACAGGGGCGTCTTACCCATAGAGGCTAGTGGCACAGGGCGCCAAGTTGTGGAGGGTGCCAGGGAAGAGGCAGAGGCTGGACACGGCACCTCCCGGCATCAGCTCACCGCCCTCGCCCGCCTCCGTCATGCGCCAGGGAAGAGGTGGAGGCTGGACGCGGCGCTTCCCGGCATCAGCTCACCACCCTCGCCCGCCTCCGTCATGCGCCGCTGCGCCCGGAGCCTCCGTCTGCCATGGCCACCGCGGCACGAAGCAGCCAGCTGAGCCGGAAGGTGCCACATCCAGCCTCCGCCTCTTCCCCACCCTCCAGCCGCTGCCCGCTTCCTCCAGCCCCGCCGGCAGTGCTGACCTCCCTAAAAAACTCTGGGAAACGGGGGGCGCTGGATGGAGTTTTGCACCATGGCATCGGAGATGCTTAAGACGGCCCTGTTTCCACAGCTGCACAAAGCGTGTTCTCCCTAACAGAGAGCACGTGTTGTGGTTGGGGGAACAAGCCACCCTGCCGTGACTAGGCAAATTTGGTGAGGAACCCAAGCCTTTAAGTGGTTAAAATTGGGTTGCTGGGGATTTTTGATTGTTGCCAATTTGGAGGAGGGGTCAGAATCTTTAAATACAGGGGCCAGACATTGGACGTCCTCTTGGCCGTTTTGCACCGGATCACCCACCCTCCCTCCCTTTAATAGGGTGGTTGTTTTTTCTCTCGCTTGACCTTGCTATGCCTGTCATGGGGTCGTTCGCCTTGGAGCGGGGGCCTGGTAGGAATTTTGCCACTTGGCTGATTGGCTGGTGCCGTTTGGTTTTTGCCTACTGCGTAGCAAATCGTCACAACTTGTAAGGTTGGCAGTTAGGCATTGGTTAAATTGGTGCTTGGAGGGGTAAGTGCCTATCCCTCCAAATGATGCGGAAAGGGAATTCCGTTAAAGGAATCCAGGGGCTTGCCATTCTTTTCGTCCTTGTCCGTGGCGTCGGACTTGGGTCGTGCAAGCCCCACCGGAACATGAGGGTGAGAAGTGAGGGTCTGATTCCCAGCTTCATTTCTCACCCAATACTTGTTTCCCACGCTGGCTTCCGTTGGTGTCCAGAAGGGCCAGCTCTTGAGGGCAAGGACAGATAGTCATAACCAATGCCTAAGCAACCACTCACATTTTTTGTATTTGAATAAAGTTGTGGCCAAAAATTATGCCAAAAACCTTAAACAAAAATTGATGTGTGAAGTGTGAATTTTTTGGGGGGGTGGCAATTGTGGGACTCAACACGCAACAGGCAGAAATTTGGAAACTCTCCAAATCACTGCCTCGTTGAAAACTGCTAGAGGGAATATGCCTGCTCTAGGGCCAATTAACTTTTAGGTGAATGAATACCTGATGATATTAAGCTGCATCCTATGGTTATTTATTTGGATGTTGACCCCACTGTGTTCAATGGGAGTTACCTCCTTGCAAGTGTGTTTAGGATTTGAAGCCTTAAGCATGCACATCAAACTGTAAAGTGTGAAGAAGTGGACCCCAATATAGCCCTCTTCACATGTTGTAAGTGAACAGCGCATAGTGCTCCAAATCGACCCAAGTCCATTGCATAGTGCTCCAAATCATTTTCTCATATTACTAATATGCAGCTATGCTTAGATGGGTTGGTTTTCATTGCACAGAATTTTATTTTGTTTAATAACATAAATGAAAAGGGGGAAGGGAGTTCGGCATAATCAGAGGTGCCGAGTTGCAACCGACATTAGGGCGGGCGTCACACACGCATGGCACCAGCGTGCTGTGCTCCTCAAAGGGTTGAACCAGAGTGTTGGAACCTTTGGCACTGACAAGCCCAGAATGCGTGGAAGAGGTCAACGGTTGAGAAGGCCAACTGTTGGGAGCCTCCTCCACCCCCTCAACATTAAGGGGGCCCAGCCCCTTGCCCAAATATTCCAAGGGGGGCAAAGACACCTCAGCCCCCTGTAATTGCCGTGCCTGAGCTGTAGCATGGCTGTGTGTGCAAGTGCTGCTCTATACATCCCCGCAGGAGACCTTTATGTGTTGATCATGAAGTCTGAAAGGGGCATCTAACTGTGTTGATTGAAGCTGAATGCAGATAGAAGCCCATGTTTGATTGGGAACCCGGATCACACTGCAACTTCTAAGCCCATTCATCTGAATGTGCTTCATTCAACACAAGGCAGGGGGGTGGGATCCGCATGTCTCCAAGCACCCTTGTTGTTGTTTTGTTTAGTCGTCTTAGTCGTGTTCGACTCTCCGTGACCCCATGAATCAGAGCACGCCTTGGAAACTCTCACTTTCTTCTCAAAGTTTCTCCTTTTTTAGGTCCATGGAGGTTTTTTTGGCAAAATACTGGAGTGGTTTGCCAGTTCCTTCTCCACCAAGCACCCTACCAGTGCTATTTTTCTAGAAAAATTGGTGCCGGAACTCACCATGAATAATAAATAATAATAATATTTTTTTTATTTATACCCTGCTCTTCCTGGTTCAGAAAACCAGGCTCAGGGTGGCTAACAACAAATTTAAAACACTTAATTGATGCAAGAAAAAACAGCATGAAATACAGTATAAAACATGAATGACAATAAATTCAGAATTCAAAAATTGATTTAGGGGGGAAATCCATCCAATAAACATTAGATGATCACCAGGGCTAGCTGGCTAAATTAGTTCTATTTGGGCCAGCGAGGAGACCAGGGGAGAATTAGCTGTGGTATCCCAGAGCGGGTAATCTTCATAAAAAGGGGAGGGGGAGGGAAGGAAGGGGAATAAAAGATTAGGTTAAGTTCAAATTGAAAGCCAGGCCTCCTTTGTTATCTTAGAATGGCCGTGGTGCCCATTTGAGAGGTGCTGAAGCAAAGCCCTGCCCCCTACACACTCTTCCCTGGACACAAACACAGAGATAGGTTGAATGGACACCCAATAGGACTTGTGAGCACAACCATAAAATCATAGAGCTGTAGAGTTGGAAGAGAACCCAAGGAATCTCAACTAAAGCATGCAGGACAGATGGCCACCCAACCTCTGCTTAAAATCCTCCATGGAAGGAGAGTCGTCCACCATCTCTCACGAGAGGCTGAAATGGCCGTGGTTCCCTTTCTTAATGTACTCGCAGCGACAACCCAGGCTTCCCCTACAAAAACGTGCGAAAAGGCTCTTAAACACAGAGAAATAAGTTGTATTTCTGCTGCCCCTATTTGGTCTCACGGTTTTCCTTTGTAAGTTGTTGTCTGAGATGTGTCACCCCGGACAACTTTATAATGATGTAGGCCATGTTGACAAATAGTTACACCCATAATGTACCAAAGGGGGGAGGGAAGCAAGGGAGAAAATTCCCTTTCTCCCCCCTTCTCAAAGTAAAGAGCATTAGATTTCCGGAGTGTTGTATCATGCTGATGACATATCTGGAGACTCGAAAATGATTAATTGTTCCCCGGGGGCCTATGTAATATTCTATTTTGGACAAAAATATCTTTTAAAACATATCTAAGCGCTTGCAATAGTGAGTGAAGTTTGGGACCCATAAGCGAAAGCTGGTTCTCTCTGTGTTCCTTTTTTAAGTACCTGCCAGCGACTGAAAGATGGAGCTTGGGAGAGCATTTTGTGCCAGCAAGCAGAATGCAGCAATTTTTCAGGATAAATTCTATCTGCCGTGAACAGTTTTGTCTAGTAAGAAGCCATGAATCTAGTAATCTGTTCTCCAGGACAATAGATTGCGACAACCCATCAGCCCTGTAGGACTCATCGCTCCCTATCTTCCTCTAACCAAAGGAGGGTTTGTGCCCTTCAAAGCCAGGCTGTTCACACTGTCAGCGCTGCCAGTGCAACCCTGACTTAAAACAAATATCAAAGGTCTTTATCACCCACAGCTTTATTAGTTTTGAGAATTTTACTGCTCACCCTCTAGTATTTTGTTCTGCTTTATGTCTCTTTATGGTTGTTGGTTTGGGTTTTTAAAAAATTCTTTCATTTTTAAGCTGCTGTATAATGACTTTGAGAACTGCCTTCTGGACCCTGTTATTGGCTTAATGGAGACATAATCATCAAACAAACCTTTGATGTGTAACAGAGCTGAAAGCAATTTGCTCCAAAAGTTTGTCACATCTACTTGCCTGCTAATTTTGATGTCCAACATTCGTGGGAACTTTTCCGAGCGCTTGCATATTTTCTGAGTATTGACAAAAGTTGCTACCCGTATTTCACCTTCAGTTGCATTGGATTGAAATATTTGAAATAAACCTTAACCTTTCCTTGACTTGATTGGAATTTGCTCCAATGGGTAAGATTTTAGCGTGAACTTAGGTCTCCCATCCGAATGAATGGGACTTCCAAGCGCTTACTTTTAGCTGGAACAGGATTAAAACATTTTGATTTCTGTATTGAACATTCTACAGTATTTGATGATAGATGTGCAAATATGCTAGACCCCCAATATGGCAGTATTTGGTGGCAAGCAATAGTATTTATGGTTTTGCTGTATTTTATAGCTGTCGTGCACTGTGGTGTGTGATGTTATCCGACAGCTGATCACTTGAGATTTTATATTTCAAGCCACAAAAGAATGAGGATATGCCACAGTTCAAAGCACTTGTAATTAGGAAAAGGGGAGGACTTTACATGAGGATGAAGCCATTTCATGGTTTATATGTGAAACAAAGCAAAACAAAGGAAGGGGACTGTTATGCTACATTACAGGATATCTTATGCCTCAAAAATGAGCACAAATGAAGTGGGAAGAGAATAAGAACATGATGTCCCTGTGGAAGAGTGGGCACAAATGGAGCTGCAAATAGAGACCAGTAATGAGAATGGAGTGTTCAGGATAAGTAAATATATAGAAAGAGGTCATGGCATAAATATAATAGCACCATGAATATTGGAAAAAGGGGCACAGAACTAGCAAGCTAAGAACTTTCATAGCTCGGTCTAAGTATTATATTGCATCTATTTCTGGTTTGCATCATATGTTCAGATGACCAAGGGGAAAAACTACAGGTTACATTAACCACCTATTTTTGGAAGTGTGCTAAATAGCACCTTTAAGAAAAATGGAAACTGTGAGGGGGAGGGGATTTGAGATAAACTTCTGCCTTGCCAAGGAGCAAGGTAAGGCTTATCTCTGATCTTAGCACCATAGTCCCAGAGGCAGTGCTAAGATTGGAGACAAGCTTCTTCTTGCTATTTGATAAAAAAAAAGGCTTATCTCTGGTGTTAGTGCTGAGCACTACTGCACTATGATCAGATATAAGCTTATCTTTAATCTTAGTGCTGTGGTGTTTAGCACTAGGATGGGTGATAAGACATCCCATATTTTATTTTTTGTTTACTGTGTTTTGGTTTTGAGTAGCTATGAAGGCAGGATCCAAAGCTAAATACAGTATGTGAACAGCATAAAACCAAATCTGGTAAATAAATGCGAAGTTGACTAGCCAGCCTGAATGGTAGCGGTGAATACAGGGATCACAGTGTTTTCCTAATGAATTTATATTGAAATTATAATTAAACTTATGTCAGCTCTATGGACTGGTCATAAAACACTTGAGGCTGTGAATGTTACTAGCTCAAAGATGGAAACAAGAAGATTTACCAGCGAAAGAAGAGTGGCAGATGAAACTACTGGACTACGCCGAATTGGCAAAACTGACGGGAAAAATTCGGGACCAGCAGGATCAGACTTTTCTGAAAGACTGGAACAAATTTATGTTATAATACAGTGGTACCTTGGGTTAAGAACTTAATTCGTTCTGGAGATCCGTTCTTAACCTGAAACTGTTCTTAACCTGAAGCACCACTTTAGCTAATGGGGCCTCCCACTGCTGCCGCCGCGCCGCCGGAGCACGATTTCTGTTCTCATCCTGAAGCAAAGTTCTTAACCCGAGGTACTATTTCTGGGTTAGCGGAATCTGTAACCTGAAGCGTGTGTAACCCGAGGTACCACTGTACTTGAAAGACAATTGTAAACAATTAACATTGCTAGTACGGTTACAAGAAGTTTTGTAAGGTTAAAACTATTATTTATTACTTATTATAGTTATTTTAGTATTTACATAAGGTCATGATTTAATAGTAATAATAAATATAGGAAAATGCAGTATCTAGAGAATAGGTTTGAAAGCCATCAATCAGGGAGTGGGGAAGTCACAGGCTTATGGAGCCAAATGTTGTATTTACTTCTGTATACTATGATGATATGCATGGAAATATTTGTAAAAACCAATAAAAAATATTATTTAAAAAACCACCTCCCGCTGCTGCTGCGCGATTTCTGTTCTCATCCTGAAGCAAAGTTCTTAACCCGAGGTACTATTTCTGGGTTAGCGGAGTCTGTAACCTGAAGCATCTGTGACCTGAAGCATATGTAACCCGAGGTACCAGACGCTTCAGGTTACAGACTCCGCTAACCCAGAAATAGTACCTCGGGTTAAGAACTTTGCTTCAGGATGAGAACAGAAATCGTGCTACGGCGGCGCAGCAGCAGCGGGAGGCCCCATTAGCTAAAGTGGTACCTCGGGTTAAGAACAGTTTTAGGTTAAGAACGGACCTCCAGAACGAATTAAGTCCTTAACCCGAGGTACCACTGTATATACATTTTTCATTTCTGTGTGAATTAAACCATTATACTTAACATTGCCTTAATTTGAGTGACAGCATCTCTCCAGGGTTTCAGGCAATTGGTCTTCACATTACTTGCCACCTGATCCTTTTACTGGGACATGCCAAATGTTTAGCATGGGACCTTTCTGTGCAAAGCAGATCCTTTGGTACTGAGCGATAATCCCTCCTCACCTGGCTAGGTTTCAGCTCCTGGCTGCCAGGTTTCCATTCATTCCCCACAGCAATGTGCCACAGTTCTGTGCTTTCTCTTGCCCCAAAGGCTGCTATTTTGTAAAATGAATAGATCATAGGATTGTAGACTTGGGAGAGACCCAAGGGGAATCTAGTTCAACCCTTTGCAATGCAGGACTGTCAACACGTGGTTCCCCATCCAACAGATGGCAACTTTGCTTCTTTTGCTCCTGTGCCGGAGGAAACAGAAAAAAAAAGATGTGTATTAGTAAATTTTCTCTAAGCTTCATTTTTATTCTTCCAGAGTCTTGGGGCACTGGCAGTAACGGTCTTTGTCTTCACCTAAAGTACCAAAGAGACCATCTACTGCATGGGTAGGCAAACTAAGGCCTGGGGGCCGGATCCGGCCCAATCACCTTCTAAATCTGGCCCATGGATGGTCTGGGAATCAGCGTGTTTTTACATGAGTAGAATGTGTCCTTTTATTTAAAATGCATCTCTGGGTTATTTGTGGGGTCTGCCTGGTGTTTTTCCATGAGTAGAATGTGTGCTTTCTTTAAAATGCATCTCTGGGGTATTTGAGGGGTATAGTAATTCGTTCATTCCCCCCCAAAAAAATATAGTCCAGCCCCCCACAAGGTCTGAGGGACAGTGGACCGGCCCCCTCCTGAAAATCTTTGCTGACTCCTGGTCTACTGCATTTAAAAGTGAACAATTACCCAAACAGAAAAATAAACAAAAAATAACTCCAAAATCTGAATCACACATTTTGAATACACTATCTGTTTTGGAAAGATTGACTAATAAAATGCAGTAGGCAATTTTTGTAATGGTCTCCATAAAGACAAATTCAGCCAGTATCCCCAAAAGCTCTCAAAAAGTCAAATTAAAGCTGAGATGGCATTACTAATTCAGACGATGGCATCTTTTTGTTCTTTTTCCTCAAGCATGGGTGGAAAGGACAATACCGGTGATAATTTGGAACTTCCTGTCTTTTATCAGTATGTGGCACAGCCTCAATGTTATTTAAGCATCACTTCTGGAACCTCGTGGATTTAAGCAGCCGGATGAGTCAGATCTGAAAGTCAATAAAGCTTATAGGACTATGTAATTGGTTGGCCTGAGGTGAATGGAAGCGAAAGGTTCTGACTACTGACACTTGAGTAATGAGCTCAGCATTAGCCTGAACTTTTGAGTGTAAAATATATACATTAAATAGGAATTTGGCTGCACTGACTCTTTTTGTGGAAGGGTTCAGTCTGGGTCTAAAGATCCACAAAAAATGTTTTGTTTTTTTAAAAATAACAAAAAACCTAACACTGCTATTCATACAGAAAAAATCATGATATAAGTGATATCATGATGCATGATGTCAATAAGGAGAGAAGACTGGAGAGCAGCATCACACCCATGTTTTAAGTCAAGGGTAGGCAAACTAAGGCCTGGGGGCCAGATCCGGCCCAATCACCTTCTAAATCTGGTCCGCGGATGGTCTGGGAATCAGCGTGTTTTTACATGAGTAGAATGTGTCCTTTTATTTAAAATGCATCTCTGGGTTATTTGTGGGGCATAGGGATTTGTTCATTTTCATCCCAAAAAAATATAATCCAGCCCCCCACAAGATCTGAGGGACAGTGGACTGGCCCCCTGCTGAAAAAAATTGCTGACCCCTGTTTTAAGTCTTAAGTGAAGGCTCTCTAGATTAGGGACATCTATGTCTTTAGGGACGCGGGTGGTGCTGTGGGTAAAACCACAGAGCCTAGGACTTGCCGATCGCATGGTCGGCGGTTCGAATCCCCGCGGCGGGGTGCGCTCCCGTCGTTCGGTCCCAGCGCCTGCCAACCTAGCAGTTCGAAAGCACCCCCGGGTGCAAGTAGATAAATAGGGACCGCTTACCAGCGGGAAGGTAAACGGCGTTCCGTGTGCTGCGCTGGTTCGCCAGATGCAGCTTGTCACGCTGGCCACGTGACCCGGAAGTGTCTGCGGACAGCGCTGGCTCCCAGCCTATAGAGTGAGATGAGCGCACAACCCTAGAGTCTGGCAAGACTGGCCCGTACGGGCAGGGGTACCTTTACCTTTACCTATGTCTTTAGAATAATTCCAGACTGGTTTTTAATGCTGCAAATGTGGGTTTTTTTGTTTTTTAGTCACCAGATTTCTCCCTGAAAGGATAAATCTGAATTAGTAAAGGTAAAGGGACCCCTGACCATTAGGTCCAGTCGTGACCGACTCTGGGGTTGCGGCGCTCATCTCGCTCTATAGGCCGAGGGAGCCGGCGTACAGCTTCTGGGTCATGTGGCCAGCATGACTAAGCCACTTCTGGCGAACCAGAGCAGCTCACGGAAACACTGTTTACCTTCCCACCACAGTGGTACCTATTTATCTACTTGCACTTGATGTGCTTTCGAGCTGCTAGGTTGGCAGGAGCAGAGACCGAGCAACGGGAGCTCACCCTGTCGCGGGGATTCAAAGAGCCTACCTTCTGATCAGCAAGTCCTAGGCTCTGTGGTTTAGACCACAGCGCCACCCGCGTCCCATAAATCTGAATTAAATGGGGTGAAAATATGGGCTGGCATTTTTATGCCAATGACCAAAGTGTGGGTCCTTCCAAAAATCTGGGTGCACAAGGAGCACCCACCCCACTATAAACACCCATGGGGAAGTCCTGCTTCTTGTTCTGTACGTATGGGTGAGAGCTGGCGAAGCATAAGAGCGTAAACCATGAGCTTTAAAGTCCCCACTTCAAATTTCGCCTTACTCACAAACTCCCTGGGCAAGCCATTCTCTCTCTACATCACCCTCCCAAGCGCCATGTGGAAACAACGTTGTTGTTCTTTAGTCGTTTAGTCGCGTCCGACTCTTTGTGACCCCATGGACCAGAGCACACCAGGCACTCCTTCTTCCACTGCCTCCCGCAGTTTGGTCAAACTCATGTTTGTAGCTTCGAGAACACTGTCCAACCATCTCGTCCTCTGTCGTCCCCTTCTCCTTGTGCCCTCCATCTTTCCCAACATCTTTCCCAACAACGTCTTCTCTTCTCATGAGGTGGCCAAAGTACTGGAGCCTCAGCTTCACAGTTTGAGTGTGGAAACAATAATCCCTTCCTTAAAAGTTTGCTGTAACGACGACACGTTTTGCATGATACTCAAAGCTGGTCAAATTACCATGTGCGATAAATGTACTTTAAGTACCGTATTTTTCGCTCCATAAGACGCACTTTTCCCCTCCTAAAAAGTAAGGGGAAATGTGTGTGTGTCTTGTGGAGCGAATGCAGGTGGGAGGCTCTGCTCAGCGCTCCCTTTAAAGAGCCGCGTGGAGCGTGTGTCCCTTCTCCCTCCTGGGGAAAAGCCCCCAAGAGCCCCCCACACACTCTGTGCGGCTCTTTAAAGGGAGCACGGCTCTTGCGGGCTTTTCTGCAGCCCCTCAGTCCCTTCCCCCACCTTCCAGTAAAGCCCCCAAGAGCCGCGCTCCCTTTAAAGAGCCGCACAGAGTGTGTGGGGGGCTCTTGGGGGCTTCTCCCTCCTGGGGGAAAAGCCTGCAAGCGCCGCACACACGCTCCATGCACTCTTTAAAGGGAGAGCGGCTCTTGCGGGCTTTTCCCCGAGGAGGGAGAAGGGACTGTCACGGCCTGTCAGTCCCTTCTCCCTCCTTGGAGAAAAGCCTGCAAGAGCCGCATACATGCTCTCATGAAAGGGAGTGCTGAGCAGAGCCTGGGATGCATACAGGCCCTGCTCAGCGCTCCCTTTAAAGAATATTTTTTTCTTGCATTCCCCCTCTAAAAACTAGGTGCGTCTTATGGTCAGGTGCATCTTATGGAGTGAAAAATATGGTATATCGTTTGGATGTGGCCCTTGTGTGCCTCTAGAGGTCCCTACATTTTCAGGCTCTCCTTCCACACACAGACATCGTAAGTTTCACTAGTGAGGTATATAGAAGAAAGAACCCAAAGCATGAGAAATGTTCTTAAGTTCCACTTCCTTTGAATTCCCCCTCCCTTACGCCCTGAAATCACATTGCCTCCCTGTTCATATTGAAAACACAAACAATACCCCCTGCATATTACTCCCATAATACAATTAAAGCAGTTTCAGTCTTTTGCAAATATGTAATACCTGCTGCCTGCTAGTAGATAAATGCATACTACCTAACAACCTTAAAAACAATAAACCATAAAGCTAAATTATTGTAGAAGTCAATTAGTATGCCAATTAGTCTATACTGCAAGCAATTCACGTGGAGAGAAAAGAAATACCTATATTGTTTGCTGTCATACAAGGTGTCAAGAAATGAACTCTTGTCATTTCAGATTCGCTAATAATTATAAGAGGGAATTTGACAAAGTATGATATGATTCCATAAAGCAGGGACATAAAATAGCTAACCACCAAAATGGTAAAAGCTTTTATATTCCAGAAGCTTTTAAAAGGGTACACATGGTAATAGAGGTTCACATTGCAATAAGATAAATAAATCTAGAAATGCATATGCTTGATGGCAGTTTCATGTGGGTTCCTAAACAGGATTTTTACTGGAAATGTTTTTAGCGCTGAGAGAGAGAGAGAGAGAAAGAAAGATAATAATGTAATGGAGTAAAAGAAAAAGAAAAGAAGGATGATCCATCAAGAACAAAACACAAATGCAAAGTCTCACATTATTCTTGAGAGGATAAACAAAACAAAATAAAAACAAAATGCAGGCAATAATAATCCATTCAAATCCATAAAGTTCACCACCTCGGAATAGAATTTACAACAAAAAGGGAGCAAAGACTTTCAAACAATACTATGCAAATGCTGTGTGCAACCATAAGAGCTGACTGTGTCCGTCTAAGGCTAGGTGGCTCTCTGTATGTACCATGAAACGCAGCATATTTTCCCTCCATGGTGGTCCCAAAAATCTACAAGCAACTCTTGCCCACCGGCTGCTCCACAGACGTTGCTATGCATCCGTGCCTTCCTTATGGCTGAGCTCTAGCCTTGCCACATTTTCCTTCACTTCCAATCTCGGCCTTTGAAGAGACCTGCAGATTCAACTTTGTAATAATAACTGAGTCGGGCAACTCCAAACTCTATACCCTCCAACACCTAGACAACAAAAATCCAGGACACAGTCTCATACCCTCCAACATTTCTCCGATGAAAAAAGGGACATCCTAAGGAAAATCGGGACATTCTGGGATCAAATCAGAAACTGGGACTGTCACTGGAAAATAGGGACTGTTAAGTTGTGGGTGAACATATCAGACGACACAGCGATTCTTCAGACAGCTCTTGCTTATTCACAGGCCAGAACAGAACTGAACTGAAGGCTTCAGTCAACCTGCTTATATAGACCTCAACTACAAGGCAACAGTAACAACTTTCTGTAACTATCCAACCACTGAACGTCACTTTCAATTCCTTATTTGCATATGCGGACCTGAGTGAAAACTATCTACAGTATCCCCCTGCTGGCCCAGGGTGAGAACTTCAGTACATAA
The DNA here is from genome assembly GCF_964188315.1 of Podarcis muralis. Taxonomy (NCBI): domain Eukaryota; kingdom Metazoa; phylum Chordata; class Lepidosauria; order Squamata; family Lacertidae; genus Podarcis; species Podarcis muralis. Next base: position 73,892,465 of record NC_135663.1, on the reverse strand, counting down.
CATCGAGACTTTGAGGGTCTGAGCTTTGCATCCCATGTGAAAGAGATGGTGAATGCTGATACCTTCCACCAGCCTTACATCCTTTCACAAAAGCATTGTTCCTCCCGGCTCCCTTTTATTTATTTTTCTCTACATAGTGCGAGACCTCACACATTGTTTTGTGGAAGTTTGTTTGTCCTAATAAAGATACTGGTTTTCCTGTCATATTCCCAATCTGTTTAGGTTTCCACGAACATTCTAGAGATATGCGGATGCTTACAGAAGTGGGATACAGATATTCAGATTCATAATATAAGCATGTATATGCAAAAAAATAAAATGTTCATTGCAAGAAGTTTTTGAATTATTAAAATGTCATTTGATAAAAAGTTCATGCGCTGTTTTAAAAAGTTTCCCGTGCTTGACGGGAGAAGAGGGAAAATATATTAAATAAAGGCAGTTTATAGTAAAGTTTGGCACATTTCTAAACTAATATTAAAAACTCCATGTGCTACTGAAATTATTGATATTCTAAAACTTATATTCTGCATAATCATACCAACCTTAATGATACTGTCTGCATCTTTTTCAACAAGCTTTTCAGATAAGTTTTTTCAATTTGGTTTTTGTCTGTTGTCCTCTGTATTGATTGCTGATTTTTTCATTAATTTGAATATATTGCTGATGTTTTAAGATTTTTTTGTATTACTATTTGTTGCCTTGAATTAGGAAAAAAATGCTAAGCTGTTTGCCTCACCTCACCATTTGAATTTCCATGGTTTACGGTTGATTTTGATAGATTTTATAAATATACAAAATATTGTGAGCTGTCAACTGTCAAATACTACTTATCGTTGCATGTTATTCATCAAATGCTGTCAGATGATAAAGAAAGTACTATTATGTGTCAATTGTGAAATATTGTCAGACTCGACTGCAGTAGATCAAACCCTGTCAAGTGATCGTCAATAAGGTCAGTAATGGCAGACAAGCTTTCTCAAAATGCAGGATGCCCACCACCAAGGCTATCCCTTTGCATTTCACAGCCATTAAAGCGTGTTCTCCATAATAGAGAGCACGTGTTGCGGTGGGGGCCAAAAAGGCCACTCCACTGTTGTTGGGCAAATTGGCCATGTGCTGTGATTGGGCAAGGAGTGTTGCTGGGGAGAATGTTATGTTGCTAAATGGTGGGAGGGGTCAGAGGTCTTAAATACAGGGCTCGCAGCCTGGGGCCTTCTCTTGGGCTGCGTGCACCGGATCACCCACCCGCCCTCCCTGAAAAGGGGGGTTTGTTGTCCTCTGACCTTGCTATGCCTGTCATGGGGTCGCCTGCTTTTGGGGCAGGGGCCTGGTAGGAATTTTGTCCATTTGGCCGATTGGCTGGTGCCATTTGGTTTTTGCCTACTGCATAGCAAATCATCACATCTTGTAAGGTTGGCGGTTAGGCACTGGTTCAAATTGGTTGGTGGAGGAGTAAGTGCCAACCCCTCCAATGGTGGTGCGGAAAGGGAATTCCGTTAAAGGAATCCAGGGGCTTGCCATTCTTTTCGTCCTTGTCCCTGGCATTGGACTTGGGCTGTGCAAGCCACCAGAAGCATGAGGGTGAGAAGTGAGAGACTGAGGCCCAGCTTCATTTTCTCCCCAAAATTGTTTCCCTCACTGGCTTCCTCTGGAATCCGGAAGTCAGTTCTGTCCCTTGGCATGGACAGATAGTTGGAACCAATGCCTAAGCAACCACTCACTTGTGTGTATTTAAATAAAGTTGTGGCCAAAATCGTGCCAAAAACCCAAACCAAAATTGATGTGTGATGTGTGAATTATTGGGGGGTGGCTTGGGGACCTCGACACGCAACAACAATAATGACTATGTCTGAGGGCACACTCTCAGTCCACAGTGGGTGCTGTTTAGGCAAAGCAGTGCCCTTCATGGACCGATGGTGCATCCCATAAAATTCTCCAGGAACCTCCACAAAGGGCAGAGATTCTGTGGAAGACCAGCAGGTGTGGAAAGTGTTCCTGAAATTAGAAAGCCCGAGAACCATTTGTTATCACACCCATCAAAATGGCCAAATACTTGACAGCACTGCATGCTGACTTTTAAACACCATCAAATATCATCTGCCCAGTACCAAACATTGACTTCATTCAATGACATATATATAAATATTGGATATCCAGCAAATGTTCAATACTCTGAGAATACCTGGGGGATATTTGACATAGGAATTCCCAGGCCACGATATTGTGGAGAATTCTTCAGAGTAAATGAATGCAAGATCTAAGCCTTCTTAAAGTGTTCCTTTATCTACATGATTCACATGATTCAAGGGGAAGCAGAGGCAGGCAATTTCTCCCCATCCCTACAGCTCCATGGCTCAAAATTATCTGTGGTAGGGGGCAGGCTTTTCTCTCACGAGTCTCTATGAGTCCCCATCATAGGCTCCCCATGCATTTCATAGTTTTGGGGGGACAGGAGGTGGGCAGGTGTGAAGGACTCCCTGGTCCTGAATGGGGTAACTGTGCCCTTGAAGGACCAGGTGCGCTCACAGCTGCCCATGGAGACGAAGGTCAATTCTGTGTCCATGGCAGCTGTTTATCAGCTCTATCTGGTACGCAGGCTGAGACCCTATCTGCCTGCAGACTGTCTTGCTAGAGTGGTGCGTGCTCTAGTTACCTCTCACTTGGACTACTGCAATGCGCCCTACGTGGGGCTACCTTTGAAGGTGACCCGGAAACTACAACTAATCCAGAATGTGGCAGGTAGACTGGTGACTGGGGGCAGCCGCCGAGACCACATAACACTGGTCTTAAAAGACCTACATTGGCTCCCAGTACGTTTCTGAGCACCATTCAAAGTGTTGGTGCTGACCTTTAAAACCCTAAACAGCCTCGGCCCAGTATACCTGAAGGAGCGTCTCCACCCCCATCGTTCTGCCCAGACACTGAAGTCCAGTGCCGAGGGCCTTCTGGCAGTTCCCTCGCTGTGAGAAGCCAAGTTACAGGGAACCAGGCAGAGGGCCTTCTCGGTAGTGGCACCCGCCCTGTGGAACACCTTCTCACCAGATGTCAAAGAGAAAAACAACTACCAGACTTTTAGAAGACATCTGAAGGCAGCCCTGTTTAGGGAAGTTTTTAATGTTTGATGGACTATTGTATTTTAATATTTTGTTGGAAGCTGCCCAGAGTGGCTGGGGAAACCCAGCCAGATGGGCGGGGTATAAATTTTTATTATTATTATTTTTATTTATTTATTTATTTATTTATTTATTTATTTCATAATTCTGGAAAATCAGGTTTCTAAAATGCATGAGGGGTGGAGCGCACATGTTCGTCCCGGCTTCCTTCTCCATACAGCAGCATTAAGGATGTAGACAATGAAATGTCTAATCTAAAGTAGCACATGAAGAATAAAAAGCTGTAGGGTGAATCCCATGCCCCTTTTATAAAGGAAGATTGGATCAGAAGCCAAGCACGCAGTCTCTTGTTTGGAACAGGTTAAACAGCTTGGATATTTTTGAAGACTAATCTGTTATAAGGAAATGCAGGGTGACAAAAAGAACCTGCTAGAAAAAGCGTTTCATCCCATCCCTTTGAGATTCAAAGATGTAACTCAAGGGGAAGAAATCATATTTTTAGGTGGATGAAAGATATAATCAGGAACAGAATACTCTTCATAAATTATTTCCCTGTGTTATTCACTCAGTTGGTGCATGACAGAAAGGAACCTTTATGGGAAGGCGACTCTTATCAGTTCTAATATTTATAACTGCCTATTGATGACATACAGTGTCCCATAATGACAGTGCTAAAATTGGCTTTTACTTCCTTAAAGCATCATTGTATTGAACCATGTAACCAGAAAATCACAATGCACTGATCTTTCTCTCCACTAATCCTTCTACGAGAGCTTAATGACTTGTCTGTTCATCTTGAAGATAATAAACTTCACAATGGAAGCAATAGCTGTCTTGGTGACTTTGCATAAATCATTATTTGGGAAGGAAAGAAAGAAAGAAAGAAAGAAAGAAAGAAAGAAAGAAAGAAAGAAAGAAAGAAAGAAAGAGGCAGTCAGGGTGTGTGTGTGTGTGTGTGTGTGTGTGTGTGTGTGCGCAGAGAGAGAGGGAGAATGTGTACACAGAAATTAAACCAATGCATTGTTTTTTAAAAAATATTGATGTCGGCGGCAATTATTTAAAAGAACAACAGCTAGCGAAGTCACTAACACAAATCATATTCCTTACTGGCCTTATGGAGCGGGTCCACAATCCAACCAGATTTTAAGATGTTGAATTCCCATTGATTTTGATGAGAGAGGCTTGAGCATGTATTTAACTTTCCAATTAGGCTTAAAGTGGCTTAGTTTGGCTGGTGACCTATTCCCTCCCCCCCTCTTTTTTTTAACGAAGAAAGTAGCAAGCCTCTCATTTATGCATTTGTATTCTGTCCCTCTTCCAAAAAGCTTAGGTTAGTGTCATGGAATATCCCCCTATTTTTTTCTACACAACAACCCAAAAGATAAAGTTAATTCAGCAGAGAAACAGTGACTGGGCCCTGTTCAGCAAGTATTTGAACCCCGTCTGCAATCCAATACTCCAGCATTTATCTGATGAAAACAGGGATGTTCTGTTCAGTTATTATTTATTATTTATTATTTATTATTTCTATTTTTTAAAGTGTTTTTGAGCTATTTTTAATGAAATTTGCCAAAATCTACACTATCGACATGGGCCGCCCTATGTCCAGATTTTCCGGGACATTTAAGAGATTTCCGCTCAGACGCTGTTTATGAGGGCTGAACACAGGGTATGTCTGGGAAATTCTGGGCATATGGCAACCCTAGGGGGAGGGGTCTTACATGTCTACTCAAAAGTAAGTTCCACTGAGGTCAGTGGGACTTGCTTTCTGGAAAGGTTTCATAACAATGCAGCCATAGACTCCCGTTTCCAGACTTTAAACACATCCTTTCAATAGAACTCGTGCATATTTCACTAGTTGTGTGTGTTCTAGGGCAGATTTCCACAAGTGCTGCACGGGTGAACGAAGCTGCGCCTGTCCGAATTCATTTCTTCCCCCAAAGCATCTCTTAAACAGACAACTGTCCCTGATTCATATTGAATTTGCCAGAGCATTTGTTGCCACTCAGAATAACGTGTAAGGGAAAGCGCTTGCTGTTCCTCAGCACTTGCCTGAGCAAATCAATGCACACCACAATTGCCTAATTACCTAAATCATGTTTAGAACACCACAACACACACATAACTAGCTGTAAGTAACATAACATTATATGTAATAAAACTGTAATTTACGGTAATCGTCATATCAAAGAATTGCAAAGCACAGTTCCTGATGGCAATAACATATCATATTACTATTAACCTTCTATGTATTATTGTCATAAAGTCCAAGGATTGCCAAGTCCAAAAACTGTCAAGTCCAATGATTACAATGTACAGTTCCTGTTGGCAATGCCATTTCATACTGATATCTTCCTTCTGCATCGTCCTATGTCTTAAGAGTGTAACAAACAAAACTCCCTTCTGCAGTGTGCATGGTCATTGATACAGAGCATTTCTGACTGGCAACTTCTGTGTTCCTGTGGACTACTTTCGGCTGAAAAAAACCTACTGAAAAATCTCCTGGAAACCTTGTCGATGAAGACGCCCAATGGGCGAAACAAGGTTGTATCCTGAGAACTGGTCTATCATCAGCTGCCTTGTTGTTACTAAGTTTGTTACACTCTCAAGACATAGGTAAAGGTAAAGGGACCCCTGACCATTAGGTCCAGTCGTGACTGACTCTGGGGTTGCAGCACTCATCTCACTTTATTGGCCAAGGGAGCCGGCGTACAGCTTCCGAGTCATGTGGCCAGCATGACTAAGCCGCTTCTGGCGAACCAGAGCAGCACACGGAAATGCCATTTACCTTTCCACCAGAGCGGTATCTATTTATCTACTTGTACTTTTGACATGCTTTCGAACTGCTAGGTTGGCAGGAGCAGGGACCGAGCAATGGGAGCTCACCCCGTGGTGGGGATTTGAACTGCCAACCTTCTGATCGGCAAGCCCGAGGCTCAGTGGTTTAACCCACAGTGCCACCTGCGTCCCGCGCCACGGGTGCTGCAAAAGGAAGTTTCATTTGTTACACTTTTAAGACATAGGACGATGCAGAAGGAAGATATCAGTATGATATGGCATTGCCAACAGGAATTGTACGTTGTAATCTTTGGATCTGACAATCTTTGGACTTGACAATCCTTGGACTTTACGACAATAATACATAGAAGGTTAATAGTAATATGATATGTTATTGCCATCAGGAACTGTGCTTTGCAATTTTTTGATATGACGATTAAATTGCAGTTTTATTACATATAATGTTATGTTACTTACAGCCATTTGTGGTGTGGTGTTGTGGTGTTGTGAGCAAATCAATGGGCAAAGCCAATTTGGGACTTGTCCATTTCAATATACGGTCCCAGTCAAAAATTAGGCTCTGACCAGCGGTGCAAATTTAGGATTGCCAGCACTCTGAGGAGTTGGGAAAATGTCCTGAAAATTCTGTACTTTTAACAGCAACATAATCTGCAGACATTGGGTGGTATTCAACTCAATTTTACTCAAAGTAGACCTACTGAGCTTAAAGGGCCTAAGTAAGTCATGTTCATTAATCTCAATGGGTGCACTCTGAGTAAAATCACCCTATATCTCGTGAAAATTTCCATAGCCTTAACAGAAGCATGATCACCTGCCAATGTCTGCATATTAAGCTGCTGTTAAAGGATCGAGGGCTAGTAGCAATAAATATAAGGCACACTTGCATAGAATTATGTTCCTCTGAAAATCTGAGTAAATGTGTTTAGGATTGGGATGCAAGTATCAAAACATATGGAAGGAGACATTTAATAATTCCATAGCAGACCCCCAAGGTGCTTGTTAAATTTTATTGCTATACAGTATTAAACTGTGCTGGGACATTTCAACGGAAAAACACCGAGCCCGGTGGATTATAGGAGTCTGATTTATAGGGAGGCTACAGCAGTTACATAAAAAGAGGACTTAAGAGATTCACCTTAAAGGTCCCCACTCCCAAAGAAATCCCTATAATTAAGTGGTGGGGAAATTCTGAAAAAAAGAGTTCTCAGTTCCTGCAGTAAGAATGAAGATCCTTAAAGAAAGTATGGCAAGATATAAATGACCCATGGGAATACTACTCTTCTAGATCAGTGATTCTGAAACACAGTTACAGTGGTACCTCGGGTTACATAAGCTTCAGGTTACATACGATTCATATGTATACATATGAGTGTCTTCAAAGCCCATGACACCTTTGGTCAAGGCTGTTCTCCCATTGGAGCGCTCGCAGGCCAATGTTTCCCAATTGTTGCTGTTTACACTACAATTTTTATTTTTTTATTTTTGGAATTTGCCTTGAGACAGTCTTTAAACCTCATTTGTCGACCACCAGCATTACGCTTTCCATTTTTAAGTTCAGAGTAGAGTAGTTGCTTTGGAAGACGATAATCAGGCATCCGCACAACATGACCAGTCCAATGAAGTTACCCCCACCGCCAACTCACAACACTTATTGCTTTAGGCTGTGTTGTTAAACAAAATAGCAAAGGGGGAAACCTCCATTGCGGTTCTGCTCTGAAGGCAATGCTGAAGGGCATCCTTCTCTTTACAGAAATCTAACATAAAATTATTACTGAAATGTCCTCCACTTTTCATAGTTCTCTACCATCCTTGCAGACCAAGCTTGGATGTCATTAATGCTATCACACTCCTTCAATTTGGTTTTGTCAGTCATTTTTGTTACAGAAAAATGTAAGATGCTCAATAAATAATTCTTAAAGAAACATTTTGCCCTTTCAAAAAAGCATTTCATTTCCCCTTCAGCAGTATTCAGTTTCAACTTTGCTTTGCAAGGTCTCAGCTGGGAGCTATTTAACACTCTCAAGTTAGTGTTTACAAGTGAAACTAAGTTTAAATTGGCTGTTTCAGAAGAAATGACTGCTCTGTTGAGGCACAATGGGAAAAAAGGTATCACAACCTCACGGCCGCTAGTACATAAGGTGCAGTTGGCAGTTTTCAGCAAAGTCGGCATCGTTACCCTTCCAGCATCCTTTGCTATCAGTAAATCAAACAGCGTAATAGAATCGTACAACTGTGCAGCTGGAAGCGGTCTGAACTGAGGAAGGATTTTATTACTCAAACATTGCTAAAAGATTAGGCAGCACAAGAGAAGAATAAAGTCCACGGTCATCCGGATTATGTCGGCTACAAACCACCACCCAGTTCCTCCAGAAAGTTGCACAGGGAGAGGGAGGGAGGGAGCGAGCGAGCAGCAACTGGGTGCAAAGGCTGATGTACACTTAACTTGGCAGATCATGCAATATAATGCACAAGTTGATGCACAATTAAGGTAGTTGATCATGCTAACAACAAAACCTGCACCATACTGATGAGAGAAAGTCCTCCATTCTTTTGGGTGGGGAATATGAAGCCAGCACTGGTGAACATTATGCATGTGAGTAGCTGTGTCTAGGATTGCAGCCTAAAACTAAAAAAAAACGACAAGTGTAACCCCAAGGCATAAATCTCTCAAAATAGTCAGAACACACTCACCGTTACAGATGCACTCATCACTCTCCTACAGCAGCCATTTCTCCTCAGCTGGCGGTTCACAAATCCACATTTAAGCTGGCTCACCATAGCACTACCACCATTTTCTCTGTGGTTGCTAGGGTCTCTTTCCTTTCCCTTTTTAAGAGAAGGGGGGAAATGATAGATGGAAAATGAGGGGAGAAACAAGGAAGCGAGTAGGGAAAAGGAAGGAAAGCAGGGTGGAGACACACCTATGTGGCATAAAACTGAACATCTGACTGTGTTTTGGGATAGGGCTGAAAATGGCTTCCTGGCCTGGAAATGTGGAAAGCTATAGTCAAAGTGCAGGTGGCGCTGTGGGACGCGGGTGGCACTGTGGTCTAAACCACTAAGCCTCTTTGGCTTGCCGATCAGGAGGTCGGAGGTTTGAATCCCCGTGACGGGGTGAGCTCCAATTGCTCGGTCCCAGCTCCTGCCAACCTAGCAGTTCGAAAGCATGTCAAAGTGCAAGTCGATAAATAGGTACCGCTCCGGCGGGAAGGTAAATGGCGTTTCCGTGCACTGCTCTGGTTTCAGTGTTCCGTTGGGCCAGAAGCGGCTTAGTCATGCTGGCCACATGACCTGGAAAAACTGTCTGCGGACAAACGCCTGTTCCCTCGGCCTGTAAAGCGAGATGAGCGCCGCAACCCCAGAGTCTTCGGTGGCTGGACTTAACTGTCAGGGGTCCTTTACCTTTATAGTCAAAGAACAGTCCCGTGATATTATTCCAAGCCACCAAAGTAAAGGTAATTTACAGTGAGCACGAATGAGTTCTATGTTCACTAAGATGAGCTTAAAACATAAGATTAATGCCTGTATAAATTTGTTAAATTGGCTTTTTGCATTTCCATTATTCTTCGAAGGGGGGGAAATCAGGACATTTTACTTTTTGTTATGACTCTCACAACCTCTCTTATCTCTGAAGCTGGGTTTCCCAGCTGCTGGATTGGAGAAGGCTCTTTTCTTATTACACTGTTCTGGCAGTAAACGATAAGAACGACAACAACGGCGTATTTTAAATAGCTGTACCAATGAAAAGCTTCCATTGTTATGCAGGGGAACGCCAGTTGTAAATATTAATCTCACAGAATCTAATAACTTAATGAAATCATCTTCATCGTGGGCTATTCTGTATGCCTTGGCATACAGCGGGCTGCTTGCAAGATGAATAACAACTTTATTTTTCATGATTTCCAAGTGTCTCCCAGTTTGGAACGCCGAACGTGTGTAATTGATCGATTTATTTTTACAGCCCAAAATATTACAGCTGGTGTCACTGTGGATGCTACTATAAAATCGGGACCACCACATCCTCAAAGCAAACTGCCGACAGCACTCACTTCACTCGAGCAGAGATTGTATTACTGAGACCCTTTGAGGATTATGCTATCTGTTTCTGATGACCTTAAACGGAGCTGGCCAACTGATAAACACACTCAGCAATCATATTTTAGCCTTTTGGAGCCCTGCCCCCATTTGAATGAAGACGTGATCAAAGTTTTCCCTTAAAGTCGGACTTGTAAGGAGCAAGCGTCATTGCTCAATTCATACCTGTAGATTCAGGAAGAACTTTCTGGTGTTGCAAGCTATTTGGCAATGGAACAGTTCTGCTGTGAAAGGTGGTCTTCTTCAGTAGAGGTCTTCAAGCAGAGGCTGGATAGCTGCCTATCAGGGATGCTGTAGTACATAAAATATATATATAAGGAGACCCTGCTGGATTAGGCCCAACTAGTCCAGCATCCTGTTCTCATAGTAACCAACTGATGCCTGTGAGAAACCAATAATAATAATAATAATAATAATAATAATAATAATAATAATTATTATTATTTATTTATTTATTTGTACCATGCCCATCTGGCTGGGCTTCCCAAGCCACTCTGGGCGGCTTCCAACAAAGATTAAAAATACATTAAAATATCACACATTAAAAACTTCACTGAACATGGCTGCCTTCAGATGTCTTCTGAATGTCAGGTAGTTGTTTATCTCTTTGACATCTGATGAGAAGGCGTTCCACAGGGCAGGCGCCACCACAGAGAAGGCCCTCTGCCTGGTTCCCTGTAGCTTTGCTTCTTGCAATGAGGGAACCGCCAGAAGGCCCTCAGCACTGGACCTCAGCGTCCAGGCAGAATGATGGGGGTGGAGACGCTCCTTCAGGTATACTGGGCTGAGAAGGGCCCAAGCACAAGAACACTCTTCCCACCTGTGGTTTCCAGCATCTGGTATGGAGAAAGATACAGTGGTACCTTGGTTCTCAAACTTAATCCATTCCGGAAGTCTGTTACAAAACCAAAGCATTCCAAAATCATACTTTCCCATAGAAAGTAATGCAAAACGGATTAATCCATTCTAAGCTGTTGAAGAACTACCCCTAAAACAGCAATTTAACATGAATTTGACTATCTAACGAGACCATTGATCCATAAAATGACAGCAATAGACCAGGCTGCAATCTAGGTAAAGGTAAAGGGACCCCTGACCATTAGGTCCAGTTGTGGTTGACTCTGGGGTTGCGGTGCTCATCTCGCTTTATTGGCCGAGGGAGCTGGTGTACAGCTTCCAGGTCATGTGGCCAGCTTCTGGTGAACCAGAGCAGCGCACGGAAATGCCGTTTACCTTCCTTTATCTACTTGCACTTTGACGTGCTTTTGAACTGCTAGGTTGGCAGGACCAGGGTCCGAACAATGGGAGCTCACCCCGTCGCGGGGATTCAAAGCGCCGACCTTCTGATCGGCAAGTCCTAGGCTCTGTCGTTTAACCCACAGCACCACCCATGTCCCATTAGGTACCTCTGTTTATTTTTGACCTCTGCTAGATGCATTTAGCAGGAAGCTTTCAAACACACATAACTGATAGGTAAAATCAGATAAGGGGAGACTATGTCCTAATATTGAACAGAACAAAGAAACTAATGATGGAGAATATTCTAACTTTGTGTTTTATTATCTCATCCCCGTTTGCTTACAGCTCACAAGACCTCAACAGCACATTTTGACTTTGAAATATTTATCCACTGAAATGTGCCTTTGAATCACTACCTCCACTCATTCCAGCCAAGACATTATGGGGAGTTTAAAGTGCTGTTTATATAGAGTCTTGTATCACCCTCAAACATAGTTATCACCGAACAAGCCAGGCATATATATATACATATACACGTATTTATATTTGGAATAGAGCGCCACTCGAATAACATTCCTATCACGGCGATTATGACAGGACTTGTACAAGCCGCCCGTAGCCGATATGGAAAGATTAAAGAAAAAAAGCTATCTAATAATTTCAGGAGTATCAGAAATGTAAATACAAGCTTGACACAACAGTTCCTTTTTAAAATCCTTGCTCACGTCTGCCACTCTGCTACTCTTGCTGGCATAAATCCGATTTTGCAATCGGCATTTCTCAATGAACACTCAATAGCTTTTTAAGTTAAGTTCAGTGTTTCTTCGGCTTTGTTTTATGCCTGCACACCACATTTCGGGCGGGGTGTGTGTGATCAAGAAGAATAGAATATTTTTGGAGAAGGGAGAATTCAAATGATTTCCATTGTAGGTTATATGAAAGATACTGTAGGTTTAAGACACATGCCTGTTTTTGTTCTTAAAACCCACATACCTTCCAATATTTCTCTGATGAAAATAGGGTTGTCCTATTCCATTATTATTTGTTTCTTTTGAGGGTAAATTAGGGGGAAGAGGAACCACGTAGGCTGCCTTGCATTTTCCTTGAAGAGAAATGTGGGAATGTTCAGGGAGGCAGGAGAGGATATATTGTTTATTAATATTGCGTGCTGAGGTCCCCCAAAACACCCCTACCCCAATAACTCACACATCACACATAATTTTTGTTTAAGGTTTTTGGCATAATTTTGGCCACAACTTTACTAAACATACAAGATGTGAGTGGTTGCTTAGGCATTGGTTATGACTATCTGTTCCCCCACCTTGGGAACAGAACTGACTCCCGGATTCCAGCGAAAGCCAGTGTGGGGAAACAAGATCGGGGATAACTGGAGCTGTGACACAGACCCTCAGCTTCTCCCCGCATGCTCCCAGGGGCTTACGCGGCCCAAACCCGATTCCAGGGGTTTGGACGAAAGGATGGTAAGCCCCTGCTTTCTGGGAGATGATCTATAACGAAATGAAAAAGGTATTTAAATATACCTTTCTGAAGAAACCAGAGGCCTTTCTCCTGGGCATGGTCGGCCAATTGGTGCCAAAGAGGGACAGAACTTTCTTTATGTATGCTACCACAGCAGCAAGAATACTTATTGCAAAGTATTGGAAGACACAAGATTTACCCACTCTGGAAGAATGGCAGATAAAGGTGATGGACTACATGGAACTGGCGGAAATGACTGGCGGAATCCGAGACCAGGGAGAAGAGTTGGTGGAAGAAGATTGAAAGAAATTTAAAGACTATTTACAGAAACACTGCAAAATTAAGGAATGTTAGACTGATGTTGGATTGAAGTTAAGCGGTTTTTAGTAGCAATGTTATAAAGGAATATATAAAATGGTTTGTTAACAGGTGATAATATAAAGCTATAATATATTAAGATAAAAGATTAAGACAAAATCAAAAAGGGAAAGGATTTGCTGAACTAACTAATTGAACTGGAATACAAAAAAGGGAGGTGTGAGGAGGTCAGGGAAACAAGCAAATGAAAGATAAGATTTGGAAAAACTGATTTGTTTTTAACTGTTTTTTACTTTGTATTTTCTTTTTTCTTCCCCCCCCCCTTATTTTTGTAAAATGTTGAAATTTTAATAAATATCTTTTAAAAAAAAAGAAAGAAAGGATGGTAAGCCCCTGAATTCCTTTAACGGAATTCCCTTGCAGCAGCAGCATTGGAGGGGCAGGCCCAACCAATCCATACCCCTCCAACCAATTTTAACCAATGCCTAACCGCCAACCTTACAAGTTGTGACGATTTGCTACACAGTAGGCAAAAAACCAAATGGCACCCACTAATCAGCCAGATGGCAAAATTCCTACCGGGTCCCTGCCCCAAAGCAGACGACCCCATGACAGGCATAGCAAGGTCAAAGCACAAGCCCAAAACAAGGGAGGGCGGGCGGGTGAAAGAGAAAGCAGATCGCTGTGAGCACTGTTTAAATAATCTCTGTTCCCACCCCCAAATTGGCAACATCAATTTTACCCCAGCAACACCAACAACCAATCCTTGCCAGGCCCCTCTATCCTATCCTGCCTGGCAACTATGGGGTGTCTTGCTTGGCCCCATCTGCAACACATGCTCTCTTTTAATGAGAACACACTTTCTTCCTAACTTGCACTAGCAAGTTCGTTTACTTAGAAGAGTTTCACATTCCCCTTTTTAACGCACAGCGGGTGGCTGGTTGCAGGCTTGTGTAAGCCTCTCACTATCAGGTTCCTGGTAAGTTCCCTAATATCCCTCTTTAAAGAATAAACATGCCACAATCTTGTGTAAAGTATAAAAAAGTAGTTTACTCACATTCAGTTCACAGATGGATCCCTGAAGGCAGACTTAGTTACAAAGTATATACATGCGGAGCTATCCCAAATGGGGATAATCCCAGTGTCCTCTGTTGGCTGGAAGCCAACACAGCATCTCTAGCTAAAAGCTGCTCTAACGACGGAGGAAATCAAAAAGGAGAGAGTGCTGTGTGCCTTGTCCCTTTTCTTACATGGACAGGTAAGGGCACACCCACCTCTAGTCACGTGCAAAGGAAGTATGTCCCAGCCAGGAGGAATCAGGAAGTTGTCAACTGGCTGGACCAAACATTCCCCTGCATGTCCACTCTAGGAAAACAAGGAATGTTGTACTTGACAATGACTTACATATCACATCCCACAAGAAACAGTAGGATCTGAATGTAGTAAGTTCATGACTTGTGTAACAGTACACAAGTAGACTACTTACCACTGTGTGTATGCTAAATTTGCTAAACCAGTCATTGTTATACTAAATGGTAATCTTTTCTCTCTCCTGCTTCCCTATATTTCTGATCAGATGAAGAAGTTATATTCTCCTCACCATTTACCAATACAATAATCTTTATTGTCTTTGCCCCATACACAGCAGATGACTGACCATCCTTCCAAGTGCCCATTTATTATAAATTACCTTAGTAGGTTACTATTCAACAACTGGCTATGTGTATTTATCAGTCATCATCCTGCCAATAATGACAAGAATTTAGATATAAAGGATTTAAATTCAATATGAAAAATCCTCAGGGATTTTTCTTTAAAGAAATGTATAGTCACATAAAAATGTTTTTTGAAAAGAAACAAATAAATTAAATATAGGGCAAAGAAGTGTACCATTTATTTATGTCATTACATTAGACTGCCCTGTAAGAATTAATATAAATGTTTTTGGGTTTTTTTAAAATATTATTTTAAATCAAGGCTGTGTGTGTTGTTGACATAGTTGTTGCAGGGGTGAAATGAGATGATCCAGTTAATGCTGCCTTCAGTTCTAAGGAGAAGGGACAATATTTAAATGTGATTAGCAAATATGGAAGTATCCTTAATGAGTTTCAAGTGGGTTGGCTTTTCAGTGCTTCAGGATGACTCCCGAGCACTGCAAGTTTAAAAGAAAATGCAAGCGAGACTGATCGGAAGGCATTAAACCACTAAAATTAACTTCATTCTTTCATACTGCAGATGCCACAAGTTGACAAAACACCCTGATGTTCCATGACTTGCAGAAATCATTACTGTTGTAAGAAGGTGCCTGGTGACAGCAAGGCTAAATGTAACAATAGCTTCTGAAAAATGAGAGCTCTGTGTACTCATACAAAGAGCAAAATATCAAGGAATGTTCAATCTTCTGAAAACAGCAGTGGGCTATTGGGCTTATTTCATGATAATGAAAGGCTCATAATCTATGATTGCTGCAGGCAAAAGTGATTTATTGGAGTACTCTCACATATAGGAGATAAACCTATAACTTGCTGGCAGCCATTTTTTAAAGAGAGTGTTTTACTGGGGTTTTTTTGGGGGGAGGAGGGGTACATCGTTCTGACTTTGTAGCCCAAGAAACTGGTGATTTGTGTCTCTGAAATATCGGTTTTGACGAATAGTTGTTAAGAAATTATAACTGTTGTTCTATCGTGAGATAAACCTCCATGAGGAAAATATAGATTAAAAAAAGGAAAGAGAAGAAAGAAAAAGATTACAAACTATCAAGATAGTATATTCTTCTTTGCAAGCTGAAAGATGTTGGAAGGTTCTGCCTTTTCCAACAAATGCATTAATAACATTTAGCTACCAGGAATCTATGGAAAGAAACAGTAAGCTGTTTTTACAGTTGTTAATTCAGGCTACAATCTAAAATACACATTTGAGAGCGAAGAAAGTCTCGTTCAGCTCTGTCAGATTTACTTCCAAGAAAACACACCCAGACTGTTCTGCTAGTAATGGATGCATCAGATGAGTAAAGATTTTAAAAACTGGGTTAACAACGTACAGATTCCGTCTGAATATTTGTATACTGTATTTATGTACATTGTTTAATACAAGCACATAAAAATGTTAACAGGCGCATAGATGTGTAGTTTTCTTGCCTGTGGAAGGTTCCCAAAAGAAGATTAACAATCATAAATAGATCGGGATATGGAAAGATCAGGCAGTTCAGAAGAGATGGAGCCTTTAGTGAAATATTAAGCTTATATAACAGTATAAATTTATGTGGAACAGAAGTAAGTCTACTGTATTCAATAGGGCTTACTCCCCAGTAAGTGCACATTGAAAGAAAGCCTATTTCTTTTTAAAAAAATGCAAATATTATTGTTTTATATCCTGCCTTTCAGCCATAAAGTCGCAAGGCAAACAGTAATAATCCGAGGGAAATTACTCAGCTACACTGAAACAAGCCATTTAAACTATAAAACCAGTAAAACATCAGTAGAAACATTTGTCCTATTCAGATATGCTGTTTGTATGTAAGAGGGCGGCTGAATTCTGCCCACCCCTTTCACCAGATTGGATTGCTGCAATGTGCTGTATGCTGCAATGTGCCTTCTGCAGTTTGGTCAAACTCATGCTGGTAGCTTCGAGAACACTGTCCAGCCATCTCGTCCTTCGTCGTCCCCTTCTCCTTGTGCCCTCACTCTTTCCCAACATCAGGGTCTTTTCCAGGGAGTCTTCTCTTCTCATGAGGTGGCCAAAGTATTGGAACCTCAGCTTCAGGATCTGTCCTTCCAGTGAGCCCTCAGGGCTGATTTCCTTCAGAATGGATAGGTTTGATCTTCTTGCGGTCCATGGGACTCTCAAGAGTCTCCTCCAGCACCAGAATTCAAAAGCATCAATTTTTCAGCGATCAGCCTTCTTTATGGTCCAGCTCTCACTTCCATACATCACTACTGGGAAAACCATAGCTTTAACTGGTTATAAATTCCACTGAACTCAATGGGACATTCTTCTGAGTAGACATGCATAGGACTGCATTGTAAATCAATGGGTCTTTTCGTAGCAGCAAATGCACTTCCAAACCATCTTTGCCATGCTTAAAGCGCCGCATCTCCTTTTACCCAAACATTATTTACAAAGGAAAACAACATGGATTTCTTTTTAAGATGGTCTCACATTTTGTCACCTGGATGATAAGAGTTTGATGTAAATAAAATAATGACAGTGGTGCTTCTATGTCTTACACAAGCCTTCCTTTTCAGCTTTTATTGGGTATAGAGCACACTTCATTTTCACCAAGCCTTAAAAACCACAACTCATATGACCCTCTATGCCTTTGGTGACAGTGCAGCACAGCTACGGTGCACAATCGTTTATTTGTGATGCAACAAAACCACAATAAATAATGCTGTTTTCCAAAGAGAGAGATTTCCAGTTGCGTTTTAAATGACATGTCTAAATAAAGGATTTAATTTAGAGTGTATGAGAGAGTTATTATATGTTAATTAAATACTCACTGATTGCTATGAATATCTGTTGAAGGGTAATGACAGTTTGTATGAAGACAAATATCACACAATTAAATCTCAGTAAATACATTCTCAATAATAATTTAACACACACTAACAGCCTGATCCACAATCCAGTTAAATTGAAGTACTCAGTTTTAAATCAATTTAGTCTCGTTGTCCTCAAAAAGAATAAATCAACTTTAGTCTAAATATGTTAGCTTAACTGGGTCATAGACTGGGTGGGGATTATGTATCTGACTGTTTGCGGTTGGGGTTGTTGTTTTTTTATTTCAAGCTTGTGACCAGCCAGCCTGCCATTTGTATCTTGTCACCTCAAGGTATTTAGTACGAGGAGGAGTTTAATGAGTCCTTTATGGGTCACCATAAATGGTTGATGGGCCGTGTTTAACTTGGCAGGACTCAGTTGATAAAGGCCCGATTTCTCTAATACAGATTCATCCTTTTTCAATTACAGCTCAGATTAGAGGTGCCAGATTGCAACCCAGAATCTCCCTTTGTACTTTTAAATGTGCAAGCGAATTGGAAGAGGAGGCAGTGACAACTTTCCCCTGTCCTTTCCTCATTCCTTCCAGAAGGCAAGGAAGGTTGTGTGTGTTAAAAGGACCAGAGGAAAAGCAGGCAGAGAACCTAGCAGGGCCTCCTAACTTTCTGCAGTGAATGTCCATGTAGAAGAGGAATCGCCTCAGGGCAAGATGGCAACCCTAGCTCTCATCAGCTGGAGCTGTGCTGTACCACGGATAGGCAAATTAAGCACAATTAATCTCTGATTAGGAAAATGTGCCAAAACTGAAGCAACAGTGTGATTGTTGCATTTTTAAAACCATCCTTTTCAGCAATGGTAGACCGTGAAGTAACTTGGTTAGTTGACAGCATGGTTGCTGGCAGAGGCTAACACATGATCCTTTCTTCTGAAGAAACTCGTGCCAAGGAAAGTGCAAAGGTTTCCCATGCCACTCAGAGGCAGAGCTAGCTGCTTCGGCACCCAGGGGTGGCGTATATGGTGTGCACCCAGGGGTGGGGCCAGCCGCCTGCGGTGAGTGTCCCAGGAGGTGTCGCCTGCGGCGAGCGTCTCGGGGGCAATGCCTGTGGTGAGCGTCCTAGGGGGCGGCAGGCAATGTCACCCCCTTCTGGGATGACACCCAGGGTAGACCACCCCCACTGCACCCCATTTCTCTGCCAGTGACGCCACCTATACCAAAGATGGGGTGCCTGTGGTCCTCCAGATGTTGTTGCCCCAGCCAGCAAGGCCAATGATTGGGGATAATGTGAGGTGGAGTCCAAGAATCTGGGATGATCACAGTTTTCCCTCCCTCAACCTACATGTGCCCTGCTATCTCTGTGCCACAGTCACTGGGGCACATGCACTGGGTCATGGTATCAAAACCCAAGACCCTCCATCTATCCCCCCAATACACACACACAACAAACAACTGGTAAGATCTGGTAAGCATGGCTCTAGTAACTCAGGGCCAAACTACTCATGAGGCAAGGTGAAGATCCACAGGGGCCTCCAATAATGTGCAGCCCGCTACTGCTGCAATGGTGGCAGCAGTGGCTGTGGCATGCTCCTTAGGGGCCAAATCTACCACCTTCTTGGCAGACCCCCACATGCAACCTCTACAGCAGCCTCTTGACAAATAGGAGGTGTTCCTGGTCCTCTCTTACCCTTGTTCCCGATGTAGATCTTTCCTGATGTAGAGTAGAACTTCAACCATCCCTTCTTCCTTGGAAGAGAGGCACAATTTTACCTCAGGTGCCAAAATGTCTTGGGACTGCCCTGATGCTAACTCATAGTGAGAGCTGATCCATACACAGGCTTTTCATAGGTGGAGAGGAGCATAGCGAGCCATGGTTCAATGGGATCTGTGGATGGCCGCCATTGCTGAGCATTAAGGGAAGAAGGTGAGGGAAAGGACATTTTCTCACTT
The DNA here is from genome assembly GCF_964188315.1 of Podarcis muralis. Lineage (NCBI taxonomy): Eukaryota > Metazoa > Chordata > Lepidosauria > Squamata > Lacertidae > Podarcis > Podarcis muralis. Next base: position 73,872,980 of record NC_135663.1, on the reverse strand, counting down.
ATGTCTCAATCACTGTGAGTACCCCATTTCAGCTCCTGCCAACCTAGCAGTTCGAAAGCACGTCAAAGTTCAAGTAGATAAATAGGTACTGCCCCGACAGGAAGGTAAACGGTGTTTCCGTGCGCTGCTCTGGTTTGCCAGAAGCAGCTTAGTCATGCTGGCCACATGACCCGGAAGCTGTACGCCGGCTTCCTCGGCCAATAAACAAGATATGCGGTGCAACCCCAGAGTCGGCCACAACTGGACCTAATGGTCAGTGGTCACTTTACCTTTTTTTACCCCATTTCAGGGAAAACTCTGATCCTAAACTTCTGCTGCCTTGCAGGATAACTTCGGAAGAAGGAAAAACTAAGGAGTAAACCCGACACAAATCCAGAGTGGAATCCCTAAGATTGCTGGATGGCGCCTTGTATGCCTCCTTCCAGCAACTCCTGCAGCCAAGCTGGGGCCAAATGTATCACTCCTTTCCTTTGGACCACATCAGTGAGGCTGAGAGCGGGGTCTTGTCATCTCGGCAGCCCAGGACCTCCATACACACTTCGCAGGCTTGCGTCCCAGAGAGGTCACTTCGGTAATGCTAAAGCAGTCGTTGGACTTCACCCCTGGAGGTGCACTCCATTGTCTCTCGAGACAGACGAATGCCAGCAACAAAATGACAGCTTGGTCATGTCCTAAAATTCCTAAAAAGTGGAGGAGCTCTTTCTTTCAATGTACCTTTCAATGTCCACACATTTATTCTTCCCTGATATATATTTCTGAAGCTATTCAAGCCAGTTCCCTCACTCAGTCTCTCCACTCCATGTACACCAAGTCTTTCTCTTTACAGTGGTACCTCAGGTTAAGAACTTAATTCGTTCTGGAGGTCCATTCTGAACTTGAAACTGTTCTTAACCTGAGGTACCACTTTAGCTAATGGGGCCTCCCGCTGCCGCAGCGCTGCCACCGGGCAAATTCTGTTCTCATCCTGAAGCAAAGTTCTTAACCCGAGGTACTATTTCTGGGTTATCAGAATCTGTAACCTGAAGCGTCTGTAACCTGAAGCTTCTGTAACCCGAGGTACCACTGTACTTGTTAAAGACCTGACTTTATATGCAGCCCAAACTATTTTGAAAATGTAGCAGAATCCTCTTTACCAAAGATGTTAAAGAACAGGGTGGATAAAACAGTCTTCTTCTTCTTCTTCTTCTTCTTCTTCTTCTTCTTCTTCTTCTTCTTCTTCTTCTTCTTCTTCTTCTTCCTAGTATTATTATTATTAGCTGCAAATATTTTCCAGTGCAGGGAATGACATTAAATAACTGTCAGGTCTCTTCCAGGTTTATAAATCCTATGCAAAAATCCTTTTTCTCCTCTTCTGAAAGTCTTGCTGCCCACTCGCTTCCTAATCTCTTTGCCTTTTAGGTCCTTATTGATTTCTTCCTGTAAATATTTGCTCCATTCTTCATTAGCAAGAGAAATTAGACTCATGAAACGGTACTTGTTTATTTCACCATTCTTTCATCTCAAAGGAAATCCACTCCCCTGTCTGTAGAATATATAAATGCATTCAGAAGTCAGAATCTATAAAGGGACATGGAAGGACCCTACCTCCTTCCCTCCAGACCTTCTCCAGGCATACAGGAGGGGTGTGGGGAGCTGTGCATCCTGGTCCCACCCCTGTAGTTGGGTACCCTGCTCATCCTGCTCCAAACGTTCCTGCACAGGGCCAAAGTTCTATAAAGGGCTGCATAGATAGGTAGATGTTTCATGTAGCAGGCTCAATACAAGAAGGTCAGGGCATCCAATAGGTGAGGCCATCATGTGCAGTCCCACACCCTTCTCCTTCATATCTCCAATCCCTATATCAAGAAGGTCCAAATGGGGATGGAATTCTGGCGTTTTGGTACCAGAGCACAGAAGGCTCTGCTCCAGGTGTTTACATACCTAACCACTCAATTACCTAGAAAATGGCTTTGCCAGCAGGACCAACCCACACATGTCCTTTGGATGGCCATGGTTTCTAGGAAACCATAACATCCAGGAGATGGGCCCCAGTACCCCCTGCAACATTGCCACACCTTTCAGATCAAGCAAATTGTCCTTCTAAGGCCTGGTTCACCAGACAGATTTGATAGAACTAGACTTTAGCAATCTTTCGTAACTGTGCCCTGTGCGAGGCCAAACTTTGGCATGCCCAAATGGATCTTCTCAATTATAGACCTCAATTTTGTGCCTTCATTGACTCGGCACCCTTTGCCCTCGCCGCCCTAAGTCTGGTGCTGACTAGACTAATACAGTGGTACCTCAGATTACATACGCTTCAGGTTACATACGCTTCAGGTTACAGACTCCGCTAACCCAGAAATAGTACCTTGGGTTAAGAACTTTGCTTCAGGATGAGAACAGAAATCGTGCTCCAGCGGCGCAGCGGCAGCAGGAGGCCCCATTAGCTAAAGTGGTGCTTCAGGTTAAGAACAGTTTCAGGTTAAGTACGGACCTCCGGTACGAATTAAGTACCTAACCTGAGGTACCACTGTATAGCATTTACTGGTATTTTATTTTTATATATACATTTAAACCTGACTGTTCTGGTGCCCCTATGGGTGGCTTACAACAATTTAAAGTCGCTAAACAACCAAATGTATTAAAATACAAAGAACAAAATAATAAAACACACAATACTGTGAAGGGGCCAGCCCATCATTTCAAATCTACAAATTCACACTTCTACTTTTTGCCCATAGATCCTCACATTCTCTTTGAATACTTTCACAGATACTCATAAATTTATTTCTGAATGCTAAACGTTAGCACTCTGATCTAGCTGGAGCAAGATTTCAAAATAAAAAATAAAAAATTCAATGCCTCCTCCTCCTCTGCTTTAATCATTAACCCAGTATAACCATCTGTTCCACAGGTTGAGACAGCCTTCGCTAAACTGCTGTCCTCCAGTTGTCCTGGAACACAACTCCCATCAATCTGAGCCAGCAAAGCCATGCTGATTGTAGTCCAAAACATCTGGAAGACAACAGGTTGGTGAACACAGTGTGAACATGTAGAGAGTGTGTGCATGCAGTTTGATGCTAAAGGTATCTATATATTAAGGTCCTCGTCCAACACTGGCTTGAAAAGAGGAGTACCTCAGCCTCCTCATCTCTCACCCTCTCTAGAAACCATGTATACATTAGACTCAAACAGCAGCTTTTTATTTCCATAATTGGTTGAGATTATGGTCCAGGGAATGGAAGTGAGAGCTGGACCATAAAGAAGGCTGATCGCCGAAGAATTGATGCTTTTGAATTATGGTGCTGGAGAAGACTCTTGAGAGCCCCATGGACTGCAAGAAGATCAAACCTATCCATTCTTAAGGAAATCAGCCCTGAGTGCTCACTGGAAGGACAGATCGTGAAGCTGAGGCTCCAGTACTTTGGCCACCTCATGAGAAGAGAAGACTCCCTGGAAAAGACCCTGATGTTGGGAAAGATGGAGGGCACAAGGAGAAGGGGACGACAGAGGACGAGATGGTTGGACAGTGTTCTCGAAGCTACCAGCATGAGTTTGACCAAACTGCAGGAGGCAGTGGAAGACAGGAGTGCCTGGAGTGCTCTGGTCCATGGGGTCATGAAGAGTCGGACATGACTAAATGACTAAACAACATGGTCCGGGGAAGAAGAACTTGGTGCCAGTTGCCCACCCAGATTTCAAGCGCATCACTGAGAATTCTCTGCCAGGAGACATTCAGTCAAGCTGAATGAGAAGCATTCCACCTTCCTTCCCCAGATTTTTGCACCCCCTTCACCTGTCCTGCACTCCACTGTTTAGAACCATGGGGAGAGAAGGAAGAAGGGGCACACATAGCTTATGCTTGGATGAGGGAGTCCAGAACTAGCTAATGGAACTGCAGACAAACTGCCCTTTCAGAAGATCAGTGATAATGTTATCAGCTGTTCAGGAAGGAAGTTGGAATTGAAGGAATTAAATCTAATCCCTTAGTCCCACTTTCAACTAATTAGCACTCTCCCTGATCTTCTGAAAGGCCTTTGATACTGCCAATCAGCTGGCTGAGAGGTGAGGTAGTGGATTGGATTTAGTTCTTGAGAACCTGCCTGCGAAAGGGCGATGGCGGTGGAGAAATGAAGGCCTTAAGCTTCAGTCAAGAGAGCAGGGAACAAGATTTGTTATTTGGTTTGTTTTGGGGGTTTTCAGTGGCTACGAGACAGAACACTGAAATAAGATGCTCCTTTGTGACCATACCTGTCTTGTGAGTTTTTGTTTCACTCGGTCTACTGACTGCCAGGCTCTTACATGCCAATTTAAACAGTGTTACTATCAAAAGTGGCTGCTCAGCTGGATTGACAAGGATTGTTTAGGCGAAACAAAAGCTTTTGCCAACCCCTCCCCCCCAAAAAACCCCCTATTAACAATAAAGTCTAAATTGCCATCCATATTAAATGGTCAGGATTTAATCATGACTTGCTAATACACTGGATGCTTGGGTTGCGAACATGTTCCGTGTGGGAGGCACGTTTGCAACCCACAGCGTTCACAACCCACAGTGCACGTGCAGGTTGTGATTTGGCACTTCTGCGCATGCGCAAAGAGCAATTTAGTGCTTCTGTGCATGGGCGACCACTGAAACCAGAAGTAATCCGTTCTGGTACTTCCAGGTTTCGGCGCGTCCGTAACCCAAAAAAGCACAACCTGAAGCGTCTGTAACCCGAGGTATGACTGTATCCCTCATATATGCTTCGGACCCACCTTCTTGTTAACCAACAAACTTAACATTGGTGAATTGTCCATCTGATATGCTGTGCACCAGCTTGGGCACAGCTTTGTGGCACAGTGGCATGCAACTAAGCACAGGATAATGGCAATTTGAGAAAGCTGAGGTGCGTTTCCAAATGCAGGAAATTGAAAAGGGATGAGCAGAGGAAGTTTCCCATGTTGGCGCAGTCTCCAGTTGCATGTGTGTAGCCGGTAGGGGGAAGGTATTTAAACTGAGGGAAGGGCAGTGGTCCCCTGTTGCTGTAACTACAGTGGTACCTCGGGTTAAGAACTTAATTCGTTCCGGAGGTCCATTATTAACCTGAAACTGTTCTTAACCTGAAGCGCCACTTTAGCTAATGGGGCCTCCTGCTGCCGCTGTGCCGCCGGAGCACGATTTCTGTTCTCATCCTGAAGCAAAGTTCTTAACCCAAGGTACTATTTCTGGGTTAGCGGAGTCTGTGACCTGAAGTGTATGTAACCTGAAGCGTATGTAACCCGAGGTACGACCGTACTCCATAGTGCATGGACCTGGGGACAGCCAGATAGATGTTAGGTTGGTGTGCATAGGACTCCAGAGCTGTAGAAGCAGCTGCAAGTGTTATTTTTGACAATAAAAAGTTAATTCTCTGGCGTGTGCATTACTTTGGCTAGAAAGTACCCTTGACCCTACCCAGTCTGAACCATCATGTTTTATTCTGTATGCTTAAAACGGGAGGGGTTGGTGTGTTTCCGATCTTGATCAGATTTACCATTTGGTGCCTAACAGTGTAATCCTAATATCCTCAAGTTCATAATTTCCCAATAGTGGGGCCACGTAGTTAGTGAAGCGAAGTGACTATGGCATGGTGATATATCTATGCTTTCATCAGTTTAAGACAACACAAATACCACTCTGCCAGAACTACAGTTCATAGCCACAAATTCTCCCTTGCAGTATTTTTTTTAAAAAAGGGCTCTGGTTTAACAAACTTCCTTAGTAAATAGATACTGGCAATATTTCCCCACTGAAATGATGTAGGTGAATGCCTATCAGATGCTCAGAAAGTCAGTCAAGATATTGAGGCTTCTGATCAAGGCCTGTATTTTAAAATGAGCTTAAAGATATATTTGCAAATGTTTGTATGTTTCATGCCAGGCAGAAACCAGCTGGCTAAGTACTTTGGCAGTTGTTTATCTTCCTGCTCTCCTGAACAAGGCCCCCCCTGATTTATAGCAGTAGCAGGAGACAAGTTTCTCAAAGTTGTAAACGGGAATTACAGGCTGGGAACACTGACCCTACATATTACAGAATACAATCAAGCTGCAAAAACACTAATTAAGAGTTGGTAAATAGTAAGATTTATTGTTTAACAGAAAATAATACCATGTGCCTCCCATCAGACTCTAGCCATATTTTCCTAAGGTTTAAGGTATACTGAGAGAGTTAAAGGGCAATACATTTTGGGAAGAGCTAATGGGAAAAGCAGCTGGCTGGGAAAGGGGGGTGTAAACTGAAGAGGCTTCTTTTGAAGCTGTTTTTACTGAGTTCCTTTTTTACTTTGCAAAGGCCTTTTCTTCTAAAAAGCTATCTATGTTATGTATGAGATTTGTTGGCTTAATGTAATTATGCAAAGGATTTAGAAAGTAAGAAATGTTAGATTCTTATGTTAGATTCTTATTTCATTGATGGTGTGTGAGAATGTGAACCCAAGATCTCTGTTTAGATAGAATTTAATACCATGAGCCATTTGTTTTAGCCATTTGTTTTGGAGTGCAGGGGCAAAAGCGCAAAAGGTGATCTGGTAATTAAGGTGCCTTGTCGAGGCAAATGTAAGATATATGGCTACTTGTCTGCCATTTATGGATAGAAGGAAATATAGCTCTTTGTCTCCCATAAAAGGTAATAGGAAATGGGTGTATCTTTTATGATTGGTTCTAGCAAACAGCCAATAGGAATTTCAACCAGGCTGATTGGACAGAGGCAGCCAAAGGAGGAGCAAGGGGGCTGGGCTGAGGAAATATAAGTGCTGGCCATCAGGGCTGGAGTGGGCAGAGCTTTTGGTAACCATATACCACTATGCCTATCATTTATTTGTCTGACAAATAAATTATTATTTTAATTTCTCTATTGCTGCGTTGAATATTTTATTCCAGTTAAGCGTTAACCACAAGCAGAATGCCCGAGTTGATGGGGTTCCCACTCCAATAAGACCTAGAGGGCCTCAGGTTGCCCTGAGGTGGTGGCTGCTCTGGGAAATTTCTGCAGCCAACTTTCTACGGTCTTCCCTACCATAGCAGCAAATACCCAAATAGCCAATAAAAGGTGTTTGGCTGGTGGTGCTGGGAAGCTAAATAAAATGGTGTCTAGAATAATTGTGAGCAGAAAGAAATGGCTGCATTTGACTGGTGAAAGAGCACAGGGCTCAAAAAAATGAAAGTCACCAATGCTTTGTCTTCCTTCTGCAAAATTAGCTCAGTACCTGCTGAAAAACACCATTAATTGCAATGTAATTAAATATAATTAATAAGACACTCCGGGAGTGTATGTTGCAGAGAGATAATGTCAGCCCTTGGGTGTGACCTATGCTCTGATCTTATCACAGAGAAACTTGTGTGGTTTGCGCTCCTGCTCAGCTACATAAATGGTGTGTGTTTGTTTCATTGAAAATGTACGTTCTTAACTTTTCAGTGCAGCTTTAATCCACATATTACAATCAACCTCTCTTCGTAGGGACCAGAACTCTTAGAGGGGAATCCTAACAACACTTAGCTCCCTTAGAGCCAGCGTGGTTAAGAGCGGTAGTCACGTAATCTGGGTAACCGGGTTCGCGTCTCCGCTCCTCCACATGCAGCTGCTGGGTGACCTTGGGCCAGTCACATTTTTTTGAAGTCTCTCAGCCCCACTCACCTCACAGAGTGTTTGTTGTGGGGGAGGAAGGGAAAGGAGATTGTTAGCCGCTTTGAGACTCCTGAAGGGGAGTGAAAGGCGGGATATCAAATCCAAACTCTTCTTCTTCTTAGCAAACTAGGATTCTTCAGGAGAAGCTATGACTGTTTAAAGTTGTATCATAGTGCTTTATATGCATAGTGTGGTTTCATAGTTTTTAAATCTGTGTTTTGGTTTTGGAAGTGAGTTCTGTTTCTGTTGCATTTGTGTTGCATTTGATTCTATGGGGGTTTTTTGGTCTTATTTTGCATTTGTTTTCATATTGACATCTTTCCGCAGGGCCTGCCAGAAGGAACTGTTCCGCCAGGCCTTTGGCCAAGGCACAGTCTGACCCCCTCTCTCCTTCTGTAATCCTCACAGAACTCTAACCCAATGGTTGCCATTAATTTGATTCTGAATTGATTTTAGAATGTATTTTAATGAATTGACTGTGTGATTTTATGTACACTGTGCTATTTTTACTTGTTGTTAGCCGGTCTAAGCCCAGCTTTGGCCAGGGAGGGCGGGATACAAATAAATTTATTATTATTATTATTATTATTAGCCACCAATATAACTTTACGGGGCAACATACCAGTGCTATAGATCAAAGAAAACTTATGTGACCCCCTCAGTCTTTGGCACAACACAAATAAACCCCAAATGAGCAAGGTTTCCATTCAAAGCACACCTGTGTGAAGGTGTGTTGCACTGAAATTAGTTACTCCATGGCAGCGACAGTGTTTGGTGCATTGAATTAGATCCAGGGTAAAACAAGGACCAAGCCCTGCAGAACGTTTTAAGAACTGTGGGGCTGTTTTCAAAGGTTTTTTTTCTGCATTTGTGCACAGGTTTCCCTTCATGTTTTTGCACAGAACCTTTCTCACCCTTCCTCCAGTACCAAATTCTTTAGAGAAGGGGTTAAAAATGAGTTTGTCTCTTAGCGGCCAAAGCCAAAAACTTGAGAAAATCTGCGCAGGTGCCATCAGCCCTTATTTTGGGTTTCAACGTACACACAAAACACAAAATGAATGTTTTTATTTTCTTTTTAGAGAGTCACATTTTTTTAACAAAGAAAAAAGACTCTCATATGGATTCCATTACTTTTACCCATTCAGCCTGCCTGCCAAAATGATTTTAATATAATATTTATTCATCCATATAAGCATAATAATTGATATTTGCAATTCAATAATACTACTTAACTTTTTTTATTTGTTTCTGATATTCCTTCCCTTCTTGCTTTCAGATCAGCAACCCTCATGTCAGCATATCCACTGCGCTAATGACCCTTTCAAGCATCAAAAGGAAATATTAATCATGAATCTAATTTTTCAAGTTTTCTTTTTAGTCAATTTGTTTTGTTTTGTTTTGTTTTTTAGAAGAAAGGTCAAATATTTAGTCGGGAGCATTAAACCAATATTAGAGTTATTTATGTGTTCTCATTATAGAGCTATGGGAATGATACTGTGTTGTGCCAAGTGGAGAGAGGGTTGTTTGCAGGTTCCTGTATGGCAAACAGCTGGAGATGTTTCTTGTGAGCATCAATAGTTGGGAAATCTGCTTAAATGAGCATTAATGCCTGCTAAGATCATGGCCACTGGTCCCATCACCTCCTGGCAAACAGAAGGGGAAGAAATGGAGACAGTGAGAGATTTCACTTTCTTGGGCTCCATGATCACTGCAGATGGTGACAGCAGTCACGAAATTAAAAGACACCTGCTTCTTGGGAGAAAAGCAATGGCAAACCTAAACAGCATCTTAAAAAGCAGAGACACCACCTTGCTGACAAAGGTCCATATAGTTAAAGCTATGGCTTTCCCAGTAGTGATGTATGGAAGTGAGAGCTGGACCATCAAGAAGACTGATCGCCGAAGAATTGATGCTTTTGAATTATGGTGCTGGAGGAGACTCTTGAGAGTCCCATGGACTGCAAGAAGATCAAACCTATCCATTCTGAAGGAAATTAGCCCTGAGTGCTCACTGGAAGGACAGATCCTGAAGCTGAGACTTCAATACTTTGGTCACCTCATGAGAAGAGAAGACTCCCTGGAAAAGACCCTGATGTTGGGAAAGATGGAGGGCACAAGGAGAAGGGGACAGCAGAGGACAAGATGGTTGGATAATGTTCTTGAAGCTACTAACATGAGTTTGACCAAACTGCGGGAGGCAGTGGAAGACACGAGTGCCTTGCATGCTCTGGTCCATGTTGTCACGAAGAGTCGGACACGACTAAACAACTAAACAACAACAACAAGCTACCTGCAAGCGTGTGTTGTCAGTGCCCAGGGCCATGCAGAGTGGGGTGTAGGAGGAAGGGAAACAGACAGAGTATGCATGTGCATTCAACTGCCTAACGACGTCTGTGTCACCCTGGAGATCCAAACAATGGAACGGCTCTTCTTATCTCTGTGGTTTCAATCTCCTGGGTGACGGAGGCACCCTTAGACAGTTGAATGTGCATGCGTACTCTGTCCATTTCTCTCCCACTCACTCACTCACTCCTTCGTGTGGCTCCGGGGCACCAGCAACCCTCGCTACACCACTGCAGTCAGGCGTCATAGATGTCTTCATGCAAACAAGACGATGTCATAAGGCTATGCAACCAATCAGATGTGCCTATATGGTGTTATTTTATGAGGACAAGTGATGTATTCCCTCACTCTCTACAATCAAAATATTTTGATCCCTTTTCAAAGCAATATTTGGGGGAGGGGACACTGGCGGAGAGGTTGCTTTTCAGCACTGCTGAAAATGTTAATGAAACATGCACCTCACAGCCATAATGTAAAGGTTGCAACACTTTATTAGTTGCTATATAGAGGTCCTGGGACTCTTTCAACAGTTGTGTCCTAGGTGACTACCTGTACCCCTTCATCATCTAGACCCGTCTCTGTTAAGATGGTTCGGCTGTTTTCCACATTTTTATTCTTCAGTTAGAAAAAGCTATAGCCTGGCAGCCATATATAGGTGGGAGAATGGAGTTGTGCTTGGTAAGAAAGATTGCTCAGACCGCCGACACAGAAATAGCTATAATTTAGAACTTGGAAAATACCTTTATCAGTGAACTTCTAATGTGTCACTAACAAGTGTGAAAGCTCTGCAGAATTCATTACACAATAGAGTGCCCCCATTTGAAGGAGAAGTCAGTTTGCTAAAATAAATTCAATTGACAGATTACTGTAGCAGCTCTGGGGGCTCTCCTAGGTGATAAGTCAACCCTGTAAGTATTGTGAACAGTGGGTTTTTCCCTTTAAAGTTCTAGAAGATACCATGCATGGTATTCAGTTATGTTGCATCATTTAGCACAAAGACCTCTTTTCACCTTCCTCCTTCAATGCAACATCTGTCTCTGACTCTAACCAGGCAGCAAAAATGACTAATTGCATTTTTATTGCCAGAAAAAAATCAACTTTTTTCTCTCTTTCAGCTCATATTATTTGGCCATGCAGGCTTGGTTTGGAAATGGTGAAGTCAATGCTAAAATCAGAAATAGATGCTGTCCCCGCCGCTCTCTTCCACAGATTTCTGGTATACTGGCAGTGTTATAGTTATGGGGGCAGGGCTATCTGGGAAGTTTGCCCCAGGTGAAGCCTCCAGAGTGGTGCCATTGAGGCTCCCAGTTTGTGTGTGTGTGTGTGTGTGTGTGTGTGTGTATGCAAATGTTCGTGGGGCAGTTGCAAACTGGGTCTTTGACCCACGTGAAATAAAGCCTAGTTTTGTCCCTGACTTAGGCATCTACGCCATCAAGTATTTACTACCCCCACATTAGTTCACCAGCGGCAGAGGGGAAGAAATGCAGAGGTGCATCATGGGTTATGTGCCTAAGCATTGTGGGGAGAGGAGGAGGAGGAGAAGAAGAGGAGTTTGGATTTGATATCCCACTTTATCACTACCCGAAGGAGTCTCAAAGCGGCTAACATTCTCCTTTCCCTTCCTCCCCTACAACAAACACTCTGTGAGGTGAGTGGGGCTGAGAGACTTCAAAGAAGTGTGACTAGCCCAAAGTCACCCAGCAGCTGCATGTGGAGGAGCGGAGACACGAACCCGGTTCACCAGATTACGAGTCTACCGCTCTTAACCACTACACCACACTGGCGTGGTGAGAGAATTAAATATGGGGCAGTTGTCATGTGGAACTTGCAGTTCCACCCCAGAAAACAAGTGAAATACGAGTTCTTTTAATATAACAGTGTAGAAATACAGTGTGTCATGCGTCATGTCCACTACACTGGGTTATGTGTGGAAGTAAACCACACAGGGCGTGTTGTGCACAGTGAAACAAAGTCAATGATCACTAGGCTAGTTAGCATTGGGACAGGTTTTGAACTGTTGAGAACTGAACACGTCCCCCTCAGCATAACCCTGTCGAGAATCAAGCCTTTATCAGGAGAAACTGGCAACTCTCCCATGCACCCGGCTTGATCTCCTGTTGACCTCCCTGTCTGCATTTCCCCAGCAAGATCCAGGCAGAGTTCGCGATAGGCGATCCTCCTCAGCGTGAGAAGGATACACCCCTCTTTCCTGCCCCCCCCCCCGGCAGGGGAAAGAGATAGACAGAAACGTATTTATATGCCTTTATTTCTGTCTTTGCAGCGTTACCAAAAACATGACTGCTCTCTTCAAATTCCGGCAGTCGAGAGTGAAACTCCTCCTGTACTGTACTTCCTGTACAGCTCATATTACACTCTGAGCTAGTTCCGGTGCTTCACACTGTGAATAGACTATCCCTCTGTTTCCCACGGAACAGTCCCAACATTCCCATTATGTTTTGCTTTCAAGCTACCAGCAGCTCGCGGGTACATTGCTTCTATATCGTAACAAACCCCTGGTGTGATGTCGAAGTGCGGCAAAGCAAGAACATGGTGGGTTGCTTGGCTTCTATGACCCAAAAGGGCAAAATGTGATTTCTGGAAAGTAGGTGCTGAAGAGAAAGAGCTTCTTAACTCTTCCCTTGTAGACACATTCCGTCTTCAACTCCTGCACATCCCCACCTTAACCAGGATTGTGTATTGGCTGCCCCGGCCCGCCGAGTGGGGGACATGACCCATAGTGGGCAGTGAGGTCCCATTGCTCTCCCAGCTTCCAAACAAAGCACGTCACTGGTGTTTACTGAGAAGAGGCAGAGGGAGCGTGTTGTGGGGATGTTCAGGGAGGCAGGAGAGGATATGTTGTTTATTAATATCCTTCCGAACTTGCGCTAGCAAGTTCTATAACTTAGCAGAGTTTTACATTGCCCCTTTTAAACGCACAGCAGATAGCTGGTTGCAGGCTTGCTTGAGCCTCTCAATATTAGATTCCTGGTAAGTTCCCTTATATCCCTCTTAAAAGAATAAACATGCCACAATCTTGTGTAAAGTATATAAAAAGATGTTTACTCACATCATCAGTTCACAGTTGGATCCCTAAAGGCAGACTTAGTTACAAAGTATATACATGTGGATCTATCCCATATGGAGATAGTCCCAGTGTCCTCTGTTGGCTGCTGCTCCAATGATGGAGGAAGTCAAAGAGAGAGAGGGTGTTGTGTGCCTTGTCCTTTTTGTTACCTGGACACGTAAGGTCACACCCATCTCTAGTCACATGCAAAGGAAGTATGTCCCAGCCAGGAGGAAACAGGAAGTTTTCGACTGGCTGGACCAAACATTCCCTTGCATGTCCACTCTAGGAAAACAAGGAATGTTGTACTTGACTGCCAGCGTGGTGTTGTGGTTCAGAGCAGTGGACTCGTAACCTGGTGAGCCGAGTTCGCTTCCCTGCTCCTCCACATGCAGCTGCTGGGTGACCTTGGGCTGGTCACACTTCTCTGTAGTCTCTCAGCCTCACTCACCTCACAGAGTGTTTGTTGTGGGGGAGGAAGGGAAAGGAGATTGTTAGCCGCTTTGAGACTCCTTAGGGTAGTGATAAAGCAGGATATCAAATCCAAACTCTTCTTCTTCTACTTATGGATCACATCCCACACATGTCCCAGTGTGGGACATTAGAAGTGGCTTTGTTGCCACGTGATGCACCAGGCAAGCTCCTTGGATCTGGGCCTACCCTTCTCAGTCAGCACCAGCCACCTGTTCTGTTGGGAAATGGAAGAGCAATGGTGCCCCATCTACAGCACCTCACTGGCTGCTACTGACAGTGACTGAAGATGTGGGTGTGCTGGATTGGAAAAGTGGCAAATGGAGGTGAGGAGTACATCAGGCCCCAGAAGCAAAAGCACATATTACAAAATACACCAGCGGTTCTCACTGGTGTGGCAGGAGGGGATGGCAAGCGCAGTGGGAAGATTCAAGGTCAATCAACATTATATTTTGGGAATGATTCCTGTCCTTATGTAGTTGCATTATTTTATACTTTATGGATGTCCCCTGATTATATTAAAGTAGTTGTGTTCTGCGTTATAAGTCAAGCTCTGCTAGCTGTTGTTTCTTTTTGTTTTCCAATGTATTTCTTCTCAATTAAAAATCCGGTGTAGGACTTTGTGTTTATTTTCTCTTCATTCCCTCTTTCCATTCTCTTTCCTCTTCTTTATTTTATTCCTTTGCCTATTCTTGCTTCTTTCCTATTTATCTTCTTTAGATTAGTTTGGCTTTTATTGCATTTTATGTAGAAAACTCTTAATAAAAATTGATTAAAAAAATAATAATCGGTGTGGCGCATGCAAGTTTTTATTCTGCAAGTGTGGCCCGGAGAAAAAAGTTTGAGTGGCTGTGGAGAAAAGAGGGGGGCGTGGAGTGGGAAAAACAATGGCAAGGGGGGGGTGAATGTGAGCAAATGTGTTTTTACACATCATCCTAGCTGCAAAAATAATGTGATGGAGGGTTGAAACTAATCCTCACAAGCATATTATTAATGGAGAGGAAATCTAAACCTCACACACTTGTAATTATGCCTACAGTTTTGTGCCTGTACTTGCACATAATGGAATCCCAAATGCCTCTCTGCACCTGTTAACATAGAGTGCTGGATTTGCTGGGCGAGCAATACTCAGGCGTGGGTGGGAATTTGAAGCCGGCGGTGTGCTGCTCTTTTCACAGCACATGTAAAAATAAATAGCTGCTGCTCAAAATAACTCACAGTCTAATTTTAGATCAAATATGAATGGGAGGCAAAGCAGAATAGAAGGGAATGGTGTTGGAAATGATTGGAGGTTGCAACAGTAATTCAGTTTCTAGTTGAGTCATATGCACATCGTATTGGCTGAATGGGATACCTATTTATATGTCTATATAGCTATAAATAGCAAACTATGGATAATTAGATAGATAGTGGCCCCGTAACCTTTCACATAATTAAATGTATTTACGGACAGATAATAAATTCAAGACATTCATCAGATTGTGAAAATTTGCTTGAAATGCACTCGAGAGAAGCTTTTAATGGGCTTGAGCAACACAATTTACCGTCAAAAACAGTCCACAAATGTCGAAATGACATTGCTTTGAAATTTACATAAAGAAATTGCTCAACAACAGTGAGGGCAGCGTAAACAGCCAATAAACAGTGTTCGGCTTGGAGGCAATCAGACTACTGCATTTAAAGACCAATAGCCTCCCACAGAAAATGTCCATTTTCTCAAGTGGACAACCGCCACCTACTGTAGAAGTTAACACTTGGGGAACAGGGATGATTTTGAGATGTTCTCTGAAGGTTGAAAAAGATTCATCAGAGCTAAGCTACACATTACACTCCCCACATCAAAAGAAGACGCATGTAAACTAGACTCTCATCGTATTTGGGTGGTCTGCTCATATGAAAACCTGCTTATGCAGGGTTTAAAATTGCACAGGGAGCCTACATTTCAAAACAAAACAAAACAGGTGGCTCTCCATTTCACACACTCACCCTACATGGATTGGAGGGCGATGGAGATTGCAGTATGCGGAGTGAAGCTTAGCACACACTTCCATGCCTGTGTAAGACTGACATGTGATCAGAATGACCACACAGGAATTTTGTGGGTTGAGAATTTCAAAACTCCCCTGAAGAAAGGCAGGAACCGGGTGCCTTTCTCCTCTTGTTTATCTCTGTCTCTTCTCTCTCATTTTTTGCATCCCACCGTCGAGTCCCAATAGCTCAGAACAGCTCACCCAAAAAAAAAAAAAAAAAAAAAAAAAGGAGGGGGGAGGAGGAAAAAGAGATGAAAAATTCATATGGAAAACCAATTAAGTTAAAAACAAGAGCACAAGAGAATGCCAGCATGAAAGAGACTTAAAACTAACAGGTGCAGGGAAATATTTAAAAGGTCTTCACCTGACATGTAAAGATATGTCAGTCAGCACCAGGCAAGTCTCCCTGGGGAAAGAATTCTATAACCAGGATTTTGTCTCCAGTTAATTGTCCCTCCACCTCCATCCTGAACCCCTAACTAAAGCATTAAAGGAGAGGTTAAGCAGAGATAAACAACAATCGGGAGCCTTCTGCCTCCCTGTGTGTTTTCCTACAATCTTCTCCAACCTGCTTTGACTCTGGGTCTCTCTCCCTCCACACTCAGCTCCGGGGTTGCTTTAATATCTCATCCACTAGAGGCTGGCTTATACATGGCTACATCCCACATATTTTTAAAATCAGTTGGACGCTTATTGAAATTTTCCATTACCTTTAACGATAAAATAGAGGAAAATAATGACATCCCTTGAAATTCAGAAACACAAGCGCAAGGGAAACGGTGCTGGGTTGTGGATACAGCAAACACTATTAGCTGGGCGATTCAGGCATTATACTTGCAAGAAAAGCAACACACCAAAGGGGCTATGCTGAGCAGCCGCAACCAGCTGCTGTCATGACACCAGTGATTCAGCAGCAGGCAAGACTCAAGAGTTTGAGGCTGCAGAGTCTGTATCTAGAGAGCCAGGCTTGGTTCAGGGCTCTGAGCTTTGCTGCAGGACACCAGAAGACCACCAAGCCTGAGACTGAAAACCAGGGCCTTCTTTACTCAGGGGTGCAAGGGGTGCGGGGCACTCGGGCGCCAAATTCTGGAGGGCGCCCACCACTCAAGCCGCCTAAGCATATTGTATTGAGCTGCTATGCGGCAGGAGGGTCAGTGCCACCTTTGACAAGACTGATCTCGCGCCGCCTGCCTGCTAATCGTGCTGCTGGGAGAGCTCTCTGGAAAGTCTCGCTGACCAAAGCCGGGAGATGATCACCTTCACATTGCGCAGTGCCTTGCAATGGGCACATATCAGCACACATACACACAGAGATAAGATACTCTGGTCTCTGTGGGTCTTGATGAGTTGTTTTCAGTTTTTCCCTCTGTGCTACATCTTGTGCTGGTCCTGGGGGCTAACTGAGAGATGAGATCCAAGTCCAGTCCGAGGTCGATGGTGCGGTATGGAGGCTGTCCGTCAAAGCTGTCGCTGGGTCCAAGGCAGGGAGTCGGGTGGGATCAGGAACTCTGGCAGAAGAGCAGAACAGGGTGCAGGCAGGAACAGGCTACCAACAATGTTGCTCCCACAACCTGGGGCTGGCTGGCTTTTATCTGCCCCGAGGCATAGGGTGGCCCCAATCCACAGGTGACTTGCCTCTCCTGGCCTGGAAGTGAGCACTCCTCCTGCAGGAACTTAGTTCCCTCCGCTTCTCTGCCCTGAGCCTCTGCAGCTCAGGAGAGGCTGGAGGGTTACCGGACCCAGAGGCAACCACCTCTTCCCCTGACGGGGCTGAGAGTGGAGCACCTGCAGGCAATGGGTCCTCCATCCCCTCAGGGGTCAGAGCAGACTCAGCTGATGCCTGCACCTGATGATCCAACACAGGTGAGGACCCTTCAGGCTCAACCCCCAACCCCTCAGCTGGTTCTGGAGGTAGGGAATCCTGTGCAGGCTGGGATTCCTCAGGTTCAGCCTCTGAATCCCAGGCCATCACACATATTTACCTTTAGATTCTCTCGCTCCCATGATGAATAAAGTAAAAGAGAGAGACCCCTTTTAGCTTTCATTGCTTCTCCAGCCCTTCTTCTCAGCTCCATATTGGGATTAGTCCAAGAACATTGGTCAATGGTTTCAGTAATGCTTGACTTATCCTTCTATGCAGTACCCCACACATTGTTAGCATGCAATAAATCTATAATATCTGCCCCTCTTGCCGGTGTAATGAAAGGAAGCAGAGCTCTATTTGGTTAACCCTTTAGCCATACTAAGCAATCAGGGGAGCAGGGTAGGACAGGTTCTGATTGGACAGAAAGTTTTTCCAGAAACAAGATCCCACGTGTTTTGTCAGGATCTCGCTGGAAAGTAGTTCTGCTAGTGGCTGTGCTTCATGGGCATGCTGGCTCTCCTCTCAGGGCTGCTCCCTTGCTTACTGGCCAATAGTCCTCATCCCCTGATGTTACTCCCCACTGTGCACCAATTCTAAGGATCAGTGCAGGTACACATTATTTACCTGGTGGAGGATATATGGCAGAGGATCTTCAGCTGTGTAAGCATATGAAATGGTCCACTATGTTGGCATGTGGTTACCAAACTGTTAACATCTATGAAGACTGCGTCTCTGAAATTCCAGCGTCTGGAAGTCCTCCAAGCCTAAATGAAGTTTTCAGGTTAGAGCTGGGATGAGAAAGCTGTGTCTTTCCATATGATGCTGAACCTCAGCTCCCATCAACCCAAGCCTGCAATGCCAATGGTCAGGGATATTGGGAGTTGTTATCTGAAATATACTCAGAGTCAAGTGTGAATTTCATGCTCTTTATTCAGCTCGTAGTAGCAATGAATGAAACTTTCCCCAAAACAGTATTGGAAGACACAAGATCTACCCACACTGGAAGAATGGCAGATGAAGGTAATGGACTATATGGAACTGGCAGAAATGACCGGCAGAATCGGAGACCAGGGAGAAGAGTCGGTGGAAGAAGATTGGAAGAAATTTAAAGATTACTTACAGAAATATTGTAAAATTAATGAATGTTAGAATGATGTTGGATAAAAAGTTAAGTGGTTGCTAGCTATAACACTATAAGGAATATGAAAAAATGGATTATTAACAGGTTAAAATTTAAGGTTATAATATTTTAAGATTGAAGACTAGGACAAACAAAGAGGGAAAGGATTTGCTGAACTAATAATTTGAATTGGAATACAAAAAAGGGAAGTGTGAGGAGGTCCGAGAAATAAGCATATGAAAAATAAGTGATGGAAAGATGGAATTGTTTTTTAACTATTTTTACTTTGTATTTTTCTTTTTTCTTTTTTCATTTTGTAAAATATCAATAAATATCTTTTTTAAAAAAGAAAGAAACTTTACCCAAAACGTCTAGCTATATATACATTATTTACACAATGGGCCCTGTGTGATTGGCTAATTCCAGGCTGCTCCTGTAGGCCAATCAGGTTGCAGATTCACTTCATCCAGGAGCCTGATTGGCTGCTCTTGCAGGCCAATCAGGTCGCTGATTCACTTCCACCTGGTGCTGGATTGGGTGGCTCCTGAGGACCAATCAGACTGCTGCATTCTGGGTCCTATTGTTCTAGGATTCAGCTTAGTACATAACATTATCCAACAACATATGGAGGGCTGCAGGTTCCCCATCCCTCGGCTACAGCATTCCGCAATACAACATTTGAAGAATTTGCATTTTTCATAAGATTAGGTGTCGTTTTTTGGTAGACCTAAAGACAGGCAAAAGTACAGCAGTGAAATTGAAGAAGCATATTTGCCAATCAGGTCCATAGCATGCATATTTAAGATTTTAGCACCAGTACATTAAAGAAAACCCATTAGAATAATTGAGGGTATACATTAAACACAGGCCACTTCCAAATCCCTACAGCCAGCGCATTTAAACGGTGACATGATGAGTTAACAGTCTGTCAATCTGGCACAGTTTCAAGTGGCAGCAGCTGAGGTGTGCTTTAAAATAGGGATTTTTTAATTGGATTCAAAATCAATTAAAACCCCATTAGAAACATAATTGTAGTAATACAAATCATAAAATAATCTCTTTTACAATAAACTATAAAACCGAGGAAGCTTGCATAATTAATACTATGTATTACATGGGCAGAACGGTACCTTTCGACACTCAAAACGTAGCGAGGAACCGCACCTTCCCTCTTCAGTGTGGTCCAAGACAATCATCAAATTGGAGAGGCCATATGCAGACATTACATTTCTAAGCAATTTGGGAGGTTCCTGCATGAGAAAAACACAACATTAATTTCAATGGAGGCCAAAAGTGTGGAAGGCCAGAGGGTTCTCCACAAGGAGGCTTGGGGATTCAAGAAAATATTAGCTCAGGTTGTTGAGAGGAATGCCTGCTCAGCAGAAACATCTGAGGAGTTTTGAGGGAACCAAAAAGTGAAATTTCTCACAAAGCGTGATCTCCCTAACAGAGAGCACGTGTTGCGGTTGGGGGAACAAGCCACCCTGCAGTGACTAGGCAAATTTGGTAGAGAACCCAAGCCTTTAAGTGGTTAAATTTGGGTTGCTGGGGAGTTTTGATTGTTGCCAATTTGGAGGAGGGGTCAGAGTCTTTAAATACAGGGGCCAGACGTTGGACGTCCTCTTGGCCATTTTGCACCGGATCACCCGCCCTCCCTCCCTTTTATAGGGTGGTTTTTTCTTGATCGCTTGACCTTGCTATGCCTGTCATGGGGTCGTCTGCCTTGGAGCGGGGGCCTGGTAGGAATTTTGCCATTTGGCTGATTGGCTGGTGCCATTTGGTTTTTGCCTACTGCGTAGCAAATCATCACAACTTGTAAGGTTGGCGGTTAGGCATTGGTTAAATTGGTTCTTGGAGGGGTAAGTGCCTATCCCTCCAAATGATGCGGAAAGGGAATTCCATTAAAGGAATCCAGGGGCTTGCCATTCTTTTCGTCCTTGTCCCCAGAGTCGGACTTGGGCCGTGCAAGCCCCACCGGAACATGAGGATGAGAAGTGAGGGACTGTTGCCCAGCTTCATTCTCTCACCCAATACTTGTTTCCCACGCTGGCTTCCGCTGGTGTCCGGAAGGGCCAGCTCTGTCCTTGAGGGCAAGGACAGATAGTCATAACCAATGCCTAAGCAACCACTCACATTTTTTGTATTTTGAATAAAGTTGTGGCCAAAATTATGCCAAAAACCTTAAACAAAATTGATGTGTGAAGTGTGAATTTTTTGGGGGGTGGCATTGTGGGACTCAACACGCAAAGTGCTTCCATGTATCCCTGTGCAGCTGCTGCAAGATATCTTGTGGAACAGTTTAAAGAACTCTTTGTTCTTCTCTAACACTACAGACTGTAGGTATTGCTCATAAGGAAATAAAAAGTTTTCAAATCATACAATTTACTGTGTGACTCATCCACCTGGTAAAGTAAGAGAGAGTTTGTGCAACAAATATAGCCAAATCAGGACGTTTTTCTTAAGGTGAAATGTATAGGTTGATTCCTTCATAAACGAGAAATGCTTTTCAGTGGAGACAGTTCACACCTCTGCAGTGGTGATGAAAGCTTTATAATAATAATAATAATTTATTATTTGTAGCCCACCCATCTGGCTGGGTCTTTACCATGCAACAGCATTTAATTTATTAAAATTGGGAAAACAAGGCAATAGTAAAATTCTCACCACTTGGCCAGGACAATGCAAACAAATATTTAATTTTTTTAAAAAGTGCATGCATGGTAAATAGTTGCATGCTATCACCCATAAGCAATTGCAAATCTTCATAACCCTTTTTCAAAATAAATGATGCATTTTCCCAAGAAATGCTATGTGCTCCTCAGTTGGAATCCTAAATTTTGGTTGGCATCCCCAAAACACCTTCTTTTGTGGGTGTTTTGAGAACAGGATTATGAGTAAGATAGAAAACATCCTTTGTTTCAATTAATTTGCACAACAGTGTATCTGGCCTGGCCCATCCTGCAAAAGTATTATCAGAATTTGTTTTGGTCCGGTGCTAAGAAATCTCTTTTAATGACCTCTGCCATTACTACTCCGTAGAACAACAACTGCCAAGGTTGCCTTGCGATTTATTTGAACCAGTA
This sequence comes from Podarcis muralis, assembly GCF_964188315.1. Lineage (NCBI taxonomy): Eukaryota > Metazoa > Chordata > Lepidosauria > Squamata > Lacertidae > Podarcis > Podarcis muralis. Next base: position 73,851,385 of record NC_135663.1, on the reverse strand, counting down.
AGTCTGCCGTTTAGAGACATACCCCAAGAAGAAAGAGGAGGAAGAAAACAGAGTCGCTATTGCTATGTAACTAGGGTTGAATCCACACTAGTCCTTTAGAGCTCCTGGAGCATTGCTTCTCTATAATTAGCTAGAAGTGGAATTAAAATAGCGATTCAGCATGAGTGCAACTATAGCAGTAAACTAATTAACAGTGACCTTTAAAAGGTAAAGGTACCCCTGACCGTTAGGTCCAGTTGCGGGCGACTCTGGGGTTGCATGCTCATCTCGCTCTATAGGCCAAGGAAGCCGGCGTTTGTCCGCAGACAGCTTCCGGGTCATGTGGCCAGCATGACTAAGTTGCTTCTGGCAAACCAGAGCAGCACACAGAAACACTGTTTACCTTCCTGCCAGAGCGGTACCTATTTATCTACGTGCACTTTGGCATGCTTTCGAACTGCTAGGTTAGCAGAAGCTGGGGCCGAATAACGGGAGCTCACCCTGTTGCGGGGATTCGAACCACCAACCTTCTGATCGGCAAGCCCTAGGCTCTGTGTGAGCCAGTGTAGTGTAGTGGTTAAGATCGGTAATCTCGTAATCTGGTGAACTGGGTTCGCTTCCCCGCTCCTCCACATGCTGCTGCTGGGTGACCTTGGGCTAGTCACACTTCTCTGAAGTCTCTCAACTCCACTCACCTCACAGAGTGTTTATTGTGGGGGAGGAAGGGAAAGGAGAATGTTAGCCGCTTTGAGACTCCTTAGAGTAGTGATAAAGTGGGTTATCACATCCAAGCTCCTCTCCTCCTCCTCCTCCTCCTCCTCCTCCTCCTCCTCCTCCTTCTTCTTCTTCTTCTTCTTCTTCTTCTTCTTCGGTTTAGACTACAGTACCACCCATGTACCCTAACAGTGCCCTTTACCATGGCCCGAACCACTCTGTGAAGTTTACTCACTTGTGATCAGCAAAGACGTTGAGCAATGTTATTTGAAAGCTTCCCCCTTTTAGGTTGAGCCCATTTTATTGCTTCCTGATGAGCACACCTGAGACTGCGGTGAATAGCCCATAGTGCAGAGCCCTTCACTAATTGTCCCTATGTCTGTTTCTGCAGGTGGGTTACCTAAGTTACTGGTTTCCTCTCCTTTGTTTTCTTTTTATAGCAAAATAGTGCTAGTTCACTCTTAAAATAAAAAAGAGGAGATCCGTAATTAGAGACCCCCACAGTGCCGGATATACATATAAGCTAAACAAGCTATAGCTTAGCGCCCCACTCGCTTGGGCCCCCCCAAAAAAATTAAAGGAAAAAACCTGGATGTACATTTTCAAAATATAAGATAAAAAACAAACTATTACTATTTTGTTGTTGTTGTTTAGTCGTTTAGTCATGTCCGACTCTTCGTGACCCCATAGACCAGAGCACACCAGGCACTCCTGTCTTCCACTGCCTCCCACACTTTGGTCAAACTCATGCTGGTAGCTTCGAGAACACTGTCCAACCATCTCGTCCTATGTCGTCCCCTTCTCCTTGTGCCCTCCATCTTTCCCAACATCAGGGTCTTTTCCAGGGAGTCTTCTCTTCTCATGAGGTGGCCAAAGTATTGAAGCCTCAGCTTCACTATCTGTCCTTCCAGTAAGCACTCAGGGCTGATTTTCTTCAGAATGGATCGGTTTGATCTTCTTGCAATCCATGGGACTCTCAAGAGTCTCCTCCAGCACCATAATTCAAAAGCATCAATTCTTCGGCGATCAGCCTTCTTTATGGTCCAGCTCTCATCAAACCTAAATCCTGGTCCTCTGTCAAAGGAGTCAGAAACAAACAGTGGGGCCTGTAAGATAGACTATTCTGGCTGTGAATAGGTTCACTATGCTTACTTCCCAAACAATGCCATCAGGAAGCAATAGCAACTGGCCCAATTTGCCTATGGGAAGTGTTTGTTTAAGGGCACAGGTGTCCTTAGGTAAAAGTCAATGGCTCTTTGTATGTCTACACTAGACAGGCCAGTGCTACATATGCATTTTACCAGCAAAAACCTAATGATCACTCAAAACAACAATGTCATCTGAATGACTAGTGAAAGAAAGGGGGGAGTGTGAACAAAGGATTGTAATTCCAGCCCAAAGGGCTACATTTGGAAGCAACTTGGATCTCAGCTTACAAACCGGGATCAAAGGCAGGGTCTGGGTGTGAAATGGTTAGTGATTTTTGCTCAACACTACTGTGGGGCGTTTGAGTGAATCTTAACTTGCTTTAGCTCAAATTCTAGCCTAATTTTCCTGATATTTCCACTACCACTCATGTTTAATGTCACATTTTTCTTTATGGCAATGTGTTGTTAGAAACATTCATTTCGAGCAAGGCATCCTTTCCCAATATATTCCTTTTTTTGCCAATGATACTTGAAATAAGTGTCCCTGTAAAGATTAAGTGCATAATTTAATTGTCCTTGTATCTGATGGAGAAAAAAATGATTCCCCACAGCAGCCTATTGACTCCTTCAACCTTGCCTCTTGAAACCTTCCTGAATGCAGGAGCTGATACTGCAGGTTTTGTATTTATAATGATTAATTAATTCTGTGCTAAGCAATGTTCCTGACTGCACGAACAAAATCCACTTTAGAAAACATAAATGACAGCCTGCCTAAAATAATTAACACCAGCGCTGATAGAATTGGGGATGTTTCCTCTCTCCGCTCTGTGCTGGTGTGTTTTGAGAGACCGTAATTACAAAATATTTCTTACAAGCAAAAATGATGGCATTAAAGAAGAAGCATGATTCCTATAAAGAATATATGTTACAGGCGCAAAGGATCAAAGAGAAAAATGCTGGCTTAAAACGGAGATAGAACACAAGGATGTCTAGTAATTGACTGAAAAGGTTTTCTTTTCTTAGCAAGACAAACATGCCTGTGCTATTCATCTCCTTAGAATCATAGAATCATAGAGTTGGAAAAGACCACAAGGGCCATCGAGTCCAACCCCCTGCCAAGCGGGAAACACCATCAGAGCACTCCTGACATATGGTTGTCAAGCCTCTGCTTAAAGACCTCCAAAGAAGGAGACTCCACCACACTCCTTGGCAGCAAATTCCACTGTCGAACAGCTCTTACTGTCAGGAAGTTCTTCCTAATGCTTAGGTGGAATCTTCTTTCTTGTAGTTTGGATCGATTGCTCCGTGTCCGCTTCTCTGGAGCAGCAGAAAACAACCTTTCTCCCTCCTCTATATGACATCCTTTTATATATTTGAACATGGCTATCATATCACCCCTTAACCTCCTCTTCTCCAGGCTAAACATGCCCAGCTCCCTTAGCCGTTCCTCATAAGGCATCGTTTCCAGGCCTTTGACCATTTTGGTTGCCCTCCTCTGGACACGTTCCAGTTTGTCAGTGTCCTTCTTGAACTGTGGTGCCCAGAACTGGACACAGTACTCCAGGTGAGGTCTGACCAGAGCAGAATACAGTGGCACTATTACTTCCCTTGATCTAGATGCTATACTCCTATTGATGCAGCCCAGAATTGCATTGGCTTTTTCTCCTTGGAACAGGAGTTCTCGTATTTGGTCTTCAAACAAAATCAAGCTCCAAGCATCAAAGCTGCACTTGAACCAGCCTTTGGATGAAGATACAGTGATACCTCAGGTTACGAACTAAATACATTCCGGAGGTCCATTCTTAACCCGAAACTGTTCTTAACCTGAGGCACGCTTTCACTAATGGGGCCTCCCGCTGCCACTGCGCCACCTGCACATGATTTCCATTCTCATCCTGGGGCAAAGTTCTCAACCCGAGGTACTACTTCTGGGTTAGCGGAGTTTGCAACCCAAAGTGTTTGTAACCTGAAGCTTTTTTAACCCGAGGTACCACTGTACATCAAAAGACTCATCCAACCAGCTTATTGGGGCTCACTTGAGTACAGTGGTACCTCAGGTTAAGAACTTAATTTGTTCTGGAGGTCTGTTCTTAACCTGAAACTGTTCTTAACCTGAGGTACCACTTTAGCTAATGGGGCCTCCCGCTCCCGCCACTGGTGCACAATTTCTGTTCTCATCCTGAGGTAAAGTTCTTGACCCGAGGTACTATTTCTGGGTTGGCGGAGTCTTTAACCTGAAGCGTCTGTAACCTGAAGCGTCTGTAACCTGAGGTATCACTGTATTGTTGTTGTTGTAGGTGCATCGGCATTGGCTTCATGCAGGAAGCCTGCTGCCACACATATATCATCCATGTTAGATCAGGGCATTTCTCTTAGGGTGACCCATGTGTATCCATCTCTTGGTGACTCCAGTAATGCTTTTCAGCAGCACACACATTCATCTGCAAATTTTTCGGCCTGCCTTCTGTAATTTTAAGTCGCTTATAGTTGTTTTTAATGTTGCAACCTGCCCTAGGACTTTAGGCTTAAGGACAAGTAAATAACAACAACAACAACAACATTAACGAAGTAATAAGTTCTCTGAAGTGACACGGGGCCAGTTCACATGGGAGCTGTCTCCAGAGAGCACAGGTCTGCTGTGTTTATGGCCAGGCTGAGCTTGCATTGAGATGCCATGGGTGTAAAACAATGCCTCTGTATGGATAGCGTCTACATCAGGGGTAGGCAACCTAAGGCCTGGGAGCTGGATCCGGCCCAATCGTCTCCTCAATCTGGCCTGCGGACGGTCTGGGAATCAGCGTGTTTTTACATGAGTAGAATGTGTGCTTTTATTTAAAATGCATCTCTGGGTTATTTGTGGGGCATAGAATTCGTTCATTTTCTTTTTCAAAATATAGTCCAGCCCACCACATGGTCTGAGGGATGGTGGACCGGCCCACGGCTGGAAAAGGTTGCTGACCCCTGGTCTACATGAATGTACCAATCCCTATTGTTGTAGTAGTACACTTTATGAGCTCAGACCATCATGGAACCCAATATATTTTGCTTGTTAACAAAGAACATTAATGTTTCTGTGTTCACATACCTATTTTCACGCAGGATTGTGTACCAAACGCCTCCACTGAGGGTTACAACAGAAACTCCCAATAGTAATTCCAAGTACTTGGGTGTTGTTTTGCTGTTTTTGCTGTTTTTGCTTTCTCTAGGGTCCATCCCTCTGGGATCTACTCTGTGGTGATTCCACATATGCTTTGCATGTTTTGAACTTGGCAATAGCTCCATGCCTCCATGCCAGTATTTGTGTGCGGGCTATAACAGACATGGTCCACTGGCTGAAAGATATGTTTATGGAACAGTCCTTAGTTAATTCAAGAAATATTACCCCAGTCTGTAATCACCTAAAAATAGACCCCACTGAACACAGTAGGACTTACTTCTGAGGAAACTTTCTGAGGAAAGTGCTGCACATCCTCAATACCCTCCAACATTTCCCTGGTGAAAATAGGGATGTCCTAAGGAAAAGTGGGACATTCCGAGATCAAGTCTGCATCTTCCCAAGTGCCTAGCTACTTCCTGAGACGGAGGATGTCATTATGTAGAGCATCTGATCTTAACTGTCTACACTCTACGGGAATATGTGTAACTCCTGACCATTTACTCTAGTGATAACTCCTGGTGAAAAGTTTTAGGACACAACTCATGCCGCTTCCTGCATTGGAAATGGGTGCATGAATGAGCCCTCGGTTCAGTTGAGGAAAGGAAAAGAATCTAGTCTAGAAGAAACTGATGCCTCCCTAACTTCTCATGGAAGAATACAGCCCTTATTCAATTACATCAGGCATGTCCAACAGGTAGATCGCGACCTACTGGTAGATTGCGGGGGTTTCCCAGGCAGATCATGGTATGGAGGGACTGCCTTTGGCCAACCCTCCCCTAAAAAAAGCTCAACATCTCCAGGCCATGACAATGGGTAGATCGAAGCTGGTCTTTTTATACTGTGAGTAGATTGCAGTCTCTTGGGAGTTGGACGTGCCTGAATTAGATCAATACTATCTAATCTCATTAGTCCTTGTAAATAAGGATGAAAAGATGCCGTGTTTGCCCCACAACAATGGAACTGAAAAACACTACAGGTGTTCCAGCAACACAGTCCATTAATGGATCATAGAATCACAGAATTGTAGATTCTGACCCCAAGGGGCATCTAGTCCAACTCCCTGAAATGCCTGTTATGTTGAACTGAAGTGCGGAGGGCTATTTTGTGTGGGTTTTTCTACCTCAAATAAAAAGGGTGGGGAGGGGATCTTGAGAATCAGTCCAATGAACATAAATAGTACATGTGTTTTATTGCACATTATTTCATGTTCATGACGGGGTGTGTGTATACACCATCACTTCTGCTAGGGAAAGCACATCATAGACAGTGTGTTGGGTACTGATCCTTGCAGTGTAATCCTATATTGCAGAAACCTCTACTAAGAAATGTCCTGTTGAGTTCAGTGGGACTTACTCTCAGGTAAGGGTATACAGCAACATGCTTCTACTTTTCATGAATTCTCAGATGTACCAGAATGCATCCTATAATCAGAGACATAATACAAGAATTCAGTCTTGCAGTTTGACAGGTCCACTCACTATGTTTTCAGATCTCAGAAAACATCCTTCCAGTTTGTTTAGAAACATTATTATATATTCATTTTAAGGCCAGGCAGATGATCCTTTCCCTGCTTTCCAAATGGCAGTACCTGTCTGTGGATCAGTAAAAAAAGAAAAGAAAAGAATGCACTCATTTAGTGTTTAAATGCTCAGATGACCCAACTCATGCAATATAAATAAATGTGACAAGAGCATAGAATGTGAATGTTGAATTTTCCCATGAATATCTAAGCAGATTATACAAAATTACACTACAAGTAGATGCTGACAGCTGGAGAACACGCAACACAGAGAAGCTGTCAGACCATGTCTCTATAAAGCATTTCCTTTTGTGTATAAAATTATTTGATACTGTCACCACAGTTCCCTCAGTCGGAATAACCATGGTCTAGTTTACTATGATATTCAGCATTGTGCAAACCAACACAGAGCGTGACTTATCCAAATTCCGTGAATTCTTCATTAAATGTGACACATTCCCCAACTACAAACAGCAAGTTCTGCAATTAAAGTACATTACAAGTGGGGCCAATAATAAAGTGTTGCAGATTTACACCCACCACCTAACAGGAGAGCTCCTGAACAACTTGAGACCAAGTTACCTGAAAGACCACCAGCCCCTGTATAGACCTGTAGGATATCTTAGAGCGTCCAAATACTTCAAATGAAGCTGTATCATGAAGTGGCATCACTCTGGGCATTCTTGGAAAACAAACATGGAAGCTGCAAGCACAAGAGGAGCACGGGCAAGTTTTGCTCCCATTCCTGAAATCTGTACCTACGCTCCAAAATGTGGAAGAGAACAGAGGCCATTTCTTGCATGCATGCAGACAATTCAACACCTCCTTCCAGCATTAGCTGAACATTCTCCCACAGATAAAACTCCCTCAACATATATTTTTTTAAGTTGTACTGCAGGAAAAATTCTATCTAGCCTCCCTGACCCAATAGTTTCCTATGTGCGTATAGTTTGTGGGGCAGCATTCTGACAATACCCCAAGTAGCCTGTAGTAGTATACTGGAAGAAGCAAAGATCACCAGTATTAAAGCAATGATTCTTCAACATCAACTTTGTTGGACTGGTCATGTTTTGCAGATGCCTGTTAATCGTCTTCCAAAGCAACTACACTATTCCGAACTTAAAAATTGAAAGCGTAATGCCGGTGGTCAACAAAAGAGGTTTAAAGACTGCCTCAAGGCAAATCTTAAAAAATGTAGTATAAACACCAACAATTGGGAAACACTGGCCTGTGAGCTCTCCAGTTGGAGAACAGCCTTTACCAAAGGTGTCATGGGCTTTGAAGACACTCAAACTCAGGACACAAGGGAGAAACGTGCTAAGAGGAAGGCACGCTTGGCAAATCCACACCGTGATCAGCTCCTGCCTGGAAACCAATGTCCCCACTGTGGAAGGACCTGTGGATCCAGAATTGTCCTCCACAGACTTCCGGTCGGTGCCAGCGCTTAATGGCGGTCCTCCCTCCGAGCTCCGGAGAAGGACTGCTCCGCAAGTTCGGGTCTTACCCGCTACGGCGAGCGGGGGACCCCTAAAATCCCAGGCGCTGAAGCCTGAGAGCAAGGAGACTCGGTGGGCACCTTTGCGCCCCCCGGTACTGTGAAAGAGCCTTTTTAAAGGCTCCGGAGCGGCATCGGGAGTGAGCGCGGTGCTGAGAGTCGCTACCCAGCCTGCGGAGTGAAGCCGCGTCGCCATAAGCGGAGAGCGCCGATTTCTTCCTGAAAGAAAACCTGGACTGGATTCCCGTGAGTAAGAGCAGGAAAAAAGAAACGGGACCTTTAAAATTTTGAAAATTTGGCTGAAAACGGGAGGGCATAAAATAAGGAAGTCTGCCCCCCCCCCCCGGACTGCAGAAATTTAAAGCAACGAAAGACCTCGCTGCAGTTATAAGAAACTTAGTTGCGAACTGTCAACCCTGAGCTGTCAAAAGTATCTCTTCCCCCCTGATCGGCAGGAGAAGGGGGAAAAAAGACAGTCTTGTGAAGATACTCTTAATTCAAAGGGAAACAAAGTTTTTCACTGCCCTGATCCCCTGGGGACGATCTGCCAGGAGTTTACACCGGGAAAATTGTTCTTTAAAATAGGTTTGAAGTGGATATAGACTATACCTTAAATGGTGAAAAAGTTTTAAGACTTTTAAGACTTGAATGGGACTTTGTTATAGATATTTGATTGCCTAAATCTAACTGGAGAAAAAAGTTCTAAATAACTTTAATGGCGGACTTTAGATTCCTTACATCCGGCTTTCTGTTTCTTTGTTTCTCCCAACTTGGATACTATTAATTGCTCCCTCTTGAGGACTAAGAGGGAAAAAACTGCAAAGTAACTGACTAACAGTGGGATTTTCCATTGCAAGTTTTTCTGTGAGAACGGCCTTGGGATATGAGTGGCACGGCAGAGGAGATAAGAACCAGATCTAAAGCTAAAGTGACACAAAAGAAAAGAGGCTCAATCTCTGGCAATACAGTGCCTGCACCGGAAAGTGTGACAGCAGCCTCAATGGAATCTATGACACAGGCACTGCTTAAAATAAATCAATCTCTAGAGGCCTTAACAAAGCAATCCACAGAAAACTCAAAGAAATTGACAGAACTCACAGCAAGATTGGACTTGAACACTACGTCAGTGGCAACTAATACAGAATCTATAAATAGACTGATTCAGGAATCTACAGAAACTAGGAAAATTGCAGAGAGTGCAAGATCTGTTGCAGGGGAGACACAGGAAAAACTTGCGCCGATAGAGAAAAAGGTGAATGAGCATGAAGCGGCCCTCTCCTTATTGGAACTACAACGGAAAGAACGGAATTTGAAATTAAGACAGGTTCCAGAGAATGAAGAGGACAATCTGACGGAATTTCTCACAGAGGCAATTTTGGAAAATTGGCAAGGAGATCTGGAGGAAGATGAAGTAGAGATAACAACTGCTTTCAGACTTGGTAGAAAGCAAAGCAAGAAGTCAAGGGATTGTCTGATTACCTTCAGAACCAAAGAGGAAAGAGACAAGATACTGAACCTCCACTATCAAAAAGCTTTGGTAATTGGAAACATTCAAGTTCAAATCTTTAAGGACATCCCTAAATACATCTTGGAAGTGAGGACTTTTTATAGAGACTTGGCCAATTTGCTGAGGAAGAACTTTATACTCTTCAGGTGGGAATTTCCACAGGGGTTGTCCTTTAACTACAAAGGGAAGAAAGTAAGAATAAGAACAGTACAGGAAAAAGAACACTTTTTGGAGAGAAACCTAGAGGACCTACAGAAAGGTACGGTGGACCTGGCAAGAGAAGGACAAGGATCAACACCAGAAGGAGGAGGGCTAACGGACATTGCAAATCTATCATTTGGTCTACCACAACCGCCAACTGAAGAGGAAGAAAAGCTTGGAGCAGTCGGAGGGTCAAACATCTAACAAACAAAATGTCTCTGCAACTTCTTAGCTGGAACTGTAATGGTTTGAACCTCCCCAGAAAAAAACGACAAGTTTTCCACATTTTGAAAAGGGAACAACTGGATCTGATATGTTTATAGGAAACCCAAATAACCAGAGCACACAGGAAACTGTTGGTGAACAAAAGATTAGGACAAGAATTTATATCTTCTGATAAAGTAAAAAAGAGAGGAGTAGTGATTTATGCAAAAGAAAAATTGGACCCAAAAATGAAATTTAAGGATGAAGAAGGAAGATATTTGGCAATTGAAGTACAGATTCAGGGGGAAAAATATTTGATAATTGGAATATACGCACCAAATGATGGGAAGGCAGAATTTTTTAAGAAGTTGCATGAGACCTTACTGGACTACCTCGACTGCAAAATAATAATGATGGGGGACATGAACGGAGTGGTCTCCACAAACATGGATAAGGCACAAAGACAGACAATTTCTAAAGAAGGAAGACTACCAAAGACTTTCTTTGAGATGACGGAAAATATGGATTTGATTGACATCTGGAGAACAAGGAATCCTCTCGAGAGAGAGGGAACTTTTTTCTCGGAATCTAAAATGACATGGACAAGAATCGACCAAATCTGGGTATCTAGTGTGATGGCTACAAAGATTAAGAAAGTAGAAATCTGCCCAAAAACCTGCTCCGACCATAACGCTGTAAAGATGGAAATGAAAATGACAACAACTGGATCCTTTAGATGGAGAATGAATGACTCCCTATTTAGAGATGAACAATTTTGTAAAAAGGCCCTAAAGACATTGAAAGATTACTTTGAGATAAATTTGAGAACAGAAGTTGAAAAAAGAACAATTTGGGACGCGAGCAAAGCCGTGATGCGAGGCTTCCTGATACAACAGAATTCAATTAAGAGGAAAAAGCAAAATGAAAGGAAAGAAAGAATTTTAGAAAAAATGAAGGAAGGAGAAAAGAAACTGAGGTCAAAACCAAAGTCTCAAGAAATTTTGAGAGAAATAAAGTACTACCAGATGCAATACATGGAGCTGACAAATCAAGAGATAGAATGGAAAATCAAACAAATGAGACAAAGGACTTTCGAGTCAGCAGACAAATGTGGGAAGCTTCTTGCATGGCAATTGAAAAAGAGGCAAAAATTGAATACCGTCACTTGTTTGGAGATAGAGGGAAAGAACATTCATAAGCCAAATGAGATAAGTAATTGTTTCCAAAGTTTTTTTAGGAAATTATACACACAAGGGCCAGTGAACGAACAAGAAATAGATGAATTCCTTAAAAATCATGGACTACCTAAAATTTCAGAACAGGGCAAGTCGACTCTGAATGAGAAAATAACAGAACAAGAAATAGAGGAGGCCATTCAAAAAGCACAACTGGGAAAGTCTCCAGGACCAGATGGTTTGACGGCCAGATATTATAAAGCTTTGAAAGAATGTTTAGTGCAACCATTGAAAGAAGTCTGCAACGAAATACTGGAGGGGAAAAAGGCACCTGAAACGTGGAAAGAGGCTTTTATCTCACTTATACCAAAGACTGAGACTGAAAAGAATCAGGTTAAGAACTACCGCCCGATATCATTACTAAATGTGGATTACAAAATTTTTGCAGACATTTTAGCAAAAAGACTGAAGAAAGTTTTGATAGGTGAGATTCATAAGGATCAAGCTGGCTTTCTCCCGGGAAGACATATGTCTGACAATGTGAGGAACATAATAGACATTGTGGAACTGTTGGAAATGAACATTAATAGAAAAGCGGTTTTGATTTTTGTGGACGCGGAGAAAGCCTTTGACAACATTTGTTGGAGTTTTATGAAAAAGAATCTCCAAGGGATGGGGGTAGGCCAAGGTTTTGAAAATGGTATAGGTGCAATATACTCTGAGCAGAAGGCAAAGCTAATTGTGAATAATGTGGTAACGGAAGAGATAGCTATAGAGAAAGGAACACGACAGGGATGCCCCATTTCCCCTCTACTTTTCATACTGGTCCTGGAGGTTTTGTTAAATATGATTAGAAAGGACCAGTTGGTTAAAGGAATTCAGGTCGGAGTGAAAGAGTACAAACTAAGGGCATTTGCAGATGACCTAGTTTTGACTCTACAGCAGCCAAACACTAGTACAAAAAGAGTTTTAGAACTGATTGAGATATTTGGTCAAGTCGCAGGATTTAAATTGAACAAACAAAAAACTAAAGTGCTGGAGAAAAATCTAACAAATGAAGAAAAAGAGACATTTCAGAATGAAACAGGTTTGGGGATAGCAAAAAAAGTGAAGTACTTGGGGGTGAATCTGACAGTGAAAAATGTGAACTTATTTAAAGACAATTATGATAAATGTTGGACAGAAATTAAGAAAGATTTAGACATATGGTCAAGGCTGAAACTTTCCTTGTTAGGTAGAATTGCTGTTATTAAAATGAATGTATTGCCTAGAATGTTATTTCTGTTTCAGACATTACAAATAATAGACAAGATGGATTGTTTCAAGAGGTGGCAGAAAGACATTTCGAAGTTTGTTTGGCAGGGCAAAAAGCCAAGAATAAAATTTAAGACTTTAACAGATGCAAAAGATAGAGGGGGTTTTGCCCTGCCGGACTTAAGACTTTACTATGAATCAGCAGCGTTTTGCTGGTTGAAAGACTGGCTGCTCCTCGAGAATACAGACATTTTGGATCTTGAAGGATTTGATAACAGATTTGGTTGGCATGCATATATATGGTATGACAAGGTAAAAGCGCACAAAGGTTTCAAGAACCATATGGTGAGGAAAGCTTTGTATAATGTTTGGATAAGGTATAAAGATTTGTTTGAAAGTAGAACCCCTAGGTGGCTGTCACCAATGGAGGCAAAAGAGGTGAAAAAATTGAATATGGGTTCTAATTGGCCTAAATATTCTGAAATCATAGAACAAGATGGTGAAAAAGTAAAATTGCAGAGTTTCGAGAAGCTGAAGTTTAAGGTGAGAGATTGGCTACATTACCGACAGATAAATGAAGTATTTAAACAGGACAGAAAGAAAGGCTTCCAAGTGGAGAAGTCAAAACTAGAGACAGAACTGTTAGAACCCAATACTAAAAATTTGTCAAGAATGTACAACTTGCTGTTGAAATGGAATACCCAAGATGAAATGGTGAAATCTAGTATGATTAAATGGGCACAGGATATGGGGCATGACATTGAGCTTGCTGACTGGGAGCAGTTATGGACCACTGGTGTTAAATTTACGGCATGTAATGCCTTAAGAGAAAACATTATGAAAATGATCTACAGGTGGTACATGACTCCGGCTAAGTTAGCAAAGATATATCATTTGCCCAATAACAAGTGTTGGAAATGTAATGAAACGGAGGGAACCTTCTATCACCTTTGGTGGACCTGCCCGAAGATTAAGGCTTTCTGGGAAATGATCTATAATGAAATTAAAAAAGTTCTGAAGAGAACCTTTATTAAAAAACCAGAAGCCTTTCTCTTGGGCATGGTGGGCCAAATGGTGCCAAAGAAGGATAGGACATTTTTTATGTATGCCACAACAGCAGCAAGAATCCTTCTAGCAAAGTATTGCTAGAGTGCTGAAAAGTTCTGCTTCTTTTCCACATAAGGGTAAAAAGGTAAAGGACCCCTGGACAGTTGATTTTGACTATGGGGTGCAGTACTCATCTCTGCTTTTCAGGCTGAGGGAGCTGGCATTTGTCCACAGACCACTTTTCCTCTCCAGGCCATGTGGCCAGCATGACTAAACTGCTTCTGGGGCATGGAAATGCCATTTGCCTTCCTGTCACCACAGTACCTATTTATCTACTCACAGTGGAATGCTTTCAAAATGCTAGGTTGGCAGGGGCTGTGACAGAGCGACGGGAGCTCACTCCATCACTGCCAACCTTCCAATTGGCAAGCCCCAGAGGCTCAGTGGTTTAGACCACAGCACCTTCCCACATCCAGTGACGTAGGCACGGTCAAGAAGGGTGAATACTGTGAATAGCCTGTGCTTGTGAGGAACTGCTGATGAGGTTAGCAAGCGAGAGCTTCATGGTGTCTTCTGCTCTAATGAGACCAAAATTTGGGCCCCTCACTGAGAAAGTTTTGGGAGTTCCATATGTGTCAGGAATTGGACTCAAGGGGACGAGAGGGAAGAGGAATGGTGGAGATCACACCCACAACCACACACACACACACCGTTCTATTGACACTGCAGGAGAAGAGGAATGCAGCACTGATTTACAGCAGGGGTTTGAGGAGTTTGAGAAAGGTCACAGCTCAGAGATAGACGAACAGTGGAGTTGGTAAGTGTTAGAAGAACTGGGAGAGGGAACAGAGGCAGGGCAGCCAGCTGACAAGTTGTTACTGAAGAGTATTTCTGACCCACCTTCTCCCAGAACTCGGCATTCATTAAGAGTAAAGGAACAAAGGACTTAGAGATAATTGGCCACGAATGGCCACCATAAGGGGAGATGCTGTTGCTAAGAAGGAGGAGCCCAACTGGAGGAACGCCATTGTCAGGGCTTGCTGTGTTCTGTTGTATAAACAAAGAAATATATGCAAACTGAGACCATGTTGGCCTGATACACACCTAACCTATTCAGCACCAAACTCAAAATCAAGCTAAATGTGCAGCTGCCGCCACAAATGGTGGGCACCTGTGTAGTTCTCCCTTCTGTAATCTATAGTAGAATGCACCTGTGCCCTGACATCACAAAATAGATCCTTTCTTCCTGCCAGGGGCAGCCACTGAGGGTGAATGAGAATCAGCAGAATGAATGGCATACGTAGGTTCTGCTAAATATTACAAAGACGCGGTTGCCATATTTGATGGTGTCACCTGTTTATTATAGTTTTTCTAACACCTAGGGTGGCTCACAACTACAGCCTCTCACTATGGCCACAGTTCCACGCACAACCCCATCATTTAGTGGATCCTGAGCACGAATATTCTTCCTTCCTCGTGAGAAGTACTGTTGGAGCATGGCACAGCTATGTCATTAATGGATCCTGGTGAAGTCGTTTTGCATCCTCTTCATTCCATAATAAGGGAACAATTAAGATGAAATTGATCAGCTAACTTTTGTAGAGTCCCTAATGCCTGCAGATAACAAATAGCATCACTCACAGACCTTAAATGGGATGTTTAAGAGCAGCATAACTCAGCTGGATTGCAGCTGATTTTTTTTAAAAAAAGGTAATTAACTTTTGCATCCAAAATAAACTTGATTGTTTTCACATCTCGGAAATAAAGCACAATGGGAAGGATGTCCCTAATTCTCTAGCAATAATCGGGTTCCCTTCAGCCATGTCACAGATACATGCAGGGACTATATTATCAGCTATTAAAGTGAGAAAGAGAAAGAGAGAGTGCAAAGCCCTCTTGAAGCAGCAGTAAGTCTGGGAAGAAAATGGTTACAATGATCTATGGAGTTCAAGACAGATGCCAGCTAAATCACTTTTGGAGGAAGCCAGACAGGCAAAATGAAACTGTTTGAAAGCATCAATTGAAGTGAGTCTACAGCCGGTTATCAAATAACTGTTGTTATAATTTGGTCAGGTAATCTGCTCCCGTTCAATCATATATTTTCATTTGTACAAGACGCGTAGACAAGGTACTGTTCAACTGAATGAAGAAAGTCACAGTCTCATTTGTCATTCTCTCCACGCCCTTGTTTTTGCTCATCCTCAGTCCATTTCCCTGCTGCTGACACTGGAACAGACTTCTGAGGCTCGTGGAAGGCTTTCAAGTTGCAGTTGAAGCAGGGACGCCCACTCTAGGGGGCCGAGGTGTCTTCAATCCCCCCCAAAAAAATATCCTTTGGAAGGGGGGCAGCCCGTCTCAATGTGGGGGGACGGAAAAGGCCGACAGAAGACCTGAGCATGGTGGAGTTTCAGTGTGGCCAGCTCCACCTGAGCACAAGAGAGGAGGAGCAGCCAGTCATTGAAGCCATGTCATGGTGGACTTCACCCTCAGCCTCCTCCCAATGATGCAACATTGCATGTGTGTGGTTCCATTATTGTTATCATTAGTAGTAGTAGTAGTAGTAGTAGTAGCAGTAGTAGTAGTAATATAAAAAAGGTAAAGGTACCCCTGCCCGTACGGGCCAGTCTTGCCGGACTCTAGGGTTGTGCGCTCATCTCACTCTATAGGCCGGGAGCCAGCGCTGTCCGCAGACACTTCCGGGTCACGTGGCCAGCGTGACAAAGCTACATCTGGCGAGCCAGAGCCGCACACGGAACGCCGTTTACCTTCCCGCTAGTAAGCGGTCCCTATTTATCTACTTGCACCCGGGGGTGCTTTCAAACTGCTAGGTGGGCAGGCACTGGGACCGAGCAGCAGGAGCGCACCCCGCCGCGGGGATTCGAACCGCCGACCTTTCGATCGGCAAGCCCTAGGCGCTGAGGCTTTTACCCACAGCACCACCCGCGTCCCTAGTAGTAATATACCCAGTGCTTTTTTTCTAAAAGAAAATTAATGTGTGCTCTTTTAAGTTTTTTAAAAAAATTATTAACATATAAAACACATACATATACATTTACACAATACACATACACAACACAACACACTACCTTATTTTCATAACATAAAACCTACCTATATTACTCTATATAATACCTACCTATACTGTACATATCAACATACCTACACACCTACCCCACACGGACACCCACCAAGTGACTTGACTTCCAGCCGTTCTTGTTACGCTACTTTATTTTTCCAACTAGCTTAAACGCATTTCATTTTTTCTGTAATCTCTTCTTCTAGCTTGACTTTACTCTCCTTTCACTCTAATCATTTTCTGGATTCACTCAATATCTGTCAGAAATTCTACTTTTTCCACATAAATTTTGACGTATTCCTTAAAGATAGCCCACAAAAAATGGTACAGAAAAAAATAATGTTTAGGGGTACTCTCATTTTGACTCAAGAAAATCGCCATTTTATAGTTCAAATTGGGGGAAATAAATACAGTAAATGGACAAAAGTACAAAGGACATGCATTACCTCATATTACACAGCTGACAGTTCGCAGTAACTTCCACATTGGCATGAGTTTCATCAGTAAAACACCACACATCCATATTCCACACTGCTTCACACATTAAACGCTCGCTTCCACCTGAGACTCAGGAAACAGCATGACAGGAAATGAGGCCGCCATCAGGGGTGGAAAGGGAACTGATGATTCACCATGCTAAGAGAAGAAACCAAAATGTTTATTTTTTTTAGTTTCTTCTCCCATTAAGTTCACAAAATGTTAATAATAATAATAATAATAATAATAATAATAATAATAATTTATTATTTGTACCCCACCCATCTGGCTGGGTTTCCCCAGCCACTCTGGGCGGCTTCCAACAAAGATTAAAAATACATTAAAATGTCACACATTAAAAACTTCCCTGAACAGGGCTGCCTTAAGATGTCTTCTAAATGTCAGGTAGTTGTTTATTTCTTTGACATCTGGTGGGAGGGCGTTCCACAGGGCGGGCGCCACTACCGAGAAGGCCCTCTGCCTGGTTCCCTGTAGCTTTGCTTCTCACAGCGAGGGAACCTCCAGAAGGCCCTCGGAGGTGGACCTCAGTGTCCAGGCTGGATGATGGGGGTGGAAGCCATTTAGGGCTTTAAAGGTCAGCACCAACACTTTGAATTATGCTCGGAAACGTACTGGGAGCCAATGTAGGTCTTTCAAGACCGGTGTTATATGGTCTCGGCGGCCACTCTCAGTCACCAGTCTAGCTGCCTCATTCTGGATTAGTTGTAGTTTCCTCGACACCTTCAAAGGTAGCCCCACATAGAGCACATTTCAGTAGTCCAAGCAGGAGATAACTAGAGCATGTACCACTCTGGCGAGACAGTCCGCAGACAGGTAGGGTCTCAGCCTCCGTACCAGATGGAGCTGGTAGACAGCTGCCCTGGACATAGAATTGACCTGCGCCTCTATTGACAGCTGAGTTCAAAATGACTCCCAGGCTGCGCACCTGGTCCTTCAGGGGCACAGTTACCCCATTCAGGACCAGGGAGTCCTCCACACTCACCTGTCCCCTGTCCCCCCAAAACAGTACTTCTGTCTTGTCGGGATTCAACCTCAATCCATTATCCGCCATCTATTCTCCAACTGCCTCCAGGCACTCGCACAGGACCTTCAGAGGGATGTGTACCCCTGCGTCCCTCCCAGAAAAAAAAAAGCCCTGAGTATACCGCCCTATACCTGCAGGTCTCAGAGCAGTCCACAAGATAAAATCACAATATAAAAATGCAAAATACATAATAGAAACCTCCACAACAACCCAATAACCCACACACACAACCCAGCAGCGGCAAAGCATATGCCCACGCTGCCCAGGGCAGGTGCACTCCCAAGGTGGGTTGGGTCGTAGAGGGTGCCCTCCCAGGCGTAGAGGGTGCCCTCCCGCTTGGGTGCATGGAGCAGCACCCCACCCTGCAGCCGGGGGGTGAAGCGAGCCACCAGTGGTGGACAGTTGGCGTCCTGCCCACGACTCCCAAGTCTCCCCAGCTGTCAAAACGAAGGGGGAAGAGAGGAATGCCGCCGGCAAAGCGGCACGGCTCCCCACCTTTCCCCAACGGCTCGGGGTAGGCTTGGAAGTCACAGGCAGGTGGCGTGCCAAATGTCACCCCCTCAGCAAAGACACCTGGGACGGTCCGCCCCAACCACACACCCCTTCTTCTGCCCCTGACGCCAGGCCCCTCAATCTTGGACAAAAGTGGTGCCTCTGAGTTGAAGTCCCGTATTTTTTGCTCTATAAGACGCACTTTTTCCCTCCTAAAAAGTAAGGGGAAATGTGTGTGCGTCTTATGGTGCGAATGCAGGTTGCGCAGCTATCCCAGAAGCCAGAACAGCAAGAGGGATCACTGTGCAGCACTCCCTCTTGCCGTTCTAGCTTCTGGCTTAGCCTCTCTGTCCCTTCCCCCACCTCCTGGAAAAGCCCCCAAGAGCAGCACTCCCTTTAAAGAGCCGCACACATGCTCCACGCGGCTTGTGAAAGGGAGTGCTGAGCAGAGGCTGGGATGCCTTTAAAGATTTTTTTCCCCCTTGTATCCCCCCTCTAAAAACTAGGCGCTTCTTATGGTCAGGTGCGTCTTATGGAGAGAAAAATACGGTAGTTATTGCCATCTAAAGAGGAAATGAGGGACGCGGGTGGCGCTGTGGGTAAAAGCCTCAGTGCCTAGGACTTGCCGATCGTATGGTCGGTGGTTCGAATCCCTGCGGCGGGGTGAGCTCCCATCTTTCAGCCCCAGCTCCTGCCCACCTAGCAGTTCAAAAGCACGTCAAAGTGCAAGTAGATAAATAGGGACCGCTTACTAGCGGGAAGGTAAACGGTGTTCCGTGTGCTGCGCTGGCTCGCCAGATGCAGCTTGTCACGCTGGCCACGTGACCCAGAAGTGTCTGCGGACAGTGCTGGCTCCCGGCCTCTAGAGTGAGATGAGTGCACAACCCTAGAGTCTGGCAAGACTGGCCCGTACGGGCAGGGGTACCTTTACCTTTAAAGAGGAAATGGGGGTGTGACTAGCTGCCATTATTCCTCCGGCTGTTGGCAGAGTCCAGAGTGTGCTCCTCTGCTGCTAGGCTTGTCTATTCACACCTTGGCAGAACACTACCAAGGTACAAGGTGTCTGCTTATTTAAAACAACCTAAAGTGCGTGGTAGCCTCCCTGCTTTAACACCTCCCTGCTTTAACAAGACTTGACAGCTTCAGGACCAAGAACATCAAAGCAATTTATTGCATTTTTTAAAAAAGAAGAAGAAGAAGAAGAAGAAAAGAAGAAGAAGAAGAAGAGCAATACAGAGATTTGGTTCGCCCTATACATGCCATCTTCTTTCTTCCGGATAATGGGGACTTCAAAGACAAATGGGGTAAAAGCAGTTGAACTCATTGATTGATCTTTGTCTGGAACATTTAAAAGAGAAACCATACCTCCCAGATATTGACCTGAAAAATAGTGTTCTGCTTATGTAAGCAGTAGTATGCAGACAAGAGTGATATTTCTCCAGCTGTGTGAAATGCTGCGGAACCGTTCGTGCAACTTTCAAACAGACCTCAGTTGATAATCAGCTGATCGTATTACCAAGTGTCAGGAGAAAATCTGACCCTACTGGTTGTTGTTTTTTCAAAGAAATATTGGGATATTTCATAAAATTAGCTAGCAGCTGAATCTGAATTATCACATTGATTTGATTCAAAATATAGAAACTAAGGCTATACCTGCAGTACAGATGTCACATTTTCCCCGCACAGTTTAATTGTCAAGATCCCCTAACCCCATTCTCTCTCTTCTTCTTTTCTTAGTTTTAGAATTTTTATTGCAAAGTAAATACATCAATACCAAGCCATACATAAAGAACAATATACAGAAAAAGACAAAAGAACAAAAGAAAAAGAAAGAAGAAAAGGAAAAAAATGCAAAGAAAAGTAGACAGTAAAAGAATAAAGAAAAGTATAATATTTCTTTTTTTAAAAAAAGATATTTATTAAAGTGTCAACATATTACAAAGGTAGGAAAAAGAAAAAAGAGAAAAGAAAAATACAAAGTAAAAACAGTTAAAAACAAATCAGACTTTCCATATCCTTTCATTTGCTTGTTTCCCTGACCTCCTCACACCTCCCTTTTTTGTATTCCAGTTCAATTAGTTGATTCAGCAAATCCTTTCCCTCTTTGTTTTTATCTTAATCTTTTATCTTAATATATTATAGCCTTAGATTATCACCTGTTAACAATCCATTTTTACATATTCCTTTATAACATTGCTATTAAAAACCACTTATCTTCAATCCAACGTCATTCTAAGAAAAGTATAATATTTCAATACAATAAACACTATTTTACAAAATAATAATAGTAATAGACTTCCATCACTCTCACACTTCCTTTCACATTTCATATTTTGTCTGTATTTCAGTATTATTTTCATCTTAATATATAGATATGTATATATATTTTTCCCCTTTTCCATTCACGAGGTCATTCTAGATACAGCCAAATTTTTACATTAGAACCTTGTCTTTCTAAATAATCATTCAAGCACTTTCATTCCTTCTTGACTGTATTCCTTGGCTTTAGTCTTATTATATCTGTCAATTGGCCAATTCCAAATATTCACATAATTTACATAACCGTTCCTCTTTGGTTTGTACCTGGTTACCCTTCCAGTACTTAGCCACCAGGATTCTCGCCGCAGATGTCACGTACAGGAAGAATTTAGTATTTTCTCTAGAAATATCACTATTCAATATTCCCAAAAGGTATGTTTCTGGTTTTTTGCTATGTGAAGTTCTTAGTAACTTTTTTATTTCTTCATGGATCATGTCCCAGAACTTTCTGATCTCTGGACATGTCCACCACATATGGTAGAAGGTTCCAATCTGCTTTGTGCATCTCCAACACTTATTACTAAGCGATTTCTTCATTTTAGGCAATCTCTCATGTGTTAAATACCACCTATGATGCATTTTCAGGTAGTTTTCTCTTATTAAATAACATGCTATAAAATTAATATTTTTCGTCCACAGTTTTTTAAACTCTTTATATTCAATTACATGCCCTAACCCCATTCTCATCAGTACTTAGTAGGGAGTAAAAAACTTGGCGCGTTCAGAGAACTATAATTCCCAGGGCTCTTTTTAAAGATACATGGCACATAGCAATATGTGCATTCACCTCAAATGAGGAACTACCTTTGCATTGGAGATGTAGCGTCTGAGGGCAAGTCCAAAGCAGAGCTAATCCCTTTTTAACACCATCTAAACTACTGGCAGGATGCGGTGGCGCTGTGGGTTAAACCACAGAGCCTAGGACTCGCCGATCAGAAGGTCGGCAGTTCGAATCCCCGTGACGGGGTGAGCTCTCGTTGCTCGGTCCCTGCTCCTGCCAACCTAGCAGTTCGAAAGCACATCAAAGTGCAAGTAGATAAATAGGGATCCAGCAGGAATGTAAACGGCGTTTCTGTGTGCTGCTCTGGTTCGGCAGAAGCGGCTTAGTCATGCTGGCCACATGACCCGGAAGCTGTACGCCGGCTCCCTTGGCCAATAAAGCGAGATGAGCGCCGCAACCCCAGAGTCGGTCACGGCTGGACCTAATGGTCAGGGGTCTTTACCGTTACCTAAACTACTGGTGGGACGCGGGTGGCACTGTGGGTTAAACCACAGAACCTAGGACATGCCGATCAGAAGGTTGGCAGTTCGAATCCCCGCGATGGGGTGAGCTCCCGTTGCTCGGCCCCTGCTCCTGCCAACCTAGCAGTTCGAAAGCACATCAAAGTGCAAGTAGATAAATAGGTACCATTCCGCCGGGAAGGTAAACGGCGTTTCCATGTGCTGCTCTGGTTTGCCAGAAGCGGCTTAGTCATGCTGGCCACATGACCCGGATGCTGTACGCTGGCTCCCTCAGCCTATAGAGCGAGATGAGCGCGCAACCCCAGAGTCGGTCACGACTGGACCTAATGGTCAGTGGTCCCTTTACCCTTTACTTTAAACTACTGGTGGGCAATGCCCAGCTTCTCCTTGGACTCACACCAGTTCACAGTTCTTTAGCTGATGTCTCCAGCAACAAGCGGCAACTCTTGTGTATGAATAACCTCCCCTCCTAATCAATACCACAGGCTGAATTTTATTACAATTATATATAACAGTACAGTCAGCATAAATGTATGGTATATGGTACAGCTTACAAAATTTCTTAATCAAAGGAGTCCAGTATAAAGTTTCACCAGGATAATATGTGTAAGAAAATACTGTAATATTAAAAGCACGAGGGCATCTGGCTCTGTTCTCCTGACTGAATTCACCAAATAAGTAATAGAAATGAGCCACTGAAGTGCCAAAAAAAAAAGCATAAAGAAAGAAAGAAGTTGGTAGGTTCCAGTCCTGACCGCCTGATTTTAAATTGCTCCCAGGCCAACATTGGACTTGAATGCATCTTGTACATTATCATTCAAATAACGAATGAATGGATTCCACTTCTGTATTAAAGGATCATATAGTTGCCTTCCTTCTTTTTATACGGTTCCCTCATTGTGAGAAGCAAAGCTACAGGGAACCAGGCAGAGGGCCTTCTCGGTAGTGGCGCCCGCTCTGTGGAATGCCCTCCCATCAGATGTCAAACAGATAAACAACTACCTGACATTCAGAAGACATCTGAAGGCAGCCCTGTTCAGGGAAGTTTTTAATGTGTGACTTTTTAATGTATTTTTAATCTTTGTTGGAAGCCACCCATAGTGGCTGGGGAAACCCAGCCAGATGGGTGGGGTACAAATAGTATCTGAGAGAGAGAGAGAGAGAGAGAGAGAGAGAGAGAGAGAGAGAGAGAGAGAGAGAGAGGGTGGTACGTCAGGTTACAGACGCTTCAGGTTACAGACTCCGCTAACCCAAAAATAGTACCTCAGGTTAAGAACTTTGCTTCAGGATGAGAACAGAAATTGCATGATGGTGGCAGCGGGAGGCCCCATTAGCTAAAGTGGTACCTCAGGTTAAGAACAATTTCAGGTTAAGAATGGACCTCCAGAACTAATTAAGTTCTTATCCCAAGGTACCACTGTATAGTGAGTAAGTTTGTCCATATAGACCAGGCTTCCTCAACCTTGACCCTCTAGATGTTTTGAGACTACAATTCCCATCATCCCTGACCACTGGTCCTGCTAGCTAGGGATCATGGGAGTTGTAGGCCAAAATTATCTGGAGGGCCGAGGTTGAGGAAGCCTGATATAGACCAAGCTCCAGACTTTTTGAGGGCAAGATAATTTTTTTCCCATAGGCTGGATTTCCTGTCACCTGCCCTTACTTTATAACACAATGCTTCTCAACAGAGTCAGTTCACACAATCAGCTGCAAGTTATGTAATGCTGAACAATCAACTTGACTAGGTGTAGATTCTGGGCAAAAGGTCATTAAGAAATGGTAGCAAAAATGGCATGGTGCTGAATTTCTCCTAGGCAGAATTGACTGTATCCTACATGTGAGTGTGTGAGGGCTGTACCTTTCTGAAAGCCACTAGCCTACTTAGCAGCTGTGCTGACTTAACCAGTGTCACCCAGTGGCTGCACTCTCATATCTGAACTAGTTCCTCCTGGACCAAACCCCAATGTGCCTTGCTGGCTCTTGTAATGTGCTTGGCTGTGGGATCTGGAAGATCTGCTGTCTGCCTTTTCCACCTGGCCTGAGAGGGTCCTGACTGACTCCAGCTGCGAAAACAGATGCTGCTGAACAGATTCTTGTGCTGGGGAATTTTTCCGTATCTTTATTTTAGATCTTATTATGACTCGTGTGGAAATTTTCCAGTTAGGTTGTGTATCTTTCGATGTTTTATTCATTGTTTACGACTACTGTTGTGTTGTGGTTATGTACTTTTTCCTGCTGTAAGCTGCCTTGAGCATGGTCTGAACTATGGAAGCAAACAAAATTACGTATGTTATGTATGTGTGCTAGACATCCATATGCAAGTGCTGAAGCCAACAGAGATGTGCGCTGGAGACATGGGTGGTTTCCATATTCTGTACAAAACAAAGAGGAGAAATTTTCAGCTAAGTAGGGTAATGCTAAATATTCTCTAGTTTCCATATCTGCTTCAAATGTAGAACAATTTGAACAAACAAATTATCCACAACATACTTATCACTTGAACATTTATGTTGTTTTGATGCTTGCTCCGTGCCTTTCTGATCCTTGTTTGCTGCCTCTTCTGTCAGTTATATTCTTATTATCTGCTCTCAATCTCCTTGGCTTCATCTGCCCACATTGTCCTTTAATCCAACTGTGTGGGGGCAACCCACGTGATTTATGTCACCATGAGCTCATTGGCAAAATCACATGGTCCATCACAGCCAACAGGATTACCGTATTTTTCGCCCCATAGGGCGCACCGGCCCATAGGGCACACCTAGTTTTGGGGGGGTGGGAATAAAGGGGGGGGAATTATTTCCCCCAGGCATGGGGCTGGGGCGGGGGAAGCCCGAGCTTCCACCGACCCCAGCCCCCAGAAGAGGCAGCTCTCTGCAAGCCGTAGGAGCCCGGTGCAACTTCGTGCCAGACTCCCGAGGGTTGCGGAGAGTTGCCCGAAGCCTGGGACGCACTGAACAGTGCGCCCCAGGCTTCGGGCTGCAGGCTGCTGTCCGCAAGCCTTGGGAGCCCGGCGGGAACTCCCGCAGGCTCCCAAGGCTTGCGGATAGCTTCCTGAAGCCTGGAGAGCGAGAGGGGTTGGTGCGCACCGACCCCTCTTGCTCTCCAGGCTTCAGCGAAAGCCTGCATTCGCCCCATAGGATGCACACACATTTCCCCTTCATTTTTGGAGGGGGGAAAGTGTGTCCTATAGGGCGAAAAATACGGTACATGGCAGCAGAGGCAAAGGAAGAAGGAAATGGCAACAAGATGAACAGCTCTGAAATGATGCAAATATGTTGGAAAAGAGTGCCGAGAAATCACTGGAGATGGGGGTAGGGTGCTTTTACACATTTCCCCAAAGTAGTATTTTCCCATCTGCATGCTTAACTGGCAAGCGGGGAAGGTTCAAGCATCTACAAAAGTTGGCTAGTTAACAATCCAGCTGAATGTATTAATTTGCAAGTTTTAAATTATGATATGGAATTCATAATGCAGGAACCTAGCGTTAAATTATAGCAGGAAAAATCTGTACGAGTTCTTGTTTTCCATTTTTAGCGAGGGGTGAATATTCTACATTATTAACATCATTAACTTCCTTCTCGCAAGTGGTCTACTAACTATTACCCTAAAATCGAAAAACACAGCAAGCTCCTAACACTGTGGAACAGCGAGAAATCCTTAAAGCTATTCTAGATAGTTGGAGGCACACACACACACACACAAAAAAACTACCAATGGAAATTATTCCAATAAGTGTAAAATTATTATAAAACTGTCACATTTCTAATATTTCATATCACTCCCTGACCATAAGCTCCGCAGCTATAAAAGCAATATCTCTGTCTTTTCAATGTACAGAAATGATGGTTTGCCTTCTACCAGGCTTATGGTGGTAAAATGCCTTTAATTATGTTCCAGACGGCTGTTGGTAAGGAATTCTTAAACTCCCATCAAGGTCAAAGCTTTACTTTCTTGCTGATCCCAAGATCATCAATCTGTGATTCCTGTTTCACTGACATAATATCTGTATTATTCTGGAGAAACACTATATTACCGTGCAGTCCTCGGATAGCATCAACGGTCCCTAAAGGTTCGGATGCAACAAACTGATGTCTTTTTCTCCTTTACTAGTCTTTAAAGGTCAGCTAGACTGAAACCTAATGTATGTGCTTATTTCGTATGTGAACAGATAGTATATCACGGCATTATATTGGCTGGGGCGGGGGTGAGTGTTGGCTGGAGTTGTGAATCTCAAGCATATGGAAAACAGCAGCAGCATCCTACAAACTTCTGTTTCCATTGACACATTGCAACACAAATGAGGGGGTGGAATGATTGGTTGCCAATCACGGCTGTAACTGGGCACCTTGAAAGCCCTGTGTAGTTTTTGTTGAATTTAAACGATTGCTAGCTATTCGGCACACAGTAATACACTCCTACTCCCAAACCATTAATTTAAACTCCGAGACACCAAAACTCAAAGAAGAATCATCTTCATGGATCACTGACCTTGTTAACAAGTATGAAATAGAATAAATTGTCTTAAAGTGATGCCCACTAGCTGTGCAGTATTTAAGCGCCTGGTCATATATTCCTGGCATTGTTGTTGTTTAGTCATTTAGTTGTGTCTGACTCTTCGTGACCCCATGGACCAGAGCACGCCAGCCACTCCTGTCTTCCACTGCCTCCCACAGTTTGGTCAAACTCAAGCTGGTAGCTTCGAGAACACTGTCCAACCATCTCATCCTCTGTCGTCCCCTTTTCCTTGTGCCCTCCATCTTTCCCAACATCAGGGTCTTTTCTCTTCTCATGAGGTGGCCAAAGTCTTGGAGCCTCAGCTTCAGGATCTGTCCTTCCAGTGAGCACTCAGGGCTGATTTCCTTCAGAATGGATAGGTTTGATCTTCTTGCAGTCCATGGGACTCTCAAGAGTCTCCTCCAGCACCATAATTCAAAAGCATCAATTCTTTGGCGATCAGCCTTCTTGATGGTCCAGCTCTCACTTCCACACATCACTACTGGGAAAACCGTAGCTTTAATGATACGGACCTTTGTTGGCAAGGTGACCTTTGTTGGCAAGGTGATGTCTCTGCTTTGTAATTCCTGGCATTACAAAGTCCTAATTCCAAGATGGTGGCTATGGGATAGCACCACCTTGGCTTTTGCCTGGATAGCAGTAGCCCCATTTTTGTTGCATTAAAAATGATCTAGCAGAGCAATCCTAAATTGGATTGGGGAGAATGCTCCATGTAGGACTTAGAATAATAACAATGGACTACACTGTGCCGTGGGCTGGTTTGATGCAGAAGGAACCAGCTGGGGAACCCCCAAGGGAACCCCAAAAGGAAGAAGGCTCAGAGCCAGGGAAGTGGTGGTGCGATGAGAATGAGTGGTCAGAGCGAGAAGAAGGAGCAGGCTGGGAAGAGATGTCAGAAGCTGAAGAGGGAATGCCGCAACAGGGCTTAGTGAGCAGGAAGAGGCTGAGGCAGAGGGCAGTGCAGACTCAGCGGCAGGAGGTGGAGCAGGAGACAGAGATGAATCCAGGGAGTCTCCCCCTCTGACTGAGACCAGCTCCCCTCCCCACTGGTCTCTGAGAACATGCAGAGCAATGAAGAGGGCTGTCAGGCTTCAGGGAAGAAGATAAGCAGAAGATAAGCAGAACAAAGAGAAGGGAGTCTCCTTACCAGTTATAACCTTTAACCTAAACATTTGTTAAGTTTGTTATGCACTACTCTCTGTGTCAGTAGAAAAATAATAATTTTAGACTGCACACCCTTGTATAGCTTAAGATATTTTGTTGTTGTTGTTTAGTCATTTAGTCGTGTCCGATATTTCATGACCCCATGGACCAGAGCACGCCAGGCACTTCTGTCTTCCACTGCCTCCCGCAGTTTAGTCAAACTCATGCTGGTAGCTTCGAGAACACTTCGAGAACATGTTAAGATATTTAACGTGTGTTAAATTTCACACAGCCATTTTCACACTCTTTTCCAGGGAGAATGGGGATGGAGATGTGGGAGTCAGCCTTGCACATTCCTCTGAACCTGTGTGCAGACCTAAAGTGCATTCAAACTGTTTTTGTGCATGTTATGATCTGCACCCTGAATTTCGTGAGCATACACAGGGATCCAGGTTGCGTGTGGTCTGTACATATAGTTTGAATGAAAGTGCAGGCGTGTCAGGCTTCAGGCAGTTGGCTTCTTCAACCCCCTTTTGGCAGTAGATTAGCAGAACAAAGTGAAAGGAGTCTCTTACCAGTTAGAAATTTTAATGATCACAGAGAGAGAACAAAGAATCCATTTCCTAGGAATGACGGTGCTCCCAATGAAGGGTTCCACCTACTTCCTTCCTCGTCACCCCTGTCACTACCGCGTCTTGCAACCTGATCTCGTAACCACTGTGCTTTCTGTGCTGCCACCTTATCTGCTCTTCTTGACCTTGGACTGGGCAGATGGACACATTCCAGAGACAGTGAGTCTGTTAACTCTCTCTCCCCCAGTGCTTCCTCTCCAAGCTGTTCCCCCTCCAGTACTTCCCAGCTTCTGCCTTCTGAACTATGTCCCTCTGCAAACCACGGTTCCAAATCTATACCATCCTCCTGCTCCTGGGAAGACTCAGGATCCTGATCAGGAGCAGGGGAAGGGGGAGGCTCCCACCATTCCTCCTCACAGAAGCCCTCCTCAGCACGGTCCATGACAAGGGCAGAGCTATGAGAGACAAGACGATGAAGCAAGAGGAGGGAAGACAAGGGATGCAGAGCTACCCCACCAGTGCAGCTGAGACCAGTACTCCTTGAGCTTTTCCATCCCAGCTGGTCATTGGAGGAGCCTAGGTTGGCTTATTTCCTCCCACTCCATTTTGCCCTTTGTGTTGTAAGCAGTGACTAACTTTTAATGGATATTTGTAAGCCCCTCTGGGAACCTTTGAAGGGTGTAAAGAACTGAAAAAAACTGTATGTGCATTGGGATGGGTGGGCAAGAATACTTAATTCCAGGCTACTTCGTGGATCAGTTTTAATCATCTAGAAAAGTACAAACCTATATTATTTACTATATCATTATTTTTACCTCTGCATCCTGCACGATGCATTGGTTCCTTAATGGGTGATAACCGCTTTAAACTGCAGAAATTAAATACAGATTCAAACAGGTAAGTGAAAACATCCAAGGCTCACAAACATAGAATTGATTTTGTTACCAGTAATTAATATTAATTAAGGCTGAAGTTTCAAGGTATGAAACAACTGAAGCAATCGGCAGGGTTCGGTCTCCTATTTGTCAACTTTTATTTGAAAACAGCAGGAGAAGCTTTGATCCGAACAATATTTAGCCTCAAACCATCACGCAGATTGTTTTATCTGGTTGTAATTGTAAAAAGACAGCTTTGGTCGAAGCTTCCGAACACTTTTTATTGCTAATTTTGGCTGTAAACCTGTTAATTAGTTACTAGTAAAACGTTAGGGAATGGAGCAAAAAGGACCCATCTGTTTAAGATTACAATGATGTCTTCTGGGCATAACATTTTAAAACAATGGCGCTAATCACTGTATCATCTATTTATTGTACAAAACTCACACAAACACTCCTTTGCCTTCATATCCCAGCACTTTATAATGCCAAAACCAGTACCTCCAAAACTTCTTTTTTACTTAAAATAATACATACACAATTTAGCATGGCACATATTAATAATCCCCACTGCCCACCTCGCTGGAAGTAGATTTCTGGCTCAGCCACGGTGGGGGGGGGGGGCTTCTTCAGGCCTGAGGGTGGGGTTTTCCTCTTGGCCTTTGCAGCTGTGAGACTTCTGGAGCCATTCAGCATCCAGCTGCGTTCTGGAGAGCAGAGGCTCCAGAGAGGACCTGCACGAAGACTTCACCTATCCAGGTCTTCTCCAGGGGAATATAAGGAGAACAAGTGTGGCATTCAGCACCACAGTCTTCACTTGCCTTTCGCACCTGCCTACCCATCCCCTGTAGTTGCAGTTGCAAAGCTATTCTCATGGATCAGAATGCTGTCCTTCTTGGACCTAGGTCTGTGGGTTTCGCCTAAAGGTAAAGGTAAAGGTACCCCTGCCCGTACGGGCCAGTCTTGACAGACTCTAGGGTTGTGCACCCATCTCACTCAAGAGGCCGGGGGCCAGCGCTGTCCGGAGACACTTCCGGGTCACGTGGCCAGCGTGACAAGCTGCACCTGGAGAGCCAGAGCCGCACACGGAAATGCCATTTACCTTCCCGCTGGTAAGTGGTCCCTATTTATCTACTTGCACCCGGGGGTGCTTTCGAACTGCTAGGTTGGCAGGCGCTGGGACCGAGCAACGGGAGCGCACCACACCGCGGGGATTCGAACCACCGACCTTTTGTTCGGCAAGCCCTAGGCGCTGAGGCTTTTACCCACAGCGCCACCCGCGTCCCTGGGTTTCGCCTACCTCATAGCAATCATCACAACTTTAGGGTGGAAGAGATATTGGGCTGGATTGGTGTGATCTCAAGGGGTGTGGCACACCAAACTGATGTGGGAGGAGTGGATGGCAGGCGTGGCAGGAAGATTCAAAGACAATCCAAGAAACATTTAAACATTTCAGCATGGTATAGTATAGTATAGTATAGTATAGTATAGTATAGTATAGTATAGTATAGTATAGTACAGTGGTATCTCAGGTTACATACACTTCAGGTTACAGACGCTTCAGGTTACAGACTCCGTTAACCCAGAAATATTACCTCGGGTTAAGAACTTTGCAGGAGGCCCCATTAGCTAAAGCTGTGCTTCAGGTTAAGAACAGTTTCAGGTTAAGAACGGACCTCCGGAACAAATTAAGTACTTAACCCGAGGTACCACTGTATAGTATAGTATAGTATAGTATAGTATAGTATAGTATAGTATAGTATAGTATAGTATAGTATAGTATAGTATAGTATAGTATAGTACAGTACTGAAATAATTTTGTTTATTTGCAGAATACTTGAAGATATCTTTTCAAAATGAGAACAAGAGCACCAAGTGATAGTGAGAACAACCTTAGTTGTTGTTTGTAATTATATTTGAGGAATGATTCATGTTCTTATGTAGCTGCATTGTTTTATAGTTTCTGGATGTCCCGTGATCATAGTTGTCTTCTATCAAACACTGCTAGGAGTTGTTTCTTTTTGTTTTCCAGTGTATTTCTTAACAATTAAATGCTCACAGCCACTGCCATGGTTGACATCTAATAATGGGCAGCCCCAACCGTCAACCAACCAGCAGATAGGCTGGTTGGTCAATGGGCACACGCCCAATGGCCATACCAAACCTAACTGAATGTAATCAATAAAGTTGTGGTCTAATTGAAACCAATGCATGTTTCCTGATCTGCTACCTCCTTCTACCTTCACTGTTCTTCACTGCAAACACACTTTGTGAATATGGTATAGTTTGAAGCTATCGATCATCTATCTATCATCTATCAATCATCTATCTATCTATCATCTATCTATCATCTATCTATCACCTATCTATCATCTATCATCTGTCTGTCTGTCTGTCTGACTATCAATCTATCATCTATCTATCTATCATCTATCTATCTATCATCTATCTATCTATCATCTATCTATCATCTATCTATCTATCATCTATCTATCTATCTATCTATCTATATCTATCTATCTATCATCTATCTATCTATCATCTATCTATCTATCTATCTATCATCTATCTATCTATCTATCTATCTATCTATCTATCATCTATCTATCATCTATCTATCTATCCATCTATCCATCTATCATCTATCTAAATGTGTCTAATATTTTTGACTATGGCCCCACCTGCTAGAGCCACCATGGACTGATTGAATGCAGAGGAATGGTGGCGGGAACCAACCACCAAGGGAAGAAGGTTCAGAGCCCGGGAGGTGCTGGTGGAAAGATGATGAGTGGTCAGAGAGAGAAGATAGAGCAGACTGCGAAGAGGAGGTGTCAGAAGCTGAAGAAGTGACAGGGCCTAGTGAGCTGGGAGACTCTGTGGCAGAGAGAAGTCCAGAATTGGAGGCAGAAGCCAAAGTGGGTGAGTGGGGAGAGGGAGGCCAAGAGGCAGGGATGGGTTAGGCTGGTGAAGAGTCATGGGTGTCTCCACCTTCTGCTGCAACAAGCTCCCCTCCCCGCTGTCTCCCAGAACCAGAAGAGGGCTGAAACAGATGGAGAGGCATCAGGCGGCATGCAAGTACAGTCTCCAATTGCTTGGGGAGAGCCCTGAAGAGGAGGAGCTATAGATGGCTGTGGAGGAGGCAGGGACTTTTAGTCTCAGCAGTTGTTTCATGAGTTAAGACCAACTGGGGATGAGCTCATTAGGCCTGACATTCAGTCAAGTCTGTGAAGATCGTGTTTTTCCTAACAAATACTTGGCTCCAACTTTGAAAGGGTGTGATTTTCTGCCTGCTCGTTCTGTGATGTGAGCTATCTCCAAGGAGTCTGTGTTCACAGCCAAGTCTTTGTGGGCAAAAAATCCTGCCACACTGAAAGGAAAAAACCCAAAAGGATGCCCCGACCATCAGGAACGCGAAGAGGGTACAATGACCAGCCCTATTCCATTGCTCCACTCTGGGCTGGCATTGTGAGGGACTTACAAAGGCCCATCATGAGATCTGAGCAATCAAGGTCTATACGAGAGCTTGTCCCACACTGCTCAGTATGTTTTTCAGCCAGCAAAGCTGTGCAACCTGGGGACCAGGAAGAAATTTTGTTCACACCGTCCTTATTGGCAATGGATGGGCACATTTGCCACTTGCCATGGGGTAAGCCTTCTTTTGATAGTTTAAGATTATCATTTCTTTAGACTATCAACTGTAGCAGCCATAGCTGGTGAAGTTATGCTCCTGTCCTAACGGAAGCATTGTGTGGTGAGTTTTCTTGGTGCTGGGGACCTGCCATTTGTAGACATGTGGAATGGTGGGGCAGAGACTCACCAGTTGACCTGGGTGGCTCTCAACCCACCCAAATGGATAGGTATGAGGCTTATCTACAGGTCAATAGGCTCAAGTGTGAAAGATCAGCTGGTAGAGCATGAGACTCTTCATCTTAAGGTCGTGGGATCAAGCCCCATATTGGGCAAAAAGATTCCTGCATCGCAGGGGGTTGGACTAGATGACACTTATGGCCCCTTCCAACTCTACCTTTCTATGACTCTATGATTTGCAGCAGGCTATACGGATGCAGGTGGCGCTGTGGGTTAAACCACAGAGCCTAGGACTTGCTGATCAGAAGGTTGGCGGTTTGAATCTCTGCAACGGGGTGAGCTCCCGTTGCTCCGTCCCTGCTCCTGCCAACCTAGCAGTTCAAAAGCACACCAAAGTGCAAGTAGATAAATAGGTACCACTCGGGCGGGAAGGTAAATGGCGTTTCCGTGCGCTGCTCTGGTTTGCCAGAAGCGGCTTAGTCATGCTGGCCACATGACCCGGAAGCTGTACGCCGGCTCCCTCGGCCAATAAAGTGAGATGAGCGCCTCAACCCCAGAGTCGGCCACGACTGGACCTAATGGTCAGGGGTCCCTTTACCTTTACCTTTATAGCCAGGCTATATATGGTCCACCAAACACTGGTCTCTCTCATGATGGGAGTCAAAATTCATATCTCAATTCATATGACCTTGGTTGTTGTCAGCCTAGCATTGATGCCAGTAGCTTACTGATTACACCCACCTCATTCATTACTGACTCTCAGAGAGAGGGGGGAAATCCTACCTTTCATTGTGATTGTATCAGAAAATTAATATGTTCTGTACTTCAGATACTGACTCATTCATAAATGTGCAACTTAATACAATGCAGTATATACAACATTATTCATGAACAAACTAGCTTCAGATTGACAAGCAAGTTCTTTCTTTCTTTTTTAATCAGTAAAAATGGTTAGACAGTCAAGACATTGACGTGAACCGTATTTCAGCTGCCATAGCCCGGAATGATAAAACAGAAAGAAAAGGCTTTGACAATAACATTCAATTGAAAATATTTCAAAAGCACTTCGGTACAGAAAAAGCCCAAAAGATTAATGTCACAAAATTATTGGAGATAAAAAAAAAATTCCAAAATGATTATTGAAAACTAAAAAATGTACAGTGAAATGTGAAACAGCAGAGGCAGAGACACTGGTTGCAGTACTAGGCCAAGGCAGAGTAGGGTTTGAGTAATTGTAGGATCTGGGCCAGTGTCACTGCAAAGACTGAGACTGACAAACGGAGTTGTTCACAGGCTGTGGCTGAAATCAAGGGATCAGGGCCAAGCTAGATAGAGCAATAGCAGCTACATTTATTGTTCATGTGTTTGCTATATTCCCATGTAAAGCAGAGGGTGGGATTGCTTCTTTTCTGCGAGATCTAATTTTCTCAGACATATAGATTTTTACATTAAAAGCTGGGTGGGGTTATATGTGCAAATAAAAGGTAAAGCACCCCTGACAGTTAATTCCAGTCGTGAACGACTCTGGGGTTGCGGCACTCATCTCGCTTTACTGGCCGAGGGAGCCGACGTTTGTCCGCAGACAATTTTTCTGGGTCATGTGGCCAGCATGACTAAGCCGCTTCTGGCGAAACCAGAGTAGCATACGGAAATGTCGTATACCTTCCTGCCAGAGCAGTACCTATTTATCTACTTGCACTGGCATGCTTTTGAACTGCAAGATTGGCAGGAGCTGGGACCGAGCAATGGGAGCTCGCCCCGTCGCGGGGATTCGAACCGCCGACCTTCCAATCGGCAAGCCCTAGGTTCAGTGGTTTAGATCACAGCACCACCCGCATCCCTATATACATGGGCTTTAATTCATATGGTTCCCTCATTTTGGGGGAATCGCTGTGATCTGTCTAGGATGAATTTTACTAAGTTGGCTGCTGTTTGTATAGACAAACCGCAGAGCAGAGCAAATGCTTCTCCATTTTAGGGTCATACTGCACTGGTCTGGTCTTCTCCCAGAATTCCCATCAAGGGCTTGTCACCTCAAATTCACTTTGTATAGGGAGGGGTAAATTTCACTCACTGTGCATATCGCACAACCCTAATTATCCATTTCTTTATATTAATGATGAAATAATACAATCTTCTATTTTCTCTAATTAACTTTATTAGGAAGGCATTTTATGTGCCTATTTTTAAAAAATGAAATTCCATTAAAAGTCAGCATATCAGATCTTATTAATTCTATTACATTACAACATGAAACATTTCACTGGAGAAAGGGAGGGGAAGAGAACTGAATCAAAACCAAATGCTAAGCTTTGATAATATTGATTTATTTTTTTGAAAAACCCAGCACATTCACTTTTCTTTCTCTGTCATTTTAAAACAGTCTGTGAAAACTTTTCTAATGTGAAATGAGTTTTCCTTCCCCCTTCTGCAGAGATCAGGTTATCATATCCTGCTTTTTATCTATTCCTTTTAATCCATTCCTCAGCAGCAGAGTGCTGAGGCAGCCAACAATTCCAGTTATTCAGTCCATGGCCCCTGGTTTTAGTTTAATTTTAGCTTACATAACATGTGTATCTTGCTTTTCCATTGAAAAAATAACCAAGGCCAGTTGCAATAAAAAAGGATACAATTTAACAGATCAAAGCATTTTTTAAAAATAATAATAATTAAGGGAAGAATCCCATTGCTCTGTTCCATCTCCTGCCAACCTAGCAGTTCAAAAGCACGCCAGAGCAAATAGATAGATAGGTACCGCTCCGGCGGGAAGGTAAACGGTGTTTCCGTGTGCTTCTCTGGTTTCGCCAGAAGAGGCTCAGTCATGCTGGCCACATGACCCGGAAAAACTGTCTGAGGACAAACGCTGGCTTCCTCAGCCTGTAAAGTGAGATGAGCGCCACAACCCCAGAGTTGTCTGTGACTGGACTTAATTGTCAGGGGTCCTTTACCTTTACCTTTTTTTCCTTGTTGCATCCTTCCTTCTCCATCCCACGCACTATCACCAATATGTGGATTTGCTTAGTGACACCCATTCCAAGTGTACAAACCAGCCTTCCTCAAGCTGGTGCTCTCCAGATGTTTTGGACAACATCTCCCATCTATCAGGAGGCATCTGGCATGTAGCACACTTGGGTAACAGCTGGGAGAAACCAGGCATGCAGCGAACTACATTATCAGTTACAGTGGTGCCTTGCAAGACGAAATTAATTCGTTCTGCGAGTTTTTTCGTATTGCGAATTTTTTGTCTTGCGAAGCACAGTTTCCCATAGTATTAACGGTTTTAAGAAAAGGGAAACAAACTTGCAAGACGTTTTCGTCTTGCGAAGCAAGCCCATAGGGAAATTCGTCTTGCGAAGCAACTCAAAAAATGAAAAACTCTTTCGTCTTGCGAGGCATTCGTCTTGCGAGGCATTCGTCTTGCGAGGTACCACTGTATTTTTATTAGTAGCAAGCAGGAATACATAGAGACCATGCAATGC
Organism: Podarcis muralis; assembly: GCF_964188315.1. Taxonomy (NCBI): domain Eukaryota; kingdom Metazoa; phylum Chordata; class Lepidosauria; order Squamata; family Lacertidae; genus Podarcis; species Podarcis muralis. The sequence continues at coordinate 73,814,943 of NC_135663.1, read as the reverse complement.
ACTCCCTCAAAGCTTGAGCTGTTGCCCAGAATGTCTGCTCCTCCCACTGGCAGCTAGCTTCCTATGTGTCAGACCCTTCCTGCTGTCTACAGTGGCTGCCAAGGGATTCCTTCAGCTTCCGTTTGGTTTTTTGCTCTGTGACGTGGATGAAATGCCTGGTTCTAGGAGGAGGAGGACGATCTACCAGGCTCTCAAGGGACATCGTATCAGCTGGCCCCTGTACTGCCTCTAACTCATCTGGCTCCTGTCTCTGTTCATGACTAGTGCATCTGCCAGCTTGCTCCTGTTCCTCACCCTCCATTATTTCCCAGCTCTTCTCTCCTTCTTCTGGGCTGTGTCCTGTTTCCCACCACCAGGAACCTGGGTGTGATGGCCTGGGATTCGGACTCAGATGCTGAACCTGAGGGATCCCAGCCTGCACAGGATTCCCCGCCTCCAGAACCAGCTGAGCCGGGGATGGGGCATGAGCCCGAAGGGTCCTCACCTGTGCTGGATCCTCAGGTGCAGACACCAGCTGAGTCTGCTCTGGCCCCTGAGGGGATGGAGGACCCATTGCCTGCAGGTGCTCCACTCTCAGCCCCGTCAGAGGAAGCTGAGGTTGCCTCTGGGTCCGGTAACCCTCCAGCCTCTCCTGAGGTGCAGAGGCTCAGGGCAGAGAGGCGGAGGGAACTAAGTTCCCGCAGGAGGAGTGCTCGCCTCCAGGCCAGGAGAGGCGAGTCACCAGAGGATCGGGGCCACCCTATGCCTCGGGGCAGATAAAAGCCGGCCAGTCCCAAGTTGTGGGAGCAACATTGTTGGTTCCTGCCTGAACCCTGTCCTGCTTTCTTGCCTGAGCTCCTGACCCACCCTGGCTCCCTGCTTACATGCCTGTTCCTGACTTCACCCAACTCCCTGCCCTGCTCCCAGCTTCCACTACTACGGACTACCTCCATGTTACACCTTGACCACGGACCGGACTTGGACCTCGCCTCTCGGGTAACCCACGGAACCAGCACACTGGGTCCATGCTATCTGTATCTGCCCCCTCCTTGGAAGCTTCTTGAGGTGGCTGTCTTCCCCACACCTCATCTCCGCATCTGACCAGCCCCTGACACCATCAGCCCAGCCAGAATCATCAACAGGTTGATACGAGCTGCATTCCAAAACATCTGGCAAGCACCAGGTTGATACGTGTCTCTGTGGTTGGAGAATAGGCTGCGTCACCCATTTACTTTCAGCATCGTTTCAAACTGCTTTCCATTTCTGATTCTCGACAAATGCTTCCTTTTTGTTAGTTCCGCCGTATTCCGGCTGGAATTGTCTAGCGTTTCCCACTCTGTTGCTATTTTTATTTTAGCCACCCTTAAAATGCCTTTAACCAGTTTTGAGCAACTAACCGCCTTTCCTAACGATAAGCACTAACATCCCATAACTGCAAGAGAGCCAGTTTGTCTGCTGCTGGGGTTCCATGTCAATTCCCAGGCAATAATTGATATGCTGTGATGTTTTCTTTGTCATTACTGGACAGCAGAGACTTGCGTTTTTAATGATTTTCTGTCACCACCTGAAAGTGATAAGGCCCACGAGCAGTAATAGCAGAATAAAGGATTCTCTGATACCCCACTGAGGAGATATCATGTTCTGCTGTTTTTCCCAGCGCATTCCACAGATGTGACTCTAGGGTGCATGCAACCTAAACATTTTGGGCTTAGGCTAAGAACCCTCTATTTCTTATGGAGCTATTGCGCACCATGGGTGATGTACCGCAGGCAAAAAAAAAAGATGGAGCTCTGTGTGTAATTGGCAGAGGTAAAAGCTTTACGCTTGCCAGGGACAGGAAAGTTCTTGTTCTGCTTGTTTTAAGAAGAAAAGTGTAGTGGTTCTTATCTGGAAAGAAAAGTCTACGGAAACATAACCGGCGAAATATATAGGTCGTGTCGGGAAAGTGAAAATATCACACAGCATCCAGTGGAATGACTTGTAGCACATACCTAATTGGCTTAAATTGCTTATTTGGGTTTTCTGTAAGCCGCAAATGTAGGCCATATAACTTGTCTAGCCACAGCTGTTTATGTTATTCAACATTTTATCACCCGGGAAGGAGGCATAGCGCCATAAATTATATACAAAAGATGGAGGGATTTCTAGAACTTTGTGGCAATTCCCTGCCTCCCTTCCCAAATGAGTACATCCCTTTGTGTAAGGAAGGGAAGGGAGTATATACATTCATTCTTCCCTATGTGTTTTTTCCTTTTATGCACCAGACTGATAAGAACGTACCGTATTTTTTGCTTATAAGACTCACTTTTTCCCTCCTAAAAAGTAAGGGGAAATGTGTGTGCGTCTTATGGAGCGAATGCAGGCTGCGCAGCTATCCCAGAAGCCAGAACAGCAAGAGGGATTGCTGCTTTCACTGCGCAGCGATCCCTCTTGCTGTTCTGGCTTCTGAGATTCAGAATATTTTTTTTCTTGTTTTCCTCCTCCAAAAACTAGGTGCGTCTTGCGGTCTGGTGCGTCTTATAGAGCAAAAAATACGGTATATGGCTCTAGTCTAGAAAGAGAAGCCTAGAATCTGGCACATGCAATTTCTTTGAGATGTTTCTGCACATCTCTTCTGTCTTCTGTAATTTTGGAATGCTGACTGGGCTGGAAAGGAAAGCAGGGTGAAATTATTTAGTCTATCACATGTATATTCGTTGGGCAAATTGAGATGTGGGAGACAGAGCTGGACTGCTCTGTGTGTGTGCGCACAAGCATGCGTGCGCATGTTGACAAAATAAGTTCAGGAAAGACTAGGAAAACTATCTTAAGTATAATGATTTAATTCACACAGAAATGAAAAATGTATGTTTTTCCGCAATAATTTTTCTAAAGGACTCTGAGCTCCTCGCAGAGTTAATGATTAACTGATTGTTGTTCTCTGGTAGCTAACATGTGAGGGTTGTAACCTGGGGTCATGTGAGAGGTATTGGGTTGCAATCTCCATTTCGAAAGGAGTTGTCTCAGTGGAGTGAAGATGCAAATAGTCGTCTCTTTGAACAGGGAGAAAAATGCAAGTAAATTGCTCTCCAGCCTGGAAGCTGGAAAGCAGGCAAGAGAGAGTGAAACACCTTTGTTTATAAGTCTGTTTGGATTATTTCATATTTTGTAAGGTGCTGAGCCTGTGCTGGACAGCACAAGATAATTGTGTGGATATTTTTGATGTTTTGATTCTGTTTTGAATAAAATTCTGCCAGTAAAAGTTTGAATAATGCATCCATGGGCCTGGACATGTCTCATTTCCAAAGGAGTCAGTTTTTCTTCTTCCTGTCATTTCAACCTGTGCAATACTTAATATCTGCAGCAAGCAAACGACAGAGTGCAGGCGAAAGGCAGGATTCAGAGACACTTGAAAAAATGGAGGTGTAGACATTCAGCACAGGAAACCCTGGGCTAGACCAATCAGCAAAGGGATCGAGTAGGGAAGAATTCACTAGTTTCTCCATTGAACTGAAGGGCAACTGCCTGCAACAGGGAGGTTTCCTACTTGCATAGGCTACCTGTGTAGTTTAGAAACTTGATTTTCCAGGGTTGTGTATCAGATGGGGAAGGGAATCTCCAGAAGTAGAGCAGGGACTCTGCTTCAGGGACTCATCCTCCAGTTCATAAAGGGTAATGGGGCAACTCCAGATTTAGGGCAGTGCTAGCAGTTTCCTCACACAGGGTGCCGAGCTGAGGGGATACATCATCATCATCCCTATATTTATATGGGTTCCTACTGAGACGAACTGTTTCAAAAGGACTGGAACAAATTTATATTTTATACGAAAGAAAATTGTAAACATCTGGAAAAGTTTGTAGGTCTGAATTGAAATGTTTTGTAATGTAAATATAAGGAATCTGATTTACCAATAATAAGGTGAAATATTGAAAAAAGACAGAAGGTAAAAAAGTGACTATAGAAATGCTAAGAATTTAGAATGATGTTTGGAAGTCAGAAAGAGAGAGGGAAGGAGGTCAACGCTCTGTTACAGCAATGTATTAGGTTATAGAATTATGTACAAAATGTGAATATGACAAATATGGAAAACTCAATAAAAATCATTATGGGGGAAAAGGAGAGAGAGAATGGTTCAAATTCAGCGGTTCGAATCCCCGCGACGGGGTGAGCTCCCGTTGCTCGGTCCCTGCTCCTGCCAACCTAGCAGTTTGGAAGCATGTCAAAGTGCAAGTAGATAAATAGGTACCACTACAGTGGGAAGGTAAATGGCGTTTCCGTGCACTGCTCTGGTTCGCCAGAAGTGGCTTAGTCATGCTGGCCACATGATCACATCCATAAAAAAACAACTGTACTAAAAGAAATTATTGTGAAAATAAGAAATATTTTTGGGGGACTGCTTCATTTTGTCCTCACCCAAGGCACCTTATTAACCAAAGTCTGCCTCTGAATGGGGGAAGGGCTAGTATGTTCATCCTCACTCTCCCCACGGAAGACAAATGCCTGAATAGGGTCATTCACTGGAAGGTACCCAGCACCACAAATGTAGAAATCAAATAAAACTATGTATCAATCAGCAAACACGCTTAAGTAATTCAACTGAGTAATTAATTAATGTATGGATTCTGTGAGTTGCTTACTATTATCAAGTTGTTTTTTGTCATAGCAGCATTAATCGTTCTAGCATCTTGACCCCTTTTCTCACAAGGAGATGCCAAGCACACTGCTGTGAGTCTCCTTACACAAATAAATGGCCATACCTCACTCAACAGAGCCAGTGTGGTGTAGTGGTTAAGAGCAGTGGACTCGTAATCTGGTGAACCGGGTTCGCTTCCCCGCTCCTCCACATGCAGCTGCTGGGTGACCTTGGGCTAGTCTCACTTCTCTGAAGTCTCTCAGCCTTACTCACCTCACAGGGTGTTTGTTGTGGAGGAAGAAGAGAAAGGAGATTGTTAGCCACTTTGAGACTCCTTAAAGGGAGTGAAAGGCGGGATATCAAGTCCAAACTCCTCAATACATCATGCATTCTGCATGCAATAGGCAGAGGGAGAGTAAAAAGAGAGAAAAAGTGGGTAAGGTATAAGATATCTGAACTCCCCTGACAAACAATCCTTTCATGTGTGGATTCTAACCATGTTATCTGGTATTACACTGCTAATGAACATGTTGCTTTCACACTGTAACCCTAACGCAGTCTATCAGAGCACATAACATGCTCTCTGTTTCATTACTGCTTAATTCCAGAATAAATGTTGCCGTCACTCTTTTATAGAGTTATGAACAGTGCCTTTATTTACTCGGAGAGTGCAATTTTCTCACATTTGACAGACCATTGCTCATGCTTTTCATTGTCATGGTGTTAGTGAAATGTAGCGTAAGCTTTAAATTTTCAACCAGTGTCCAATCAATAAGAAGATCCTACCATCCGAATAATGCCATGATATTTGACCAAAATCTATTCAACTGGTTCGTTCCTTGCGACTTACAAATGCCATCACCCTCAAAATGAACACAGCTTTGTGCTGTGACATGAGTTTCCCCCCACACCGACCCGGTTTGATTCAACGCTTCTAATGAATATATTTCAAAATGAGGTAGCCGATTAAATAAATTTTATGTGCCGTATCAAAACAGTCATATTAACATTATTTGTGACAGCAGAGTTCTGAGTAAATTACAGGGAACTTACATATGCAGTACATTTAGCAAGAATAGGGGTTTTCAAAGAGCATAAATCATGGGAGATGTCTACATGCCACAGGAATGATATGTAGACTTTCTTCTCCATATTTCTATGACAGGAACAAAACGTGTGCCGTGGCATGGTTTTCAAATGCATCAAATTAGTATCCAAACCAGAATTTATTGCGAATGCAATAGCTTAGGAAAGCAAGGGACTGTAAACTGTCATAAAAGGCACCTATATCTCTGAGTCCCTAGATGCCCAATATGACAAGACGATGATTATGCATTCTGCTGTTCATGGCTATTTTTCCTTCAGCCATATTGTTTAATTTGCGGACTGGCTTGAGCAATGAAATTCTCCCTCCTGCAAGATGTCTCCATTAATAAAATAGAAGCAGCTTCTGAGAAGAAAGCTGGCCTGTAGCTTGCTAGGCATGTCACACATTACCTGATAATAACAAAATGGTGGGGTGTTTGACCCTGCAGCATGGTCTAGCTCATTTTCTGTATAACTCCTAAACCAATTAAGTGGGAGGACGTGGAAAGACCCTCTCATGTGCTTACATGCTCAAGAACATGTAGAACATCATTATCGAAACGCGTTGTCACTCATTCATACAGTGGAACCTCTACTTAACAACCATAATCCGTTCCAGAGGTCCGGTCATAACTAGAAACGTACATAAGTAGAGGCGCACTTTTCCATAGAAAGTAATGGAAAAGTGAATAGATCCATTCTAGACGATGAAAAACACCCCCTAAAACAGAAATTTAACACGGATTTTACTGTCTAATGAGACCATAGATCCATAAAATGAAGGCAATAATCAATGTACAGTCATACCTCGGGTTGAATATGCTTCAGGTTGATCATTTTCAAGTTACGCTCCGTGGCAACCCAGAAGTAATGGAGCGCATTACTTCCGGGTTTCGTCACTCGCGCATGCGCTCAAAATGACATCACACACATGTGCGGAAGTGGCAAAATGTGACCCGTGCATGTGCAGATGAGCGATCGCATCTTACATTCTATTCAGGATCCGAACAGGGCTCGGGAACGGATCCTGTTCGCATCCCGAGGCACCACTGTACTGTACTATAAAATAAATAAGACAGTATTGTAGATGAAAAAAATTAACATTTCCCCCCCCCCCTTACGTGCACTGAGGGTGGGTGGCCTTACCTGGCTACAAGCTGGGGGTGGGGCAAGGGGCAGTAAAGAGCTGATTCACTTTGGCCAGGGTCACTTTTTTTTCTTGCCAGGCCAGGTTCTTCTCTGGACTTTCTCAGGTTAGTTCCTCAGTGGGGTTTGGGGCTGCAGTGTGCCCTGTTGTGCCTCTTGCAGTTGGCACCTCTTCCACAGCTTTGGGGGTGAAATGGGGGCCCTCTCCCCGGCAGCAGAAGCCCCAGCACTGCCCTGCAGCCAGCCGGGTGAGCTCCGGGCTGCTGGCAAGGCCTCTGTTTGTATCTGTTGTTGTTTAGTTGTTTAGTCGTGTCTGACTCTTCGTGACCCCATGGACCAGAGCACACCAGGCACTCCTGTCTTCCACTGCTTCCCGCAATTTGGTCAAACTAATGCTGGTAGCTTCGAGAACACTATTCAACCAACTCGTCCTCTGCCGTCCCCTTCTCCTTGTGCCCTCCATCTTTCCCATCATCAGGGTCTTTTCCAGGGAGTCTTCAATTCTTCGGCGATCAGCCTTCTTTATGGTCCAGCTCTCACTTCCATACATCACTACTGGGAAAACCATAGCTTTTACTATACGGACCTTTGTTGGCAAGGTGATGTCTCTGCTTTTTAAGATGCTGTCTAGGTTTGTCATTGCTTTTCTCCCAAGAAGCAGGCATCTTTTAATTTCGTGGCTGCTGTCACCATCTGCAGTGATCATGGAGCCCAAGAAAGTAAAATCTCTCACTGCCTCCATTTCTTCCCCTTCTATTTGCCAGAATTGTACATAAGTAGAGCCATACGTAAGTCGAGGTTCGACTTTACTTTCCATGCATTCCTAATTTTTATTACAAATTCTTAAAGATTTGCAATACATATAATCAGTGAGCAGACCTCAAAGTATATGCCTTGTGAAATCCAGATTATGCGTTGTAATCATAAAGTTAGAGGGTTGCCATGACTCTGATCACTTTATGCCATCTTATACGTTTGATCACTTTTGCCATTTAAGCAGTTCTCCTGGTTTTAGCAAGACACTCTTCCAAAGCTAGAGGTTTCTGTGCAAGCCTTTTGAGTTTTCCATCAATATTTCTGCATTATTCATATTTTGGAAGCAGTAGGAAATATGAGGGGGAAACTTAGTGCAGCTGGAATTTTTCCTTATTGTGAATTATTGTGAGCTTTTTCCTGTTTAAAACATATAATCCTGGTGAATTGCAGTATTTATTTGATTTCTTGTATGAATCACTGTAAAACCTCTCACAATAAAAACATGAATAAAAACCATGAAAAATTATTCAACATATAAAAATAATTTTGAATCCTGTACATGATGTTATAGATTTTTTAGGGGAAGGGGAACCCACCCGGGAACCCACCTGGGAACCCACCCAAACTCTAGTAAAGGTAAAGGGACCCCTGACTGTTAGGTCCAGTCGTGGATGACTCTGGGGTTGCGGCTCTCATCTCGCTTTACTGGCTGAGGGAGCTGGCGTACAGCTTCCAGGTCATGTGGCCAGCATGACTAAGCCGCTTCTGGCGAACCAGAGCAGCACACGGAAACACCATTTACCTTCCCACCAGAGTGGTACCTATTTATCTACTTGCACTTTGATGTGCTTTCGAACTGCTAGGCTAGCAGGAGCAGGGACCGAGCAACAGGAGCTCACCCCGTCGCGGTGATTCGAACCGCCGACCTTCAGATCAGCAAGCCCTAGGCTCTGTGGTTTAACCCACAGGGCCACCCGCATCCCTACCCAAACACTAGAAAATAATAAATGGAAGGATTTTGATTAATTGGGATATGGATGAAAGTACAAGCTGAAGAACTGTGCTACAAGGAATCCCAGGGCTGACTTATGCAAACCAGCCTGGCTGGCGTAGCAAAGAGCAAATCTGTTAACATGACAAAAGGTGTTGCTGAGCCATCAAGGAGGAGTCCTTTGGCCTGGGGAGACAGATGTTGCCAGGGTGATGGGGTGTGTGTTTGATGCCTTGGACTCCATGGCACCCCTCTTGAAATGACCATGCTGTAAGATCTGGAACCCCTCCATGCAGGCTGATAGTGTAAGGAAAAAAGGTAAAGGACCCCTGGACAGTTAAAGGTGACTATGGGGTGCGGTGCTCATCTCACTTTCTGGCTGAGGGAGCCAGTGTTTTTCCATAGAAAGCTTTCCAAGTCATAAAGCCAGCATGACTAAACCGCTTCTGGCACAACGGGACACCGTGACGGAAACCAGACCACACGGAAACACTGTTTACCTTCCTCCTGCAGCAGTGCCTATTTATCTACTTGCACTGGTGTGCTTTCGAACTGCTAGGTGGGCAGGAGCTGGGACAGAGCAATGGGAGCTCACTCCGTCGTGGGGATTCGAACTGCTGACCTTCCAATCGGCATGCCCAAGAGCCTTGGTGGTTTGGACCACAGTGCCACCCGCATTACTGATGGTGTAAATAGGTGGATAGACCTTATTTCTTAAAGCGACAACAGTCATCACCATGTCTCAGTTCTCCAAAGGAACACAGACCCTGGGTGAGTGCCTGGAACCTCATGGACTCTTGCTACCACTCGGCAGAGAAAGGGGAAGGCACCTGACTTTTGTAACAATATACATACAGAGGTAAAAGTCTCCACTTAAAAGGCTTGTTGAAAAGGGAAGGTATCTTCAATAAGTGCTGAAAAGATCATGGAGATGGTCCCCATCTAACATGCAACAGGAAGATGTTAAAAAGATGTAGGTGCCACCAAAGACTCAATTCCTATATCACACAGACAAATTCCTGACAAGATGGTATGTGTAGGGGCTCTCTCCTACAGAGTGCACTGACCAGTTGGGTATCTAATGAATGAGCAACCTTTTATGTGTCTTGGTCCTTGGTAGCTAACTGACAGCCAATGTAATTGTTTTAGCACCGGTGTAACATGGCAACCTCAGCTGTTAAGGCAGCCATGGCCAGTTCTGGACCGGGACAGCCTGACCACTGTCATCCATGCACTGGTAACCTCCAAGTTTACTGAAATGTGCTCTAGGTGGGACGTGGGTGGTGCTGTGGGTTAAACCACAGAGCCTAGGACTTGCCGATCAGAAGGTTGGTGGTTTGAATCCCTGTGCCAGGGTGTGCTCCCATTGCTCGGTCCCTGCTCCTGCCAACCTAGCAGTTCAAAAGCATGCAGTGCAAGTAGATAAATAGGTACCGCTCCAGCGGGAAGGTAAACGGAGTTTCTGTGCGCTGCTCTGGTTCTCCAGAAGCGGTTTAGTCATGCTGGCCACATGACCCGGAAGCTGTACGCCGGCTCCCTCAGCCAATAAAGCGAGATGAGCACCACAACCCCAGAGTTGGCCACGACTGGACCTAATGGTCAGGGGTCCCTTTACCCTTTACCTAACATGGCAATGAGAGTCTGCCCCAGTTAAGCTGCTGCATTTTCCATCAGCTGCAGCTTCTGAGACAACCTCAAGGGTAAAGGACCCCTGGACGGTTAAGTCCAGTCAAAGGCAACTCTGGGATGTGGCGCTTATCTTGCTTTCAGGCCAAGGGAGCCGGCGTTTGTCCACAGACAGCTTTCCGGGTCATGTGGCCAGAAAGACTAAACCGCTTCTGGCACAACAGAACACCGTGACGGAAACCAGAGTGCACGGAAATGCCATTTACCTTCCTGCCGCAGCAGTGCCTATTTATCTACTTGCACTGGCATGCTTTCAAACTGCTAGGTTGGCAGGAGCTGGGACAGAACAACGGGAGCTCACCTTGTTGCAGGGATTCGAACCGTCAACCTTCTGATTGGCAAGCCCAAGAGGCTCAGTGGTTTAGACCACAGCGCCACCCGTGTCCCACCTAGAGCACATTTCAGTAAACTTGGAGGTTACCTGACAGTGGTCAGGCTGTCCCAGTCCAGAACTGGCCATGGCTGCCTTAACAGCTGAGGTTGGCACTGGGTGGTATTTGACACAGCTTTACTGAGAGCAGACCCACTCAAATATCTTCACATATCTCTACACCGAAGGCCCTGGTAACATAGTAAAGGTATTGCCACCACAATTCAGGGAAAGAGCTCATTTCCCTACCTGCCAGCTATCTTCTGCGCCTGATTCCTTCTAACATGATCTAAGGTGTCTTTTGTCTTTCAATAAAGGTGATCCTAACAGGATTAAATGCAATAGAGAGTCAATAAGGTGGAAGCTAATGGCAGGCTTTATTATAAGAGAATGGTTTATCAGAACATATAGGATTTGGAAGGCTTTCAGAGGCCCATTCTAGTGTTAAAAAGAAAAAAAGGAATCGCGAGAAAAAATATTCTGTCAGAGCCACCCTCTCTGTACTTCTGACAGCGCAAGCAAATCAGTTCATGGCCCATTAAAGTAATAAGAGCCCAATATTATATTTTATGAGTAAATATACATTTACACGAAAATCAAAGACTGTGAGGTAGAGTTGCCATCAGAAGTCTTATTGCTGCTAGAGAGCGGGATAAAATACACTCAGTTCTGCCAAGCACTCTGGCTTTAATTCACAAAAGTATGCAAAATCATCTGCAGGGAGGAGAAAAAGCTTGAGGTTTGGTGCCCAGAAAGGCAGCTCCTAAATCAAAGTTCTTGCTAGCGATAACATCTAGCACAGGGGCTTTTACAGGGCTGCCTCCGTATGTGCAAGGAGCCCATCCTGAAAAGGTCATCATTTATAAATAATAATAAAAAGAGCTTCTTTCCCATCGGCGAGGAAAACAATCGAGTAATATCAGCTTCTGGAGAGAGAAATTACAGGCCGCTCGGACAGTGTTGGATATAGACATTAGAAAAATGCTGCTACGAGAAAAACGGGGCTCCCGCTGCAGCTATGATAGACGTATCGGTGCTGGTATGATTATATCTGCACTTTTAAGAGACAGTGTCTGTGAGGGATTCCAGTGCCTTGAGAAGGAACTCCATGGCCTGAAGATCCTAATGAGAAACAGAGGGCTGCGTATGCATAGCCCTCAAGAGTTCTCCTCTGGTGTAGAAGAGTGTACATTGTCAGCATCTGGAACTGGAAGGAGGTGTGGGAGTGCTGAACTGGCTGTGGGTAGTCCTAGGGGCATGCATTGAATTTGCAAAAATAAATCCTAAACCTGAGGGACAGATTTGGGGTTTGCCCAAGTTGATGCTTGGTATCTCCAAAGCACTCTGAATTAAAGTGGTTTTTCCAAAGCAATCGGGGTGGTTTAGACACTGAGAAAACTGTGAAGACAACGCATTGTCAGGGACTGGGCAGAGGAGGAATGGTGGAGACCATCTCCCCAGTATGACCCTTCCAGGGAGGAGGAAGAGGAAGACAGTACAGTGGTACCTTGGGTTAAGAACTTAATTCGTTCTGGCGGTCTGTTCTTAACCGGAAACTGTTCGTAACCTGAAGCACCACTTTAGTTAATGGGGCCTCCTGCTGCCGCTGCACCACTGCTGCTCAATTTCTGTTCTCATCCTGAAGCAAAGTTCTTAACCCGAGGTACTATTTCTGGGTTAGCGGAGTCTGTAACCAGAAGCTTCTGTAACCTGAAGCGTCTGTAACCCGAGGTACCACTGTATAGTTTTACAGCAAGGAGGTCACAGCTCAGAGGCAGATGAAAAGAAAAGTTGGGAAGTAATGAGAGTTTATTGGCCAAGGGAGCCGGAGTACAGCTTCCGGGTCATGTGGCCAGCATGACTAAGCCGCTTCTGGCGAACCAGAGCAGCGCACGGAAACACCGTTTACCTTCCCGCCAGAGCAGTACCTATTTATCTACTTGCACTTTGATGTGCTTTCAAACTGCTAGGTTGGCAGGAGCAGGGACCGAGCAACGGGAGCTCACCCCCTTGTGGGGATTCAAACCGCCAACCTTCTGATTGGCAAGTCCTAGGCTCTGTGGTTTAACTCACAGCACCACCCGCGTCCCTGTCGGAAACTATAGGGACTTATAAAATATTAATTGTTGGTTAGAGCATTATTTCATATATTCTTCTAAAGGAAAAATCTGAGGAGCGACATCCTTTTTATTAATATTAAAAATGAAGTTTTAAGTGCAAAAAAACTTCATGGGCATTCTCAGTGTGAAGAATTAACAAAAAAAGGAACAAATTATTGAGTTGGGCTATCATTAGTGAAAGTTTAAAATTATATCTAAGACCATATACATTTTTATATTAAAGAGCTATGCATGTAAAAATGGGCATTAGCGCTTGGTTCTCAAAAGGCAGGCAATAATTGGAAAAGGTTCTTTTAGGTTCTTTTCTTTGACACTGGATTTAAGGCAGATGCAGTATATAATTATGCATATCTGGTATTTAATTCCACAGAGAATGGGATTTATAACACATCTCAGCTTAGATGCCGGGAATACCATACGAGCGATGCCAGCTTTGTGCATAGGCAGCTGCATTGACCAATGGTGAAAACCTGGAGAGGTGAAAGTGCTACAAATTATTGCTGATACGACTGGCAATACTGAAATGCAATCTTGTCATATTACTGAATCTTAGAGAGAGAGAAATCTGATGTATATAAACATACGACTTAGAGAAAATCTGTTTGTGGCAGTGAAGATCGTAGAAACTAAGAATTGGAAATCTAATGACCCATTCCATACTATAGACTGCCTCAGTAAATCTTTCTTTTATAGTGAGAATTGAAAAATAAACTGGATTTACATCTATGAAATAGGCATGGGAATGAATTTTTGCAGAAATGTGTACATATTAAATGCTATAGTATATACTGGACACCATAATAGGCAACCGGACTAATGTTTTGTTTCCTGTTTGGTAATGTATTCTCTTAAATAAATGGGATTAGGATTAGAAAATTCATGGAAAAGAGACCATAATTGTATATTCAATGGCAACTGCAGCAAGTGTAGTCTATAATATCATGCTCTGCTGATGAACTTCCAGAAAAAGATTGAGAAAGAATGTAGTCTGATCCTTTGCTTGTTTATTTGAGGTGCATTCCACTGTACTAAGGGGCGCGGGTGGCGCTGTGGGTTAAACCACAGTCTAGGACTTGCCGATCGGAAGGTCAGCGGTTCGAATCTCCACGATGGGGTGAGCTTCCGTTGCTCGGTCCCTGCTCCTGCCAACCTAGCAGTTCAAAAGCGCGTCAAAGTGCAAGTAGATAAATAGGTACCGCTCCGGCTGGAAGGTAAACAGTGTTTCCTTGGGCTGCTCTGGTTCGCCAGAAGCGGCTTAGTCATGCTGGCCACATGACCCGGAAGCTGTACGCTGGCTCCCTCGACCAATAAAGCAAGATGATAAAGCGCCGCAACCCCAGAGCCGTCCGTGACTGGACCTAATGGTCAGGGGTCCCTTTACCCTTTATCTTTACCTTAAAGAAAAATACCTAGACTTAGACACGGATAAGTACGGTATTATAATCTGGATGTGACTTGTTTGCTTGACAAAAGCCCAGCACCCCTCCAGGACAGAGCTTGAGGACCTGTTTTTGGGTCAACTTTTTCTTCCCTCAAGGGTACACCTGGCAGGGGCCAGATGTCAATGGTCGGCATATGAGTTCAGCAGTGAGTGAGCAAAATGTGAGGGAACACTACCTTTCCTCCCCCCCCCCCAATTTGATTCTACATTAGTAGGGCTACCAGGACAGGAAAGATTTCTTTGGGATTGCATTTGGTTCATTGGCAGCCAGTTAGCCATTCCTGACCTCAGTGCAGTGGGTGGGCAGGGGGCGGTGGCATTTCCAGTGTTTCAGTGTTGCTGTACTCTCATTTTAGACCGATCTCTCCACTTTTTGTATATTGGCTGGTTTGAGTCGTTGCTTTTCATTCTTGACTATGATAATCTTCATATTTCTGCTTCGGTAACTGCTGTAACACTGTTTGTCAAAGGAGTGTGGAGCAGGTGGAATGTGTAAAGCCATCACACCGCTGTATATGAGAAAGGGCTTCTTTTCTAACCCCTTTTTGTGTGTAAAATTCACATATATTTTGCCCTCGGTCTGACAAAACATAATTGCTTGCTGGGGAAAAAAAGTCTCGTGCAGCAGAAGATAGCAACAACTCCATTTTCCAAGGTACTCCCTAAGCTAATTTTGTGGAAATACCACATCTCATGTGGGAAATTCAAAATATTTCCCAGATTATTTCCCTCCATCTCTTTCGAAAGAACTCGTTTCATTTTCTTGTAGCATGTTAATAACCAGCATAAAGTACTAACACTTATTTACTCAAATTTCACTCAGAAGCTTCATTTGAACTCCTCCAAGATTATCACACACATTAAGCTTTTGAAATAATTAAATTTCACCAACTTTATTATTTCCTCACACTCTCTTTTCCTAGGAAGTTTTTCACAGTTCGTGATATGAATTATAGCACTCTAAGGGCAATTACATGCTAACGTATTGGCAATTGTAACTGAATCTGGTACTCCAGGTGAAGTATATACCTGATAATTAGAGACTATTAATTCTGTTTTGTTAGATTTATCATCTGTGCCTCTGGTAATGAAGCACAGATTTCTGTTTGCCTTGTGCTTTTAACACATGACTTTAAGCAACAGCTTTTCGCAAACAGATTTTCATTATATTTACTGACCAATATGTCAAAAATTAGTTTGAAGAATGGGTTAATTATGCATACACAATGTTGTTACTCCTTTAGCGTTAGAAAAAAGTTAATGGGGAAAACTGCTAACCTACTTTAGAAAAAAAGAGCATTTTTGGATTGCCAACATTTTTCACATTTATAACCTCTGAAAATTGTACAGGCTCCTCTTAGGACAGCTTGTAAACCTTACAATTCATTTATTGAAAAGCTTTGGCTCAGTCCATATGTTTCCACTTAGTTATGAATACTTTAAAGTTTCCCTCTCTTTCTCCTGTACAATTCATACAAGCAGACTTCAGGACCTATGTGACCGCAAAGCCTATTCCAAAAGATGATAATGTTTTACCATTTATCTGCCGATTTTGACATCTGCCATAGGCCGATTCTCATATATATCTTCTGTAAACTTCTCCATTTCTGACAGCTCAAGGCATTTTATCAACCATTCATGGAGAGTAAGAGGTTTAGGTTCCTTCCAAGGTCTGCCCGAAAAAAATGTTGCTGCAACCATAGTTAATTTCCCCAAATTGGGGATGTAGTAATAACATTTTAAAAGACTATTACAGGATCCAAAACAAATATACTATTATGAATTGGGGAGGGCAGTGGCGGACTTTGGGGGTCTCAAATTTCAGCAGCACCCTGTGCTATGCCAATATCTGGCACCCTAAATTCTGAATTTAGTAAATGGTAGAATTTAGCTAATATTTGGCATATTAAGGGAAGATGCCGGGTGCAGTATAAAAATATAGGCTGAACCAGTTGTCCTGTTCAGGAGATCAGCTAACAGGTAAAAGGTAAAGGACCCCTGACAGTTAAGTCTAGATGTGTACGACTCTGGGGTTGAGCATTCATCTCGCTTTACTGGCTGAGGGAGCCGACGTTTTTCAGCAGACAGTTTTTCCGGGTGATGTGGCCAGCATGATTAAGCCACTTCTGGCAAAACCAGAGCAGCGCACAGAAATGCCATTTACCTTCCCACTGGAGCAGTACCTATTTATCTACTTGCACTCTGACATACTTTCGAACTGCTAGGTTGGCAGGAGCTGGGACAGAGCAATGGGAGCTTACCCCGTTGCGGGGATTCAAACTGCCGACCTTCTGATCGGCAAGCCCAAAGGGGTCCAGAGCAGAATGCAGTCATGATCCCCAGTCTCTCTGAGCAGCGAGGAGTTCTTCCCCTTCCTTCTTCTTCCCACAAACCCAAAAGGGCATCAATCCTTGTGTTAAAAGGGCATCACACCCTATGTAACCCTGGCAACTTCCCCCTTTCAGCTTTGCTATTGTCTTTTGCTAACTAACACACAGCCACGGAAGGTATGCCACCCATTTCTTGTCTGACACTGAATGTGCCACCTTTTGTCGGGGTAATGATCTTGCTATCACCTGTCTTTGTTCTTTGGTGGCGCTGTGGTCTAAACCACTGACCAAGCTTGGCGAAGCAACGAAGAAAACAACAATAGACACTCTTGGGGTCTAATGTTCTGCACACCTTCCATAAAACTCAGGGGTAAATATGTGTAAATAAGCCATATTTCTTAAAGACACCAATCTCTGCCGTCCTTCATACCAAAGGAACACAAATTCCGGTTAGATGCTGAGACCCCTGGGATTTTGCTTCTGTTCAGGGTGGGGTGAACAATACAGTTCACAGTTTGCGAATGAGTTCCCAATATTTGTATCTATTGGATATTTGTATCCAATAGATATGTGCAAATTTACCATTCCACCAGATGTGGAAAACAGGTGTCCTGGAAATCTTACTTTTCCACCATTTAAAAATTGTGACTGACATGTTGAGCAGTTGAACACGGAAGCATTGCTTTATATTGTATCTCTCCTAGGCTTAGGGAGAGTAACCTAACTGAACAGCACCAGTCCCTTTTGCAATTGAAATTCGAAGTCCCTTTTCCATTGAGTTTGGACTTTTTTCCTCTTGTGGCAATACATTGATGTAGAAACTTTTTATAATAAATATTTAGGCTTCTCACAAATGTTTTTGCTGCTCCTAAGTGTAGAAGTGAAACTTTGTTTGTTTGTGACATGGTGAATTTATTTATTTAGATAAGGTGAATTTCATGACAACGGTGATGATACTGCATTTTGTGTGTTTATGTGATTTATTTTTTTATTGAACCTACCCTTGTATCTTTTCTCAAAATTCCTCAAATGTTTTACCAGAGCCAGAACTGAAGGAACGGCACAAGACTGGGGGTGATCATCAGTGAGCTGCACACAGGTGAGCTGAAGCGAGCTGCCGGTCAGTCCTATGGAGCCTCCTTTTATTGAGACAAATATGCAAGCCAGGCAAATACATTTTGGGCTGTGACCTTTACACATCTTCCGTCCCGAGATCGTGGGGTAGTACAACGTTATTTTGGCACCTGTTTCCACAGCGTCATTTTCCCCTTGCGCAGTGTATGACGAAGGAGACAAAAGGTCTCAGGGACAAAGGTTACAGACAGGACACCGCAGACTGCTAAGACCGCAAAAGGTCAGACAGAGGGAACGATGTACAGACAGCTGTGGCTTGTCTGGGGGGGAATGTGCCCTGCACCCCAGGGTCACGCGTGCAGGCAGACTGTGGCTGCCTGCTGGTGGGGAGTGTGCTCCCTCCGGACCTCACTGCCCACTCCGCGATATCCCTACGCAGAACTTCCACGTTCATCCCTACGCAGAACTTCCACGTTCATCTCGAATTTCCATTGGAGTGAAATATTGCAGTGAAATTGAGTTAAATATAAGCTTGTTCAATTTATAATAGAACCAATTCACACTTTACTTTTTGAGGTGGTCAATCTGTATACCATGGCTATTTGAATTGGTTATACTCATGTTCTGTTTATGAAGCCAAACCAGTAAACACCTGAGTCAGAGTTTGTCCTGACTGAGAAAATACATCTTGCTGGCCTGATCCAAATGTTTACCTGAACATTTACCACATCAGAAAGTAACTGGCACTTTGGCTCTTGAGCAAATGCAGATTACAATTCATTTTCCTTCCTTGCTGCATATCTCTTCAGGTTCATTTGACTAGTTCATTTGTGAAGCTCACAACAGCTGACTGGACTTTCTGTCTAGGCTTAGACCTGTGAATAAGCTAAATTAGATTTCTGCACACTTCACTGCCGTGCAACTATTCTATTCTGTCGTAATTGACATCCAGTTTAACTGTAAGGGCAAATTCAGAATTGTCGGGTTTCTAACACCGTAATCCTATACTCACTTACCAGAGAATAAGTTCCACTGAGCTCAATGGGTCTTTCTTCTGAGTATACCAGCTGATTAGACATTCTCAAAAAAAAGTGGAGTAATATATGGTTTATAATTATAAAATTGTTTAGTAGAGTGATTTGAATCGTGGCAGAGTAGGAGTGGCAAGTTTGAGAGTGGTCCTTGCCAAATTTGGGGTGGAGACAAATCAGCGTATAGAGGGGAGGTCCAAAAAATATCTACATGGTGCCTAGGGAACAGCTTGCACCTTAATATCAGCAAGACAAAGGAGATGGTGCTGGACTTTTGGGGGAAGAGAGGAGAACTAGCCCCACTGTACATTGGGGAGGGCTGTGTGGAGAGAGTCTCTTCCTTTAAATTCCTAGGAGTTTATCTCAGTGAAGACCTTACTTGGAAAATCAATACAACCCAGGTGGTTAAGAAAGCCCAACAGAGACTCCATCTCCTCAGAGTATCGCGAAAGAACGATGCCAATCAAGATTTGATGATCTCCTTCTACCGATCCACAATAGAAAGTGTCCTTTCATACTGCATCACGGTGTGGTACGCTGGTTTGACATCAACTGATAGGAAGTGCCTACAGAGGGTGGTGAATACAGCACAATATATTATGGGCTGTCCCATGAATCTGCTGGATGAAATAGCGGAAGAAGGTTGCCTCAGGAGAGTGAGGAAAATTCTCAGGGATGATTTACATCCTGGCCAGCACTTTCTTGATCTCCTGCCCTCGGGCAGAAGATATAGAAGCATGATTAGTCGCACCAACAGGGTAAAGAACAGCTTCTATCCATCGGCTGTTAGGCTGCTGAATGAAAAGATAACAACAGGGCCACTGACTTTCGAGTTTGGTGCGTCAGTAAATGAGGGGAATTAAGACTAAGAGAGCTGAGTGGGGAGTGCTCATGTAATCTCACTGTATACAAGTTGTACAAGTGACAATAAAGTATTTCAATTATTTTTAAAGGATAAGAAATTGTTTGTTTGGGTGTTCATGAAAGACACCAATATGTTGGAAAGTGGTCTACATTGACTTTGTTGTGGTAGTTTTTCCTGAAATTATTGCCCACATGTACTGTGTCTTTTGAGAAATGGTATGTTGTGTTCGGTCAACGATAATGTCTAGCATGTGCTTTTGTCTAAGGGTAGTACAACATGTTTGTAGTTTTTATTAAAAATGCGTTTTTGTGGCCAATGTTTGTCAATTGGCTAGCTTATTCTGCAGTTGCTAGGAAACTTGTTTCCAGATAATCTCAGTTTCTGAAAGTATTAGAGGCCTGTTGCTGCTGGGAAAGACATTCACAAACCAGGCCTCAGCCCTGAAGAGCTTACAGTTCAGATAGCCCAAGAGGTTCAAAGTTAGGTGCAAAAGGAAACAGAAATCGGTAAAAATAATTTGAGTCAGGGAAAGGGCAAAATAGGCCATGGAACCACCATGGCAACCAATGAACTGGTTATTATAGGCAAAGAAGCACAAGCAGTCGGTAAAATTTGGCAACCCTATTAAAAAGCATGTTTTTGGGGGATGGAGGGGGGATGTTGGCAATCTTTATTTCAAACTTTATTTCACTTAATAAATTTGTCGCTTAGTAGGTATAAGATAAGTTCCACGTGAATTCTTGCCCTTCTAAATGGTGTGTGATTTCTTATTAATGAGGATATTTCTTCCTTTATTTTTCCACTGAATTTCTCATTTTCAATTTCAATTTGCCTGAGGAGAGTTGTAGGCGCAGCCTCCTCAAAACATAATCAAATTCAATTAATAATAATAATAAACTTTTTGGCTTAACATGTGCGCACTCAAGCTCTAGACTCTGTGAAATTGCAGCTGGAGAAAGGATGGGCCCTATATTCTTTCAGAGATAAAGATGCTGTATGGCCTCCTATCCTGGGGTTTGTTCTAGCTTCACCACTACTTTGGAACTGGGTGGCTGTCTGTGGTGGACCTAAACCTCAGCTTTGTCTGTTTGCTAGAATACAAATATGGATTATATGCAAATGGGTATGTCATTCCACATGGCAAGTAACCAACTGCCAACCTTATAGAATAATAGAGTTGGAATCTCGATATACCACACAGAAGGAGCACAGAATGAGTTCCCCTTGCTTTTCCTCACATTGTAAAAACACGTAAACGTAATAGGCCGTATAGTAACAATTGCAAAGCTATTTACTCAAAACTACTTTTCAAAAATTAGATACAGCTTCTTTATAGTGCCAGAATCAACATCATGACATAATATATTAAAATGTAGCTTTCCAGTTGACCACCAAGTCTATTATGTACAAAACACAAGTCCTATATTGTCAGTGCCGTAGTACATTCTTTTCTAATTTCAAAGGAACCTGGCACTGATGACAAGGATTCCTGGCTATTCCCCTGTTTCGCCCGAAGTAACATTCCAAAGTAACATACAAAGATATAAAAAAATGTACATACCGGTACTATATAAAATAGCTACATGAAGCTTATTCATCAGTGCCAGGTTCTTTTGTTTGCCAACCCAATCATCTTCATTAGACACTTAGAAGATTATTTCATGCAGCTCTTCTAAGCAATATGACAGACAGAAAAATACAAGAGAAGATGAAGAAATTGTTACTATACGGCCTATTATGTTTATGTGTTTTTTCAATTGGATTTGTGTAATATAGGCATTCTGGTGGCTTTGGGTTTTCTCACATAGTGCCATTTGGTAAATTGAGGTAACCATCTAAGGTGAGAGGTACTGAGGAGCAGTAGCCCTCTGTCTGTTCTCCCTAACCTGCCCCAGGCAGCCACCCCCCTTTGTATATGCAACATGGTTATGTGTGCAACTGTTGTGTTCCCTCTAAGTTTGCCTGCTGTCCTCGGTTGCAGTGGAGGACACTATCCTGTCTCCAGTGCCAGTGCAGTCAACTTCTGCACATGGAATGTAGAAAGGCCACCATCTTGTCCTTCATCCCAGAAAGCAAAATATATAGAGCTGGCTCTGGGGAAAGTTATATATTGCTGCAGGTGACATGATATTGTTGGGTGTTGTTGTTTAGTCGTTTAGTCGTGTCTGACTCTTTGTGACCCCATGGACCAGAGCACGCCAGGCACTCCTGTCTTCCGCTGCCTCCCGCAGTTTGGTCAGACTCATGTTTGTAGCTTCGAGAACATTATCCAACCATCTCGTCCTCTGTCGTCCCCTGCTCCTTGTGCCCTCAATCTTTCCCAACATCAGGGTCTTTTCCAGGGAGTCTTCTCTTCACATGAGGTGGCCGAAGGATTGGAGCCTCAGCTTCAGGATCTGTCCTTCCAGTGAGCACTCAGGGCTGATTTCCTTCAGAATGGAGAGGTTTGATCTTCTTGCAGTCCATGGGACTCTCGAGAGTCTTCTCCAGCACCATAATTCAAAAGCATCAATTCTTTGGCGATCAGCCTTCTTTATGGTCCAGCTCTCACTTCCATACATCACTGCTGGGAAAACCATAGCTTTAATGATACGGGCCTTTGTGGGCAAGGTGATGTCTCTGCTTTTTAAGATGCTGTCTAGGTTTGTCATTGCTTTTCTCCCAAGAAGCAGGCGTCTTTTAATTTCGTGGCTGCTGTCACCATCTGCAGTGATCATGGAGCCCAAGAAAGTAAAATCTCTCACTGCCTCCATTTCTTCCCCTTCTATTTGCCAGGAGGTGATGGGACCAGGGGCCATGATCTTCGTTTTTTTGATGTTGAGCTTCAGACCATATTTTGCACTCTCCTCTTTCACACTCATTAAAAGGTTCTTTACTTCCTCCTCACTTTCTGTCATCAAGGTTGTGTCATCTGCATATCTGAGGTTGTTGATATTTCTTTCGGCAATCTTAATTCCGGCTTGAGATTCATCCAGCCCGGCCTTTCGCATGATGAATTCTGCATATAAGTTAAATAAGCAGGGAGACAAAATACAGCCTTGTCATACTCCTTTCCCAATTTTGAACCAAACAGTTGTTCTATATCCAGTTCTAACTGTAGCTTCTTGTCCCACATAGAGATTTGGGTACATGATATCATTTGGCCCAGTTCTAAGCTGTTACTTCTAAATGTTACCAGAAGACAATGAAGAAACATCATAGCCCAAGATCAGGGATGATGGAAGTTGTAGCAAACATCTAGAGGGCAGCATTCTAGCTGTCGGGGTAATTCCTATCAGGCAGGGCGGGTGACCAGGCCAACGATGTTATACACGCCAGCCCATTCCTCTCATCTGCGTGCTGCTCCTGGGATCCATCAACCTTCTTCCCCGACGAGATTCTGTGACTCATGTCCAGAGACACTGAGCGCACATTAGCAGAGAAACAACATCAGCAGAAGCCAGGCTCTGGGGTGTGAGTACTAAGCTACTTTATTTATATACAAAATTGGGACAAAGGAAAACGTGGCTCCTCTCCTACTTGCTCTCAGAGAGAAGAGAGAACACAAAAGCAATACAGAATGAAACTTCCGTTCAGAAGACTCCAACAATCAGTGCTGGAATGTAAAACACAGACATGTGATTAAAACAATCCCACACATCTGCACAGCGGGGGAATGGAATACCAACATTAGCTACCTCTGTCCTCAGCTAAGGGTTAAACCAGTGATGGCCAAACTTGGCCCTCCAGCTGTTTTGGTACTACAACTCCCATCATCCCTAGCTAACAGTAACAGTGGTCAGGGATGATGGGAATTGTAGTCCCAAAACAGCTGGAGGGCCAGGTTTGGCCATCACTGGATTAAACCTTACCAAGGTACTCCTAAGCACCTGCTGATGCATGATATTTTTATGGGAGGAAATCTCCATGACATTACTTTCCCCCTGAGTGTTTTTCTGTGGTTTAAATATGTCCTGGTAGTGAAATTCACAGGGACACGGGTGGCACTGTGGTCTAAACCACTGAGCCTAGGGCTTGCTGATCAGAAGGTTGGCGGTTCGAATCCCCACAACAAGGTGAACTCCCATTGCTCGGTCCCAGCTCCTGCCAACCTAGCAGTTCGAAAGCACGTCAAAGTGCAAGTAGATAAATAGGTACCACTCTGGCAGGAAGGTAAACAGCGTTTTCGTGCACTGCTCTGGTTTGCCAGTAGCAGCTTAGTCATGCTGGCCACATGACCTGGAAAAACTGTCTGCGGACAAACGTCGGCTCCCTTGGCCAGTAAAGCGAGATGAGTGCCGCAACCCCAGAGTTGTCCGTGACTGGACCTAACAGTCAGGGGTACCTTTACCTTTACCTAGTGAAATTCACACTAAGTTCCTGTGCTGGGGAAGCACTGCTTAATTAAGGAGCTTAATTTGGAGATAAGACTCATAGCCTCTGGACTAGAGATCCTTCTGAAGTTCTACTTTACACATGCCACCTCGCCAAGACAAATTAAATGTGTGTGTGTGTGTCATTTGATATCACATTTCAACCGATCTCAAATGCACTGGTGGAGCTCCTAAGGTGCCTCCATTGTTCAAAAGTCGCATCACAGTGGACCCAAGTCAGTAATCAAGGATGCAATTAAACTTGCGCATTATGCTCACCTGAGGAAAGATTTGGATGCCCTTCAAAAGTTCAAATGCTGACAGCCTTAGGCCCTACTCACTCAGCAGGCCTAAACAGACCCTACACATGGTCAGATGTCTCCATCTATTGGATTTAACACCTATCAGCTGGAGCGTCCAAAGCAATCCCTTTCTCAGTGTGCTGCCATCTGCCTACTTGTTTACCCTCTGGAAGCTCCCGGAATCTTCTCCCAGCTGCAAAGAATCCCCCTGGTTGCAGAAATGTGCTTGTTCCCCTTTCTCTGTTGCAAAAATGATCTAAGTGCTGCCAGAAGTTAATCTTTTTTTCTTGGCATCTATCGGAACCGCTACCTGCTACTGTCACATGGAGGCTTCTGACCATAGAACTAGTCTCTGGCTACAGTTTTGGTTACTTGCTGTGTTAAATGCAAATTGAACATGAACAGATTCCCTTAAACTTTTACTAAAAAAGCAATTTAGTAAACAAGAACACTTTTGGATGTGAATTTCAGAGGTGCTAATTCCTATTATCAACTGAGATAGGAGAACAGATGTATGTGTTCCTGAGGTTTTTCTTTAACAAAAACAAGTTCAAAAGCACACCTACTCTGCTGTACTCTAATGACCTTCTAGACTGATATGTACAGTATCTATGGATTTTAAGTATAATTAACCACTTCCAATTCAGTATTTAACAGCTTCAAGTTCTGTTTCTTTGATGGTCAAAAGCTAATCAATCTTGTTCTCAAATGCTAATACAAGCAATTAAAAATAACATTAATTGAAATACTGCAGGGGCTGGGTGGATTTTTTTTCCAATTTAACCTCGTGGCAACACTAATTTACAGTGCTAATTAGTGAATTGCCCTTTGTATTATAAAACTTTGGAAGAGAGAGTTGTCCTTTAAAGCCCAACAGAGAAGTACAGATGGTCACTGCACTTTCAATGGGTTTGTATGCCAGATTTGGAATATTTATTTCACCTGATAGACCAAATGTACTGGAGTATATTATTTACAGTGAGAATTAATACTGCTTTGCAGAGAAAATGTATAGCCCATTTGTACCATGGTAAAACATATAAATATGCCCACTAGGATAAATAATATTCTACCCAGTGTCCTAATTAAAGGACAGAAAACCTTTCGATCTTGGATAACAATTTAAGAGGATAAAGTGAATTATAAATTTACAGTCTAATGTCTCAGGCAAGAGGACTGCTAAAAAATACAAATGAAATAAAACCGCAAACATAAATTAATTTTAAAATTGTGCAATTTAAGGCTCTTTACAGTGCAATTAGTTACTAACAATTAGTATACAAAAGAACCCCAAATAGATTTTATAATCCTACATATATGTTTGCATGTTTACTTTTTCTTCATTATCAGTTGGATGCAGCTCAGATGTTTAATGCTTCACTCTAGAGTAGCCGATAGTGTTTTCATTGCCAAAAATAACCTGCAAACAAACATGAAAGGCACCCAGAAATCAAGTTGCCTTTGATATAGGAAGAGAAGAGTGCATAATTATTATATTATGGTCTACATCACACATGTCCAAAGTCTGTTTCATGGGTTGGCCCCCATGGCCCTTCACTTCATCAAATCTGGCCCTCTTTGAAAAAAGTTTGGACACCACTGGTCTACACAGATAAGAAATATGGATTTTTCTCTAACAGATATATGCCAGGGTATACTCAGTTTATTGACCTAAATGCACCCTACAGTGGTGAGAGAGGAAGAGCAAGTGAGCCCAACAGCAGGCATGCCAATTCTCAGGGGCCGAGGTGTCTTCAGCCCCCTCAATATTTGTTGAAAGGGGGCCAGGCCCTCTTGACGTTTAGGAGGCAGAGGAAGTCGAGCATTGACTGAGCCAAGTGTGGCACAGCTTCAGTGTCTGGTTGCTCCAGAACACTTGACCTCATCCAGATGACGCAATGACACACACATTGCTGGGACCCCTCAATCCTGGTGACAGCCCATGAGATGTTTGAAGGAAGCTATCGTATCTCCTCTTTATCTCTTCTTTTCCAGGCTAAACATCCCCAACTCCCTCAACCACTCCTCATAAGGCAGTTGGGTTTCCAGACCTTTGGTCATCTTGGTTGCCCTCCTCTGCACATGTTCCAGTTTGTCATTATCCTTCTTAAATTGTGGTGCCCAGAACTGGGCACAGAATAAGTAAAGGTAAAGGTACCCCTGCCCGTACGGGCCAGTCTTGACAGACTCTAGGGTTGTGCGCCCATCTCACTCAAGAGGGGGCCAGCGCTGTCCGCAGACACTTCCGGGTCACGTGACCAGCATGACAAAGCTGCATCTGGCGAGCCAGCGCAGCGCACGGAAACGCCATTTACCTTCCCGCCAGTAAGCGGTCCCTATTTATCTACTTGCACCCGGGGGTGCTTTCAAGCTGCTAGGTTGGCAGGCGCTGGGACCGAGCAACGGGAGCGCACCCCGCTGCGGGGATTCGAACCGCCGACCTTTCGATCGGCAAGCCCTAGGCGCTGAGGCTTTACCCACAGCGCCACCCGCGTCCACAGGCACAGAATAGAATGGTCCTATTACTTCCCATAGGGATGCGGTGGCACTGTGGGTTAAACCACAGGGCCTAGGACTTGCCAATCAGAAGGTCGGCGGTTCGAATCCCTGTGATGGGGTGAGCCCCCGTTGCTTGGTCCCTGCTCCTGCCAACCTAGCAGTTTGAAAGCATGTCAAAGTGCAAGTAGATAAATAGGTACCGCTCCAGCGGGAAGGTAAATGGCGTTTCCGTGTGCTGCTCTGGTTCACCAGAAGCGGCTTAGTCATGCTGGCCACATGACCTGGAAGCTGTACTCCAGCTCCCTCGGCCAATTAAGTGAGATGAGCGCCGCAACGCCAGAGTCGGCCACGACTGGACCTAATGGTCCTTTACCATTACCTTTTATTACTTCCCATAATCTGGACATTACACTTCTGCTGATGCAGCCTAGAATAGCGTTCACATTTTTTTGCTGCTGCATGAAGACATGCATGAACACTGCTGGATGACGTCTCTGCAAACCCAGACCTACACCTGACACCTTGATGACACAAGGCCTTTTACAAAAGGCATGTCCACAGTTTCCGCCACAAACTCAAATTCCCCAGGTCTAATATCCCTAGTGCTGCAAGGTTGTCACAAGAGCACCTGGACAAAAATTGTCTATCAAAAACTTCACTCTTCTGGTTTATCACCACAACAGCTACTCACTTTGGGTTTTAGTAAAGTCTAATTTGTTAGCGCCTAAATGATATTGAGCGTCAGAACAACTTGGCCACAATAAGGAAATTTTGCCCACGGTATGACTATTTTCCACCTTCCCATTTCGACTCTCTGGCACCCTATCTGCCTAACCTAGCAATTCTAAAATATAGACACGCTTTTACTCTCGCAAGATTGAATGCATTGCCCTCGACTGTACTTGAGGGACAATTCCAACAGACTCCACACGAAAAACACTTCTGTCCCTGCAGTACTGAATCAGTGGCACGTGCCCTTATGGCTTGCACTCTTTATAAAGACTTGAGGAATGAGATTATCACCCCTCTTTTATTGTCCATTCTGAGTCACCTAGCCACTGCCCCAGGGTCCTTTCTCTTGGCAGATCAAGATGAGCAGGTGACAGCAAAGGTTGCAAGGTTTTTAGCTGGGGCAATCAGAATAAGATCCACTATTTGACTATTGATTCAAAACCCCAAAACGTATTTTATATAATTGACTTTTTATTTCTATTCTTTGTATATCGTATTGTTGTTTTATTGCTATGGCTGATGGCTGACGCAAATAAAGATTCATTCATTCATTCCGCCACAAAATAACTGACCACCATGCGGCTGATGTGCCTACTGTGTTCTCCTCTAATATTGCTCTAAAGCCTTCTCCTGTCTCCAAAACCCCATCCTGGGGTCTCTTTCTTGGTGACTCCAAAGTGTTTCAGAATACTGGAAGATTCTGACAGAAAGTTTGCAACTGGCGCGTTTCGTGTTGGGATAGTACGTAATCAGTGAACATAAGATCCTTGCTCATTAAACAATACTCTCTTCTGTAAAATAAGAGTATTGTTCTTTGGAAAATAATGGAAATTATACACGAGCGTGCGCATAAACTCTCTTAGTAGAAACCAGGAGCTGCCAAATTCTCTCTTAATTCTTCCGCCAATACAACATGTCAAAGGGAGTGAAAGGAAATCTTAATCCCAGCAGAGCACCTTGATGTACCATTTGCACAGGTAAAGGAGATGTGGAGTTTACACAAAACAGAGGAACAAAGCCAAGCAATCTTATACACTTTAGACTTCTAGCCTTTTGTGAACAGCTGCAGAATGTAAGCAGCGAACATTTTTTTAAAAGCATTTTTTAAAAATAAAAAAAAATCTAAGCAATCAGCAGTGTGTATTTTTTTCTTTTTCTTTTTTATCTCGGAAAGATTTAACACTTTTTAAGATTACTTTTCCTATTGTGAAAGCTCCCTTTGTATACAGAGCCTTTCAAACTCTCTTTCTCCCATTGTTGGCACGGGAAGGTGGGATGGTGCGAGAGATCTTTTGTTGCCGCAGGACTTTTTTCTTTGACTTTGCCTCTGTGAGCAGCTGGGAGGGGTGGGGTGAAGGAAGGTCCTTTCTCAGTGTACAAGGCTTTCCTCTGAGCTTTTGGCCCAGCCCTCAGCACCGTACCAGCCCTATCCTAAGAAGCAAGTCTGTGGCCTTTTCTGCACCAATCTCACTGCTCTGCTCACAGACCCAATGCCTTCTTTTTCCAGGCTAACCGCTGACATGAGGACATGGCCCTGCAGTTATTCTGCAATTGCTGTGAACCAAGTTCTGATCAAAATGACATTTGCTTGAGAGCAACTTAAATAGCTCCCAGGCAGTATATTCACGCTCTCCTTGTTGCTCCCTCGCAATGAGGCACTTAACAAAAGCATTAGCTCTGAACAGAACTCATTTGCTAGCAATTTGTACTAGCGAGGCCTCGGGAGGTACACCTCTGAGGCCCGGTTTGTTCCTTTTCTCTACCTTATTCCTTAGAGGCAAACATATGCTTCTCGCACCTTCCGATTCTTAACTATTTAATGTGGCATTGTCAGGGAGGTATGTATTCTGTCTTCCTGCGGGAGCGCAGGGAAAGCAGTGCAGAAGTCAGCTTCCTAAGAACCTCTGCTTGCTTGCTTGCTTTTTTTAACTCCAGCATGTTTCCAGACCTTGTGTCTGGCAAAAAATATGCTTGTAACCCAGTGCTGAAATCTCAGAAATCCGAATTTTTGCTAGCAGCAGTTGGGCTGAGGATTCAGTAAATTCCACATGTCTCCTTGCCCCTAGGCATGGTCAATGAAATCACAGTAAGATGCAAAATGTGTGTGGTTTTTTTAATCTGCAAAACAGTTTCAATTTTGCAAAATTGCATTTTATAGCTCACAGAATTCATTTTTGGGGGAGGCAGGCATTAAAACTGGATCATTTGGGGTTAGGAACGAGTTAATCTGTCCATTTTGGGTTTTCTTAGTTTCTCACTTTTCCAGTTCAGTTCTCCACAATTCCATCGGAGTTTGCGATTTCTTTTTTAAAAAACCCTCACGAAAACTCACCAGTTTAGCGCAAATTTCTCCTAATATACACATTTTTCTAAGTTATTTTCACTAATACCGTATTTTTCGCACCATAGGGCGCACCGGACCATAGGACGCACCCAATTTTTAGGGGGGGGGGATCAAGAAAAAAAAATTTTTTTCCCCCAGCCCCAAAGAGCAGCGTACAGGCTGTGCACAACCTCTCCCTGCCGGAGGGGTTGTGCGCGGCTATGGCACGAGCCAAGGCAGCGAGCAGGATGGATTCCGCTCGCTGTTTTGGCTTCCCCTTTAGCCCCGTGCAGCCTCTCCCTGCCGGGAGAGGCTGCGTGGACCTAAAGAAGCCATAGCCCTGTTCAGCCTCTCCCTGCTGGAGGGGTTGCGCGCGGCTATGGCACAAGCCTGCATTCGCTCCATAGGACGCACACACATTTCCCCTCAATTTTTGGAGGGGAAAAACTGCGTCCAATAGAGCGAAAAATGCGGTATATGCATTTTTGTGTACATAATTTGTTTAAACTGATTTATAAAACAGATTTTATATACGTATATGGTTTTAATTCTATCAATATTTAGTTGAATTTTAATCTAAAGCTGCCTTTAGTCTCGTCAGGAAAAAAGATGGCATATGAATAAATTAATATTATTATTATTATTATTATTAGGCTGGAGAACTGTACCACAAAATTCAAAGCTGTGCGAATTTCAAAGGATATTTGTTTCGGTTCATGTACTGTTTCAGAAAATATTAATTAAGTAGGTTTGCCTTTAAATTTAAACTAAATCCAATTCCCCCCCCCAACCCCTAGCTTGAGCAAAGATTTGTTTTTTAAAGAGTTCTCTTCATATAGCACCTGTTTAATTTACATGGACAAGTTGCTTGCTTTTGCCTATTGAATTTCTGCCCAGTGCAGTAGGGCAGGAAGCTCTCTCTATTCAGGAAAATGCAGACCACTTAATAGGATGTTTCATTGGTAAAGCCTTAGGTAGCTTATCTTAGTACCAGAACCTAAAACTGACAAATACATGCAGTAATTCTGTAGTTCTGAAAAAGTGTGCTCTTCAGGAATCTGGCTGTGTATAAGTAGACAGATACTGAACAGTCCACCAAATGTGCTTCCTCTGTGTCAGACAAACAGATGGCCAAAAAAATGAATAAGCATCAAACTATCCCATTCATTGTAAAAGGAGAGAGGAAAGAGTAACTCATTTGTGTGTGTTTCTAATGCAGCTACTTTGGCTGCGACTCCCAGACATGTGCCACTTGATAGCAACCCAACATTTGGTGCTGTATAATATATGACATTAGGGATGTATGGAAGTGAGAGCTGGACCATAAAGAAGGCTGATTGCCGAAGAATTGATGCTTTGGAATTATGGTGCTGGAGAAGACTCTTGAGAGTCCCATGGACTGCAAGAAGATCAAACCTATCCATTCTTAAGGAAATCAGCCCGGAGTGCTCACTGGAAGGACAGAGCGTGAAGCTGAGACTCCAATACTTTGGCCACCTCATGAGAAGAGAAGACTCCCTGGAAAAGACCCTGATGTTGGGAATGATTGAGGGCACAAGGAGAAGGGGACGACAGAGGACGAGATGGTTGGATAGTGTTCTCGGAGCTACCAGCATGAGTTTGACCAAGCTGCAGGAGGCAGTGGAATACAGGAGTGCCTGGCATGCTCTGGTCCATGGGGTCACGAAGAGTCGGACATGACTAAACAACTAAACAACAACAACAATATATGACATCCTCTCTGAATCCCTTAAGTCAAAAGTATTTTAAACATTACAGAAAATATTACTACATTGTACTGTATTTATTGATTTTATTTTTATTTATTTTGTATTTATTTATTTTAAATTCAAACTTTAAAACTTTATAGGTTCACTTCCCCTTTCTGCATAGTTATTGCTCTGATTTCTGCTTCTGCTTTTTGAGAAATAGTTATTGAAAATCAAAATTCAGCTTGGTTTATTTTTGACAATTTCACGGCATGTGCCTCTCTTGTAAGTGGCCAACGTTTGGTATTAACAGACAGTCGTCAACCATGTGATTTCATCAGTCCATTGTTGGCAATAACTTTGGCGTATTCAATGGCCGATTTGTAAGGAACTCGAGGGAGAGCCGGATTTTCAAAGTCCACATGGAAGAGTCCAAAGCGAGATCTGTATCCGGAAGTCCACTCAAAGTTGTCCAAAAGGGACCACACAAAGTAGCCTTTCAGTTGGACGCCATCAACGTAGATTGCTAATATGGGGAAAAAAGGGAAGAAACCATGTTTATAGATTTCATTCAAATCCACAGAACTCAAGGGGCTATGCATACACTCACAAATCCAGGTATTGACCAGACACCTCTGAAGCTTAGGGCTGGATCTATACAGCTACAAAAAATCCTGCTATGATACGCTATGAAAAGAAACATTATAAAAGCTCACAATGGAAATTTGCATAACATATACCGTATTTTTTGCACCATAACACTCACTTTTTTCCTCCTAGAAAGTAAGGGGAAATGTCTGTGTGTGTTATGGAGGAAATGCCTAGGGGTGGCATGCCTACGGATTTTCCTCCTCTAAAAACTACGTGCGTGTTATGGTCAGGTGCGTGTTATAGAGCGACAAATACAGTACGTAGGCCTGAACCATTTGCTAGTTTCCAAAACTTTAAGTATCCTGTCAACAGTATGAGTCAGGCCCCCATATACTGCAGTTTTACGCACACAGAAACTATGCAAGTGTTATCTGGTAGAGCATTATCCTGTTTCTTCCTATCACTGGTTTGCACCTGTTTGTCCAAACTGACTGTGTATGATTATTTTTTAAAAAATAATAATAAATGACCTGATTTTCTATGTTCTTGGAAATATAATTGTGCATCTTGATAATTCCACACTAATAATAATAATAATAATAATTTTTATTTGTCCCCTGCCCTCCCCAGCCAAGGCCAGGCTCAGGGCAGCTAACAAGCAATAATAAAAACAAGTTGAATGAATACAACTTAAAAACAAAATTAAAATACAACATTAAAATATTAAAATGTAGCCTCATCACAGGAGGAGAAAGGAAAAGAAAAAAGAAAGAGGGGGAGGGAATCAAATTGGCTCCAAGCCAAAGGCCAGGTGGAACAACTCTCTCTTACAGGCCCTGCGGAAAGAAATCAGATCCTGCAGGGCCCTGGTCTCATGAGGCAGAGCGTTCCACCAGGCCGGGGCCACTGTTGAAAAGGCCCTGGGTCTGGTTGAAGCTAATCTAACTTCCTTAGGGCCCGGGACCAATAGGGTGTTGCTATTAATGGACCTTAAGGTCCTCCGTGGGGCATACCGGGAGAGGCGGTCCCTTAGGTACGAGGGTCCTAGGCATCGTTTAAGAAAGCATCATCGCAACATGTTAAGATGGAGCAAGTCAATGTGTGGGAATCACTGTGTGTCCTGATACTCCTACAAAGGAAAGCCCCCTCCCCCCAAAAATGTAATGGTTTTAAGCCTCCTCTGCTTTTGCAGCAAACTCAAAGGTGCAGAAATAAGCAGCAGAAATGTGTCTTTACTATTTGTCACCCATGCACACGCGAAATATTTAGGCAGAGAATTGCCTAGGTAGCTGTGAAGAACACAGCCCTCTGACATTATTAGACAATAAGCCATTGAGGACGCTACTGTATAATCTGTCTGCATACCATAGACAAAACAGAAGAGGAAACCTGGCCACGTGACTTGTCAGCTTGATTTATGAGGTACCTAAATCTTGGGGGAAACAATCTTTTGTGTA
Source organism: Podarcis muralis (assembly GCF_964188315.1). Taxonomy (NCBI): domain Eukaryota; kingdom Metazoa; phylum Chordata; class Lepidosauria; order Squamata; family Lacertidae; genus Podarcis; species Podarcis muralis. Next base: position 73,781,490 of record NC_135663.1, on the reverse strand, counting down.
TTAAACCTCTGCTCAAAACAGTGCTGCGTACAAAGATAACTGAGGACGACAGGCGTGGTTCTTGGTTCACTGAAGCTGGAACAAATGTGATAACGGACGCTGTTCACACACATCTACTGGTTTCTTTGGGGGGGGGGGGCTTTAAACTATTATAAGAAGGAAGAGGTGCTAAGGAAGACACCTATAATGTAAAGGTGAGGCACAGAAAAATAATATCCACAGTGAACTTTTGATGTACTGCTTCCTTGGTGATAGGACGTTTGCTAAACATGGTGACTCCATGCCGATACTTTGATTAGAAAACACGTCAGGAGCTCATTATTTCCAAGCCGTGGGCAAGATTTCCCAACATCCTCAGTTAAATTGCGCACTGCTGCCATGCTGCACCAACTCATTTTCTCCCATTCTTATTTTGTTTGGGGGGGTGTATAAGAGGAAGACTCTTAGCTAAGTTTTGCCCTGGAAACAGACTATTCTAATTTAAAAATACAAAGGTCTCTTATCTCTGGTGAGTGGGGCTAGTTCAAACTTCCCTCTGTTTGTGGAGCACAAAGCCAGAATAGTGTTGTGCTGCCCAGGTGATCTTCAGGCAGAGGAGATACATTCACACAGATGGCTTGTGGTACAGTGGTACCTTGGGATAAGAACTTAATTTGTTCTGGAGGTCCGTTCTTAACCTGAAACTGTTCTTAACCTGAAGCACCACTTTAGCTAATGGGGCCTCCCGCTGCCGCTGCGCCACCGGAGCACGATTTCTGTTCTCATCCTGAAGCAATGTTCTTAACCTGAGGTACTATTTCTGGGTTAGCGGAACCTGAAGCATCTGTAACCTGAAGCATCTGTAACCCGAGGTACCACTGTACTTGTATAAGGGTTATGGAGGAGAAGTGCCCTTGGCTCTATAGGGGTAAGAGTGCACACTCCTTTAGGGGATAGAATACACACTCCTTCCTTCAATTTAGTGTGAACACCACAGACACCAAAGGGTGTTAAACTACTGTTAAATTGGATGCGAAGACAAGGTTTCTGAAGCTGGATTCCTAGGCTGAAGCTGCTCAAATAACCTTGTCACATTTCATTTCATTTTTTCTCTCCCTCATTGGCCCAAAATAATCTTCATGCATTTCCCAAACACATATGTTTCTTCCTCTCGGTATTTCATGCTTCGGGTTTTCTTTCTTTTTTTATGCCAAATGCTGAATTATTGCAATAGCACTTCCATATCCACACAGCACCTCAAAGAATATATGCAGTGTGTTGTTGTTGATGATGATGATGATGAAGGAGGAGGAGGAGGAGGAAAGAATTTCAAAGTGGCCTGATAACAAGTTTCTAGGATCATTCCCGAACCCAAGTTCATTTTTTGTGATGAAAATTAGTCATATAATGGTGAGGAAATGGTAAACCACATGCATACATGCAATAGTTAGTGTGTGTGTTTGTGTGTGACTAAGAGGGGGCAGGAAAATGGTACTACGTAAAATTCAATCTGCACAACAAACTTGCACCTCTTTTATAAAGTTCACGAAAACTAAGAAGCTGAGTGCAGAAAGGGAAAGGTCACAGGATGTGGTGCACACTATTTATTTTTGTTAATTTCTAGATTGCCTTTCATAAGATTCCAAAGTGACCTACAATATTAAAAGAAACACAAACAATGACATAATAGCTCCATACAAAGTAATACTGTTTCTAAATGGAGGAAATCTCACAAATCAACAGATGTGTAGTAAGGTAAAGGGGGGCCCTGACCATTAGGTCCAGTCGTGGCCGACTCTGGGGTTGCAACGCTCATCTTGCTTTATTGGCTGAGGGAGCTTCCGGGTCATGTGGCCAGCATGACTAAGCTGCTTCTGGCGAACCAGAGCAGTGCACGGAAATGCCGTTTACCTTTCTGCCAGAGCGGTACCTATTTATCTACTTGCAATTTGAAGTGCTTTTAAACTGCTAGGTTGGCAGGAGCAGGGACCGAGCAACGGGCGCTCACCCCGTCGCGGGGATTCAAACCGCCGACCTTCTGATCCACAAGTCCTAGGCTCTGTGGTTTAACCCACAGCACTACCCGCGTCCCTTCTAGATGTGCAGTACAGAAGTCCTATTAGGTTCGATGCAAGTGTATTCTGTACTGGATTCCAGCCTAAAACAGCTAAACTAAGAATAGCTGAATACAAAATATTTGCCTGGCAGCAAAAAAAAGGTAGCAGTGAAGGTATCACGTGAACTTCCTTGGGGAAAGTGTTCCACAAACAAGGAGCAACCGCTAAAAATGTCCTCCCTCTGGTCAGCCCCTGCCTCACCTCTGCTCAGAGAAGAGAATGACCTCGGAATATGAGCAGGTCAGGTTGGGAGCAGATGTCAATTCAGATACTTGCACCAGTACCTTGAAATGAGCTCAGAAGTAGAAAGGAAGCCAGTGAAACTCTTTCAACATCAGTGTGATGGGTTCCCAACCACTAGTCCTATCTAAAATTCTGGCAGCTGCATTCTGTACTAACTGTGGTTTTCATGTTGTCTTTGAGGACAGCTCAATATACTGTACAGTGATTAAACCATGTTCTCTTCATGTATGTATGAAAAGCAGGTTGTATGGAAACTGCTGGTGCAAACCCAGCCCTAGATATATCATATATCTGAATTAGAAGGCAAGAACCCAAAAGCACTTTACCGGAACATGCGCTCCAGATAGGAGATAGTGTATCTACAAAGGAGAACTGTCGCATATGAAGCAAACCTTATTCCCAGTTCCTACGGTGCCCAAGTACTTTGGTGACAGCCACATTATTAATTAGCATAGATCTATTTACACCCATTATGCCATTAATCACTGTATCAGGAAGGTCGTCTAATTAATTAACCGCCATGGGTGGTCACAACAGCTGAAAGAACCATTTCAGGTATATGGCAGAGTACATCATTTGTCTTGTCTTCTACGGCACCCATCTCTTTTCTTGCCCGGTCTCCTCTGCATACTTTTCTTTCCTTGATCTCTGTGTTAGCTTTGATACCACGGGACACTCACTCCCCACAAGGTCTTTTCATTCTGGGAATGTTATGACATCAATTTACTGGGGCTTCACATCACACTGACAGCTCGTTCGGTTCTTTTATTGAAATATCTTCTTCTCTCCCACTGACCAGTGGCATTTTTGAAGGTTTGCCATTAATCCCTTGCTTTCTGCTTATAATGCCACAAACAGTAGTCTCCAGGCTAGCCTCAATAGACCATATATTTTCCATTTCTGCATATGTTTTACTTCCCAGTTCTGGCACCCTTTACCGCTTGTCCCTCTTCTGGTGGACTGGAACCTTGATAGACAACTCCATCAGTAGGTCACCACCCTAAGCTGGGAGCAGGTGGGGAAGAGCAAAGACCTTGCCATTGGCCAGCAGTGACAAATTATATTTTATACTTCCTAGATTAGTTGATGGGGCAGGAGGCTGTTCTGAAGAAGAACAGGATATATAACCAGCAGTACTTGTTGTTATCAGAGGAGGAAGAACTTATAAATTTGGCTTGGCTATGGTTGCTAAAGGGACATGGGTGGTGCTGCGGGTTAAACTACAGAGCCAAGGACTTGCCGATCAGAAGGTCGGCGGTTCGAATCCCCGCGATGGGGTGAGATCCCGTGGCTCGGTCCCAGCTCCTGCCAACCTAGCAGTTCGAAAGCACGTCAAAGTGCAAGTAGATAAATAGGTACCGCTCCGGTGGGAAGGTAAATGGTGTTTCCGTGTGCTGCTTTGGTTCGCCAGAAGTGGCTTAGTCATGCTGGCCACATGACCCGGAAGCTGAACGCCGGCTCCCTTGGCCAATAAAGCGAGATGAGCGCCGCAACCCCAGAGTCGGCCACGACTGGACCTAATGGTCAGGGGTCCCTTTACCTTTACCTTATGGTTGCTAGGCATGCCCACTGGCTTAGATAACTTTTTAATAATTAAATTAATGGAGGTTAGATCTTCCAATGGCTATTGGTCATAACAGAAATGCTTTATTCATTTATATACCACCTTCCATGTACATGGAGCCAGTGTGGTGTAGTGGTTAAGAGCGGTAGTCTCATAATCTGGTGAACCGGGTTCGATTCTCTGCTCCTCCACATGCAGCTGCTGGGTGACCTTGGGCTAGTCACACTTCTCTGAAGTCTCTCAGCCCCACTCACCTCACAGAGTGTTTGTTGTGGGGGAGGAAGGGAAAAGAGATTGTTAGCCGCTTTGAGACTCCTGAAGGGGAGTGAAAGGCGGGATATCAAATCCAAACTCTTCTTCTTCTTCTTTACAAAAGAAGGAGAAGAGAGATTGCTGCTTCAAGAAGTTTACAGTCTAGAAGTCTACAGAGGAGACATTGGAAGAGAAATGGGGGCAGGACTAAACAGGAGAGGAATATGACTGCAATCATTGCAATTATGGTGCCTTCAACATCGTTGCAGCAGGGTATGGCAAGTAGACTTCTTCAGGGCAAATACACACTCCCACCCTACCGAAGTAGAATAGCCTCAAAATCAAAAACACTGAAACAGCATCAAATTTTCAAAAGCAAGAACAAGAGGAACACTGGCATAAGCATAAAGCAGCAGAACCCTTTAAAAATATTAATATTGGAGGCATACAGATTAATCTAAGCTGAAGGCTCGTCTAAACAAAATGCCCTTCACCAATCTTCTTTCAGAAGTCTCGGAGAGAGGAAGATAAATTAGCCTCTCAAGATGTTTCAGGGTTTGGACACCATCACTGAGAATGCCATGTTCCACATAACGATAACTGCACCTCAGAGATCCACAGACTTGGTGGAGATCCTCCTTAGCTGATCTTAAGGGACAGACAAGATAACTAAATGCATCCTACGTTTTTAGAGGCAGCGTACGTCTGAATAGCAGTTGTTGGGGACAAATGAGAGGAAAGGACTGTGGTCTTCATTCCCTCTGCTGAGCTTTCCAGAGCTTCTCTCTGTTCACGGTTGGAAACAAAATGAGGAACTAAGTGGATCTTTAAAGGTAAAGGGACCCCTGACCATTAGGTCCAATCGTGGCCGACTCTGGGGTTGCGGCGCTCATCTCGCTTTATTAGCCGAGGGAGCCGGCATACAGCTTCTGGGTCATATGGCCAGCATGACTAAGCTGCAGCTGGCGAACCAGAGCAGTGCATGGAAACACCATTTACCTTCCCGCCACAGTGGTACCTATTTATCTACTTGCACTTTGACGTGCTTTCAAACTGCTAGGTTGGCAGGAGCAGGGACTGAACAACGGGATCTCACCCCATCGTGGGGATTCGAACCGCTGACCTTCTGATCGGTAAGTCCTAGGCTCTGTGCTTTAACCCACAGTGCCACCCGAGTCCCCTAGTGGATCTTTAGTCTGACCCAAATCCAAACCTTTCCGTGCTCATTTGGAGGTTACTGCCAGTCGTACAATACTGAAATGCAAAAAGCAGGATGCCACTTAAAATACTATTAAAACAAATTAACAACGTAGTGCTCCGCAACATTCAACATATATCCCATATCTTTTACAATAAAACAATGCTCTGCTTATTTTCCTTCTCTTCCTCATTGACAGACTTTTTTCTAATACAGTGGTACCTTGGTGCTAGAACGGCTTGGCTCCAGAACAAATCAGCTCCCGAACGCCGCAAACCCTGAAGGAAGTGTTCCAGTTTGTGAACGTTTTTCGGAAGCCTAACGTCAGACGCGGCTTCCGCTTGAGTGCAGGAAGCTCCTGCAACCAATCGGAAGCTGCCCCTTAGTTTTTGAACAGTTTCGGGAGTCGAACAGACTCCCAGAACGGATTAAGTTCGAGAACCAAGGTACCACTTTAATTAAAAACTCATACAAGCAAATGAAATCTTGTTTCCTTCTTTTCTTTTGCACTTCAGATGCTAGATTGATAAGAACACTTTTACAGTAACAACAAGAAAACTCCACGGACAATGACAAACCTAGACAGCATCTTAAAAAGCAGAGACATCACCTTGCCAACAAAGGTCCGTATAGTTAAAGCTATGGTTTTCCCAGTAGTGATGTATGGAAGTGAGAGCTGGACCATAAAGAAGGCTGATCGCCGAAGAATTGATGCTTTTGAATTATGGTGCTGGAGGAGACTCTTGAGAGTCCCATGGACTGCAAGAAGATCAAACCTATCCATTCTGAAGGAAATCAGCCCTGAGTGCTCACTGGAAGGACAGATCCAAGACTTTGGCCACCTCATGAGAAGAGAAGACTCCCTAGAAAAGACCCTGATGTTGGGAAAGATGGAGGGCACAAGGGGAAGGGGACGACAGAGGACGAGGTGGTTGGACAGTGTTCTCGAATCTACCAGCATGAGTTTGACTAAACTGTGGGAGGCAGTGGAAGACAGGAGTGCCTGGCGTGCTCTGGTCCATCGGGTCACGAAGAGTTGTACATGACTAAACGACTAAACAACAACAACAGTAACAACATGGAGGATCAATGTGGCATCCTGGTGGCCACTGGCCTAGTTTATACACTTGGAACTGCTCATATGCTCCCTGGACATGTGGCTGCTTCCGTTTTGTGATAATAGTGGGGGGCGGGAGGAATCCTAAAGCAATCACACAAATCACAACAGCCCCACATACAGGCCCCATGTGAAGACACTTGAGTCAGGCAATCTGCACCTCCCTGCGATTCCTACCAATTGTAAGCCATCCACAGGCAACAATATGAGTGTTGCTTGCAGACCATCCAAACTGGACCCATGACCATGTTGCTTGTCGCAGGGTTTGCTCTGCCATTTGGAGACTTCACCCTGGAACACATTGTGAGCTGTCTGAAACTGCTGTAGGTTCAAAATGTCAAGGCTGATTTACATTTTGAGTTTTCCGGTGGCTGGTAATCTCAGCTACAGTTGAAGACAGACAGACACTAAAACATACGCGTATCAATAAAGAGGATTAAGGGCAAATACTAGGGATTTCTTATGAGTGGCATTTTGCAAGCATTGTTCACGAACTGACACCTTTATAGTGCCCACTGTCGAGGAGGAAACAAACAGAAGATTTGTGAGCATGGAAACAGCAATTTCCAATGAAGAAGTCAGCATATTTAATAAGGAAACCGAGGAGGGGGAAAACATCAGTTGCAATTCAACACACATGTTTATTAGACTTCTCTTGCTTTCATCTGCTCAGGGTTTTAACTAGCAATAAATTAAAGTGCTGCAGACATCCTTGCTTGCTGCTGCAGTTGTGGACATTTTGGGTTCACATGTTTCCATGGTTGATTGTCTTCTTTCAGTGGTGGGGGAGCAGGCATGTATTGCCGCCCCCACCACCCACATATCATTAACTGGGGACATGGAGACTTCACACGCGCTCAGTTCACATGATCTTTCTTCCCCTTGAGTGATGAGCTTGCATGTAGAAAGCTACCTAAAGTTTTTTTCCCCTAAGCAACCATGTGCTGTCTCAAGTGCACAACTGTGGAAACAAAATGTAGACTGAACCAATTGTTTTGCAGAGGACAGTCATAGCTGTTTCCATTGAATTTTGTTGCGTTACAAAACAACCATCATCTTCACTTTCAATTCATAAAGTCCTTTTCACAGTTCCTTTACATTTAGTGAAAAACACTTTTGTCATAGACATCTTGCAGTTGCGGGAGAGAGGAGAGGCTTGTTCTTTTGTTCTGTTGCTAATAATAATAATAATAATAATAATAATAATAATAATAATAATATATTTATACCCCACCCATCTGGCTGGGCTTCCCCATCCACTCTGGGCAGCTTCCAACAAAATATTAAAATACAGTAATGCATCAAACATTAAAAGCCTAGTGTTAGTGTAGTGGTTTGTGTCAGCATCATGTGGGTAGGTCCTTTGTTTATATGCTTGCTTACTTACTTACTTACTTACTTACTGATATTGTGAGAGTTTGCGGGGTCCAGAGCTTGCTTGGGTGTGTTCATTTAATTGCAGTGTGGCTTGTTTGTACAGGTTGTTGCGTCAGGTTAGCCATATTGATCCTCTTTTGCTTGTCCCATTGCTAGTTTAAGTTTGTTGGTTAACTTTAAGAAACATCAGTCATAGAAAAGAGAGTCTGTCTAAACACCTGACTAAGGCTTCTCTATGTGCACATTGAAGACATAAGCACGGCCTGTTTGTGCAAGGCATCTCTTGATATGGACTACAAAATCTGGAGGCTTTGTATACGCAATGCAAGGGAGGAAGCGATGAGTTTGCCAACTAAAACTATAGGCTTCCCCTCACCCCTGTCGTTTGCTATGGCTATGATAATGACCCTATCCATGCATTCTCCAAAATGTCTGCTGCCCAAAGGACAGGCAGGACAACAGAATTATGCCTCCCCACATTATCTGCAGTTCTGCCTCACCTCTATTAAGAGGTGGAACGGTATGCAGCAATTCTTTGTGTCCTTCCCTCTCTTGTGACTCCAAGGAGCACAGATCATGCCTCTTTCAGTGCATGTGTGTGGCAATCCATGCACCTTCCTGGAATGCAGATGTTGCATGGCTCATCAACATGGGGAAGTGAAGAGGCACACAGAGTCATCCTGCTCCTCCTCTACACGGTCAATCTATTCACCTTGTGGAAGGTGTGAATACCACATGATTAAGGCTAACCACTCTTCCAGAATTCACGACATTCATAACTTTCAGATGTGGCTGAGGCAGTCCTAGCCAACACAGTTAAAGCTACGTATCCACAATCAAGGGAATGGTGAGGTTGCTACATCAGAAGTGTCTGGGAAATCAAGGCAGGGGCCGTCTGTCTGATGCCCCAAGGCACCCACAATGTTGAGAGTGTGGTGACGTCACTGCACCATTGGGAAAGCTAATGAGCTGGGCATAACACAGCTGGAGAAATTGAGTCTGGGTCCATCTTGATTGGGATCGAGTTCTGTCTCATCAATGCTGACTACTAGGGCTGGGTGATATATCGATAGAGTATATCGTCGATATCATATCAGTTTCATTGTTTTTGACCTGGCAATATATCACGAGTCATGATGTGTATTAGCGCTGAGTGATATATTGTCCAAAACCAGTTTCAAGTCCATATCATGATACCGGTTTCATAATTTTTGACCTGGTGATATACAGTGGTACCTCTAGTTACAAACTTAATTCGTTCTGGAGGTCCATTCTTAACCTGAAACTGTTCTTAACTAGAGGTGTGCTTTCGCTAATGGGGCCTCTTGCTGTCACTGCGCCACTGGCACACGATTTCCATTCTCTCGAGGTAACTCTTCCAGGTTAGCGGAGTATGTAACCTGAGGCGTTTATAACCTGAGGCATTTGTAACTTGAGGTGCCACTGTATTATAAATCATGATAGTGCGTGCGCTATGCAAAAATCACGATGTGGGGGAAACTGTGAAGCCAGCCAGTGCCTCTACATAACTGCATCCTTATTTCAGAAATTATGATATATCGGTATATTGTGATGTATAGCTGGTGATAGATCACAAAGTTGAACACTAGATATCACCTAGCCCTCCTATTCACCTCTACATACTTTGATCTTTATTTCAGACATTGTGAGATATCGGTATATCACAATATTTAGCTGGTGATATATATTGCCCAGCCCTACTGACTACAAAGATCTCGCTCCAGACCACATGGAGAAAACCTATTCCCTGGTTAGCTTCCCCGCTGTGGATGCCACCGTGTGAGGCAGTTTGTCATGCATATATCTCACATGAAAATTTGTCATTTGTCTAATTCCAGTCTAGAGCAAATAAAAAGAGCTGTCAAACTGAAGGCACCAAAGCCACTCTTGCTGTCTACCAACAAGATCCAAGCCTATGCCTTTTAATTAAAAGAAATGCTCTCAGGCTTGGCATATTCTGCAAACTGCAGATCAATACTTATTCAGAAAACAAGACTCCTCGTATGCTGTGAATTGAAAATTATGAAATATGTCTTCTCTTTCAGAACTTTTGGGACTAAAGCGTTATTGTATACAGAATCTCTCTTGCTGCCAAGAGGGGAAAATAGTCAAACTGCGTAAGGCTAAAAAGATCGAGAATACAGGTAAATGATATCTATTGATTTAAATAGACGCTTGTTAATCAAGAGAATGAAACACATTCTCCTGTAACGTTTTTCACTATAATGAAGCATAATAAGCTCTAATAGCCAATTCACAATGGATTCCATAGGAATGCAGGAAACTGCCTTACGCTGTGTGGGAACAGAGAGTGGCGGCAGATCAGTTGCAGGAGTTCCTGGAGGAAATGGAATACAGTGGTGCCTCGCAAGACGAAATTATTCCGTTCTGCGAGTTTTTTCGTCTTGCGATTTTTTTCGTCTTGCGAAGCACGGTTTCGGGAAAGTTTTGGAAAAGCTTCAAAAATCACCAAAGTCTTCAAAAACCTCAGAAAAGGCTACCACACCGCGTGCTATGAGTTGCTCCTCGAAGTCAAGTCGCAACTGTATTAACGGTGTTAAGAAAAAGGAAACAAACTTGCAAGACGTTTCCGTCTTGCGAAGCAAGCCCATAGGGAAAATCGTCTTGCGAAGCAACTAAAAAAACCAAAAACCCTTTCGTCTTGCGAGTTTTTTGTCTTGCGAGGCATTCGTCTTGCGAGGTACCACTGTATCTGTATCTGCCTGGCTTCAGGTGGGGTTTGGGACTGAATCAGCCTCGGTCTCCCTGATGGAAGGCTTGTATTAAGAGTGGGACGGGGGGTGCACCTCCAGTTCTGCTGGTAGCTTTTGGTGCCATGGGCCCAGCAGTCTTCTTGACTGGCTCTATGGGATGAGTACTGGAGGCACTGTTGGGCAGCATCTTCATCCCTAACTGCAGGAACATTACCAGAGAGCAGGGGACTGTGTATCCGGCCCTATTCCCTGTTTCTCTTTAACATCTGTGTCAGGAGAGGCAGACCATGGTCTGGAACACTGTCTGTATTTAGATGTGGAATGGATGAGGGCTAACAAACTGAGCCTTGGGAAGATGGAGGCACTGTAGGTGAGTGGCTCCAGTGTTTGGGAGATTGGCTGTCTGCCTATTCTGGATGGCAGACCCTCCAATGTCCTTATTTTCCAGAGACAATCCCAGATTTACAAAAGCCATCCTGGTTTCTGATTTATTCCCGGAATGTCCCACTTTTCTTTAAAGGTAAAGAGACCCCTGACCATTAGGTCCAGTTGTGACCGACTCTGGGGTTGCGGCGCTCATCTCGCTTTATTGGCTGAGGGAGCCGGCGTACAGCTTCTGGATCATGTGGCCAGCATGACTAAGCCGCTTCTGGCGAACCAGAGCAGTGCACGGAAATGCCGTTTACCTTCCCGCCGGAGCGGTACCTATTTATCTACTTGCACTTTGACGTGCTTTCGAACTGCTGGGTTGGCAGGAGGAGGTACCGAGCAACGGGAGCTTACCCTGTTGCGGGGATTCGAACCGCCGACCTTCTGATCGACCTTCTCAATATTTCAGTGCCACTATCCTAAGACCTCTGAACTAAACACAAAAGAAAGGCTTCTATAACCTCTAAATTTCTCATTGGAGGCATTTCCAGTGCATATAGCTGAAGACAAACACACGAGAAACGTAAGTAGGATTATCTTATTTGCAAAGCTGGAAAGATGAAGGCATAAAACAGAATTCTCTGCCGTTTGTCCTGAAGAGTTTAGAGAAGTCTTTTTCCTTCCTGCTGAATTTTCAAATCAAGCTTGCTCTTCCAACTGATATACTAGTCACTGGGAATGACAAAGGGAGTAGCGCTGTTGTGCTCAGGTCCTGCTCAAGGGCTTCCCATATGCATCTAGTTAGCCACTTATGAGTACAGGATTCTACACTAGATTGGCCTTAACGTTTGATTCCACAAGTCTCTTCCCACGTTCTCAAAAGTGCTGTCCTCCTCTCTTCAGAACATCAACGAGAAACCAATTTTTGGAACAGATGTATATATTTCATCGCATCGGATTTGAATTCCCAACTGAGGAAATATTTGGCTCATACGAAACATTTTCATCCTCGGTAATCTAACGAAGTACAATGGAACTATGAGACAGATTTATTCTTTGAACTCAGCTAGCACTGATCTTCTGCCGCTGCAAAAAAGAAATCTGGCGATTAACTGAATTCTGCAAGACTAGCAGTCTCTGTTCACTACCCAGTGTGGTAAATGGCTTCCGCACCCCAGGGGGGACAGATAGGGCATTTGGGGCCTGGGACTAAGGTTATTAGTGATATAGCAGCAGCAGCAGCCGCCACATCACAGCACTGTCTTTCTGAAAAGCACTTAGATTTGCAGATGCTCCAAAAATGCAGTGGCAAAAACAAACGGCCAACAACTGTGTATTATTCTATTCCTATATCTCTGCTATCTCCTGATAAAGAATTTCTTTTGAATTAGATCAAAGCCAGACTTTGCTGCATGCACAATTGTGATGTCATGCTAGGTTGTTTTTGGGGTGTGTGTGTTTTTCTTTAGGGGAGCGGCATTAATAAACAACGATACATTTATAAATACAGGACACATTAATAAAACTGAAGTTCTGGAAAAGCTTTTTGTTTAAATAAAAGACATTTTTCATATCATGTTAATCTTCCTTTTGTATTACAAGCTAGCAACAGGTGCACATCCAGAGCTTATTTAAGATCAATAGATTAGAGATGAAAGAATTAAAGTAGACTTTTCTCTGACTAAGAGAGAATATGAAATGGATACAGCAAAACACTGCCACCTCCAGTTACAGAGAATGCACCGTCTAAAGCCCGTACAACACAGATACACTGCACACTCCTGGAAGATGAAGAATACATATAAAGCACAGTGAACTCTGGAGGCAAGTGAGGTGTCCAAGGGTAATTGAATGGCAGCGAGGTCCCAGGGAACTTCTTTGATCACAGGTTGATTATTTTCTCTGCTTCATGTAATTCTCACAACCAAAAAATTGTGGTTAATTCTAACTTAAGGTTGAGAATGTAAAGAGATCCCTTGGAATACAGTGTGGCTCATACTGTTGCACTGAAGCCAGGGAGGTAGGGTTCAAAATCCCTGCTCAGTCCTGAATATCACTGAATGGCCTTGGGCAGATCACTTTGGCTCCCAAACTGACCAACTTTACAGGCTTGTGGGGAGGATAAAATGGTCACGTCCTTATAGATCTGGGATCTTTAGAGAAAAGTGGGATACAAAGGTGGCAAATGGATGCTGAGATGCTGAATTTTGCAAGGTTTCCCAGATAAGGTAAAGGTAAAGGACCCCTGGATGGTTAAGTCCAGTCAAAGGCGACTATGGGGTTGCGGTGCTCATCTTGCTTTTCAGGATGAAGGAACTGGTGTTTGTCCACAGACAGCTTTCCAGGTCATGTGGCCAGCAGGACTAAACCACATCTGCCGCAACAGGACACTGTGATGGAAACCAGAGCGCACAGAAATGCCGCTTACCTTCCTGCTGCAGTGGTACCTATTTATCTACTTGCACTGGCGTGCTTTCGAACTGCTAGGTGGGCAGGAGCTGGGGCAGAGCAACGGGAGCTCACTCCGTTGTGGGGATTTAAACATTCAACTTTCTGATCGGCAAGCCCAAGAGGCTCAGTGGTTTAGACCACAGTGGCACCTGCGCCCCATATGCTTCTCAGATAAGGTAGCCCAACTTGGCATCTGTGGGAATATTTTCAAATAGTATACTATATGCCAGGGGTCACCAACACATTGCCTGAGAGTGCAGGCCAGCTGATGGAGGTCAGCTCTGGCACCCACAGGGTCTCCTTCCTCTGCTGAAATTAGGATTGAGGGAAACATTCTTCCTAAGCCAACAGAATAGGCTGTGGTGCGTGTTAAGGGTCCACAACAGTTCCTCTGGTTTGCAAATATTATTTATTTATTTATTTATTTATTTATATCCCGCCCACCTGGCTGGGTTTCCCCAGCAACTCTGGGCGGCTTCCAACAGAATATTAAAGTACAATAGTCTATTCAACATTAAAAGCTTCCCTAAACAGGGCTGCCTTCAGATGTCTTCTAAAAGTCTGGTAGTTGTTTTTCTCTTTGACATCTGATGGGAGGGCATTCCACAGGGCGGGTGCCACTACCGAGAAGGCCCTCTGCCTGGTTCCCTGTAACTTGGCTTCTCGCAATGAGGGAACCTCCAGAAGGCCCTCGGCACTGGACCTCAGTGTCCGGGCAGAATGATGGGGGTGGAGACATTCCTTCAGGTATACTGGGCCAAGGCCGTTTAGGGCTTTAAAGGTCAGCACCAACACTTTGAACTGTGCTCGGAAACACACTGGAAGCCAGGGTAGATCCTTTAGGACTGGTGTTGTGTGGTCTCGGCGGCTGTTCCCAGTCACCAGTCTAGCTGCCACATTCTGGATTAGTTGTAGTTTCCGGGTCACCTTCAAAGGTAGCCCCACGTAGAGCACATTGCAGTAGTCCAAGCGAGAAATAACTAATATACTCACAGCCCTCCCTCCCCCCAAGTTAGCAACCTCTTCTATATGCTAACTCCTAGAATGAACCTCAGAATAAAATTAACTATTTTAAAACAATTGTCAGTGAATCAGTTTGATCTCTGGCACTCAGTTAAGCTACTCATGTCACTACTGGGTGTCTCTCAGATGAGAATGCTGCCTTGAGTGGGCCTGGGGAAACCTGAGAGAGAGAGAAGAGATCCCAGAAGACTTTAGGGGTGCCAAAAACATCAATCTTTTTTAAAAAGGTGATAGAATGGATTGCGGAAATTGTCAAGGTATCTCTTTATTAGCTGCAGCTGGCAAAATTCTTGCCTGGATCTTAGCAAACCATCTCTTAACTATATCTGAGGACTCCCTTCCTGAATCCCAAAATGGTTTTCGACCTTCTAGGGGGACAATGGATATGATTTTTGCTGCTCAACAGCTTCAAGAAAAATGCAGAGAGCAAAATCAACCCCTGTATATGGTGTTTATTGACCTAACTAAGGCCTTCAACACTGTCAATCATAATGCCCTGTGGACTGTCCTTATGTAAATCAGCTGCCCAGATAAATATGTGAACATCCTTCAGCTCCTCCACGATAACGTGACGGCAACAATCATGGACAACAATGGCTCTCAAAATGAATCATTCACAGTGGGATTGGGCGCTAAACAGGGATGTGCTATCTCCCCAATTCTCTTTTATTATCTTCATCACCATGATCCTACACATTGTCGAAAGGAAACTCCCTACCAGGATAGCACTCATATATCAAACAGATGGAAAGCTCTTTAATCTGCGTAGGCTGAAAGCAAAGAGTAAGTTTCCGTAACTTCTGTCACAGAGCTTCAGTATGCTGATGACAATGTAGCGTGTGCACACTCAGAGGATGACCTCCAAACCATCCTAAATATCTTCGCAGAAGCTTACAGAAAACTTGGCTTATCACTCAATATCCAAAAAACCAAAAGGCTGCACCAACAAGCACAAAATAACCCCTCTGCAGTGCCACAAATCCAACTCAATGGTGTAAAGATGGAAAATGTCGATCACTTCTCCTACCTAGGCAGTTATCTTTCCACAAGAGTCGACATCGATGCTGAAATCCAGCATTGCCTGAGCTCTGCCAGTGCAGCTTGCTCTCAATTGAAGCGCAGGGTATTTGAGGATCGGGACATTCACAGGGAAACCAAAATGCTTGTTTACAAAGCCATTGTACTACCAACCATAATGTACCGCCTCTCCCGGTATGCCCCATGGAGAGCCTCATGGTTCATAAATAGCAACACCCTAGTGGTCCCGGGCCCTAAGGAAGTCATATTAGCTTCAACCACAGCCAGGGCCTTTTCAACACTGGCCCCGGCCTGGTGGAACACTCTGCCTCATGAGACCAGGGACCTGCAGGATCTGATTTCTTTCCGCAGGGCCTGTAAGACAGAGTTGTTCCGCCTGGCCTTTGGCTTGGAGCCAGTTTGATTCCCTCCCCCTCCCCCTCTTTCTTTTTTCTTTTTCCTTTCTCCTCCTGTGATGAGGCTGCATTTTAATATTTTAATGTTTCAATATTTTAATTGTATTTTAATCTTGTTTTTAAGTTGTATTCATTCAACTTTTTTTATTATTGCTTGTTAGCCGCCCTGAGCCCGGCCTTGGCTGGGGAGGGCGGGGTATAAATAAAAATTATTATTATTATTGTTATTGTTATTATTATTACGCTTGTGAAACATGGACCACTTATAAATGCCATCTCCAACTCTTTGAAAGATTCCATCAACGGTGTCTCTCAAAATATTTACACATCGCTTGGGAAGACAGGCAAACAATCACCAGTATCAAAGCAATGATTCTTCAGCATCAACTTTATTCTACTGATCGTGTTGTTCGGATGCCTGATGATTGTCTTCGAAAGCAACTACTCTATTCCCAACTCAAGAATGGGAAGCGAAATACTGGTGGACAACAGAAAAGGTAAAGGAGGAAAAATAAGCCCCAAAGAGCCCGAAGACTGAGCATGCTTAGTGACCTCTAACAGCCATGGAACATTGAGTGTCATCTGGAGAAGAAAAAAGTCATCTCAAACTCTGAACACTACTGTTAGGGGTGAAAGGATATATTGTCTATGACCGTCTCAGAAGCTTGCCCTCAACACGACTTCTCCAACATTTCAGCTCCAGTTTTAAATTTCTCACTCATAATGTATTTCCCACTCAAAATAAAAAAACAAAGCAAAAATGTGAAGGCTGTCATTAGCTCTTTGATGCTCACAGCTAATTTTATATTTTGCATATACAAGCTAACAAGCAGGGATGCATAAATTGGGAGTCGACCATAAAATCACCATAAAAATGATCTTTAAACTCCTCACTTTTACAATATAAAATAGTGCAATGACAAAAAAAGTTTCTCCCAGCAGGGGATAATCAGAAGGAACCATATTTAATTGTAACATTGTTGTTGAGAAATTATATGAAGCAGTAAAGTCTCTTTTCATGCGCAGATACGAAAAATTAAATTACCCTTTGGGTTGAAAATCCACAGGCCTTTTTAATTTCTCTCTAAAAGATAAGTCCTTTGGAGAACTCACTGAAAACTCTGGGATTTCTTTGGTTACAAGTACCGACTCTAATCAGAATACAAACATGCCTGCTGTTCAGAATACATACTTCTCTCCCAGAACCTTCACCAACCAAAACTCTGTACTATTTTAGACCCAGGGACACATCACACAAGTTCCTTCACATTTTGCTGTAGGGGACAAATGTCTGCACTGCCAGCTCTCCCACTCTCTAAAGACTTTTATTTTTTAAGGCTTCAAATAGGTCAGTAGGTGAAGACTTTGAAAATGAGCAAGGAGTTGTTCCTTTTCTTTATACTGCTCTGTTCGACTAAAAATTCAATTAAATGCAACATTTTTTAAAAAAAAATAAATCACTTTATGGTTTAGTAACCAGGATATTACAGGGACGTGGGTGGCGCTGTGGGTTAAACCACAGTGCCTAGGACTTGCCGATCAGAAGGTCGGTGGTTCAAATCCCCGCGACGGGTGAGCTCCCGTTGCCCGGTCCCTGCTCCTGCCAACCTAGCAGTTCGAAAGCACGTCAAAGTGCAAGTAGAGTAATAGGTACCGCTCCGGCGGGAAGGTAAACAGTGTTTCCGTGCGCTGCTCTGGTTCGCCAGAAGCGGCTTAGTCATGCTGGCCACATGACCCAGAAGCTCCCTCGGCCAATAAAGCGAGATGAGTGCTGCAACCCCAGAGTCGGCCACGACTGGACCTAATAGTCAGGGGTTCCTTTACCTTTAGCCAGGATATTGCATTATATTGCAGGATGGTGTTAATGATAAGCCAAGACCATCAACATGGGAAAGCAAGGCAAATAAAAAAACACCAACACACACAAACACTTCTGTCTTCTGTCCATACTCTTCTGCCCACATGGCTTACTAACTGTAAAGCCAGGGTGTAGGGAAGTCTTGATTGTGAACTAAACTGGCTGGTTTTCCTGCAGAAATTGAATTGACTGGCAGGCAAATAAGTGTCTTTTAGCCTGTAACTGTAGCCTAGCATGTTAGTACAGTGGTGCCTTGGTTCTCAAACTTAATCCGTTCCGGAAGTCTGTTCCAAAACCAAAGCGTTCCAAAACCAAGGCACACTTTCCCATAGAAAGTAATGCAAAATGGATTAATCTGTTCCAGACTTTTAAAAACAACCCCTAAAACAGCAATTCAACATGAATTTTACTATCCAACAAGACCATTGATCCATAAATTGAAAGCAATAAACAATGTACTGCAGTCACACAATCAATCAATCAATCAATCAATCAGTAGCTGAACTGGGTTCCACACACTCACAAAAACAAAACAAAAAGAGCTGCAAAAACAAAAAATAAATAGCAAAAACAGACAGGCCTCAGCGTAACACTCAAAACGGAAGTGTGGCACTCAAATCGTCAGCGTGACACTCAAAACGGACCGTGTTCGGCTTCCAAAAAAAATTCGCAAACCGAAACACTTCCGGGTTTGCAGCATGAAATCCACACTCGACTCTGAGTATATTTCAGAAAAGTTAGTTGATACAGGAAAGGATGAAGGTTTTGTTACATGGTGGCAATGGAGAGAAAGTGAGAGGGGACATGCAATAGTGAAAAGGTTGTGGGTTTTTTAACAGCTCAGCAGAAAAAAATTAATAAATACCAATCTTTACAGCATATTGGTAACTGATGGGGAAAACACATCTAGGTCATGCAGTGGCCAAGCACTGGGTTCACAGGTTTCAGACCAGATTCTATTTGTGTTCTGTATCTTTTAAAACTTGTAATATATATTGGAGGTTTTTATTATAAGGGAGCCTATATTTTTAAAAAAATCAGCATAATTCAAAACAGATTTTCTTTTTTTTTTCTTTTTTAAAAAAGAACACTAGGAGTCAGATCAAATTAATTTGGCCTACAAGCTACCACTTGACTACCTGTGCTCTGTATACCTGGCCAACACAATATATCTATGTGCAATAGCTGTGGCTTCACAACTGCATCATGTTTGCGAGCTCAAATCCTCCACCGTAACCCTGCAAAGTTATTTGCATTTAATATTAATAGGACTTCATAACACATAATGCATTGTGTGCATTTTATCCAGTCACTTCTAATGCTCTGTTCTATTGATCAATATTTTTGTTTCCATTTTACCCTGACATTGTAAAGGCAAATACACAGAAGTGCAGCGCCAGTGCTTCATTTTGACATTGTAATATTCTTTCCGTACACTTGCATTTTCATTATCTGGAGACCATTGGAATGACAAGGCGTCCCCTTACAGGAACTGACAAAACTGCCTTAACTCAAAGCTGTAATGAAAAGGAATGACGGCGGGAGAAGGCTAGCAATTTATCAGCCAAAACAACCAATTCAGAACACAGATTTCTCCCCCAAAAAAGTATGCTATTCACTTGCACTTCCATTCTCCCCATCCCTGCAGAAGAAAGTAATTAAAATTTCACTCAGAGCCCAGACAAGCCCTGCTTAGGGAGAACGGCTGGCTGTGCCATAGAGAGGTGCCATAGCTCAGTGGTAAATACATAAGAAAGAACAGCCTGGCTTGATCAGATCAAGCGCTCATCTAGTCTTGCTTCCTGGGGGAGAGGGCAGTATCTGCTGGATGCTTTGGGAGAATCCAGAAGTAGGATATAAAAAAAGCTCTTCCTCCCCTCCTGTTTCTATAGGAAGTAGCATCCAGGTCTACACAGTACTATTTTTCTAGAAAAAGAGGTGTTGGAACTCACCACTAACGCCTCCCTTCTTCTCTTATACAGTGGTACTTTGGGTTACAAACTTAATTCGTTCCAGAGGTCCATTCTTAACCTGAAACTGTTCTTAACCTGAGGTACCATTTTAGCTAATGGGGCCTCCCGCTGCCGCCGCGCCATCGCACGATTTCTGTTCTCATCCTGAAGCAAAGTTCTTAACCCGAGGTACTATTTCTGGGTTAGCGGAGTCTGTAACCTGAAGCGTCTGTAACCTGAAGCACCTGTAACCCGAGGTACCACTGTAATTGCAACAGTGCCCACCTGAGAGGTGCCGGAACTGAGTTTCGGTGAGTTCTGGCTAGGGGGAAAAAGCCCTATGTATACACTGCCTCTGAACATGGAGGATAAATTTAATTGTTGTGCATAATTACCATCAAATAATCCCTCCCCCTTTAAAAGGAAGTAGTTCACTGAGACGTGTGGAATGCAATTTTTCAATGTTACCACTGAAAGAAACTAAATCTATCAGCTGATGGGCTCCTATAGATTACAAGCTAAATACTGTCAGGAGTTCGGCCTACACTTGAGTAGGACCCTGGCAGAGACATATGCCCGACTGGCATGTTCTCTCTCTCCTGGTCTTTTGTTCGGGAGCTTCAAAAGCTTTCTTCTGCCCAAACATCACAGCAACCGATGCCAACGGACATCGGCACACTTAGGGATCCGCAGAGTCTTCACAGATCATGCATGACAGACCTCAGCAACTCAGAATTTTGGCTAGTCTACTTTATTTACATATAAACACACACGGAGCACTGCAACATGGCTCCCTCTCTCTCTAGCATCAGACAGCAAAGAGGAAAAGAACAAAGGACAATAGTCCCACTTCACGGAACACAGTGACACAAACATCCTGTCTCCGTCACTTCCCACTCTGTGGAGTCAAAACATATACCGTCATGTGAAAGACAAAAATCCCATGACTGCAATCGTGGAGCAGGAATTCTAACAGATACAACCAACCTGATAGCACAGATCAGATTGTTCCTCTAAATTTGCCTCTACTATTTTCATTGAAGTCTTCAGATAACTACGATGGCACCTTGCCAGGGGTGAGTTGTCATTCAGAGCCTGGAGCTGTCCATTAGAAAGCTTCTCGGCAGTTGTGGACTGCTGTGCCAGCTGAGGCATATTCCTGGGCTGGAAGGTTAGTTTTGTTAGGGGGAAAACTGACAAAAACAGATATTGAAACCTTGGGATGTACCTCTTACGGACTTGAGTCATGAAGAGGAGAAGGCATGTCATTTGTTCCCCTCTTAAATTGATTCTTCACCATTGGAGGGGAGGAAAATCAATGGCTCTGTCTTTATGCAGCTTGATTTTGATATTATCCCCACAGAAACCAATGCTGAGCATCTTTAACTTCTAGACAGTAACAGAAAATCCTACAGTTGTTGAAACTTTTACACGTCGAAAGCCAAATAAGAGGCTTTTGTTCCAGGGACAGTGTTTCAGATTTCAATGAGCTGGGAGATCAGCCAAGTCTAAAGGGGCTACTAGTGGATGTTCAAGATTAATTTACGACGAAGAAGAAGAAGAAGAAGAAGAAGAAGAAGAAGAAGAAGAAGAAGAAGAAGAAGAAGAAGAAGAAGAATTTATTATTTATACCCCACCCATCTGGCTGGGTTTCCCCAGCCACTCTGGGCGGCTTCCAACAAAGATTAAAATTACATTAAAACATCAGTCATTAAAAACTTCCCTAAACAGGGCTGCCTTCAGATGTCTTCTAAACATCAGATAGTTGTTTATTTCCTTGACATCTGATGGGAGGGTGTTCCACAGGGTGGGTGCCACCACCAAGAAGGCCCTCTGCCTGGTTCCTCATAACTTGGCTTCTCTCAGGAAGGGAACCACCAGAAGGCCCTCGACGCTGGATCGAAGAAGAAGAGGAGGAGGAGGAGGAGGAGGAGGAGGAGGAGGAGGAGGATTGTTATTTATGAACATTTGGCCATGGTGATTTTGAATAATGATAATACAGTGGTACCTTGGGTTACATACGCTTCAGGTTACATACGCTTCAGGTTACAGACTCCGCTAACCCAGAAATATTACCTAACTTTGCTTCAGGATGAGAACAGAAATCGTGCTCCAGTGGTGCAGTAGCAGCAGGAGGCCCCATTAGCTAAAATGGTCTTCAGGTTAAGAGCAGTTTCAGGTTAAGAACAGACCTCCAGAACGAATTAAATTCTTAACCACTGTAGTCATATCAGCACATATCAATGAGTTACAGTTGTGAGAGTTATCCTCTTCACCAGCCTTTTTAGGCAAAGGGATCTATGCATTTGGGATACATATCGAGCACACAAGTCTATAGTTGTCTCTTACAATAGTCACAAGACCAAACTAGATGATGTGTTCATTGTGGGAATTCAATTAATAAACACATTTTTTCTATAAATAGTAGCTGTGGGGGGGGGGGCTGTGTATCATCAGGATTGCGACAGGGGTGAGAAGGGCAATTTTACCCTTTTCTCTTTTGTGCCCCTCCCCACAAATTGCACTCCATTCATCAGCAGGGAAGCCTCAGTTGGAGCCAGGAGTAAGCAGCAACTTCTGAGGGAGACTTGGGGCAACATTTTGTCAGCATCGCCCTTGAGCCAGTGCCACCAACTGGACTCATCCACTTCAGCCCCGACTGGGCTAGGCAAGCTGGGTAGCACTTCCAGAGACCAGGGACAGGTCAAAGTGCTGTGGACTCACAGCTTAGAGTTGTGAGCACCGGATTCACTTCCACAAGAAGACAGTCGTCGCACAGCAGAGCACAGCAGAGTCTAGCAGAGTATATAAACAACTCGGAGAGCAGCTCTGTAGAATATCTTCTTTATTCTATAACTACAACTATAATACAGAGCTAAATAGGTCTAAGCATAAATGAATGCTGAACCGCACTGAGTGTCTGCAGCTGCTCTTAGCAGCAACCTTATCTAAACACACAATCTCTCTCTAACACTCAGTCTCTCTCTCTCCGACACACTGACTGACTGACTGTTTGATGTGGTGCTGGAGCAGAATAAGTAGAGAGCAGAACACGCCTCCTCCTCTCTGGAGAATCAGCAGACTCCTCAGGAGATTCTTGGATATGGGAGGGGTGAAATCTCCTCACTTTTCACATTATAATTTCAATCCAAAGAACTACTAGTTCTGCTAATGCAATAGGGATTTACCAGCCCCTCAAGAACTGCCTCCCCCAACTTGTTCAAAGTCTGCCCCCATCTAAATTTATATTTTGAATATACACTGACATTTTAAATCCATACCTAGGATGAATACAGTAATTTGCATGTGGTTACACTTTCATAGTTCCTCCACTCATAAGCTGCAGTTTTCTTCTGAGCATAAACGTGGTGGGTCTTGTGCTGAAACAACTCTCATATTTCAAAGAAAACATAATATCCCATAAGGCCGCTCCATTTTGAAGCCTGCAGGCGCAGCAACTCCTCAGTTTTGTTGTTAATCAAGGCTCCAGGAAGACCTGCCTCTCCACTCCATGTACCATCAACCCACCCAATGTACTCTGGAAGGATGAAGACAGCCATCTTCAAATATCTCAAGGGCTGTCACATGGAAGAGGGAACAAGCTTCTTTTCTCCTGCTCTCGAGGGTAGTTCTCAAACCAATAATAACAATAATTTATTGTTTATACCCCACCCATCTGGCTGGGTTTCCCCAGCCACTCTGGGCAGCTCCCAACAGAATATTAAAAACACCAAACGTCAAAAACTTCCCTAAACAGGGCTGCCTTCAGATGTCTTGTAAAAGTCAGATAGTTGTTTATTTCCTTGATATCTGATGGAGGGGTGTTCCACAGAGCGGGCGCCACTGCCGAGAAGGCCCTCTGCCTGGTTCTCTGTAACCTCACTTCTAGCAGTGAGGAAACTTCCAGAAGACCCTTGGAGCTAGACCTCAGTGTCCAGGCTGACCAATGGGGATGGAGACGCTCCTTCAGGTATACTGGGCCAAGGCTGTTTAGGGTAGGCATAGGCAAACTTGGCCCTCCAGATGTTTTCGGGCTATAACTCCCATCACCCCTAGCTAACAGGACCAGTGATCAGGGATGATGGGAGTTGTAGTCCCCAAAACATCTGGAGGATCGAGTTTGCCTATGCCTGGTTTAGGGCTTTAAAGGTTAGCACCAACACTGTGAATTGTGCTTGCAAACATACTGGTTTCAGTTAGAAGAAAGGAGATTTCGACTTTCCGAAACTTTCCGACAGTATGAGCTGTTTGGCAGTGGAAGAGTCGCCCTTGGAAGGTTGCGGCCTCTACTTCCTTGGAGGTTTTTAAACAGAGGTTGGATGGCCATTTCTCATGGATGCTTGAGTTGAGATTCCTGCATTGAAGACTGGATGATCCTTGGGGTCCCTTCTAACTCTACAATTCAATGATTCTATGACCAAGTATTATTTGTTTCTTTGATAAGCTCAAGACCAGCATATGGTTCCGACCCATGCATGGTGACATACTAATTAATTACCTTTTTATCCAGCTCAGGTACATGGTACCCCATTTTATCCTCACAGCAAGCATTTGAGGTAAGTTAGGGTGACAAGATAGTAACCAGCCCATATTTTTTCCAGAACCGGAAAATATGGTTTCGGAACTGGAATATTAATAGATATGTAAAACATGCAGGGGTAAGCAAGGAAATAATAAAAGAATCAATTGAATAATTATTAAACTACAACACAACAAGATGGAAGAAGTTAAAAAAAAATATGGAGATCACACATGGGTGAAGGGGAGTGGGGGGTATAGGGGAATTTATAAAAAATTCTAATATAATATTTCTAATTGTGTTGCATTCATAAATAGCAAAGGGAAGTCTCTAGCAATGAGGTAT
The DNA here is from genome assembly GCF_964188315.1 of Podarcis muralis. Taxonomy (NCBI): domain Eukaryota; kingdom Metazoa; phylum Chordata; class Lepidosauria; order Squamata; family Lacertidae; genus Podarcis; species Podarcis muralis. The sequence continues at coordinate 73,756,958 of NC_135663.1, read as the reverse complement.
ATTTTAATCTAGTCAACTATGTAATAGGCTTATGTTACAAAACGAATATAGATTTTGAATTTGATGTTTGTAATTCTTTTTCGGTTTCAGAATAAAGTTTTTTAAAAAAAAGAAAAAGAGAGATAGTAACTAGCCCAAGGCCACCCAGTTAACTTCATGGTTGAAGTGGGGATTCCCCAGTCCTTGTTTAAACACCATGTCACACCAATTCTTGTGTTTCTTCTTTGGACCTCTTTGTGAATGGAATCAGCAGAAACTTCAATTCTTTGAATGACAGACATTGGGCACATTTCCCTACTCATCCATGACAGGCCAGCACAGATCACTTTATAAAATCCTGTTGCAAGAACTGGAGTTGAAATGAAATCATCCATAGTGTTTTTTCAAAATGGGTAGATTTGACATGGTGTGACTATTTGGACACTGCATAATCAAAGGGGTATATGTGGGAAGTGTATTAACTTGTGGTCTGTGTGTGTGGTTTGGGAGCTGCATGGTCAGGGGAAAAACAATGCTGTCCAGGGTTGTAAAGACTGCGGAGAGAATAATTGGCTGCACTCTTCCCACCTTGGATCAAATCTATGCTTCCAGGTGCCATAAGAAAGCTGCAGAGATAGCGCAGGATAGTGCGCACCCCGGAAATGATCTCTTTCAGCTTCTGCCTTCTGGAAGAAGGTACAGGGTTATAAAGACTAGGACTAGCCGCCTGAGAAACAGTTTCTACCCAAATGTGATTTTGCTTTTAAACGCATTGTAAGGAGTTTGTATGGGAGTATATTGTATTTAAAAATGGGGTATTGCAGTTTTTAGGGGGCCAACCAGGTTGGGATAGCTGGGATAGATTTTTCAATTTCGTTGTTCTGTATGGGACAATGACAATAAAGATTATCTTATCGTATCGTATATTTTTGCACACGTGCATCCCAAACTATCCTTTTTTTATATTTAAAGAACTAGCTATTTTCAGATGAACAAAACAAAATAGACAAACCCGAGCACTGTGAAGACTTTTTGAAAAAGCAGCACAATTATTTTGTAACAGAATTGTCAACCAACCTGTATTTTACTTGTCTGACCAGTAAAACTATATTGTGTTAGGTAAGCATTTCTGGGATCTAATAGCCAATGGACTCCAAATTTTGCCCTGGCTTTACTCCCGAACTTCCAAATTCTTTCAGATTCTGCCCCAACCCAATAGGGCTTTTCCTGTACAGGCTTTCACTACTCGACGACAATATTTCTGAAATTAATCGTTCTCAGCTCTATTTTCCTCTGTCAGGTCATATATCAATTAGCATAGCCTACAATTTTAGCATTATGAACACCAGATTGGGGAAAAAAGTAATTTCCGTTAAATTTTCTCATTTCATTCCACTCTAAGATGGCACAGAAGGACTAAAGCTACTTTCTTTCCTATCTGCTAAACATTTTCTCCTCTAATCACAATGCTTTTGTCTGACGTACATTAGCCTCTAGAATCACTAGTCATTGCTAAATGCAAATAGGCACACAGGAAAATTATATTAAGTTTGCACAATTGATCTTTCATCATCCTTAAATTGTACCTTTTAAAATCTCCAGTAAAGTCAGCCTGAAATACTCCCAGCGCTGAGTGTCATCGAGTGCAGCAGGGTCACTTTGGGAAAACCCATTCTCGGTGATGTAAATTATAGGGTGATTATATGTATCCTAGAACAAGGGAGCAGAAGTTTTATTCAGAACAGATGTTAAGAAAAGCCCATAAAATCAGGTGCATTACCCTCTATCTACTTTAAGCTACAACCCAAAACTAGTTTTCATCAAATTGCACTGACCCTATTAACTTAATTTTCCACAAGCTGACCTTTTATGACTAACAATGGAAAAGCAAAACTGTGCAAATACCCATGAAGACAGAGAAATTACTTATTTTAATGAGAATACTAAAATATCTTTTTCTGCATTAGCATCTGCTATATTGTCACTGCTTTTTAACCCCTCAGTCCTGGCAAGCGATAGCAAATCCCACTGGCAGAAATGATCGGAAGGCGCCGCACACCCCATCCACATACTGAATCGAAAAGGCTGTCCTTGTGATGCAGCAATTCAAAGCTAGAACAGTCCACATCCTTGCATATTGCATTGTACAGGGGCACATAAACAGAACTTGAATAAATTGTATGTGGGATGTAATCCACTGGGAGCAGTCAAATTCAACATTCCTTGTTTTGCTAGAGTGGTCATGCAGGGGGTGTTGGTCCAGCCAGTCGAACTTCCTGTTACACCTGGCTGGAGCAACCTTACTTTTTGCATGGGACTAGTAGGTGGGCATGACCTTTCCAGACCGGGTAAAAGGCCTAGTCACGCAACCACCTCCCTGTCTCTTCAATCTTCTTTTTCATCCTGTGAACTTCCTGATTCACCTGGAACCCCAGGTTATCTTCCATATGGGGTAAGCCTGTTTGTATATGTTTGCAACTTTAAGCCTAAAGCCTACCTTCAGGGGTCACACTTTGTTCTGTCTGATTGTGAGTAAAACTACCTTTTGTTACTTATGAATAAGACTGTTGTGTCTTTATTCTTTTAGGAGGAATCAAAGGGGTCTTTACCAGGAATAACAGAACATATTTCAATCTGGGCAAGCCCAGGTTAATACCAAAATATGGCTAATACATGGACCAGTTCTAAGGAATGAGATATTAAAAGTTTTTGTTGTCCACTTTGCATTGCCTATCTCTGGTCCAGAAGCATTATGAGCACCTCGACACTATCGAATGCTTTCTGAGAGGGTGCAGCATCAGACGTGTGGGTGCTATAGAAGTGTTCATTGTGGTTTGCCCAGGTATACAATCTCTGATCAAAAACTGAGCTTAAAAAGAAGTTTGTATTCTTTCACAGCAGAAGCTAGCTGTGTTATAACACTAACTAGCTGGAACCCTCTGCATCACAAGCCCAACTGCTACAATAGTTTTTCCATTCCCCCCCCCCATTTTTAGTTTTTCCATTATTTTTTAACTTGATCATGGGTTGTTGTTGTTGTTGTTTTATGGAGAATATACATTTAATGAAAAAGGTAAAAAAAATACAGCTTAATAATAAATAAATACATTTAAAATTCGTATAGTGCTTTCAAGTGTTCACAGTGTGCTCATTCTTTGGCTTGAATCCTTACAACAAAGCAGTAACAGCAGTGACAGCAGTCACGAAATTAAAAGACGCCTGCTTCTTGGGAGAAAAGCAATGACAAACCTAGACAGCATCTTAAAAAGCAGAGACATCACCTTGCCAACAAAGGTCCGTATAGTTAAAGCTATGGTTTTCCCAGTAGTGATGTATGGAAGTGAGAACTGGACCATCAAGAAGGCTGATCGCTGAAGAATTGATGCTTTTGAATTATGGTGCTGGAGGAGACTCTTGGGAGTCCCATGGACTGCAAGAAGATCAAACCTCTCCATTTTGAAGGAAATCAGCCATGAGTGCTCACTGGAAGGACAGATACTGAAGCTGAGGCTCCAATACTTTGGCCACCTCATGAGAAGAGAAGACTCCCTGGAAAAGACCCTGATGTTGGGAAAGATGGAGGGCACAAGGAGAAGGGGACGACAGAGGACGAGCTGATTGGACAGTGTTCTCGAAGCTACTAACATGAGTTTGACCAAACTGCGGGAGGCAGTGGAAGACAGGAGTGCCTGGCGTGCTCTGGTCCATGGGGTCACAAAGAGTCGGACACGACTAAACCACTAAACAACAACAAGGTACCCTTGTTTTCAGGCTGAGAGAAAGTGCTGTGAGTTCATGCCAGAGATGAGCGCTGAGCTGAAGACTTGTCCAGATTTGTAACTCCGTCTCTTAACCCCTTTGCTGCTTCAGCTCAGAATTCCTAAAGAATGAGTGCAAGGCAAGTGAATCAGTGTTGCAAGTTCTGGTGAGTATGTTGTCAAATGCATTGCAAAAGCAGGGGTAAATATGCTCATCTCTTGGGGACGGGGAGGCGGCAGAAATGGCACGCCAAAGGCAGTTTTTAATGTTTGTCTGTATGCAACCCAAGGAACTAATAGAATGTCAAGGTATAGATTTCTGCTATCTCTAAGTGGAAAGCAAACAGAAGGACTACCTCAAAGATTTAGATGCCTCTGTGTGGGAATAAGGGATTTCGAATAAAGTGACTTTGCTTCCACTGTCTTAGGAGATGAACTCTGTCTTGTGGAAACAGTCATCGAAAGAGGTGTCCTAGAATGCTGTCCTATATTGCCTTCTGATGACCAAATGAAATTCTGCACACAGAAAGGGTTCCAGAATATGAACTCAGTTGCGGGGGGGGGGGGGGGACAAGTCTGATCCCATCTTCTCTGAACTGTATTTAAGGCAGGCTGCTGCAACTAGAATTTTAAGTGGGGTTGCCTTTATTATGCATTTCTGCTTCAGCCTCCTGGTTTTGATTTAGCTCTGCACTTGTTTTGTATTAAGTCCCAATTATTTCATTATGATATAGAACTTATCCTATTGACTTGCGGATTTCATCTTAATTGAATTTATTGATGTGCTATGTAATGAATTGTTTCCAAATGTTATTTTGATCATCTTAATGTTTATTATGAACTGCTTTGCACACCATTAAAACTTAAAGCGGGAGGCAGGCAACAGCCAGACGGAACTTGAATATTGTCAAGATTAATATCTGTGATGCGTGATTAAAAGGTTGGTTTGGGGGCCGTATTAACTTTTGCAGATAATGTCCACATGGTCCTTAATGGTTGATCTTTTAAAGCTGGGATTTGGCAATTTGAGCCAGGTTGCCAGGTGTTTCTGACTGCCAGTTCTCTTTCTTTGCCCTAAATTAGGTTGCTTGTGTTGAGATTCCTGCTCCGTGTTTGCAGTCATGAGATTGTTGACTATCACAATGTTTTCATTCCAGTGTGGGTACTACTGTGTTCCGAAATGTAGGACTACAGTCCTTTGTTTCTTTCTCTTTGCTGTCTGGTGAGAAAGAGGACAGAGCTAAGTCAGAATGCTCCGAGGGTATTATATGTAAATATAGTAGATTAGCCAAAATGCTGTGCTACTGAGTTCTGTTACGCAAACTGTGAATACTCTGCAGGATCCTAAGTGTGCTGATGCTTCTTGGTATCAGTTGCTTTGATGTTCAGGTTGGAGAAAGCTTTTGAAGCTCCCGACCGACCAAGAGGGAGGGAGCATGCCAGTCGGGCATGTGTCTCTACCAGGGTCCTACACGAGAGTAGGACAATCCCAACAGCTTGGAGGACAAGGAAGAGTGGGCTTTTGCGTGGAAAAGGACTTGTGAGTTTGGTTCTGGTATGGACCACAAATTCTTGGGGAAAGCATATGCTCAGAAGCACCCTATTCCACCACACTGAGTCGCTGTTGCATCTCACTCTGGTTGGTGGACCTCAGAACTTATGACTGCTTAAACTCTGAAGTCTGCCCATGCTCATATAGAGTTGTGTTTTGAAGTATCATCATATCATATGCCTATAAATGCAAGATCAGTGATAGCCAATGTGATGTTCTTCAGATGTTGTGGAGTAAAACCTACATCATGCCTGGCCATTGGACATGCTAGCTGGGAATGATGGGAGTTGTAGTCTGAAGCATTATGGGGAAACTGGCCCTGACTCAGTTACTTCGTGGGAGGGCATGAAGAGGATGAAAACCCACGCATCTTTATCACAGAGTGAGTGGTATCCAACTAAGTTATACTTGGAGTAGGCCTGCTGAATTAATGGACCATAGTTATACCCATCAATTTCAATGGATCAGCTCCAAAGAGGACTAATGGAGTATAGCATCTAGATCAAGGGAAGTAATAGTGCCACTGTATTCTGCTCTGGTCAGACCTCACCTGGAGTACTATGTCCAGTTCTGGGCACCACAGTTCAAGAAGGACACTGACAAACTGGAACGTGTCCAGAGGAGGGCAACCAAAATGGTCAAAGGCCTGGAAACGATGCCTTATGAGGAACGGCTAAGGGAGCTGGGCATGTTTAGCCTGGAGAAGAGGAGGTTAAGGGGTGATATGATAGCCATGTTCAAATATATAACAGGATGTCATATAGAGGAGGGAGAAAGGTTGTTTTCTGCTGCTCCAGAGAAGCGGACACGGAGCAATGGATCCAAACTACAAGAAATAAGATTCCACCTAAACATTAGGAAGAACTTCCTGACAGTAAGAGCTGTTCGACAGTGGAATTTGCTGCCAAGGAGTGTGGTGGAGTCTCCTTCTTTGGAGGTCTTTAAGCAGAGGCTTGACAACCATATGTCAGGAGTGCTCTGATGGTGTTTCCTGCTTGGCAGGGGGTTGGACTCAATGGCCCTTGTGGTCTATTCCAACTCTATGATTCTATTCTAATGTTGGATATGACCCTGTACCCTGACAGATGCAATGCTAGCCCTTCCCTGACGCCGGATGGAAAGCAGTCCTCATAATGTGGGTCTGCTACACAATGCACTGACAGCGACACAGGGTTGTTACCTGGATTTGCAGTGAAACAAAAAGTGTGCTTTTGTTCCAACCTCTACACTAAAACCCCTTTGAGCACGAGACATTCGTCACAGTTGGTTCATCAAGGAAATGGATAAACAGATAAGGGTGGAGGCAGGGGGAATAACATACCTTAATGTATTCCAACAGGCGGCGTAAACCCCATGGAACAACAGCCAGCCAAGAACTGCCGGTTGCTACAGGCCAAGATGGATCTGTTACTTGCTCCGCTTCCTTGTCCGCAGACATACTTGGTGGGCTATGCGTATTATCTCGGTGCTTAATTTTGCGGGAAGTGTAATAATTTAGAGAGAAAAAGTCGGCGGTGCCCTTGATCATCATCTTTTCTTCCTCAGTAAATTCCGGAAGCCTCGACGATGGAGAACCTTGCCTTTTACATACAGCAGAAATCTGGGATTTCATGATGGCTGGATAGTCGCCGTTGAGGAAGATCGGGGCAGCGAACCAATCCAGGCAAAACGCCACGTGCCTCTTAGCAGCTTCCTGGTCAGCAACGGAATTCGGATCAAAGGGTTCTGCCCAATCCGAGTTGAGCGCTATAGACACAAGTCCGCCCTGTGTTTTCCGAAATAGCCTATCGTAAGTGTGCCAGGCTGCAGCGTGAGCTTTGATCATGTTGTGAGCGGCCAGGTATGCGCCGGTGCCAAGCTCCTTAATACCTGGGGCCATTGTACCTTCTTCGTAGCCGAGCTCAGCCATAACGTACGGCTCATTAATGGTGATCCACAGCTTCACTCTGTCCCCAAAGGTTCTGAAGCAAAACTGGGCATAACTATCAAAGGCTTCTACCGTGGCCCCTGATCTCCAGCCCCCTTCATCTTCTAAACGCTGCGGTAGGTCGAAATGATACAGGGTGACCACAGGAGTCACGTCATTTGCTAGCAGACTATCGATCATTTTGTCATAATATTCAACTCCTATAGAAAATGGAAGCAAGGCAACAAGGTTTGCATTTGTACTTACAAAGTTCATTTTGAAATCTTTTCTTTAAAGATTTAGCTTATGTAAACAGAGAGATAAGAGAGGTAGAGACATAGTGGAAGACAGGAGTGCCTGGTGTGCTCTGGTCCATGGGGTCACGAAGAGTCGGACACGACTAAATGACTAAACAACAACAATTCAGTAAACACAATGAACTTGCAGGGTAAAGGTAAAGGAACCCCTGACCATTAGGTCCAGTCGTGGCCAACTCTGGGGTTGTGGAGCTCATCTCGCTTTATTGGCCGAGGGAGCCGGCGTACAGCTTCCGGGTCATGTGGCCAGCACGACTAAGCCGCTTCTGGCGAACCAGAGCAGTGCACGGAAATGCCGTTTACCTTCCCACTGGAAGGTATTTACCTATTTATCTACTTGCACTTTGACGTGCTTTCGAACTGCTAGGTTGGCAGGAGCAGGGACCGAAGAATGGGAGCTCACCCCATCACAGGGATTTGAACCGCCGATCTTCTGATCAGCAAGTCCTAGGCTCTGTGGTTTAACCCACAGCGCCACCCGCATCCCACTTGCAGGGTAGGCCAACATTATTATCTTTGTATTATAGTGGGGCAGGCTGAAATTGAGAGGCAACAACTTGCCTAATGGTCCCAATGAGCTTATGGTTGAGGGAAGAAAACAACCTAAGTAGAGACCTGGTGGAACAAGCTATCCTGTTTCCCACAATGGCCAACCAGCCTATGGAAAACCAGTAAGCAAGACATGAGCAATAGCCCTCCCCTGCTGTTGTTCCACAGGAACTGGTGTTCAGAGGTAGCATATAGCCATCATGACTAGCTTTATCCTCTGTGAGTTTATCTAATCCCTTTTAAAGCCATCTACATTGGTGGTCATCAATACATCTTGGGGTATCAAAGTCTAACTTTGTGCAAAGGCAAGATCTACTTCCATTTGTCTGTTCTGAATATCCCATCATTTAGCTTCACTGAATGTCTGCTGCTCCTAGTATTATGAGACTGGAAGGCAAACTCCCTATCCACTTCTCCACATCATGCTCCATTTTACGCAGATCTAAGCATGTGTCCCGCCCTTCTTTTTTCTAAATTAAAATTCCCAAATTTTGTAACCTTTCTTCATTAGAGATTTGCTCCTGACAAAAATTCCAGATAACTTTGACTGTCTTTCCTCCTGCTGCATGTGCCTGCACCCACTAAATCTGCTGTGGAAAGTTGGGGAAACTTCCAGAACAGGAGCAGAGGGGGAGGAAGTCCTGTTGCACAAGAAGACTTGGTTCCACCTGTGCACATCCCACGAAATCTCTAACTTGGTTTTGCGGAATTTGTGAGAGGACCTCAGCAGCTATGGGGGAGTTGCGGTTAAGAAGATGTTGGTAATGTTCTTTCCAGCACACTGCAATAGTTTCTTTATCTTTTAGAAGTATTGTGCTGTCTGCTGAGCGTAGGGGGCATATGCCATGATTTATTGGCCCATAGATGGTCTTTATGGCTTTAAAGAAACTATGTGTATGATGATGATTCTTCAATATCAACTTTGTTGGACTGGTCATGTTGTGCGGATGCCTGATGATCGTCTTCCAAAGCAACTACTCTGTTCCGAACTTAAAAATGGAAAGCGTAATGCTGGTGGTCAACAAAAGAGTTTTAAAGACTGTCCCAAGGCAAATTTTAAAAAATGTAGTATAAACACCAACAATTGGGAAACGCTGGCCTGCGAGTGCTCCAATTGGAGAACAGCCTTTACCAAAGGCTTTGAAGACACTTGAGCTCAGGACACAAGTTAGAAACGTGCTAAGAGGAAGGCATGCTTGGCAAATTCACACTGTGATCAACTCCCACTTGGAAACCAATGTCCCCACTGTGGAAGGATGTGTGGATCCAGAACTGGCCTCCACAATCACTTACAGACTCACTGTTAAGACCGTGTTCATGGAAGACAATCTTACTCGGCTACAAGTGATCGCCAAAGAGAAGAGATTCTGTGAAATGCTATATTGAATTCCAGCCAGTAATTCTGGCATATTTTAAGGGTTGCTGTAATGATTGCTCTAAATAACCTATGTGGAATACATCAAACAAGCACAATAAATTACTTATTATTTTAAATAACAAAACCAGCTCGAAGTCAAAGGTACATTACACTCAGAACGTTATAAAAGGAGGGAAGCGCCTTTCAACAGGTATGGGGACAAGGGTATCGTGGCATCAATATTATGTATCTTACTTTAATAATACCATACACTATTAGTATTGCATTATTGTACCCTAACTTATTAATGGGGGACACAGGTGGTGCTGTGGTCTAAACCACAGAGCCTTGGGCTTGCCAATCGAAAGGTCGGCAGTTCGAATCCCAGCGACAGGATGAGCTCCCGTCACTGTGTCCCAGCTCCTGCCCACCTAGCAGTTCAAAAGCACGCCCAAGTGCAAACAGATAAATAGGTACTGCTCTGGCGGGAAAGTAAACGGTGTTTCTGTGCGCTGCTCTGGTTCACCAGAAGTAACTTAGTCATGCTGGCCACATGAACCGGAAAAACTGTCTGCGGACAAATGCCGGCTCCCTCGGCCAGTAAAGCGAGATGAGTTGTTTGAAACTGGACTTTACCTTTTACTGTATTAATAAGATATGTACACATTTTATTAGGGACGCGGGTGGCGCTGTGGGTAAAAGCCTCAGCGCCTAGGGCTTGCCGATCAAAAGGTCGGCGGTTCGAATCCCCGCGGCGGGGTGCGCTGCTGGTTGTTCGGTCCCAGCGCCTGCCAACCTAGCAGTTCGAAAGCACCCCCAGGTGCAAGTAGATAAATAGGGACAACTTACTAGCGGGAAGGTAAACAGCGTTTCCGTGTGCGGCTCTGGCTCGCCAGAGCAGCAATGTCACGCTGGCCATGTGACCCGGAAGTGTCTCCGGACAGCGCTGGCCCCCGGCCTCTTGAGTGAGATGGGCGCACAACCCCAGAGTCTGGCAAGACTGGCCCGTACGGGCAGGGGTACTTTTACCTTTACCTTACACATTTTATTGCATATCTGAAGCAGAATAAACAAAACAACCCCCCCCCCCCCCGTGGGGGTAGAAATGCTAGTAGGTTGTTGACGATGAACAATTGTCACCATTTAAAGGTATCTTAAAATTTTCTCTGTGAGGCAGACACCTTCATCCTGTCCAAATGATTAGACAGCATTGCGTATCCTATTTTTACTTTTAAATAAAATAACGTATTTTTTAAATCTCCCAAAGCTGGAAAACAAATGGGGGTGTTTTTTCAAGGCTTTCCCAGATGTGCCATGTTTTAGGTGTGAAAATGGCAGTGAATCAGTTCATGCGAATTTTTTTATTTTATTTTTTTAAAAGGACACTGCTCTGAGGTTTCTAATTCTCTCCATGCTCTTTGGGGAAAAAATGTTTATACAGAGGATGATGGCCTTTTCCATGCTATGCAGTTACAATTGCTTCAACAGATCACTGCTCAGGAGAAGCGAGATCCTGCCTAATGAAAACCAACCGACTAGTGCCCTTTTGCTAAATTTAAAGTTCATAATATTAATCAGAAAAGCGTTTATAATAAGAACGAAGTAGGGAGGAATTTTTCTTTAAAATTACAGCTGAATTTGTAAGCGTGAGGATTCCTCTTAACGGCCGTCTCTCAAGTGTCTGTAAAACTTACCCTTCCGCTCCAACATCCAAATTACATAACCTATTCTGGACCTCAGAGCTATAAAGGCTTCCTATTCGAAAACAGCTGCCATTTAATGAGGGGTGGGGGGCAGGGAGAAATACTCGGGGGGGGGGGGGAATGGGAAACTATGCAATCTGTAAAGTGCTCTTCCCAGAGGGCAAATGCTTTCCGTTTTCAGATTCTCAGGGTAAAAGACACACTCGGATAAAAGGGATTCCACTCTTAACAGTTGGCAAAATACTTCCAACAGCAGCAAAATACAGAACAGTTGGTCCTGCGGAGTCCTGCAGAGGAAAGAGCTTTCTTTATCTCAAGCGAGGTCAGGCTAGAGAGGAGGGGCTGAGGGAAGGGTCTCTGTCTCAAGAACTCCTGCTTCAATGGCACTGCTGGATCTCTCAAGCATTGCCCAGCCGAAGCAGAGAAGGGATGTTCACACTTCCCAATACGCAAAGGGCAATGGTCAGCTTCCAACTTGGCTTTGGCCCAAGCTTTTATTGAGATGCCAAGCAAAGCGGGCACAATTGACACATGGCAAGGAAGCAAGATTGCGCCACTTGGTGCCCAGGTTGACCTTGCCGTCATGTAACTGATGTGTAACTGAGACGCACGCCTGGTGCCGACAGACAAGGGTTGCTTTCTACTTGGATTTTATGTGGCAGATGCTAAAACCACAGCAATTCCTGGAAGCAAACTAATTCAGAATCAGCTTTAGTGGCCGTGTAAATGAGCCTTTGGGTTGCCCATAATGCCACTTTGCTCAACAAAGCAAACCGGTTAGGATGGTCTTCCATTAGCTATTGTTTTCCATTTTGTTTGAATGGGGTAACTAGAGTGCATGGCTGTGGAACGAGGCAAGATATCAAGCCATGGCTTCCAGTTGGCTTAATAACCTGGATTGTTCCTAAACCATAGTTTCATGGTTTGGATGAAACAGGAAACTATAGCTAATGGAAGACTTCGTGCTTTGTCTACCAGCTCACAAAATGAAAGAAGCAAAGACCTGTACTTATAAAGCCAAGCTACCACCATCTGAACATAGCCAGTGTTTGTTCATTCTTCCAACCCTAGTAACTTCAATTGCCCCAAGACCCTATTCTGGATATGTAGTTCCATCTATTCTCCATTGCTGCTTCCTATGCCTTCAACTACCTTACATACAGGCACAGGTAAGCCAGCTTTTCTTTCCCTTAAAAGCCCTTTTCAAAACTCACTCCTACTTTTGCTCCCCTTTCTTTACCTATTTGTCCCCTTGTGGCGTTTGCCTCCTAGGTGGGTCATAAGGAAAGGGTTAAAATGAGTGTGATGTGATTGGCCAGTGGAAACTGATAGGAGGAGTTAGAATGAGAGTGGGTGGTGTCTGAAAGTTAGCTGAGAGTTGGGAGTTGGAGAAGGAAGAGGGAGGATAGGTCTGTGGGTTGGTCAAGTTGTGTGGTGAGAGAATGAGAGGAATTGTTAGGTGGAGTCAGATAGTTAGTTGGGATAATCAGTTTGAAGTTGTTAGGAACGAATAGGACAGTTAAGGAACTAAGATTAAGAAACTGACAAGAAAAATTAACTGAAACCATAAGCTTGTTCATGCCTATAAAATAAACTTGATTATTTGTTAATGTTAACAACTGACTGGACTCCGTGTGTACCCGTGAGAAACGGGTTGGTGGCAGCGAAGAAAGCAATCACAGTGGTGGCACAGGGATCAATAGACCGTCAAATGTCCGGGGACCCTGTGTGATCGCCACACCCCTCAATGGGTTGGGATCCAAATGTGCCCTTCTACATAGTGAGAAGGGCTGCTTTTCACTGCTATGAGAGCTAAAGACCACGAAGTTCTTCCTCTTGCGTAATAGTAATAATAATAATATCAATAAAACATCAACCATTTTAAGTAGGAATTGCTACAGGATTTACCTGCAAACTTTCCCACTTCTAGCTTCAGGAGTGTTTGTGGGGTGCCTTGTAGCTATTCTCATTCCACCCATGACTCTTAGGATATAACCCAAGAATCTCCCTTTCCACACTTGTCTTCTCCCTGCCCTGTCACAAATCGACTGTATTCTCCTTGAGGCAGAAGCCTCTCTTTTCCCCTCCCTCTCCCTCTCTGCCAAAGAACCTTTGCAAAGTGCCATACCCATTCAAAACAATTAAGAATAATTGATATGCAATCTTAAAAATAGCAGCACACATACAAAGTAACATAGCCTAATACTTATCTCAAAAGATCGCAATTTCAGGAGTATTCCAGAATATTAATTAGGACAAGGTTTTCAAACCTTTTAATATTTTTTTTTTTAAAAAAAATCAAGATCATCCCATAATTACTCTGAACAAAGTTGCAATTTCAAAACTGCACTGCAGAATAGCACACTGGATTAATTATGCCAGACTGCAGCAATAACCTTGAATTAAAGCGGCACAACTTTCTATTTTAAAGGAACAATTGCCTTTCTGGTTGATGAAACCTGTCTTCCCATCAGGTAACAGACGTGACCAGGAAAGAGAGAAGCGATAATGAGTCAATCCAAGCTGTTTGATACATTTCAAATCTTCCTCCCACAGAGCATAGCTGCCACAAGCTACATCACCAGTCTGGTTCTTGAAAACCCGATCTCCTCCCTGATGGGTGAACG